>NC_134420.1:29459870-30096886 GCF_030867145.1 Opisthocomus hoazin | reverse complement strand
CCCCACAGTGCCGGTGCCATGGGGAGTGGAGGGCGTATGTGCCCAGAGGCGAGGGAGGGGTGAGCATGGCAGCCCGGGCTGTCTGCTCTGGGCGCTCAGAGGCCACGTCCGCAGGACCCGAACTGGAAGGTGCTGGGCTGGGAGGCAGTTCAGGCGCAGAGGGAAATGCTCTGCAGCAAAGGTTGGAAGAAGTTTGAAATCAGGGGGATGCTGCGAATAGTGCGGGTGTTGGAGGTGTTGCCCCAACAGAAAGTGGGTCTGGAGTGCAAGCAACTCAGCGTAGCCGCAGCCTTGCTCTCTGGATTGAGCTCTGGCCCCCACTGAAGGCAGCTGGCTGGGAACAGGGCTGAGCCGCGCCGTGCTCGGCAGGATGGCTCCCGGCTGGGCTGGGCGAGGGGGCAGGCAGACCTCACCCCCTCCGCTGCGCCTTCAGCCAGGCGGGCTGTGTAATTCCCTGTGACAGCTCAATGCGGGCTGAAGCCGGCAGCTCCGCGGTGGCGGATGCATGAAAGGTGAGTGTGCTGGAGCCTGAATAATGCGGGGAGCTGCTCTCTCCAGCACGCTGCCCGGAGAGCCTGGGGGCAGGGAGCAAGCGCTGAGCCGGGGCTCTTCCCCTGGGACACGTGGTGCATCCTGACCTCTCCATCGCGGTCCTGCCAAGCCCACCATAGGGCAGGTGTGATGGATTTGCTGGGTGGCTGCTGCCATGCAGATACGGGTGTCATCCTAAATAGCAGAGCCTTGGGGCAGCAGGGAAGGGGGGAAGGGGCTGCCAGAGCTGAGATGCCGGCTCTGCACGGCTGCGCTGCTGGTGACCCCAGTGCTGGCAGCAGCGTCCCACGGGGGCTCGCCGTGGTGGCTGGAGGGGAGCCGTCTCCTGGCCCAGGGCCACCGTGGTTGGGGCGGGCAGGGCCCCAGGAGCTGCACCCTTGTCTGCGTGCACCCTCATCCCTGATCCGCTCCCAGGTGCGTGCACACGCATGCACATGCGTGCACGCTTCCCGCTGCACGCAGGGGTGCTGTGCTGGCGGCTGCGGTGCCAGCAGTGGGCGCAGCTCTCCCGCTCCATCTCTCCAGCGAGCTCCCACGCTGTGGGCACTACTTTTTTCTGTGTTTAATCCGCTGGTTTAGCCCTCAGACCCCTCGTGGCGGTGGGTTTGTTTTTGCTGGGCTTTCTTCTTTCCCTCCTGGATTCCTCCAGAGCTGGAGAAAGGTACCATGGCAGCTGCAGTCCCCCGGTCCCGGAGCTCTTTGGTGTGGAGTGCTGGATAAAGGAGCCATGGAGAAATACGGGGGGGCAGAGGCTGGGGACAGGGAGGGTAGGGGCTGGGGATGCAGCGGTGAGCAGGACCTCTGCTGCCAGCAGACAGGCAGGGGATGCTTTGCTTTGGGGGGGGCGGATCAGGAGCAGCGTGGGCCCTGGTGCAGGCTGGTGCCGGATGTACCCAGCCAAAGGACTTTCCCCAGCTGCCATGTGGGTGCAGGGGGGTCCCCGCGGAGAGCATTTTGGTCACATGCAGGGCAGTGGGGGGCTGCTGGGATGGGAACAAGCTCCCAGCCCCACAGCTCCCTAGCCGGAGGCGGTTATTGAGCCGCGCAATTAACCTTCCCATTGCAATTGATGCACACAGACTAATGGGTGACAGGAGGCTGGGCATGGGCATGTACACACGCGTGCGCACACACAAGTGCGTGTGTGTAATGGGTGCAGCTGCCTGCAGCCTGCCGTGCCCCCTCCTCACTGCTGCCTCGCGCCCCGACCCCCTCGCCCGCCTCACCCTCTCCCTCCTCCACAGGCAGGATGCAGGTCCGGGGCCTCCTCCTCCTCCTGGCACTGATCCTGCTGGCCGCCACCACTGAGGCTGGCAAGAACAAGAAAGGTGAGGGGCAGCCCAGGGCGGGGGGCCGGTGGGGCGGGAGGCAGCCTGGGGTGCGCTCCCCCATGCAGTGAGCACCTGCTCCCCCTTCCCTTGCAGAGAAAGCGAAGAAGGACGGCTCCGAGTGCGAGGACTGGCGCTGGGGACCCTGTGTCCCCAACAGCAAGGACTGCGGCCTGGGCTACCGTGAGGGGACTTGCAAAGAGGAGAGTAAGAAGCTCAAGTGCAAGATCCCCTGCAACTGGAAGAAGAAGTTTGGCGGTGGGTGTGCGGTGTCTGGGTGGCTGGGGACCACCCTGGGCTGGGTGGCTGGTGCTCACGCCTGGCTCTGATGCCCATCCCCTTTCTTCCAGCTGACTGCAAGTACAAATTTGAGAGCTGGGGGGGTTGTAGTGCTCAGACGGGCGTGAAGACTCGCTCCGGCATCCTGAAGAAAGCCTTGTACAATGCCCAGTGCGAGGAGATCGTCTATGTGACCAAGCCCTGCTCTTCCAAGATCAAGTCGAAGTCCAAAGGTCGGTCCCCACCACTCCTGTCCCCAGAATGGTCCTGCTGGGACCCCAGGCAGGGGGTAGCTTGACCACTTAGGACTGGGCTTTCTGGTGGTGTGGGGGATCATGTAGGGTGCTCTTCCCTCTGCATCAGCACATGTGACAGCCCTGAAGTCCAGCTGCTGGCTGGGTGGGATGCAGGAGTCACTAGGAAACCCCAGTCCTCCCCCAGGTCACAGCCAGCTTCAATAAGACAGGGATTCCCCTTCTCCTCAGCAGGGCTGGTGCGAAACGTGGCTTTGTGTGGTGGGGGGAGGCTGCCTGCGGGGATGTGGCCCCTGCACCATGCTGACTGCATTTCTGCCATGGCAGCGCCTCGAGGGTTGGTGAGCTGCCAGCAGACACACTAACTCTTGTCTCCTGTGCTTCTCGGATGCAGCAAAGAAGGGCAAAGGGAAGGACTAGAGCGGGAAGCCAGCATCTTCATCGGCCGCTCGACACGGGGCTGGACACCCAGCTGCAGCCAGCCCACACTCGTCTTCCTCCTCCTCCTCTCCTTCCTCTTTCTGTGATCTCCTCTTTCACTGAGATGCCTTGTTTTAATTGATAGTGTTGTAGAGAGCAAACCCACCTGCCCCACAGGAGGGGCTGCCCCCCCTCCCTGCTGCCCCACCGCCACGGCTGGTGCGTTTCACTTGCCTCCTCTTGACTGTTGTTGGGGTTTTCTGGGATGCGCCTGGAGAGCTGGGATGGGAACATGTATTTTTCCCCCCTCTGGCACAAATGACTTGCCTTTAGCACATCCTTTGGCAAGCCCAGGAGCATCCTTGCTCCTCGGCCGGGTACTGGTGCCGGAGGGAAGGGCTGGGTGTTGAGTGCCCGAGTAACCCCATCACTCACGCCCCTTACTCCCAGGAGGACTGTGCTCAGCTCGAGGGGCTTCCTCCAGCATCCCTTCAGCCGGGTCATGACTTCCCTGCAGCAGCCGGGGAAAACAAAGCCACCATCCCCAGGAACCACCACGTCCCCTCTCCTCCATCACTTCTAACTGTGTGTGGGGGGGGTGCTGGGCAGCAGCCCCTCTGCCTTCGACGCGCCAACTCTGGGGCTGGGTGGGAGCTCTCACTTCTTTTGGAAAATGGGGTTTGTTTTCTTTTCCAATAAAAATCTTTAAAAAAAGAAATATTGGAACCCACCCGCCGTCCCCATGAGGTGCTGCTGTGGTGGAAACCCCAGCAAACCCCAGCTCTGCTTACCCCATGGGGAGCAGCAGTGGATTCACTGTGCGGCTGGCGGCGGTGGCCTGGGTGCCACCATACACGGTCCTGGAGAAGATGCATGGGTCAGCCCTCACGGCCACTCCTTGGCAGTGCTCCAGGCTGCCCACCCTGTGCTCTCGGAAGGAGGGACTGGGCTGCCGTCTGCATGCTGTGGGAAATGTCACCGCTGGGTGACACTGGGAAGCTGTGGAGTAGTGACCGGTGGACAACTCATTCACTTCTCACAGCATGGCCTGTGGTTTCCGGTCCGAGGTCTTTATTTGTCTCAGGGTAGGCTGGGCGGTGGTTGTAACAGTTTAAAAAAAACCTGAAGCCCACCAGGCATTTTGGGCACCGCTATGTGAATTGCCCTAAAGGCAGTGGTGGGGAAGGGGTCCCCGGGTGGGCCAGGGCAGCCGTTCTCCAGGTTGCAGAGCATCACCCCGGTGTGGGGACACGAAGGACATACAGACGCGGAGTCTGCTGGTGCCAGCGCGGACCCATCCGTCTTTCGGCTGCGCCCAGCTGTGCCCGCCAAGACTTGCAGAGACCCGGCTTTGGGAGACGCCGAGCAGCCCTGGGGTGGTCTGGGCTGCACACACAGGTGGGCTGGGAGGGGGGCTGGAGATGCTGGCTGAAGCCTGCATGCTGAGGGCTCTGCCACACCACCGACAACAGAGTTGCATCCATTTACAAAGCTCGTCAGCCAGCTCCTTCAGCCTCGCTGGGGCTGGAGCGGGGCTGGGGGCCACTGCCATCCTCTCCCACCCCTGGAGCAGGCATCAGGCCTCCCACACCCGCCATGGGGAGAGCAGGGACCACCTCATAGCCCAGATGAGACAGGGGGCACCTCAGCCACATTGCAGATCCTCTTCCCAACCCCTGCGAGACCCCCAGGTCCCCGCCCCGTCCCTCCCAAGGACAGTTATTTTCATTATGGCTGCTGCCCACTTCTCAGGGCCCACATTTCCCTGGGGCCATGGAGAGAAGTCCTTCACCCTATCACCCCTTTTCTTTGCAGTTTTAGTTTCCATCATTGTAGGAGGTGACTGGGTTTCATGGTCCGCACCCAGGAGTCAGATGCTTGGTTTGGCTGTCTATCCAGCCAGTTGCTGCCTGAGGGCAGAAAGGACACGAAGAGGCGAGCAGAGCTGAAGCCCAGGGAAAAATTCACACACTCTCAGGTCCCTGGGTGAGGATGTTCTCAAAGGAAAGGAAGGACCTTGCCACATCTGCTAGGGCACAATCTTGACCGCCTCAGGAGGAGGCCTGGCTGGGCCAGCAGGACACCCCATGAGCATGACTGAGCTAGCCTGGTCCAAAGTGGCTGGCAAATGTTTGGCTCCGGTTTCTTTTCATTTCTTGGGTAATAAATGGTTTAAAAGCCTATTGAAAACTTCCAGCATTAGGCTGTCTGCATGCAGACAGCTCTAATGCCCTGAAGATGGTCAGCCGGGGGAGAAGAGTCATCCAGTCTTAGGACAAACACTAATGCCATTTGGCCAGCCTCTCATGAGCAGGGAGCTGGGGAGGGCTTCTGGTGACCACATCTCCTCCTCTTGCCACCAGCTTTCCCACTGGCTTCCCAAGCTAGTCTCTAGGACCAGGGTAACTGGAAGGAGCTGCAGCTCGGAGGTGCCTTGGACCTTTGTCAGTGTTGGATGAAGGGCATCATCTGCAATCACCCCTCCCCTGGCAAAGGAAAGGGTTTCCATAAAGTTGCTGAAGTGGTCCCTGAGTGCCAGTTTACCTGGCTGTGCCAATGTTCCTGTACTGGCACATGAGAAGGTGCTTGAAGGTTTTCTTGAAAGTGGCATTGCAGAGTGCGTAGCAGGCTGGGTTGATGGTGCTGTTTACATAGCAGAGCCAGTAGCCAATGGACCACACTGTTTCAGGTACGCAGGTCTCACAGAAGGTGTTAATGAGGACCATCACATTGTATGGAGTCCATGTGAGTATGAAGGCTAGCAGGATAGCAAATATGGTCCGGGTGACTTTCTTCTCCCGCGCTGCCATCTGGCGCTTCTTCCGTACTTGGCTCCTGGCGATGCTGGCAAACTTCCTGGCAACATTGACCGGGCGGCTGTTGGACAGGGAGTTGTGATCAGAGGCTCCTGCCTTAGCGGGGACGATCTCGATGGCGGTGACACATTCGCTCCCAGTCTGCTTGGTTACAATTTTAATCTTGGACCACTTGGAAGATGGGTTCACCCGGGGGTGGGATGGACTCTGTCCTTGCCTCACTGGCAAGATTTCTGCTGTGGGCTTGTCTTTTGTGGTCTGAGTCATGCTGACTGTGCTGGACTCGTTGGAAGTCTCCTTCTCCTCCTGATGGCCAGTGGCCTCTGTCTGTGCTGACGGCTGGTCATCCACTTTCCCATTCCTCACCTCCTCCTTCACCTCCACGGCCTTCTTGGGGGATTTGTTGTTATTCTGTTTGATCAGGGGCCCCTTGAAGAAGCTGAGGGACTTGCCTTTCCTCTCTTTCCTGCTTTCAGGCTTGTGCCTCCTCACTCTGCTCCTGCTGGCCAGGGAGATGTGGATGTACAGCACCGTCATGATGACCACGGGCAGGTAGAAAGCAGCGATGGCCGTGCCGAAGGTCACTGCTGGGTTGGAGAGGAACTGGATGTAACATTCCCTCTCAGGGACTGTCCTCTTGCCCACAACGAACTGCCAGAACAAGATGGCAGGGGCCCAGAGAACGAAGGACAATATCCACGCAGCCGCAATCATTAGCCCCGCCATCTTGGTGGTCCTCCTGGCTGGGTACGTCAGGGGCTTGGTGACACAGAAGTACCGGTCAAAGCTGATGATGAGTAAGTTCATGACAGAGGCATTGCTCACCACGTAGTCCAGGGCCAACCACAGGTCACACACCACGGCCCCCAGTGGCCAGTAACCTTTGATGATGTAGACCGTGTAGAGGTTCATGGAGAAGACCCCAATGATGAGGTCTGCGCAGGCCAGGCTGAAGAGGAAGTAGTTGTTGACAGTCTGCAGCTGGCGGTTCACCTTGATGGATAACATCACCAGGATGTTCCCCACCACAGTGACGAGGCTGAGTGAGCCAGTGACTGTGGCGATGAAAATCAGCTCCACTGTCTTGTAGTTGGTGGGAGGCTGGATGGCCACCTCAGAGCGGTTGCCCAGGGTGAAGTTGTCATAGGTCAGGTTGGCCATCTTCGCCTGCCAGGGCTGAGCAGAGAGGTTGTGCATGGGATCTGCAAGGGGAGCGGTGACAGAAAGGGAGAATATCATACCTGCTGGCCCGTGCTGGCAGCGTTTGCTGCCTCCACAGTTTCCCAGGCCAGCACTGCTCTTGGCTAGAGCTCGAAAACCTCCTGGTGTTACTGGGTTTCTCTGCCATTGCAGCCTTCTCCCCAGGAGCTCTCTGAAGGCATTTTTTGTGTCCCAGTTTAGCAATGGAGGAGACGCATGGGGCTGCAGGGAGAGCAGCACGGACAGAGCTGGGGACAGCCCTTTGGCTAGGGTGCAATGTTCCCTTCTCGGCAGGGCCAGGAACCACCTCTCAGCAGGAGCACAGCCTTGGTGTGCCTCAGGGAGGCACACAGAGAGGCCAAGGGGCTGCAGGAGGAAGCGGGCTGTGGAACCGAGCAGTGACACACAGTGCTCGCTGCAAGGACAGCAGGGCATGGAGCTGGTGCCCTGCCCCAGGTACAAGAGCAGGTTTATGGTATGCTCCAGGCATGGCACTCTGGCCTTCCCAAAGCACCTCCCTAAGGGTCCCACAAAGCCCATGCCATGGTCTGCTCAGCTCACCTGTGTCTCTGGCAGCAAACAGCTCCTTGTGGAAGATGAAATCTGGAACAGGCAAAACAGCAAGTTACATTACAGCTTCAGCCCTGAGGAGTTCATCCGAGTCCCATAGCGTCTTACTAGGGCAGAACAATCTTTCCAACAGAGGTGGCCTTGACAAAGGGGTAACTGCTTGGAGGCAGATGCTGAAAATCCAAAAAAAGCCTGAAACTGCGTGGTTCGGCTTGGCCTGGTTCACAGCCCAGCCCCAACCGGTACGAGAGAGGGAAGGGGCTGCATAAGTGCTATCAACCAATGATGCCGGGAAATGCTGGTGCCTTCTACCAGTCCCACATCACACTGCAGCTGCAGCCACACTGGCCATGGAGATGTGCAGGGTGAACCCAGCCATCTCAGCCTGCTACACGGAATTATTTACAAAAGGCGGCAAGAATTATGGACAGAAAGATTGCCTTCATCCAAACAGAGATGCCTGTGGTTAACACCCCAAGGTAAGAGGAGAATGGACCTTACAAAAAAAAAAAAAAAAAGTCAGTGGACCAAAATTGATGTGTTGGGATGAAGGGCAGTTTCCTGGAAGCAGAAGGAGAAGCAAGGGCCTGGGGGAGGTGGGCTGGAAGGAGGCGCTTCCCATCCAACCCGCCTCTCCCACACCACCCAGGCTCCCAACACCTGCTGGGCCATCACCCTGGGTGCTGGGGGATCCCGACCCCACCAGCCCAGCAAGGGTAGCCTCTCCAGAAGCTCCAACCAGTGCGGGCGTCCCGCCGGGCTGCCCACCCAGCCCCATGGGTGCTGCTGCTGACGGCGCAGCGGGGAGCGGCACAGCGGGCAGGCATCCACGCCGGTGTGCGCAGCGGGAGCACTTGGCACAGTGTGGCTCTGCAAGCTGCCTTGGGTAACGGCACTGGCTCCAAGCACCTGTGACTCCTGAAGCTGATTTTGCTAAATGTATAAACACACCATTAACGCACTCTTCATCAAAACAGGGTTTGGCAGGCTTTGATATCGGTTCATATTTTTAAAGTCTTATAAAAGAAATGCCCTTGCCTTTCATTTGTGGTGAGGGTAGGAGATTTCTACCATCAGCAAACAGTCAAGGTTTTGATATAACTGCTTTTTAAAGGGGTGATATGAGAAAACAGAAGCATGGCTGCTGAGATGCTAAAGCCAGGGTACCAACATAGCCGTGAAGGCAGCCTCTGCATTAGCAAGGCTACAGCTGCCACAGCGGTTGGGGTTGTCCTACATGTGCAGGGGAAATGAGTGGGTGAGGGCCAAAGAAATACCTCTACACTATTATCCTCGCATCGCCCATGAAGACAAAGTGCTTTGAAAAGAAAGCAACACCCTTCAGTAGATACTAAATGCTAAATACTGATGGGGTGAGGAAGCCCAGCAGCATTGCCCGGCTTTGCACTGAGCTCCAAGCAGAAGGGGGTGCATCAAGGGAGAAGAAAAGCAGTTTCTGCTGCCATCATTCCTGGGCACGCAGCCAGGGATATGAGAAGAGGTGATAAGTGCATAAAATGACTTAGAGATATATAATCGTGGCAGTTTGGGGGTTGGTTTCAGTACAATTGAAATGAGTTTTAAATTCTTCGCTTTGATGAGATGGGGAGATTTAGCTGTCATTCTTGTAACAGCTAATCAAACCGATCAGACAAGCTAGCAATCAACCAGACACCTACCCCAGCTCTTCCAGGAAGAATTTGAAAATCTTGAAAAGAAACCTTTCCTTCATCTCTGCTAAATGAGGGTTTCAGTTTTTCCTCTTCAGTTTGTGAACTGACATCCTCTTCCAAATGCATTTAATTAATTATCAGCCTTGACGGAGGCTTGTGTTCTCAGTTGCCCGAAGTGAGAAAGTCCAGCTCGCCCCACTCCGTAAAACCGTGTGTGCAGGTGACAGGCAACGGAGGAGGAAGAGGCCAGCGCAGCCCCACTCGCGTGTCGTTGGATGCCACCCAGAGGTCGTGCTGGAAACTGGTGTGCTCAGACAGAGGTGACTTCAGACTGGCTTCAGGGGGTGCTTTGAAAATGAGCCTCCACTGAAGGGCAAAACCGCAGCAATCCCCCGTTTGAGGGTGGGAGGGAGGGAGGCTGAAAATGGTGAAGGGTGTGAAGAGAAGCGCAGCACAGACATACAACAACATGCACAAGCCGGAAGCTACGCACACCACTCATCCTCACCTCAAACACCCTAACAACTTTTTGCCAGGCCCCGTCTTTTCTTCCCCATCTTCTGCTCTCTCCATCCTGCTGTCTCTCCTTTTTGTCCTGGACACCCCCTCTGAGCTCGCCAGCACACCCCAGCGCTGCCTTTGCCTCCCTGAGCAGGGCAGGCAGCTCAGAGTTGGGAGCAGGCCAAGGATGCTGTGAATTTGCCAGGTCTCGGAGTGGCTGACCAAGCCATGGATTCTGCCTGCACAGGCCCTGAGGATAGATCCTGCCAGCCCCTCTCGGGATAAACTTGCCTTGCTCTGTCCTGGGGGACCCTCTCGAGCAGCAGCAGCAGTGGTTCCAGCCTGTTGAGGCTGATTTCCCCTCTGCCCATGGGGATGGAGGGCACCCAGGCTGTGCAGGGAGGACCTGGGTTGGGGCACAGCCCTTCGTAGCCCCAGCTCTGCCTGCACCTCAGGATGTGTCCGAGAAGGGAGGGAGCACGCAGGAGAGCTGCAGTGCTGCGATGGCTCACCAGCGTGACGCTCCATCTCCACTCTCACACCAGCTGCATCACTGTCCCCAGTGCTGTGAAGCCCCCAGACACCCACGGACCTCTCCATGCCCCACCGAATGCCTCCCCCGTGCCCCCGGTGCCCATCTCTCTACTCCTGCACCTTCAAGAGCGCATTTCTCCTCTTTCTCCCTTCAGGCCCCCCCCCATAGCACATCACTCTCCCCGTCTCCGTCCCCCTCTGGCCCCTGCCTCCATGCTGGCACCACAGCCACGGGGGGAGATGCAGCCTCGGCAAAGCCCAGAGGCCACTTCAGAAGGGCTCCTGGGGATGAGGCCCCTACATGTGACACCAGCTGGCTTTTCGCTGTGAACACGCTGGCCCTTGTCTGTGGTGCTTGCTCTCCCAGACCCGCTCTCACCAGCCAGCTACAGCAAACTCCATTACCGGCCTCCTTCCTCTCTAGGACTTCTGGCAGTGATTTATGGCTGGTTTTCTCCTCTCCATCGAAGTAATTAGGAGCCTCCAGCTCCTCACCGATAACATCTTTCCATCTAAGAGTTTCTGTGGCCCCTGCAGCACTCAACAAGCGTGTCCTCAAAGCAGGGAAATGCTTTTCCCTTCCCACCCAACATCTTGCATATTGTGGATGAAGACACAAAGCACAGGCAGACACAGATCCAAGCAGAGAATGTTGTCATTTGGGTGGGGTCCACCTATTTTGGGCAGTGCTTGGCACAGCAGGGTCACCATCGCTACATGAGATCATGAGTGCTGCCACTGTCAGGTGAGGAGACAGCTCCAGAGCAAGAGAGCAAAGCTAGTCCTGCCCCAGTTCCTCAGTCACAGGGTGACATCCAAAGGCACAGCGGAAAGCTCCTGTTATTTCATTGCCGCACACCTGCGTGTCACTCCAGCAAGCCTTCCCCAGCCTTCAGCCCCTGCAAAGCGCCTTGCAGCCCATTGCCAGGTAGGAAAGGAGAAAGCCCCGTCGTGGACTGCTGATGGTCATCCCATACCAAAAAAATCTGCCTCAGATAGAGGCAGGTACTCCATCGGATGCAGTTAGTGATCAAGCACTGAACCTGTCTGGGACGGAGGGTCTTGCTCGCTCCTGCCCTCCCCGTCGCTCCCCGCGTAGCAGGAGCCGGCTGCCCTGCCCACTGACACGGTGAAGGCAGCAGGAGAGGCTGGTATTTACACATGTCTGTGTGATTGTGGCACCTCAAGCTGTGGGGTGAGGTCCTGGAGCAAGCAGCCCTGCTGCCCCAGTGTCCGCTGCCTCTGCTCCCTGTGCCCCTCCATGGCCCCTGTCCCTCACGCAACCGCCTGGGAATGAGCAGGGCTGTGCATGCACCCAGCGCGCTCCGCAAGCGTTGCCACCAGAAACCAAGCCCCACGCTCACACGCTGGTCAGGGGAAGAAGATGTTCATAGGGGAGGGAGAGGAATTAAAGAAACCATTATTTTCCCAGAGGCTCCTAGAGGAGATGGGCTTTTGCTCTGCACGCGTGCAATCAGCCCTTTGGAAGGCAAAGCTGAAGAGATCCCAAGCCCAGGCATGGGGTGGCCGTGGCTGCCAGCCCCTGGCTGTATGGACCCTGTGGGGCTCCGGGTGCTGTCTGACCCCAGGAGGGAGGGAAGCTGGCCCCCTCCACCGCAGGGACATCCCAGGGGAAGACACACATCACCCCCTGCTCTGGCTGGGTGCAGGCCACATCAGCTCTGGCGCTGACGTTGGACAGAGCTGGGCCAGCCCTGCTGCCAGCCCCCTGCTTGTCTTGGCCTTCCTAAAAGCTCCAAGAGGATGAAAATCTTAACAGGATTAGTTCCATCATGTCAAAATGCTGATGTGATGCAGGACTGGGTAGTTAGCGCAGCCACAACCAGAATTTGAGGAGAAGAGGGATTAGAAAAGCGGGGAGGGATAGAAGGTGCTGAACAGATACTTGTGTTTACGGCTCATGCACATGACGTGAAGGGACACTTAGGGCGAGGGTGACAGTTTGTGGTGCTAACTGCATTATCTAATAGCCATTAATTAGTTCCTGAGTTATGGCACCAGTTTACACTCATGAAGGATTGTTCTGGTTGACAGATTCACACAGCTCAAAGAGTGTGACAATAGAGCTCCTAGAAACCGGGAACAGGCACCTTCGAAATACAACATATGGGGAGAGGATCAAGGAGGGCCCTGTGCCTGGCAGGGAATTAGCCTGGGTTTGCCCCACTGGGGAGGGCTCTGCCAGGCTGGTGTCAGGCTGCTCCCGTGCCTCCGCACCGGCAGCGATGAAGGCAATAAACCAAGCAGGAAAACAGAAAGGAGTTGAGGAGCCAGCAGGATTTGCTGCATTAAGATGACAGGGCTCCCTCTGCCCTCCTGGCTCCAGCTGGTGGCTGCGCTGGCACCCATCCAGAATGTTGAGGGGTGGTGGGCCCCTGGAGCCGCTATCCTACTCCGGAGATCAGAGCCATCGCACCGGAGGAATTGCTCCTTAACAGTAACGTATGGGGTGGATCTGGGCATTTTATTTTTCCTCAGAGTAATTTGTTCCTCTTTTTCCTCTGCTATTCAGCTGGTTCTGATGAGGAAAAACAACTTCCTCTGTCCCCACAAGCTGGGAGTCTCTGACGGCTTTTCCCAGAGACACTGGAGAAGCGGTGAGCTCAGCGGCGCGGGAGCTGCCAGCTTTCAGGGGGGAGGTGAGGGGGCTGGAGAAACCCCCCCCTGCTGCGCTCAGCACGTGAGTTCGTGCATCAGGTTTTGAAAATTTCCTGTGTCCGGGGCCAGAAGCGAGTGTTGCAGTCATCTAACCTGATCACCCACCCCAGAGCCTCCCTGCCTTCACCGCTGCTTGTAACACAGCGGCTGTCGCTGGGTTTCAAAGCAAAACCGAGGTACCCTGTCTGAGGCAGTGTGCACCCAGCTGTGAGAGGGGCTTGCAGGTCAGAGACATCGCTTGTGAGCCGCTCACATGAGGAGCACCCAGCCCAGAACACTCTCCAGCATCCCACAGCTGGCACAGCTGTACTCCCCTGCCAAAACTGACCCCCCGAAGCTTACCTGTATCCCTAATGTGCCCTGTATCATACACAGCTCATCAGGGGCCACACGCCATCTACCCACAGCATTACCAGGCAAGAAGCAAATAGGTAAGAAAGTATTTTTAAGTGGTTAAAAGTCACTCCTATAAATAACATACCAGCATGCAGGCTGCTCTGACAATTAATTAACCATCTGTCATTCAATTATTAGGCCCAATAAATAACCTATCAGTGGAATACTAGTAGCAAGCACACCCAGCAAATGCCATGCAAGCCAAAAGCCCAGCCTTACCCTGCCGTGCCCAGCCCATGGCTCCCAGGCACTGGCAGCTCCCCAGCAGCTCCCACGCCGGCTGCGGTGGGTAACATCACAGGGGGAGAAGGCTCACCATGGCAGCATCCCACCGCGGGGCCAGGGGTACACCATCCTCGCCATCCTGTACCCTCTGCCTTGTCTCGCCCCAAGGCCTGCGGCTCCAGGCTGGTGGCAGATCTCAGGCCATGCCACTGGGCTGGGAAGGTGCTCGGCTTTCAGCTGAGCCTGGGTGAGAGCCACACTTCTCCCCTTCCATCTACTGCATTAATGCTCTCTGCCTCAGAGGGATGCTCACGTTCTTTTATATCCCTGGGCTGAAGCTTTAATAGGACCCAGCTGTTTCAAGGCCGTGGAACAGAAATAACCCCCCCTGCGGCTACAGGTCCCGCTGCTGGGAAGGGCTTTGGGCTCCGCCAGCAGTGGGGAAGGACAGCGAGAGCGTTACAGCAACAAGTGGCTGCCTGGATTAGCTGGGCTCTCCCCAGGGAGAGGTTAGTGGCCGGGATCAGATGCCTGTGGGAGAGACGGTGCTGGAGGGGTGACCAGGGGACCAGGGCAGGGAGTTGCAAGACTAGATCTGGTTGCTTAGAACAGCAGCTCTCCCTGCCCCAGCGACAAGGATAGGCCAAGCTTGGGGACAGCAAGGGGATGGAGTCAGCCCCTCTTTGGGGACACCAGCTGCAGGGAAGCCCCTTCACTCTGCCACTGCCCCGCACAGCCATGGTTGCCCACACCAGGTGCCTGCCACCCACCTGGGGTTGCGAGCCCACCCCAGACCCCCCAGGAGCCAGGGCTGGCACTGGGCAAGGCAGGGGTTGGCCCCCGTGCAGAGAGCCGCAGCACCCTGTGCTCACCCTCCGGGGTCCCCACGGATGGGGGTGCAGCTCGGGCAGCCGGGGATGCGGTGTTGCCCCAGCAGAACAGAGCTGTCAGGAGGGCCGTGTTTCTCTGTGAGCAACTTATCCTAGGGCCGAGCGGCCACAGAGGGGAAAACACCAAGGTGCTCATCTGAAATTTTAAGGAATGGACAGTGGGAACCAGAGCCTCTTGGCCCACGGAGCAAGGTGAGGCTCTGTGGGGCTTTGAGAGGGCGAATCAGGCGGCTGGCATGGGTGAGAGAAAAGAGAGCTGATGGACGGGATTGCCAAGGGCAGAAAATCGGGCAAAAGAAGGGGCCCCACAGCATGGATGTGGATGTGGCAGAGGAGAGCCCTAGCCCTGGGGACGGACAGCAGAGAGTAATCTTTGGAACGGAAACTAAGAATACCAGATCCCATTTGGTCACAAGACTTGTCAGGGGGTTTGGCGTTGGCGGTGATCCCTGAGCAAGGGGACAGAGTGAAGGTCAGGAGCGAGAGCAGAAGGTGTACAGGAGAGCCCAGGGCATGGGCAAGCAGCACAGGAAGCATGGGGGCCAGGGGAGTAGAGAAGGTAGGAAATCACCAGTCACGGAGACAACAGAGGAGGGCAGGGATGGCAAGAAAGGAGGTGGAATAGCTTCAGGCTGCCAGGGTGGGATTACATGTCTCTGCCACAGAAGAGCCCTATGAAACTCTTCTGAGAGGGAGAGATGTCAGAGATACTGCCTGCAAAGCTCTCCCTGCTGCCTTCACTGGAGGCTCCCACCGGCTCCTGGCTGGGCAGAACAGGAGCCATGCTGGGGCTGGAAACCTTCACAGGGTGCAGCTCTCCTGCTTGGGCAGCCCAGCTCTGCCTAGAAGCCACCACTCCCACCGCTGGATAGTGGTCCCCAGCCTGTCATGGCCTTACACTAATGCCACAGGCAGCATCCTGCAGGACTGTAGCCACCTCATTGCCTGCAGCTGCACACAGTGGCAGAAAGTTTCATGAATCGGCCATTGCTTATGGGCCGTGGTGGGTGACCTTGGCTCTGAAAGCAGCCTAGAAACGACCATGCTAGATGCTGCTCCTAAGTGCTGCAGAAAGGCAGACCCAAGCCCAGGCAACTCACGCTTGTTGTTAGGCAAAGGCTGATGCCAGTGGGGTTTCATTGCTCTCCACTCCTGTCTACATGCACGCACGCACGTTTTTGGCTTTAACTGGGGTTGCACATGATGTAACAGCCAGCAGAGCAGCGATCCAAACTACCCCAAAGGCACTAGAGATGGTGAGGAGCAGGGTACAGTCCTTTCCATCTGAGTCACACAAAGATCCCACAAGGATGCCTGTGCCTCCGCAGCAGAGCCAGCCCGCCAAGCTGCGTGTGGAGGGGCCCAGCTAACATCAACATGGGGAGGAGCCGTGAGTGAGGGGTCACCAAAGCAAGGCACCATGCATGCCTCTAGAGAGCCACCCCGTGACATGGAGCAGATGCCAGGGCCCGGGACATCGTGTTTGCAGAGTGATGTTTTCAGACCTCGGTATTGCACAACTGGAGCTTTGAGTTTCCCACAGACGAATCAATCTAATTGTGCTTAGGGAGCCTAAAGACGTTAACCCGTTAACCGGCCAACACAAGCCAGCTCTGCCGTGAGCCTTAAACCTGCAGACGACACTTCACCCAGCACCCCTGTCCTCCAGACGCCTCCTGCTGAGGCACCTGGTGCCAGCCCCCACTGCCCCCTATGCCAAGCTGCAAGGTGCTATGGAATGCATTAGATTTAACAGCAGTCGTGGCAGCAGAGGGGCTGCTTCTCCAGCTGGCTTTCCTAGCTAGCAGAGCGCAGCCAGCCTTGATATCTCGGTACCAAGTTAGTAGCTCTGGCTGAGCCCGCTGCATCTGAGGAGCTCCATGGTTTACACCGCGTCCTGCCTTTAAAGGACAAACTTCCCAGCTGCTGCTCTTCCTGCGCCAGCTGACCTAGGATGAAACTCTTCTGCGAGGCTCTTGAAGACAAGCAAACAGCCCCTGTGGTTCCCCACAGCCCTGTCCTGCCCTCTCTGAGTCAGAGAAACAGCAGCCAGGGTGGGTGCGGGTCCTCTGCGCCACCACGTCTCAGCCTGCCTAGCGCTGGGGCGGTGGGGGATGGGAAGGGAGCAGGGGGACGTTGGCATCTCAGCTGCTGCCACATGCACCAAGTGGGGCACGGAATGCGCAGGGGCAATGGGGACACAGGGTCACGGCAAGGCAGGAGGGCTGGTTTCGCTCCCATGGCTCCGATTTCCAGTACCTCCAGCAGTGTTTTCAGGGATTGTCAGAGGGACAAGGCTCTGTGCCTTCAGCCAGTGCATTTGGAGGTTTGGAAAGGCTGGTGAGGTTTGTTTTTCAGCAAACTTACATCTGACAAGGTGTAAACTGAGCCTTCGTTGGAGTTCCTTGTCTGTGCTGTACAGCCTCCAGGCTGAAGGCATCTCTGGAGGGTCCCAGGAGCTGTCCCAGAGCAAAGGTGTGAGCAGCTGTGCCCACCACATGAGGGGTCAGGCAGGGGAGCATCTCCAGCAGAGCCTCTCTTGCTGATGCTCGCTGTGCTGGGGGACTCAAGGTCTGAAGCCAGGTCAGATGATGGCATCCTGGCCCAGAGCCAAGGCCCAGCAGGACTGGCTCATCCATCCACAGGGAAGGTGGGAAGGATGGATGCCAACACGCACACAGGGTGGGGACACCCAGGTGTCTACTGGGGGGGTATGGGGGCTGGTTGTGTGTCTGCTGCTAAACATCAAGGGGGGGACCTGTAGGTGAGACACCCTGCCCTGTGCTCCTGCACCAGCTAAGTGCTGGTGTAGTAGGGAAGCCTGCCCAGGGAGCACTTGCCCTGGCCAGGAAATGCCTAAGTCCCTCTCGAAGCTTCAGCAAATGAATTTGTCTGAATACAGCACAAGGGCCAGCCTCGGCATGTTCAAGGGTCTGGATGCAGCAAGCCTTTCGGATGCCTAGAGGGTTAAAGGGACATCGTGGTGGGCAGTGCTCTCCCAGGGGGACGGTCAGGGCTGGCACACTTCTCTGCTTGGCCATGAGTCAGCTAACAGCCACCCACTGAGACCCTCACTGCTCCTCACTGCCTGGCCTGCCGGGGCCCTGGGCAGAAGAGCACACGAGTCTTCCTAGAAACCGGCGGCTGTTTTCTAACTGGTCACCTGAATTCCTCGGAAGAGGGATGGCTTTGGCATGGTTCCAAACACTGGCTTGAAGAGGCTTCGACATGGCCTGGGTGCTGAGCCACCCCCCGCCCGGCCCCTGGCACACTCGTGGTGGGCACTGGTGCTAAGGTGGGTAAGGAGCAGTCAGCGGTGGATGCTGGGAGAGGGATGAAGAGGGGAGGCGAAGTAGGTGGGAATGACCCGGTCCAAACTTCCACTTCTTATCTGTGCCAGGTCCCACACCCTGGCACCTCCCCAAAACACGTGTCCTTGAAATACACAGTCTTAGAGCCAGCCCAGAATGGATGCTGAAATGCAAAGCAGCCCTCCACCCTTGGCTTACTGGAGAGCAACAAGGGCATTGCCCCGTGTCAGGCCGAGCAGACTGGCTCAAGGACAACGCCTACTTCTCCAGAAGGTGCCCGTCAAAGCCCTGATTTAGCATGCCAAGGAGAAGGGGTCAGCTTTCGGACATGAAACTCCTGCTGCGTGTACATGCATGCGGAAAGAGGAGCTGCATTTGTGCAGAAAGCAGCAGCCCCTTGCAAACAGCCTCCATTTCCCTCTCCTCTCACTATCGCCTCTCTCTGCTGCCTTTGCAGAGCTGCCTCTGCCACCTCAGCTGGGCACTCACCAGCCTTCCTCACCTCCATGGGTGCTGCTGGCTGGGGCTTGGCAGAGCGGGCAGAGAAGGGCTCCACAGCAAAGGCATGCTAGGGATGGCTCTGCATCAGCCACTCGTCCTGGTCTCACTAGTTTTATTCCTTGTTTTTTGGTGTTTTGTTTTTTTTTTTTTTTTTCTGGGGAGCTGTTAGTCATTTTAATTTAAAAAAAAAAAAAACAAAACACAATAAAAACCCAACCATGACAAAACCTGATATCAATAGGATGCTCGTGGGGAGAGTTTAAAGAGAAAAACCATGCCCCTTCTGCAAACTCAGAGTAATTGGATCACAGCATTAATTAATCATTTCAGTTCATTTCTCTCCTGCAAAAAAAAACAGACTGACCTGCCGAGACAGGCATGCCCCTGGTGTGAATAAACAAACCGCTTCTGTCGGTAGCCCTCCTCCTCCTTCTCCCACCAGCTTCCCACTGCCCACTCACCGGGTCGCTCCCGGGGCCGCTGCTGCTCCGTCCGGCAGACCTGGTGACCTGCTGCCAGCTCTGACCAAGGGCGCGTTGGCTTGGCTGCCGCAGGACCCGGGGGCTGCCGCGCACAGGGACACCATCCCCACCCAGATACCTGCTTCCATCCTCACCCTCCCCACCCAGGGGCTCTGCCCGTTGGCCACCAGCCCGGCGAGGGTTGAACTGGGGATGGGTCGCTGTCTCTTAGGATCTCTGTACGGGTGAAATTGCCCCCTCGGATGCTCTGCACTTTGTCGGGATGCCTTGCAGGGGCCTAGTCCAGGCTGGAGAGCTGCAGCAGGTGCTCAGATCACAGAAGTCAAGGCGGTCAGAAGCCAGAGGTGATGCCCAGCATCAGTGACAGCAAAAAGCATCTCAGCGTCGCCTGTGATTTTAACACGAGCGTTGTCACTGGTGAATGTTTCACTAAAAGCCTGGCCTCTAGGACCCCGACATCTGACTATTTTGACAGACAGTGCCAGCTGGCATCCACAAGCCACCCCACTGGGTGGGTACCAGCCCTCCTAGCCACTCTGCTCATCCTGCAAGTAGTGACTGGAGAAGTCAAGCTGCTCTTGGAGGTCACTCAAGGCACCTGTGACAAAGCAGGGAGCCTCCAAACACCCGAGCAGAGCCCACAGCCTTTGCCAGCTGCCAGCAGGGCACGGAGGAACACTGGCTGCTCCTCAGGTTGGGAAGTATCTGTCTAGCCTTGGGATTTGCAAAGACCAGCTAAAAAATGCGGCCAGAGCAGTCAGAGGGGTTGAAAGCAGGACAGAAGAGAAGCCAGCATTGCTTTCGTATAAAAAAATGACAAGAACTGTTCCATGATTTGAAGCCAATGTCATTATTTTGGGAGAAGAGAAGGGTGGGGCTGCCCAGCTCTTGGCCACAATGGGCCATGGACAGCCCAGGGCAGCTCTGTCATTACCAGTGGGGAGGGTGCAGCAGGGCCAGCAAGGGCCGAAGGGCAGAAGGGATCCCCACCTTGGGATGGAGGGGACAAGATCTGTTCCTCTTGTGATGTCCAACCTGGCAAAGGGCTCTGCGGGGAGGTGAGGGGACTTCTGCCTAGCCATGTCCTGGGAGGTGGCCACACAGGCCAGAGGGGCTTTGCCCAGTGTGCGGACAAAGTATCCAAAAGACACGGGATCTTGTCCCTGGTACTCTTTCGGAGAACAGAGGGAAGCAAAGAAAACATGCAGGTAGTTTCCTGCCTGGAAAACAAATCTCCTTCCAAGAGGAGGCATCAGGGAAGTGAATATCCCCGGCCCCGGGTTCCCCGCTGGGTGGGGGGGGGCGGGGGAGGGGGGCTGCCCCGGGGGTACCGCATGCCCGTGGCAGGGTGCCGACAGGGCCAGTTCCCAGGCTGCCAGAGGGACCCGAGGTGCCTTGGACCACGGATCCCGGGGAGCGGTGTTGGTTTGGATGGGAGCAGGGAAGGGGGGGTGCCAGACCTCGTCCCGGTGCCCTGGCAGGGCTGCAACCCTGCAGGACCCCACACATCCCGGGGGGCGGTGAACCACAGCGGGGGTCCCGACCCACGGGGCACCCCGGAGTGGGGGAAAGTCGGCAGAGAGACACCCCACACACACACTCCCACCCCCCCGTCCCCATTCCCGCGACCACCGGGCGCTACATCCCCCGGGGGTGCGCACCCCCCGCCCCATGCCCCCTCCAGCCGTGCTCCCCTCCCCCGCAGGGCTCTCCGGGGGGGGGGGGGGCCTCGGGATGCCCTGCCCCCCCCTCCCCGTGTTCGAGGAGCCTTCCAGCAGCGACTCACCGGGCAGCCCCCGGGGCTCGCCGCCGCCCGCCGCCGAGCCGTTCTCAGCGGCCATGGTGCAGAGCCGAGCACGCCGCCGCGCCGTCGGGGGCTCCGGCTCGCATGGCCCCGGCCGGCTCCCGGCTCCCGGCGCCGCGGAGGGGCGGGGAGGGGCGGGGGAGGGGAGGGCCCGGTCGTCCCCCCGCCCCCTCCGTCCCACGCTCCCAGATGTGCCGCCCCCAGATGTGTGCATCCCCCTCCCCGCCGCAAAGACGCACCGGGGCGGGCGGGGGGGGGGGGGGGGGGCACCACGACGTCAGGGAGCCGCGGCCAATCTCCACGCCGCTGTTCTCCCCCCTCCACACCCCCAGATGTGGTTCCCCGCCCCCGCCGGCCAGATGTTGGGGGGAGGGTCTGTCCGGGGCGGCTGCGGCCCCGCCGTCGGGAGCGCTCCCCTGCAGCACCGCGGACAGCGCCTGCCGCCCGCCCGGCAGCGCGCGCTGCCCGCCCCCCGCCGCCGGGACCCCCCGGGACCCCCCGCTGCCCCCGCACTGCGGGGAGCCCGGCTGGCTGCAGCCCGGAGCACCGGGAGCGCCCCGAGGCGGGGAGCGGGGGGCCCTGACAAGGGTCCTTGCTGCGCTCCCCGGCCGCCGAAATCCGGCCGAAATCCGGTCGTTGGGGCGCCCGACGGCCGCTCTGCCGGGCTGTAGCTCATACCCCGTGCTGGGGTTCCCCCCTCCGCGAAAAAAAACCACCGTCGGGCAGTTGCACGCTCGGTTGGCTGCCCCGCAGCTTCTGCTTTCTCCTTGCGTCGTAGTTGTGAGAAAGCGTCAAGAGAGAAGAAGCAAACGGAAAAAAAAGAAGAAAAAAAAAAGTCTTCGTTCCCCTCCCGCTACACCTTTCCCCTTCTCTCTGCTTGTACCTAGGGCGACTCTCTCAACCACCACCCGCCTCTCACTTGTGCTGTCTCACAGACACACATGGGTATCGTTTCCCCATCTGCTCAGCTCTCACACACACATAAATGCACACAAACAAATGAACGCCCCACTTTCTCCCTCGTTTGAGTGATTACAGTCTCAGACAAGTTCCCACCATCCACTGCTTTACCTCCTCACTCTCCTCTCCTACATCCCTTGCTCTGCGAGGTAGCACGTAACTAGCGGTCGGTGTTTGGTGTCAACATCTTATCTGACATGTTGGCCAGATGTGCCCAGTTCACAGGTCTGACCTCTCTCCTCCGCAGATCCTGCAGTCTGGTATCTTCTCCCTGGAGATGAAGGCGCATTTCTGAATCCCAGTAGAGAGAACATTGTTAAGATAATTCAGACAATTTTCTCTGATGACACATCCCCAACTCCAAGTGCTTCGTTCTGCACTCTGGAAAGGTTAAAGCCTCTCAGCAATGGCGTCCACAGCTCTACTGCTGCCTTCGCACACCAAGAGGCCCCTGCCACAGCAGCGAGGCAGATGCACCGGCTTTATTTTGGTCACCCTAGGCCAGATCCTGGCATTTCTTTAGTGAGTGTTCAGTCAACTGGTATTCGTTTTCTTTCCTGCCTTCTTTGAGGACCAAGAAGACAAAGGCTTTCCCAGCATCAGCTGGTGCAGAGCCACACGATTGCACCGGCCACGGTGGGGCTTTGCTGACTTTTGCCAGTTCAACATCCGCCCACACTGTTTTTGCAGTCACCGGCCAAAACCTGTCAAAGACCTCAGCCAGTTAATTGGAATCTCTTGCCTCACCCCAAAGCTCTGACCTCGAACAGATACCACCCTCTCCTCCTCCTTCTCCCCCCCCCCCCCTCCAAAAAAAAGGAGTTTGCCACGCTCTGGGTGAACTCATCAGACTGGGGAAATATCTGCTTCAAAGAAAATTTGATTGCTCTGGAGTTGGGTTGTTTGACTGGACTCTTGTTTCAAACTACAGCTCCCCATGGATAGACAAAAGACTGTAATGAAGAGCGAGAAGTCTTCTTCCAAAGCTGATCAGTCATGGAGATAAAAATGTGTAACTAAAGGGAATACGAAACTTTTCAACTTCTAAGTGTTAGCCTAGCTTTATGCACTCTCATTAGTCAGAACAAGTAGCGTTTCTGCAAGCAAGACTCCCCATATGTATTCCGATTAAACAGAGCACTTGGTTCTCTGCATTGACACACTGGCACATTCCCTGCTCACAAGCTGCCGGCGAGATTCACCAGCCCCTCTTGCCTTCACCGAAGCGACATCACCTTCCTTCTTAGGCCATGTAGGCACTGGCCAAGGAAAACCATAACTGGATTCAGAATCTGACCCCAGCTCCAACCCTGCCCCTGTGCAGATACATTGTGCCAGGCCGTGGGGTGGGACAGGAGGGACTTGCGGTTGCCCCATGTCAGAAGCCAGAGGTTAACCTGCCTTCAAGTTCAGTGACCCGAGCAAGGGAAGGGCTTCCGTTATTCCCGCTTCGGACTGGGACCTGTGACAGCCTGAGTCTCCTGCCATCCTGCCTGACTGACACATCTTGGTCTGGCAGGTACCTGAGGAGCAAAAACCAGCACACGTCACCTTGTAGGGATCTGGGATACTCCTGCAGTTGGCCATTTTTCGTGTAACAGCACATCTCCCTTTTTTTGCATCATGATGCTTGCATCCTCTGTTTTTGGATGGCTTCTTTGTCTTTTTTTTTTTTTTTTTAGTCATGCCCATGAGCTTTGCTGTACCTGGTGTCAGTGATTGCTGCTCTTCTGTTATCAGTTGCGAACGCTCCGTCAGGCTCCTCCAACTCAAAAATTGCCCTCACACCAAAACAATGCAAATGCCTAGAAACAGGCAAAGCCACTCCTCTCCCTTCTGCCCCTGAGGTGGGAGATGCAGGGCCCGGTGGCAAGCAGCCACTTTGATGCTCCAGCTTGGCTTGAGACGGCTCCCATCCATAACGACCCTGCGGCAGAGGAGTGGTTACGCCACTGAGCGGGCACTCGAAGAGCAGGGAAGGCAGTTACGGGTTATTTATTCTGACGTCCCCCATGGGCCCGGGAACACCCACCCGCTATCCCTGAGAGATTCCCAGTAACAGTGCTCGCACACGCAGCGTAGAGCAGGCAGCAGCCTCATCGGCAGCCAGCAGCGGCTCCAGGTACACAACTTAAAGCCAACCAGTGGCTGCTGGTGGATTTGGGGGATTTGCTGCTGGTCCTGCAGCCCCACGCTCATGGCCAAGGCCCTAGAGGCAGGTGAAGAAGCAATGATCCCCCATCCCTGCAGCACACGGGGCACACACGTGGTCAGACACATGCCTCGGGCACGGGGCCCTGCCTGGGACAAACCCGCTCACCACCAGCCCCGGACAGGCTTCCCCCTCCCTCTGCATGCCCTCCCCCAGACCGGCAGCCCATGCTGATCTCCAGAGAAAAAGCCCTGGCCCCTGTTTTTCTTCATAGGCATGGGTGGGAGAGGTGCCCTCATAGAGAGATGCCCTCGTGCATGCGCTCGCGTGCTCCCTCTCCTTTCTTTCCATTCCTCTCCAAGGCACTCGGGTTTTCTTTCTGCCTCACACACACCCTTTCACGCGCAGCTTCCCTCCCTCCGGCACCAGATCCCTTTGCCCTCAGGCAGATCCAGCTTGCATCTCCCAGCACAGCGCAGGCAGCCAGCCCCCCCTCCCTCCGACAGACGTACTCCCACAAACCCGCTGAACCCATCCACACGGCTTTAATATTCATAAAAGTCAACCCTAGTCTAAAGAAAATGTGGTTGATGATGAAAGTATTTACATTGCAAATCACTTTTAATAACCCTCCGGTAGTCAGCCTGGTGATAAATGCTAATCCGTCTATCAGCCCAACAACAAAATAAACCCAACTCAGAAGGGGAGAGGCAGAGGGAGAAAAAACACCCGGTGACAGTGACAAAGGCTCAGCCCTCCCAAGCATCGCCCCGTCGGGGGAGACGCACGTGAAGGCTTTGCTCAGCAGTCGGTGAGAGCATTAAACCTTCCGCCTGGGGAGCCGCTCTGCCTGCTCATGGCCAGGTGAGAAGACACCCTGGGAGCCGTGGAGGGGTCACGGGGGCAGAGGGCAGCCCTGGGCACGCAGCCCCTTCGCTCGCTGGCGTGGAGCTGGAGCTGCCTGGCGGCTGTTTGAACTCTGGGGCAGCAGCTCAGCCCCCCTACCTCCACGCTGCAGACAACGGGGCGATGCCACCTTCTCGTGGTCTCCTGCCCTGTGGGTACTGGTGAATGTGCCCCCGGGGCCAGAAGCATCCCAGTGGGAGGTGGGAGAGGGGACAGCACCTTGCGGTCACCTGCCTCTCTCATCATGCTTTGCCTAAGAGCACGAGATGGCACAGTCGCAAAGGGGCTTAAGACAGTTTAACAAGTCTGAAATGAATATCACTCGCAGGCCACGTTTTCTTGGAGCCTCCCACGCCTGCGCTCCCAGTTGAGGAGAGGCAGGATGCTGTGAGAACAAGTCCTCCTCTTCCTCATCAAGCACCATCCCCAGGGAAACAGCCCTCATCCCAGCAGTCCCTGGGGAAACAGCAGGCACGTACCGCCCCACGGGCACCCCAGACGTGGGCTCTGGGTGAGGGAGTTGGGGTGAGGCAGGACCCGAAACGTGCTGGGCCAGAATCACGCTGCAGGGAGCGAACGATGCTGCAGAGGAGCAGGGTGGGAGGACTCGTGAGACCCAGGGAGGAGCAGGGCTGCTGCAGCCTTCCCAAGAAAGGAGGTGACCAAAAGCACCTGGCCATGCTCCGTGACCTCGGCCAGGCCCCCAGGAGTCATCCACAGACACTTCTTCTCACGCTTCACAGCATGCCTGGGCCGGAGGTGGAGGAACAAAGATACCGTCACTGAAGCCGCGTTAGACACATCACTTCGTGCTCAGCTGTTTCCCAGCCTCCCGGGCTGCTTGGAGACAGGATAATGAAAGATTCTTTCATTATTTGGAAAAATGTCACTTTTAGCACCAGTGAGGGATGCCAGACCCACAGCCCCAGGGAGCCGGCGACTATGTTTAGCCATGTAGCAGGTGCGGCCCCAGCGGCCACGGTGACGGTGGCACCAGTGGCCCCCGCTCATCCTGGAGTCCCTGGCAGAGCATAGCCAGGAAAGCAGGGTACAGCCACTCCAGCTCTTGCAGGGAAGCCAGGCGAGTGTGAAGAAGCTTTTTGTGACTGATGCAGCAAGTCATCCTCCCACGCCTCGCTCGTGCACACCAGTGCAATTCACACTGGCCCGTGAACATCCTTGAAATGCCGGGGACCACCAGACACTCGTGCTCTTGGCTTGACCGCAAGTTTCGGTGCCTTTACACATGTGAGGAGGCACGGCAGGCAGAACCTTAGACTGCTTCTCACCTGATTTTAGCTCTTGGAAAGCTGGGTTTTGGGCTTTGCTGGAGCTTATCAAAACTGGGAGGGTAACCGCAGCCCATGCCCCCAGCAGCTTTAGGGGAGGCACAGGGAGCATGCACCTCTGGAGACAGTTAAACACAACAGCCTGCCACCCAGCCTGGTACGCTGCGATCTCTTCAGTCAATAATCATCCACATTTTGTGTTTTAAAAGATTGCTGCTGCTGCTGCTATTTTAAGGTTGTGCTCAATTTTGTCACATTTGCCATATAAGTACGACTTCAAATATTTCAATATAATTGTTTTGTTGCAGTCCCCATTCTTGCAACTCTTATTTTCTTTCTGATAATGGAAGGAGGAAAGTGCTTCTGAATCGCCTCTTTTATACCTATTATCCAAAAAAAACTAGAGGGGGAAAAAAAAGAAAGTGGAAATGTAGGCTTGTGCTGCTCCGCTGTCATTTCCCGTGTCGCCGCAGAAGACGGCACATCAGCCCTGTGACCTTCGTCCCCATCGGCCAGGTCTGGCCTGCAGAGGTGGCCGGCTCATGGTGAAACGCCGTGCCTGCCTGTGGTTGCCAGCTGCTGGCAGCCAGCCGCCCCGCTCCCCGGTCCCCTCTCCCAGCTACGCTCCCATAAGGCTTCCTGCCTGACCATCAGGGGAAAAGCAAACAGGGGCTCAAGTCCCTCTAACAGAGTAGTCTAACTTGTTAATTTTCTGATTCACTACTTCACTACTTCATGAAATCATTAATCCCCATGCTTACATGCAGTGCAACTCCCTCACCGGCGGTGAGAGTGCTCGGCCTACCTCTCCGGCATGGAGCGGGGTCCCCGGCAGCCCACCGAGCCCCGGCTGCTGCTGCCTCCTTCTCCTCCAAAGGCTTTCAGGGTGCCTGCGATGTCGACACCTTCCAGCTCAGGAGGTCAGTCTCTACCAGTCCCATAGGCTGGTGGGTTCTGCAGAAGATGCCAGCGACTGTTGCAGAGCTGCAGGAGACAGGGGCTGCAGGAGACACCAGTCCATCAGGTCCTGCACCTGGGGAGGAAAAGCCCCATGCACCAGTACAGGCTTGGGGCGGACCTGCTGGAGAGCAGCTCTGTGGAGAGGGACCTGGGAGTGCTGGTGGACAACAGGTTGACCATGAGCCAGCAGTGTGCCCTGGCTGCCAAGAACGCTAATGGGATCCTGGGGTGCATTGGGAGGAGTGTGGCCAGCAGGTCGAGGGAGGTTCTCCTTCCCCTCTACACTGCCCTAGTGAGGCCCCATCTGGAGTACTCTGTCCAGTTCTGGGCTCCCCACTTCAAGAAAGATGAGGAGCTACTGGAGAGAGTCCAGCGGAGGGCTACGAGGATGGTGAGGGGACTGGAACATCTCTGCTACGAGGAGAGGCTGAGGGAGCTGGGCTTGTTTAGCCTGAAGAAGAGAAGGCTGACAGGGGACTTTGTAAATGCCTATGAATATCTCAAGGGTGGGTGTCAGGAGGATGGGGCCAAGCTCTTTTCAGTGCTGCCCAGTGTCAGGACAAGGGGCAATGGGCACAAACTGAAGCATAGGAAGCTCCAACTGAACATGAGGAAGAACTTCTTCACTCTGAGGGTGATGGAGCACTGGAACAGGCTGCCCAGGGAGGTTGTGGAGTCTCCTTCTCTGGAGATATTCAAGACCCGCCTGGACAAGGTCCTGTGCAGCCTGCTGTAGGTGACTCTACTTTGGCAGGGGGGTTGGACTAGATGACCCACAGAGGTCCCTTCCAATCCCTACCATTCTGTGATTCTGTGATTCTGTGATCAGCCCCTAAACCCCACAAACTTCATGAACCCGAGACGACATCTGGTACCGGCAGGCACTTGCTGGAGGAGAAACTCACCCCCAGCAAGGAGACGAGCCCCAGCTGCGCACAGGCACTGAACCACCCAGCACAGCCACCCCATGGCTTGCCAGCCCCTGCGCTGGGGGCACGGAGCCAAACCCAAGCCCATCCGGGGGCTTCCTGCATCCCCCTGGGCTTCTCCTCCCCCAAGGGCAGGGAGCTGGCAGGCCTGCGTGCAGCTCAGTCGCTCTGCCATCAGATTTAATTCGCCGAACGTCTTGGTGGAGCCTGCCTCCTAATACACACGCAGCCTAATAAATATCTGCTTTAATGCACTCGCTATTTTAAATGTCTCTATCAAAAAGGTGCGTTTGGGTTATTTGGCGGTGCTGCTGGGGGACAAGGAGCTCTATGTGTGTGCATCTCACAGCCCAGCTGAGCCCCCCGTTTGGACAGGATTTGTGCTCCCCACACGCATATCTACCTCGCATAGAGGCCCCATTAATGTTAATGCTACTTACAGTGCCCTTCACAGGGAAGGAAACCGAGAGGAACACAGCGAACGTGCAAAAAACCACAGCAGGTAAAATAAACTGTCAGCAATTGCTATATCTAGAAAGCACTTAATACAGCCAGAATGAAGCAGATCCTTTCTTTCCCAATAAAGATGCTGGCCCTGCCCCGCACCTCCCCGCACCTGGCAGGGACCCGGCCCCTCCTTGGGGATGCCTCAGGGGCAGTGACCCGGCCCCTGGTCGCTTCCCTTTGCCCGGCGGGCAGCAAGCATGGCAGCAGGCAGCGCCCCAGCACCCACACCTCCAGCACGTGTCACTGCCCCGCTCCTCACCCCCCCTCCCCAGCCGCTTCCCACCGAAGGTCACCCTAGGACGAACACCCCGTGCCAGGGTCCATCGCGGGCAGGCAATGGGCATCAAGGCACCCCGCGCTGCGGGGGCAAAGGCAGCCCGCTGCTGTTGGGGTCTCCCATTCACCCCTAGGTCTGTACCCCCCACCAGCCCCAGCACTCGCCAAAGAGACTCCACCGGCCCAAGCCAAGACAAAAACCTGGCTGAAGTCTTTTTTTGTGGCAAGAGGCCATTTCTCAAGGCAGAGCCAGGGACAGAGGAGACTTGAGGCTGCAGGATGCAAGAGCTCTGTTCTCTGCCGGCCAGGCTAATAACCCTGTATTAAATTACAGGCCTGGGTTCGGCTGTGGTTGGTAGTTTTTTTTTTATAAGCTGTCTGTTTAGATTTATCAGCATAATTCCTGATACTGCCTTGTCGGACATCATTACGATAATCTCACTGCTGTGTCTGCTGGGGAACTGGGAGGAGAGCAGGGGACTGCTGCAGAGCGGGAGGGTGGTGGGGCCAGGCTGCCTGCAAGGCACCCGGAGCTGGGGACCCCGGGGAAGGGGGAGGCATGAGGGCATGAGCCCCCGCGAGGGGTCTCCAAAGTCAGAAATTCACGGAAAGAGCCAGCGCAGCCAAAGAAGACACCGAAGGGGGAAGGAACAGCCTCCAGCCAGGCTGGTCTCCATCCCTCCAGCGATTTCACGGGGAGGTAGGGAAAGGCTGGGAGAGGGGAAGAGGGTACCCAGAAAAACCCGGAGGATCCAGGGAAGCTGGAAATGAGCAGCCTCTGTTTTGGCGTTGATCCCTCACCTCCCCTTAATTCCCAGTAATTGCATCATTTATTTGAATAAGGCTTCTCGGAGCAGAGAGCGCAGAAGTGGGAGGAGGGTGGCAGGAGGCCGCCACCCCAGAGCTCTCTGTCTGTCTGTCTGTCCAGGCTGCAGCCCCTCTCCCCTCCACATGCACACACAGCCCTCCTCCTCCTCCTCGCTGCAGCAGCCAGGCCAGCTCCCGTTCTGCCCAGGCCCTGGCCCCACAGTGATGCAGCTGGCGAGCCCCAGCAGCAAAGTGCCTCTGCCGGGGGTCCGGGCACCGAGACCCTCACCCACGGTGGGGGACAGCCCCAGTGCAGCGCTGCAGCTCGCCTTCCCGGCGGTCGGAGCAGGGTCCCGCTGAGGAGCTGCCCGGGGCAGGGATGATGGAGCTTTGGGATCTTCTGGGCACGGCGTGGAGCAGAGGCACCTGTGGGAGCCTGTTAGCTCCCATGGAGCATCCCCCTCCTTGCCAGGCAGGGGCTGGGGGAGCTGCGGGTGGGGGGCGGGTAATCACATCAGCAAAACAAATAAAAATCCCAGCCCAGCCTGGTGTTTTTATTAATGAAAATGAGCCTGTGATGGGACTTAATTTCCAGCCCCTGGGTGATTAACGTGGAGGACAGAGCTGCAGCAAGGAATGTGGCCGGGCAGAGCCAGGGCCCAGCCAGGTGCACAGAGGGACCACGAGCCCTTTCCCAACAGAGAGAGGGAGCCTGCCCTTGTAACCCAGAGCGTGAGGAGAGGAGCTGCCAACACCTCCAGAGAGCAAATGCCTTGCTGGAGACAGGGTGTCAACAGCCACCGTCGTTTGGGTGCGATCTGGCTGAGGTCACCGTGGGACGGGGGGGTCTTCAGACCACAGGGGAGGTATCCCCCCCCGCCTCCCCATGCTCTTGCTGTGTCTTTGCCAGCCGCTGCTCCTCGCACCCCACTTAGCAGGCACTTGGCTGAGCCACCCTTTTCCATCTCCCCCAGTCTCCCTTCATCGGCTCCGCAGCGTGCCAGCAGCCCCACGTGCTGCCGCGGACTGGGACGGCAGGCACTCCCATAACGCAGCGAAAAAACAGCTAGGTTCCCCTCTCACTACTGTACAGTGGGGAAAATCTATTTTCATACATTTTCAGAGCTACCTGAGTGAGAAGTAACACATTTTGAAGCCAGATTTTCTATGGAGGGATGCTGCACTCTGATGAGCTGAATTAATTCATACCCAGTTGAGTACCTCATCCTAAATGGGTTTTAATTTAAAGTAAAAAATACTTCATCGTAATATTTCAAAAGAGGAAAGCAAGAAGCTGGGGTCTGATTTGTTTGGAGGGCAAAACTATTTTATTTATTTATTCCACCTGTTCAGGAAAACCCAGGAGCAGCCCCAGGACAGGTGAGAGGACCTGGGGCAGAAGCACATCACCATTGCAGGCAATGGTGCGGGAGGACCCTTGCAGCACACAAAGCCCATCCACAGACCAAAGCAAAGCAGCCTTTAACAAAGTTCTCCCAAAGAGCTAAAGACGCCGGCAGGGAGGAGCAACCCCACGGGACTGCAAAGGGCCGATGCCAAACCGGTGAGATTGTGAGCCAGGGGCAGGGCAGCCGGCAAGACAGATCCCGTGCTGCTGCAGGGGCTCCAAGGGCTTTTCCAGCTGTTTCCTAAAGGACAAGACCTGTTGCATCTGCAGCAATCCCTACAGCAGCAGCTGCCAACCCCTTAGGGGGACCCAGTCAGCACCAGCCCGCGGCCTCCATGGGTCACTCTGGGTCTCTCCTCACCCCCAGGTGCTGGGCCAGCCTCCCCATGCCAGGCTCCAGAGCACGGTCCCACCATCCATCACCTCCCCAACGAATAGGCGCAGACGTGCCACTGGCCCAGCCAAAGCGTTACCGCCAGCCTCGAGCTGGGATGCTTCAAACAGCTGCGCACTGTGATACAAATTGTACTTTGATGAGGTCCATTAGGCCATCTGGATGGCCTTAAACAGCCTTGATGAAGATGGAGCAGGGGCTGCTTGAGGCGGGAGGAATCTCGGCAGTTTCAGGGCCGTTCACTGCCCCTTAAGCTAATATTTGTGCAGGCGGTGGGACTGGGGCCGGCAGCATCAGGATGGGTCCATGCAAAGCTGATTTGGCCAAGGGCAATGCTTTGGATAGCCAACTTGTCGTCGTCCCCCCCCCCCCCAGGGTGGGCAGGACATGGGTGCTCACAGCCTGGCCCTGCTCTTTGCCGGCAAAGCCCGCGAATCTGCATCACCCTGGGGTGTCCCTGCAGATGGACGGGAGCCCTGGGGTGCACCATCTCCAGACCGTCCCGCTCCCACCAGTCCCACTAAACGCATGGGAGGCAGCGCGCCTAGGAGAAAAGCCCCTGCTTGCTGATGAGCAGAAGATAAAGAACACTCCGGGGAGGCAGGGGAAAAACAGCAGGGGGAGGCTGCTAAAGAAAAATCACCTTTGGGTTGTCGGGGCCAAAGGGCAGGAAAGGGAGCAGGGGACAGGAACCGGGGAAACCCGGGGTGGAGGAGCTGCCCGGTCCTGCTGAGCCCACAGCGGGGGGCTGCAGGGAGCAAGCGCAAGCCGAGACGGCTTGGAGACAGGGAGCAGCCCAGGAACTGGGTGGGAAGTTCACTCACTGGTGGTTTACTGACTGCTGGTGTCCCCGAGCTGACTCGTTTGTGGCATCTTGGAGTCCCGGTGGGGTTTTAGGTTTTAGCTGAGTTATTTCCCAGTTTTGATTTCCAAAGTAACTTCTAGGCAACGAGCTCAGCTCCTCCGCAGGAGGAGACCCACCGGTGCAGCCTGCCCCACTGGCGCCTCAGCCACCCTGACCTTCTCCTGGCCGCTTGCGGTGCACGGCCCCGTCTCACCACTGCGACCTACATTCTGCCTCCCCAACCATACGGCCTCGCACTTAGCTGCACTAAACCCACAGAGTGCTGTATAGGGCTAATTTCCGATTACTGTCAGGAAGTATCATGTCAAATACCTTACAGGAGCCTAAGCATATTATGCCGACGCAGCTACCTTTGTCAAGCGAATCTGAGGTCTCATCAAAAAAACAATGCTGGGTTTAGCCACCCTCAGTGCCTCCAGAGCAAAGCCATCTCGGGGGCTCCTCCTGGGTCACTGCACCCTGAGTGCTGCCAACCACTCAGCCCGGGGCTGCAGCTCTGGGGGGAGCAGCCCGAGCCCCCCTACCCCAAGGGTGGCACTCGCCTGCCACGGTGGAGCCGGTGCCACCGCAGAGGAGCTCGCGTGACACTGAAATAAAGGGTCCCCAGTGAGGGATCCTCACTCCCACCCTGTGAGCAGCCACGGGAGATGGAGCGGAGTGGGAAAGGCTGGGTGAGAGTGGAGCAGAAGAGGAGGTTACTGCTGCCTCTGCATGCTCAGCATTCCTCCCGTCCTCCTCCTCCTCCTCCCAGGCTGTGCCCCACAGCCCAGGCACTCCCTGTGCGTTACAAAACCACCTTGTCCCCCAGCCCAAAAGCTGCTGTTTCATGGCAGTGCTTGGCCCCCCCTCAGCAATGCAGCAGGACCAGCCTCAATCCCTCCCTAAATAATTGTTTTAATTAGCGTTTGCTTTGATGTAGGTGATTAACAGGGCCTGCTGGCAGGGCTTCCTTGGGAACTTGTGCAGTGGGCAGACAGATGAGTGCAGCCCTCCATAATGCCATAGCACTTAAACGCTTTAATATCAGCCTCCTCCACCACTGCCAGTCTTCAGTCACCCCCTTGAGCCCTTTCCAGTTCTGCCTGTGGCCGAAGCGGGGCTCACAGCAGTGGGATGGAGGTTGCAGCGCCTGCCCAGGCATGGAGCACTGGTGGGAGACCCCACGGGTGGGTGACCACCTCGATGGGGGTACGGCCCTGACCGGCAGGACAAGCAAATCCGGGGGTAATGACTGGCAGGGAAAGGGCAGAGCCATAGCCGCAGCACCCTGCGGACATTTGACAAGGACCCTGGGGAAGGAGGGAAGCTGGGTTTGGACACCAGCCAGCAAAGCGTGACAGAGCCCAGCAAAGGGCCATGGCTTTCAGTGGCGCCTCCTCAGCAGCCAGCAACCACCACCTTGAAAACGGGAACTCGCTCGTCACCCCCCTGCAAAACCTGCTGTGAAAACAAAGAATCTGCAAATTAAAGTTTCCCTGCGAGGGGGTGGCAGTGCCCTATGCTGCACTGGAAGGACTGGAGCCCACCTGCCTTCGGAGCCAGCCCCTGATCCTATTGGGATATTACCGGATTATTGAACTGGGGATTGAGGGACACGCTTAAATAGATGGGATGGTGTCGGGGTCCAGCATTAAACTCCAAGAAGGGCCGCAGCTTTGCATACTTTCCCTGCTCTGAGGCAAGAACCGTATGCCACAAAATTCTTGAGGATAAAAATATTTTCATCTGTGCACCAAATTAAGCCAGGTTCATATACAAAAGCTGTCAGCACAGGCCATGAGCCTGCGCTTGCTGAGCACCAGCCTTTCAAACAGCCCAGGAGAACACCCTTGCCCTTGGGCACCTGTACTTCAGTTTGCAGATGCAGGTTCATGGGTGAGCCCAGCAGCACAGGGCTGCTCTCGGGGGAGCACAGCAGAGCCCCTGCCCGGACACCTTCCTCCTCTGCCTGGAAATCACCCCAGCGGCTGCCAGCCCAGAGGCCCCGGCTGTTTCCTGAGCTCAGAAGGAGCAGGGACTCTGGAGTTCAACTCCACGAGCCAAGCTGGAGCAGGGATGGAAGGACAGAAAGGGAAACCTCAGCAGCTGCCAAGAGCCACGTGCCAGCCTGGTGCTCGCTGTCCTGCCAGCCACAGCTGAAGCCAAGGCTTGGTTGGGCAGCAGAGCCCAGCCACCACAGTGGTGGCATTTGCTCCCTGCTGGGCTCACATCGCTCACTGCTCACACCTTCCCTGTGTCGCTCACAGGCCAAGGAACATGCTGATTCTTGGAGGGGAGGCAGAGGAGAAGCCTCACCGTGGCCTCTCTGGGACGCTGGCTGCTGGCTGGGGGAACAGTGTGCCTCGCGAGGCAGGGCTGACGCCCCGTGCCAGCGTCCTGGGGAGGACAGCTCGATCCCCCCCCCAGCTCTGACTGGTGCTGCACGCCAGCAACAGCTGCCTGAATGGCAGAAGAAACAGGAGCCGAGGGAGCTCTCCGAGCAGAGATGAGAGGCATTTCTGCTGGAGATGCTGCGGGGAAACAAATCCCCGCGCTGGCCGGAGTGCGAGGAGCGCGGGGAGCAGGCTGTAACGAGCAGACATGCAGCGGAGAGAGCTCTGTGCCGGGGGGTGAGGAGGAAGGGTGCCGGCATTAATTGGCTGGCAGAGGTTGACAGCTGGAAATGAAAGGCTGCTGTTCCCCCCCCCGGTCCCCTCGTGTGCCGAGGGCCCCTCCACGCAGCGGCAGCAGCGGCATGGCATTTATGTACTGTGCACCCAGATCCCAATTAGAGGTGGACAGCTCGCATGCTGCACGCTTTAATTAATTGCCTTTTCCCGCTGAAGAGCGGCTTCTCTGACAGATTGGAACTGAGCTGAGGGCACCCGCTCCCCAGCCAGCGGCCCGAGCAGCCGGCAGAGGGGCTGGCTATGGGGCTCAGCTTCGGCACCAGCAACACCAGGGAGAGACTCTCTGTGCACCCAGCTGCGACCCGGTCCCTGCCCTCTCCTTCCTGCCCAGCACAGCTCCTGGCCATCATATAGAGCTGGGCCCCCAGCACCACACAACTTCAGGGTCACCCCGTGGACACCCCACACTAACCACATGGGGGTATGGGACGTTCAGGGGGAGTCAAATGGAGGTGCTGGAGATGGAGCAACAGGCCAGCAAAGGAGAGGGGGTAGAAAACACAGGACTTGGAGGGACAAGCGGGTCTCACCACTGTGCTGTACCACTTGCCAAGGCTTTGGCGAGCCCCCCTGGGATCCCAGGTCTCCCCTCCAGGCAGTGCTCACCAGCTGGTTTGGTCCCAGGCCTGGGGGTGCCACAGCATCCACTGGCTCAGCAGCGACCGAGCAGGTCAGTCCTGTGAAGGATTCGTACAAAAGCCGCCTTCCAGCACAGCAGCTCCAACCATTACGTCTTCCTGCTGCCCAAGGCTTCTGGCACCTTCTCTCTTCCTAGCTAACGTAAATAATCTTGTATCTTCAGCTGTTCCCCTCCTCTTCCAGCTCATTAGGGCTTTTAGAAAACCCAGCCGACCCACCATTAACCTCTTTCCACACCAAGAACTGGCTGTTACTTTGGACTCCAATTCCCACCTCAAACAGCTTCCATCTCCAGGAGGACTCTACCCCTCACCCTTGAGGTGACCAAGTTTCTTTAATAGCCTCTTCTGAGGGACTTTATCAAAAGCCTTTTGAAAGCTAAATAAAATTCTCTGCACCATATTTCTCCTTTCCCCAGGATTTTGTTAGCGCATTTGAAGGCTCCTGACAGGCTAAGGCTGAGAAAGCTTTTGGGTTTTTAAGGTTATTTCCTCCTCCTAAGCAGCAAAGCTCTCATTTTGCCTCCTTAATTGGGCCAGCAAGCATGCACAGCTCTGGTTTGGTTTCCTCGGGCAGCTCTTGCTGAATTTCCACATTGCTCCTGGTAGGGTGTTTGCCTCAGCGCTGCGTTACCACACTGCAGTGAGCTGGTAAGCTGCGAGGTTTGGGGAAGGAGCTCCATGCCGCTGCTGCGCTTGTCCTGGACCTGGGCAATCCCACCACCTCCTGTTCCACGCAGGGCTCTGTGCCTCAGGTTATCGTGAGGGTTCAGGGCTGTTGCTTGAGGGTACAAGGTCAGCTCAGCCCTGCCCAGACCAACCAAGGAAGACTGCTGGGCCAGAACAGGGTAGTCCAAGGCAGAGAGAGAGTTTTGTTCCACAAGAAGCATGGAAGGCATAAGAAATAAATTGCACTGGGGGGGGAAGTGAACCCATGGCGTAAGTGTGCTAAATTTTCCCTCCCTTCCCCACTCTTTCCACCCACCCACCTCCCTCCGTCAGGTCTCAGGCAGGGACAGAAACTGAGCTTGGCAGATTCTAGGTTTGAAACTCAAAGAGTGTTGCTCTCTTTACATACAAGCCCACCACCACTGAGAGCACCTGCTTAGTTGTGGGGCCACAGCAGGTAATCTGCAAAGCGTCCAACGCAGCATGTGAAGATTAAGCCCACCCACATCCACCCTGCCCACTGTTCCTGCTTAAAACCTGTATGAACACAGAAGTCAGGCTGCAGCTGTTACCAGCCTTTGGCCCAGAGCTACAAAGTGGGTCAGGAGAAACATCAAACCTGCCTGCTCTGACCAGGCCTCCATCCTTACCTCATCTGGAAGTGTTTCCCTAGAAGCCTCGAACGAAAAGCTGCTCTGGAGCTTCAGAGACGTCCCAAGTCGATGTCAAAAGACAGCAGCTGTGGTTTGCTCCTTCTCCCAGTAGAGCTCACTTGCCTGCTCTCCCATTGTCTCCAGTAGGGGCAGGACTGGACTAAGGGGAAGTCCTCAGCAGAGCAGGCTTCAAGCCTCTGCACAGCAGCCAGGCCAGAGTGCCCAGCCATGGTGCGTGCCAGGTCTCTGAGAAGCTGCCAGAGTGAGGCATCCCAGAAGACCTTTCTCCAACTGTGATGGAAATTTTCCTGCAGGTCACTTGGCTCCGGCTATGGAAATGGACATCTGCAAATGCTCTGCAACACATCTACCAAGAAGGGGCCTTCAAGGCTCTTCCAGGAATTGTGCAGGGAGAGGGAAGAGGAGATGCCAGGCTGAGCTGAAACAGAAGCAGGCTTTTTTTCCAGGCTCTGTTATAGTTTGTTTTCAAGCAGAGCAGTAAACAGCTCTACCTAGACCTGCACCGCCCTGTCTGCCCAAGCCTGCAGCTGAGGCATACGTCCTCCTGCCCCCAAGTGCCAGCACATCCTCAGGCCACCCCACACTGGAGCAATCAGGGATGCATGAAACCCTCCTCACCACACAAGGGAATCCCGTTTTTCAGGCTGCTCTCCTGTCAGATCAGGGATGTGGCTGGCTCAGGGCAGGTTTTAGAGCCTCATTAACACTCTGCAATGAGGCCTGGCAGCAGCTGATTTGATTTAAGGTTCATTTCCAGGCTGTGATTTAAGAGAAGATTTGCTTAATGTTCTCTAACAGACTCTTCTGACTGGGAGCTTGAGTGCTGCCTAATGACAGCCTTATTTATTGTAATGTCTTTGCAGAGTCTAAAGGAGCCGAGCAGGAGCACAGCAGCTGCCGGCAGGTGCTCAGACGGCAGGGGAAACATCCCTCACCACAGAGTGGCAACACCGGGGCACACATTTCTTTATCCAGGACAGCCAGATACTGCACCGCTTTTCTGCTCTGAGGTCAGCAAGACAGACCACTCTCTGCTTGCCTACGACAGACGGTGCTGCATTTCTACATACCTTTTTAAGCACGACAGGAGCAACACTCCTCTTTCTCCCTGTTGTAGTACTTGAACGGTGGGAAACGCAGAAGTGCCTGCTCATCTCTAGACTGGTTAAAAGGCAATTTGCAATCAAGACTCCCAAATGCTCCTCCCCATTTCCCAGTTTTGGCCTTCCAACTCAAAGGCTAAGCCTGCTTTCCTCCTGGGAAGGGGGTGGTCATCATCTGATATTTCTAAGCTACCTTGAGCTTCTGAGCTGGATGTACCTATCCCATGGCCAAACATAGAGACAATCACCACACAAATGAAGACAGTAGGTCAAGCAAGGGTTTGTCATATTTTAATGACATTGATCTTTGGTGTTTCCCTCGTTAGCACTCACGCTCTCCCTGTCCTTCCTCCACAAGCCTGCTAGGGATGGAGAGTTACAAACGAAAAGGAAAATCACATTTGAGACTAAAAACAAAATACCAGAGCCTTGATTTCTCCACTAGAAACTACATGTACAAGGTCAAGATTTCACATGCAACACCTTACATCACAGACCCATACCTCACACCCTGGCCTGGAGCTGAAAGACGTTTCCTGCCCCCTGCCAAGGAGGTGCAGCTCAGTCCTGGCACCACGTCACTGGGACGGCTCATTCATGTTAATATTGGCACAGCTTAGAACATCCTTGCACGAACCGCATCCTGACTAGAGAGCAGCAGCCCCTGTCCCTCTACCCCTCTGTACAGAAGCTCTGCTTAGGTTCCTGCCAAGTGCTAAACTAACTCTCTAAAAAGGAAAGATCCCCAACTGAGCAGCAGATCCTGAGCCATGCAGGTTTCACAAAGCCCAGTTCTTCCCAAAAAAGACCACAGTGCGGGCAGAACAGGTCTCAGAATACCATGCTCTGAAGGGCAAGCAGTGGTGTGCCATGGAGTGGGGCTATGGCCTGGAAGACTCCTCCACTCCAGCGATGGAGCTGGAGCATCACACCCAGGTTTGCCCAGTAGGACTGCCTGTCTCCAGAAGGATGCTGCAGGCCCTCTTCCGCTTCTTCACTCTACTCACCAGCGCCCAGGCATAAAAGGGCAGGAAAGAGGAAAGGAAAGCTGCTTTACAAAGGATGACACTGACCAAATTGCAGGGTCAGGGCTGAGCTCAGGGGATCCCATGGGGCTTCAAAATCTGCATGATGTGCAGCCAGTATGGTTCATATTCCTGTCAACGCTTCAGCGGTGGGAATGCTGCAAGTTAAGTATGCTTTCTTCCCCATGGCTTCCCTTGCAGTCCTTGTCCCTTCCCACTCACCCAGGATTGAGAAGCCCTCTGAACCGCCAGCATCCTGTCAGAGCCACATGTCCCTACTCTTCCAGCTCCTGGCCAGCTGTGAGGTACAGGTCTCTGCTGAGCAGTACAAGGGTAGCACCAACACACGACTCAATCTCTACCTGTTCCGCGACTCCCCACTGGTGCTGTCATTACTATAGAAGTTGGTACTGTCAGGAAGATGGTTATTATTAGTTAGGTCACCGTATTCAGTTGGTCCCTCAGTGTCCATGGAGGACTGGGCCTGCTCCAGCAGGTCCAGATCCCCAGCACTTTGTCCTTCACTCCCACCAGGGGCTGTCCGCGGGCTCAGGCCATGCTCTGACAGCTGCATAGACTCCGACAGGATCCGTCCCTCCAGCTCGGCTGCCAACTGCTGTGAGCTGGACTGCGGTGCTGATGTGCCCTCAATGCCAGCAGACTCTGCACCAGTCTGAGAGCTGCGGTGGATCCGGTGGCTCACAATGATATTGTTGCCAAAGCCGCCCATGGACGCCATGGTGGTGCTCTGCTCCCGCTGGACCACGGCAGTCATGCCACCTTCTGCCATCAGCCTTTGGATCCTACTCAGGGCATCCTCACCACTGGCTTCATATTCTGGACCTTCACCTGCAAGAGAAAGAAGCAGCAGCTTTGGTGCACAAGGGAAACAACAACACAAAGAGAAAGCATGCTGGGTAGATGCATCACACAGTGCACATGTGCTAGGACAGAAGATGAGTTTTGTTCCAGAGGAAGCCCAACATCTTACTTCCGCAGCTTTCGGTGAAGCGCCAAACAAAGGCACTGAACTCTGTCAAGAAAATCTTGGCCAATCCCACAGGTATCCCTCACAGACTTGCATTGTGCCCTGGCTGCCAAGAAGGCCAATGGGATCCTGGGGTGCATCAAGAGTGTGGCCAGCAGGACAAGGGAGGTTCTCCTTCCCCTCTACACTGCCCTGGTGAGGCCTCATCTGGAGTACTGTGTCCAGTTCTGGGCTCCCCAGTTCAATAAGGATGAAGAGCTACTGGAGAGAGTCCAGCGGAGGGCTACAAGGATGGTGAGGGGACTGGAGCATCTCCCCTACGAGGAGAGGTTGAGGGAACTGGGCTTGTTCAGCCTGAAGAAGAGAAGGCTGCGAGGGGACCTTATAAATGCCTACAAATATCTGAAGGGTGGGTATCAGGAGGATGGGGCCAAGCTCTTTTCCGTGGTGCCCAGTGACAGGACAAGGGGCAATGGGCACAAACTGAGGCACAGGAAGTTCCGTCTGAACATGAGGAGGAACTTCTTCCCTCTGAGGGTGACGGAGCACTGGAACAGGCTGCCCAGGGAGGTTGTGGAGTCTCCTTCTCTGGAGATATTCAAGACCCGCCTGGACAAGGTCCTGTGCAGCCTGCTGTAGGTGACCCTGCTTCGGCGGGGGGGTTGGACTAGATGACCCACAGAGGTCCCTTCCAACCCCTACTATTCTGTGATTCTGTGATTCTGTGATTCTGTGTCCAAGCCTTGGAGAAGCAGCTCCTACCTAGCCATACAGGTGGGGAAAAAAGAGGAGTCAAAGAGGCAGTGCGTTTTCTCACAGCTGCAGAGACAGTCCAGCCAGTCCCACAGGGGCAGGAATAAAAACCTCAGTTCGCACTGCAATAAACCAAGCATTTCACCATGGTGTTAAAGACTCCTGTGGCCTTTCCTGCTTCACCTGTTTGGTAACACCCCAGGCAGCTGACATGATGACAATCTCCCCAGTATCAGAGTGGACATAGGCAGCTGGCCAAGAGCAGACAGCAGCTACAGAATACAGTCTGTGCTTCCACATCACCTCAGACCAAGGAAAGATCAAGTGTGTAGGCTCCTGCTCCCAGGGACTGGTATTTTTTGAGGAATGCAAAAAACACCTCTTAAGAGCTAGAGTCTTTGTCTACTCTGTCTCCAAGCCTTCCCTTCACAGCCAGGCTGTACTGAGCACTGAGGAAACCATCGTCAGATGCCTCAGTTGCTGGAGATTACTTTTGAAGAACAAAAGCTCACAGAAAAATAGTCCATGTAGGAGATTAAATCCCTATGGCAGGAAAGTCCAGCCCAATTCTGTTTCCCAGCATCCTCCTTTTGCTACAAACCCTATCCAGAGCATCTGGGGAAAACAATCTGTAATCATAAAATGCTAGAATCATTCCACAATGGGATCCCAATGATACTTATTAAAGAGATAAATCTCACTCCCAGCTCCACGAAGCTGTTGTAGTGCTGATTAGAGGAGAGGAAAAAGCCATGAGCTCTCCTGGCACCAAGGAAATCAAGGAAATGAACACAAATGTCAACAAGGCCAGATGTAGGCAGGAGTTAAAACACAATAAACAAAATGGCAAACTGACTAGGAAGACAAAACCACTCAGGGATTTGTCTTCTTGGGGCTGTGGGGTGGAAATCACGTATCCAACATGAGAGCTGGGGTATTCAGCACAGTCTACACCATGCCACTGTAGAGGTTATTTTTTTAAAAAAGCAAGATAGTTAAAGCTGTTAACTTGTTGTGCAATCAGTGACAGCTTATTCCCTTTCCTCATGGGCTCAGTGGCACTTGCAACAAACGCCACCAGCTTCCTCCACCACAGGGTACAGCTAATTTCATCTTCAAGCAAGTCTGCTGACATACTGGCCTGCTATAGGAATACTTTGGATGTTCAGGGCAAATTTAATTCTCACACGTAGAATAAGTCCCTTTCTGCTAGGAATGTAGTAAGCCTGCTATATCCACTATACACACAGCAATTACCTAGCTCCTTGGTTAGAGCATCAGTGAGACCACAGAGACACCGGCAACCGCAGGAGAATGTGGAGCAGAGCCTAGAGGAGTGAGGAAGAATACCCCCTGGGCAGAGCCTGACCCACAACTCTAGCAGAGAAATCCTGTTCAGGATGCAGCTGATGCATGAACTAGGATATGGTTGATGCAAACCAGGAACCTGGTTGATGAGCACAAAGACTGAGAACAGAGGCAGCTATTAGACTGGAAACTTCAGCGTGAAAAACATGCATGCCAGGGGACACTGAAGCATTAATCATGTGCAGAAGTAAGTGGAAGGTTGAGAAGCATGGCTTTGGATTCAGTCATCGCTTCCTTCTGAGGACATAGTCATAAGCACTTCATTACCAACCATCTGGCCAGGCCAGAGAGGAAGCTTGAGAAAGCCAAGATGTGCAACCTGGCTTAGAGACATGCCAGCCAGCCCCATCTACTCAAGTCCTGAAACAGCAAGTACTGTGCTCTTGACAGATCTCTTACTATAAACTAGACCAATGCAGGAGAATCGGAACAGCAAATCAGCAAGGATCCCCAGCCAGTGCTCCTCAGCATTACAAATGGGCTTCACCAGACGAGCCCATGCGGGTAGCGCACACTGCAGCACCCCCTGCTCTTCCCTGCCCCTTAATCACCACGTGCCATGGCTGAATTTGCAGTTGAGGCAGCTCCTTGCTCAGAAAACAGGCAAGCGCTGATGCCACAGCAGAAACCAGTAAGTCACGAGCCTTCAGGTCACGAGCCCAGAGGTACAGCAGTGTTGGAAACGCCAGAAAGACAGCCCGCCAAGGGCCAGAAATGAGCCTCACCATTCAGGCAGCCAACAAACACCTCTGCTTTGGGAGTTGTCCTCCCCTCTCCCCCCTCACGTTTCGACACCGACTTTGGCGGACTGGTTCAGAGCAAAGCTTCCTGCGCAATTCGCCTTGAGCTGAGCTACAGCACAGATTCACACACAGCCCGTTTCTACTGCCTGGTGACTCCCACACACATTCTTTCACCAGGCTGCCAATGCAGGCTACATCAGTACTCAGTGCAACTGAAATAACCTAACTTCCATTTGGTGGAGGTTCAGAGTGTGCACACAGGCACTTGCCCAAAACAGCAGCAATGCCGTAAACCCCACACCTCAGACTGCTAAGAGTTTCAACTTGTTGCAGCAGCCAAACCCCATTCCCCGCAGCACCAGCTGAATGAAACCAGGACAGAGAGAAACTCCACACTCGTGACACTTTTTTCAGACTCCGAAGGGTTTAGGCATACCCAGAGCATGAACCTGAGCTTGTGCAGGAACAGGCCAAGTGACAGCACACCTAATTCTCCATACAGAGAAGGCAATTCCTCCTCTCTCATTTTGTGGTCAAAATTACGTTCAGATCTCCCAGGCTCTGTAAAACCCCTTATCTTAAGCTCTCATTCTTCTAAGCCTACTGTCTAGGGTCAGAAAACCAGAAAAACCTCATAGAGCACTACAGACAACATCTAGAAAACTGACCTAACCAGCTCCAGCGTGTGAAGTACCAGTACAAGCATAACACCTGCCAATTTGGCCTCCACCTAGGCCATCCCTGTTTCAGAATTCATCCCAGAGCACGAACCAATCTTGAGACACAGTCTCCATCTGTTTCTGGACAGAGACACAAGTTCTGTGCCTCATAGGTCAGAAGAACATCACCCATGGTTCCCTTCCCTTCTGCAATACAAGTAAGTATTAGTGTTGTGTTCACAGTGCTGTGCTCCTACAAAACTACTCTAACCAAAGTGACCTTTCCAGAGGTCCAAAACCCCATCTACCCCAAACACAGACACAAAACATTACTCTTGACAGTAATCATCCCAAAGACCAGGGGATTTCTGTCAGTCTAGCTGATTGGCTCCAACATTTAACCAAACACTCTGCAGCTAATGCATCTGTCTTTAGAAGTCCTCTGCCACGCTACTCCAGCAAGACAAGAGTTTGCTACAGAAGACTACAAAGGTGCAACATCTGGAAAACTTTCAGTGGAGCTGGACATAAGGCAGGAGCATCTCCACTCTTAAATGAAGTGGTCTCTGAAGTACTCATGGGAAGTACAACTTGTTTATCGCTGGGCATGGACAGCACACAGCTGATAAAGAGGAAAGCCCATAGAAATAAGGATGAGACCAGGCTCTTCTGTGGCTGTGTGATACACTGACATATCTCTTGTTTTTTTTCCTCTTTTCAGCTTTCCTCTTTCTAAAACCAGTAGTAGCAGCCATGCTTGCAAACAAAGCTTCAAAATTAGAACTACAAGTAAGCACTGCAGAGATATCTAAGTCTTCAGAGAACATGGAATAATAGCTCTGAGGTGTGAGCTGACCCACTAATTCAGATGCTCAAAGATAAAAATATCAGCATTTTTAAATTAATTCACTCCTTTTGTAAGAATAGGAAAGGGAGGGTCACAGTGCAGCATAACCAGCTATGAATAATCACATCTCCCTTAGTGCCAGAAGAAATACTACCGGTTTCTTTTCTCCCCAACCAAGTTCAGAAGCACATTCACACTTCCTTTCTGAGGTAGCTAACCCAAGCAACTCCACAGAACTCAGAAACGACACAACTGCTTTGACTTGTAACAAATTCCTTAGCAATATCTCACCTTGGTGATTTCTCTGAGCTAAACTTGTATTTGTAATGAGACTTTAAAAGTAGCTGCCACAATTTAATCCCAAAAAAAGCAGGTACTTCAGTACCTGGAGCATCTCACACTGTAAAGGCTTGCATAGTACACACTTCTAGAACCTGATTCTATTTTTTACGTAGTGCTTTTCAGAAGGCTTTAAAGAAAAACAGAAATTTCCAGTTCTACAGGACATATGACGCACATTTTACAGATGGACAGGCAGATGAAAGGATAAGGGATCTACCCACGTTTCTACTTGAAGAACGGGAGGCAGATCTGGAAGCTGATCCCTGGTGTCCTGGTTCCCATTTCCACACTAATCGCACAAAAGTCACATCACATCTGACAATAGCATTGCAAGAACACGTTCAGCTAATGTAAAACAACGTTTCTTTTTCACATCCATGAGGCTTGGCTGATGACAGGGTATTCCTGCCCCTGACACATGTTCCTAATGTCTCAAATTAAGTAAGCTGTACCACATGCTGGCACGCTGACTCTGCTTATAAGTGCTCTTTAGGCATCCTCAGGATGCTTTGCTTATACCACTTGCATGCCTGTCTTTTCACTACCAACAGTTTGAACAGACTGAATCCCACAAACCTAAGCCTTCATTTTACAACGCTCTTCCCTCTCTAAAGTATCTGCTGCAACCTCTGAAAGCAGTTGGACATGATGGAAATTTGTACTGGCTGGTGAGAAACACTTCAACCAATTAAGAACTGTATACGGCATGACGGAGTCAATACGTTGCTCCCACAAAGACAGGCAAAGTAGCAATCCACTGACAGCACATCTTCTGACTGCTACAATTTCACTAGTTCATAACATGTGCCTACTTGAGCACTGAGCTAACTATCTGAATTTTAAGCCCCAGAGACAATGCAGATGATAGGAACTGAGATGACAATAGCCTTTCAGTTATTTCCATCAAGGTCTTTTTGAACATGGGTTACTTTTTTTCTTTTTAAGCAACTGGATTACCTGAAAGATGTATTGATCTACTGTCAATAGCCCAGGGACAGCGCAGGCGCACAATCAAACAAGTGCCTTGTAGCTCTGCAAAGGTCCCTTTCCCTCAGCCTGCAGCACCTTCTGCACAGTTGCAGCCCCCGACAGTGACTGCCTCTTGCACCCTGCTCCACAGATCCAGCAGCCTGAACAAGTGGCAGCCAGAGCCTGACCCAGTCTGGACTGGGAATTACAATTTCTAAAGGTTAAAGCTTTGGGCCATTAAGTCTCATGAGGAATTTTCGTTGGCTTTTAGGTGAGATTTAATTTGCCAATTGAATACAGATCCTTCCCTCACCGTGCCTGTGCATTTACAAGGGAAAGCATAGCACAACTCCCAACAGATTGCTTCTAAGAGTGCCTTAAAGTTAAAACTCCATCACCATCTCCACTATGTCTATCAGCTTAACAGAAAGTAGGAGACAGCTGAAACACTGTTTAAGGCATTTTGTGGTACCTCTCCTAGTTTTCTCTCAACTCGAACTTCCTTTGGTTTATATGTGGCTTGGGAGCAGAGTTCACAAGGCAGCTATCAACTGCTGCAAAACAAAAAGATACAGATATTTGAGGGATTCACTTCTAATAAAGTCATCATATACTCATTCCTCCAAAGGAGGCAGAAAGATAATCAGAACAGCAAAGTCCCCGCAGAGCTTTGCATGAGAAAAGGAAACTATTTATACCCACACACAGCTTAATTAGATTTCTGATGCAATTCTGCATACCTTTTTTTTTTTGTACAGTAAGCACATATCTGCAAGAAATGCCCTGAGCCAGAATTCCCCACAACAGCAGGGCTGACAGGACACAGGACAGAAACCCACTCTGAGGGGTAGCACTAACCTTTCTTTTTGTTTTTGAAACATTCATGGGGGTGTTCCTGTTTGTTTTGGTTTAGGTTTTTTTCCCCTCATGATGAGGTGGTAACTAAAACACTTTACTCAGAATCACATCTGATTTAACCATTCTGCTGCAGATAATATTGCTAAGCCTTTACGGAGTGATTTACATCTTCAAAGCCCCATACAAAACACTAATTAATCTTCACAGCCCCTGGTGTACTGTACTATGGGAAGATTTATTCCCATTTGGTAGATGATTAATAATTTGCCCTAGGTCACACACCAAGTTAGTGATAGCACATTTTTTTTTCATATTTTTTCTCCTTTGTGTCCCTGACATTCAGATCCTGCCATTAGGAAACACTGTTTCCCTTTCAACGCAAAGAAACACGGTAGATACAGTGGGCAAATTAACCACCAGAAAAGCAGCGCAGCATCTAATCTAGCCTGCTTAAACACACTAGACGAGCACCACAAGACTTTATGATGCTGGGAAAACAGTAACACTAACGTCACAAGCAGCACAATGGGGCTTAGGCGTAATGCAAAGCACAAAGACTCTTGAATAAACCAGACCACTCATGCCACAAGTCCCTGGCTAACTGGTTGTGGTGTTGGTAAGAGCAGCTGAAAATTTGCCTGTCTGCTTCATGATAGGTCCTTGTACTATTCCTCTATTATGGATTACAGTTGTTTCTTTGGATCCTACACACTCCTGATAGTTAATGTCTTGACAGCTCCCAGTTTCGAGCTGCTCTTGAGCCTTCACAGAGGAATTTACACTGAGGATGCAACCGGCACAAGAATTGATCAACTACAGGAGAAGACTGCCTGGCTCATCTCCTGTGCATGCGTCTGTACTGGAATACCTCCTTTGTTCTAAAGATCCTTATATAGGTGACAGGAGTGTGACAGCCCATTTTGCAGGCAAGGCCACTTGCAAGGGCACAGGCAGTAAGTCAGCATCTGAGCCAGAAATCACACCAGATATGGAACCTGCCAGTCTTCTTTCACGCAAGAAAGGGAGACAAAAAGAAGTCTCTGTCCTAGGCTTGTTATCTACACACTTTTTCTTCTAAACACTACATGTTTTGCTTCTTTGTAGAAACACCCTGCCCAAGGCACTGGTAAAGCACAACACTTCCCCATCTCATCATTAGAAACCATGATCTGGATCTGAAAATTGAAAGGTTAATTAGAAAGAACGAGACAACGAAACTTTCAGACGATTGCAGAACAGCAGCAGAGAGAAGCAGCACTGGAGAACTCCACTGGTTTAGCAGAGCAGAGAAAGACCCCCGAGCCTACAGCATCAGCCATCACAGCCTTGATGCAAGAAGGTTCCATGCTGTACCCTGTTCTCAGTCTGCACACCACATCCAGTGGAAGAACCAGTTCCCAAAAGTTCAGCAATTGTCCAGACGTCCTATGTTCCAGCCTTCTTCACACGCCCTCAACTATACTAACCTTCCAGAGAGGTTAATCTCAGCTCCGCTGAAATAAGCAGACAGGAAACTACACAGGTCAGGAATTTGCCACTTAGCTTTCAACAGAAGAGCCGAGATCAGAGAAATGCAAAGCCTTATCGCACATGCTGGATGCTGCACAGCAGAAACTGTGGAAAAGTCATATGCCAAAAAGCATCTTTCAGAGTGACAGAGCACAAGTAAGCACATAGGCACAAACATGCATGTCATGGGTTGCTTCCCAAAGCCAAGTGGGCTCATCAGGAACCAACAACTTCAAAACCGTCTCCTTGATTTTCTCTGTCTTTCCTGTATATATACTGCCCAACTCCTTCCTAGCCAAGCCTTCAGAGTTGGATTCAAACACAATGCTACAGTACAGAGACAAGAAGCCTGGCCAAAGTCATCATGCTTTCAAAAGATCAGTGACTTTACCACCATACAGGAATTGCACATCAGATGCTTCCAGCTCTTTACATGTTGGTAAGCTTTCCCGGACTGGAAAACACTAGAGACATTTTTGAATAGCTGAGCTGGACACTCCTTACAGCCTTCATCAACCAGACTAAACAGAATACTCATACCTGCTCTGTGAAAAGTGATGTACAGTATTTTATTTTGTATCCAGATGCTGAGCTTGTGACACCCACACGGGTTTTCGATGCAGAGACTGAAGGACCAAGCTAAACTCTAACACAGAGGCAGAAAGGATAATTCTTAACAGTTTGCAGCCTTACTGATGGTTAGAGTTCAGGAGATTTGTGAGGAGTGATGCCAGTACAGTTGATTCTACAAAGACACAATGATCTGGAGAAGAGCTCATTTTGTCCTCTGAAAGCATGTGAAAAAGACAACTTCTCTATTCATACAAACAGAGATTCACTCTCCCGATCATCTTGGCCTGGCTACAGGCAAATTAAGCTGGAGAAATCTTTGCTGAAGAGATAACAGGAATGTCCAAATTCACTGATAGGATGTGGAACTTATGTGGAAACTTCTCACTCACCAGGTAAGCTCTGTCAGATAAATCATTGCTTTAGCTCCTACCTTCCCCAGTCCCTGCAGAGGCGGATTCCTGCTCCTGTACCTCCCTCTCTGTCTGAGTCTCGGCATTCTGCAGCTGAGGCGTCAAAGTCTGGGTACCCTGCGAAGTCACAGAGGTGGGGGGATTTCGGGGTTGCAGGCCTATGGCATTCATCAGGCCCATGTCCCTGTCTGTCCTCCATGTGGCTCTGCTGGTTCTGAAAAGAGAGAAAAACAAATAAGACCAGGAGCATTGGAGGCAACGCGCCCTAGCAAGATGGAAACATCCACCTGAGCCTCTTCTTGGCTCCACTCCAACCAGGCACCTGCTAGCCACTATGCAGATGGGGCTGGAGGGAACTGTGACCTCCACTTATTTACACACACACAGACACCCCTCTCCAGCCTCGGCTGGCTGGTCTCTTGAGTTTTAAGCCAACAGAGTCTTATAGTCCACTCACCCTTCCACAGAAGTAGCATGTTTGAGAGGCACAGACAGATATCCCTGCATCATCATTTAGCCTGCAGAACAACTCTGTCTTGAGGTCACCGAGTTGAGTAGGCAACACGACATGCAGCACAGGATCATAAACACACACACAACCTCCCTCTGCACCTCGGCAGGGTGGTTCTAACTCCCAAGGACGCAGCCTGTATCCCTTCCCTCCTCCGGACCTCCTAGTTTGTCAGCATCACACATGAATGCACTCCAGCAGGCATTTCTGCCTGTTCCAGTTGAACAAGAGAAACTCTCTGTTCTCAAAAGCAAACAACAGGAACCACCTCGAGGCTCATTAGCTTCTCAGAATTGAACAGTTGAAGTGTATGACACTACAAGAGCTGAATCTTGACAATGTTTGGATGCTCTTTCCAAAACTGACCTCTGGCTCTAAGTGCTGGGAATGGTAAAGAGATTCTAAGAAAGGCTGCCTCAGTCACAACCTTTTTTCATAAGGTTTTGAAATCTGCCACACTTTTCTTGCTCTCTCTTTGAGCTAGTTCATTCTTCAGCAGTATTTCTGCCTTTAAGCTGCTCCTAAGCCCATCATGCAAGACTGATGTGTGCTGTCCAAAAATGTGAGTAGTGGCAATATCCACTCACATGGCAGAGTGAAGAATCTCTACTGCCTATTTTTCACCCTCAGTCAGACCAAGACTGTAGCACAGCACAGACACTGCCCTGGGCACCAGCTCACGACTTCCTCAGGATCCTGGAGCTCACAATTCAGAAAGCAGACTATTACCCTCTTGCTGAGAACAGCTGGCTTACGGAGAAGTACTTGTCACTGGGGCAAGAAGCAAGGGACTGCAGCATCACCCTTGTGTTTAGAATAACTAATGTGTGCATCACCGGACAGACTGGATGAAACTGCCAATAGGGCTGTCAAGGGATTTAACTTTATTTTTAGAGTTTATTGCTCAGCAACAACTGTCCCGTGACCAGAAACTAAAGGGATGAAAATCAGTCACTTGGACTGCCCAATGGATTTGCACTCCTCCCTGTGAAACTCTGCGCCCCCCATCCCCATCCCCCCCGTTCTTCAGTTATCCTCCAAAAGCCGTTTACTTGGTGTGGTGTTTTTGATACATCAAGCCCCACATGTTCCTCCTGTAGCTTGCTCACGGATGTCACTGAGGCCATGGATGACACATGTACTTCACTGGCAGCACTTTTGAGCACTGAATACCACTTGCTGGAAGCAGGCCAGGTGACCCAACTAGGCAGTGTTGAAGAGGGGGAAAATTGCTTATTTAAAGCTGCCAGTGCTAAGGGAAAGAAGAATTGGTATTATCAGATGTACAAAAGCAGCAGAAAGAGTCAGGTCTCTCTAACCAACATCCAGGAGACTCACCCAGGTCGCTCAGTGCTCCTGCTGCTGGAATGCACAGCGAAGACGTTCTCATTCAGCTGGTCCCAGTGGTACTCAACTCCAGAGTTTAAGGCCCTTGAAACACCAAAGAAGGAAAAAAGATTAGCATGATAGGACACTGTTCCAGCCAGCACACATTATGCCCCCACAACATGAAGGACAGTGTTGATTTCTGCCCTACAGAAACAACAGATCTAGCTCAGTTCACATTTTTGTTAAAATGGCTCACAACCATAAACAGCCTTGCAAACACGGAGTGCTGTATTACCCAGGTTGCTCTGGAATATTCTACTCATTTCAATTCAATACTACCACTGAAGCACAGCAACAGCAGAGAGATTTTCAGGAAATTAAGACATACAACTGTGTGCATAAAATCAGCTTACCCTAACTCCAGGCTAAACAAAGAATTGGAATGGGAAGGCCAATTCTCTCTGTGGTACCTGCCAGCATTTCCGGCACTAGGTAATGCTAAAGAAAACACTGTTCTTATTCAACATTTAGTTTCTTCACAAAGCGTTCTCATTCTACCTATAAATAGATCTCTATACAGCCCTCTCACTGACAGTCACTGTGGAGCAAGGGAAGATGTAGAGGATACATTAACAAATTTTCACATCAGAGTTTGTACTGGATGTGTGTGTCCAAAAAGTCAAAAACTCGAATTTTACAGCTAATGCTACTAAGTTTAACAGAACAGCCAACGCTCTGGCAACATTTCACGGTGCATTTCCCAAAAAGATCAGCAAAGCCAGGGCTGGCTAATCCCTTCACAGGAACAGGCAAGGTCAACAACGTATAGCTAATCATCACATCATTGCTGAAGATTACAGGCAATAACAGAAACTAAATCACCATAACACTGTAATGCATCTCGCACTACTTTAAAGCCCAACAGCTCTCAGACCAGAAGAGGAGAAGAGCGAAACCAGCTTACTCTGTGCCATACAGAAATGTCAGAGGACAGGCACACACTGTACAGTCCAAGGCAGTATGGAGATCTCCCACCAACTGCTGTGTCCCACCTCCAGAAGCACTGTGGGCTGCACTAACATGGAAGAGACTTTCTGTACAGTGTTTTGCCATGCCATGCTGACACACCAGCTCCCTGTGAGCTGGCCTGGGGGTTCTGAAGTGGTGCTGTGTACCACCACATGCCTGCTGGACTGTGTGGTGCTAGGTGGAGAGCGAACAGTGCTGTGCAGTGATCACCACAAGACAATTAAAAAAAATCCAAAACAAACCAACCCCCAAAAAAGGTAGTGTGCAGACAGAAGGAAATTGCATCAGAAGAGGTGGACTTGTATCACACCGCAGGCAGTCTCGGAGCTGAAGGTAGTCCCATAATCTGAAGGAAGGACTCAGGGAAAGCAGCTGGTAGCTGGTTATGGCTCAGGCACAATCATGGTGTTTTACATACATATAAATGCTGTTGTCCCTGTAATGAGATGTCTCAGCAGAACCTGCAAGAACCCGAGCTTAGAGGATCCTGCAGGTCAGACGTGCTGCAATAGGAGAGCTGTGTGTGCTGGAGGCGTGGGGCTAGGCTGTTGAGGTGACAGCACCCCAGGTTAGGACCAAGGGCAAAAGCTGGAGAAAATCAGGTCAACAAAACCACACATAGAGTCCACAGGAATACAAACAGCAATCAGTCACCGCTTCATTTTTTTTTTCTTGTTTTTGTGCTGAGCTAGCCCTGTGTTGTATTATACCCCATGAAAGCAGCTGCCAGGGAGATGATGATTTACATAGACTTCAGAGTCTACTGACAGACGGTAACCTGTCACTAAAACCACGCCAGTCCTTCTTGCTGCTCCATCCCCTACCTAATATACTGAGACTTAGCTGTCACGCTTCGCTGCCTGCAAAGCAGCACACTCCCTAGGCAAGCGAGACTTTCTGACCTGGTAGACAAAATTTCCATAAAAAGTCTAGTTTGCTTGGTATTTGCAGCTATTACACAACAGAGCTAAACTGACCCATGCTCTTCTCCCCCCTCCTTCCACACTTCTTAATGCTTTCCAAAATACAGGCATGGTCCCCACAGCCACCTACAAGACTGGTATTCCTCGCCAAGGTGCTCTGTGTGCCCTACTTGTCTTTGCCAGCTTGCCAGCTCCCAAGACAAGAAAACAGAAGACTGCAAAGCTTTCCTTAGGCCGAAATTTGAGTTGGGAATACTGTGTTTCCCCTCTTCCCCCAAACACTGTGTTCTGTACTACACAGAAGGCTCTGCTCCTGCACACACACACACACACTCCTGAGCCTGATTCACCTCACTTCTACAAAAGTATCATGGTACCAAGGTGACATGCAGCATATCAGGTTAAAAACTCCCATCGCTGCTTCTACCTAGTCTGCAGAGACTCACTACTGTACAGTCAGGTTGTTGGACAGCAAAGCCCATTCTAACTCCATGCCATCAATTGTCACCTTTCCCTGGACAGTGAAATCAATAGCCATTCCATTTAATATATGACTTTGCACATTGGTTTTAAATGCTGCCATTTACCAACTGAGTTTCATTGCCAGGATCCTATTAGCTACTCATTTACTGTCAGAGAATCGAGGACTTTGCTTTCCTTTCCCAGAAGGAGGACCTGTAGCAGATGGTGCCACAGCTCCCGTTGCTGATTGTGGAAACACTGATGAACAGGCTTAAGCCAAGGTCACTAGACTTGGCCACAATGAAAGTTCAACATCCTCAGCACCACTTTAACCTGGTTTTTTAGTCTACCTGAGCGCGTCTCCCTGCAGGGCCAAAAAAGCAGCTCAGAATAAACAACTGGCACTCCCTACCAAATCCACCTCTTGCAAAAGACTTCAAGCGATAAAGTCCTCAGCATGATCTTTGTTCTCTTTTGCATGTATCCGCATCTCTCTGACCTGTAAACCCACATATGCCTCTCCACAGTCCTAACAGCAATACCCTGTTTTCTCCCCATTAGGTCTTCCAGCCTTCAGGTAACTGATCGAGGCTACAGAAGAGATGTTTCAGCCTGCACCAAGGTACAGTGAGGAACGCAAATATCTGAACTTAACAGAAGGAACAGGTTAGGCACTATCTTTTATACACAGATCATCACTTACCTTCTTAATAAGCAGAGATTTCATCAAAGAAATTCTCCTATTGTATGGGTTAAGTGCCAGTTTTCAGATCATGACTACATTAGAAACTTCATCACATAATCGCACCTTAAACCAACTTAAGTACACAACAAGATGTGTGTGATAACCACAACTACCTTGGTTTACATCAGATTTTCAATTAAGCTTAAAAATTTGCATTGGTTTAACCACGCCTATGTAAAACAGTGCAATCTCCCTTTTCAGAAAGCCTAAAGGTCTTGTAACTCCCATTGCAAAATATTGCTTGAATTTTGTAAATGCAAGCCTTTCAGAGTACGTTTCCCAGGAGATTTGCAAATCAAGGCCTGACTATTCATTTCACAGAAGCAGAGCTTACACTGGAGAAATGAATATTTTTCAGGTAATGTAAGCCTTTAACTTTTGCTCCATCAAACTCTAGACATGGAAATGCTGGAAGCACTTTACATTTTCCAAGGCATAAGGCAGAAGCTCTGTGTAGCATGGAGCATGTTGCCACTTGGATGTGGATGCAGTAAGGAGGACATTTGTTGCCCAGGGCTTCAAAGTGAAAAACTGCAATTCTCCACACTGCGTCAGTCATGGACAGTGAAGTCCACTTAGTCAAGTTCTTATTTTCTTCCTTTTTATGGCCGTCACTAAGCTCTCTAAGCCCTCCCTGGAAATTTCCATTAGCTTTGTTAAATGCAGAGCTGCTCACAGCCTGGCTTTCCCAGCAGGGATCTGTTCCGAGATGGACTTTTCCTTCACGCCTGTGTCCAGTTCACATTATTAACGAGCTTGTAGAGAATGAAGGGCACAGATTTGCATGCTTTGCTGAAAGTCGAATAAGGATTCAGAGTGGAGCCTGTTAAGTACCAAGAGCCAACATCTTAGGCAGCACAGCTTCTCCTTCTGCGTGGAGGTATTACCTACACAGCTCAGATATGTCCCCCTGAAGAAACTAGGGCCAAGCTCTAGGAATGAATGACAAAATTTTTCATACATGACAAGAAAGCTGAAATACGATTTACTGCATTAGCTTAACCAGTATTTGAAAAGTAAATCGACAAAGCACAGGTCAGCACAAACTGACTTGGACATCTGGGTAACCCCCCAGCCGGCATACCAAAACTGGGAGTTAAAGAGGAGGAGGGATTAGGACAAAACTTCCCCAACTCCACCTGTCCTGGTTTCAGCTGGGACAGAGTTAATTTTCACAAGAGGCTGGGAGAGGACACAGTCAGGACAGCTGACCCAAACTAGCCAAATGGGATATTTAATGTCATAGGACATCATGCTCAGTATATAACCAGGGGAGTTGGCTGGGATCCCTGCTCAGGACAGGCTGAGCATCGGGTTTCGGGTGGTGAGTGATTGCATTGTGCATCACACGCTTTGTATATTCTTTTATTAATACTATTATAATTATTTTTTCCCTTCCTTTGCTGTCCTATTGTACTCTCTTTATCCCAACCCACGAATTTTACCTTTTCCTTCCAACTCTCCTCCTCATCCCAGCAGGGGGGCGGAGTGAGTGAGCTGCCACTTGGCACTTAGTTGCTGACTGGGGCTAAACCACAACACTACCATAACAATACAGCTCAGGAGCAAGATGGCAAGACAAAAAAAACACAATTTGCAAGTAGGGTATGCACGTCCAGGAAGACATAAATAGCACACTGTCTTTTCACTTAAAACCCCCAGTGCTGAAGAAGGTAGCAGCAACGGGGAAATGCACTGCTCTCCTTCTTCAAATCCTGCCACTTGGAAAGGCCCAACAGCAGCACACCTGTCTGCTGCAGCACTGAATTAACTTTTGATTAAGACACTGCTGCCTGCAATCCCACATAAAAATATCAGCACAACTCTATTACTTGAATGAAGATTGTGGCAAGCCCAATATGGAGAAGGTTAGTTGCACAGTGACACCACGCAGCACGCAGCTAGGTGAATATCTGATTTTCATGCTGCCAAGGTTTGCTTTCTGCATAAAATAAATTACTTTTAAGCTGATTTCTCAACTATACTGTCCATTCATGATCCCTAAGAGCAAGCATGCAAAACCAGGTTAGTTTACAAAGGATTTGAACTCCCCAAAATATGCATTCTTCCCTTTGTATAAACTTGTAATTCTTAAACCATTCAAATTGTATCAGGGAAATACAGAGTGAGCTACTGCGAGCAAGGCGACACTATGTTAAGGAACATGAATCCATTGTCCTGGTTTGGGAAGGAAGCAGCAGCACACAGTATCTCATGCAATGCAATGCTCGGCCAGATTCCAGATGCATCCTTGTCAGCAGCTCATTATCTCTTCTGCTGGTGTGTGATGATCAGCACAGCAAGCCCATCCCTGGCTCCCATGATTAGCTAGGCAACGGTATTGTCAGTACAAGGCGAAGTTTGGCACTCCCAGCAGCTGCCTGGATAGGAAAACAATCATTTCTAACACCCTGCTTCATAAATATTTAGCTTTCTGTGCAGGCGATGAACCACGTGCAGAGACGAATCCAAGTGAAAATTGGCTACAGTGCAAACTGTATGGAACCAGCAAATCGGATTCCTGGAGTAGATCTGCTGGGCAGTAATTCCCTTCGACCAAGGACGAGGTGGCAGCTTCACTGACACCAGCCTATTTTAGAGCACACCCTTGGAATATGGTCCATGTATGCCTAGCCAGAAGAAGAGCATGAGACCGAGTGTAGGAATTCCTAACAAGACTAAGTCACACAGAACACAGGATCTGCAGTTTATGATTAACAACCACACAGACATTTACATGACGTATGAGATTATCCTATTCATCACAATCAGAAGGACAATGGAAAGGTCACCCCTTCTCTGCAGCTAGCAGCAGGTGCGTTTTCACTCCCTATACTGACACAGCCTGCTAATTTTCCAGAATTCTGCAAGCTTCACCCGCCTGGAAACCAGAATGCAGAAACACATCCTGAACACCTACTTGAACTGCCAAAGGTGCTACAGAAGCAGGACAGCAAGCAGCTTGGTGCAGCTGGCAGCCATGTGCCTGCTTCAAGGAGGATGCCAACTCAACTCAGAACACTATGCAAGATGATCGGCCCCGTCTATTTGATTGTGCAGTCCTGCCAGCTAGGGTAAATAATGGGATTTTTGAAGAGGCTCTACTCAAACTCACACCACTAAGTGAGGTCAGCCTTATAAATTTGGAGGCACCAATAGCTAATAACACTTCTCTGTCTCAACAGCTTGAACATGCACAAGTTTGTTTTGCACACCACTGGGCAACTAAAGCTGGATATAGTCCAGGCTCTTGCAGCCAATGGATAAGATTTACATACAAGGCACACCTCTAAGAGTCATCTTCCCTGGGTAAAAATGTGACACTGCAGCTGAGGAACAGAGTCATCAGTCAGCTAAGCTGTCATATACATCAAAGAGAGATAGAGAAGAGATATTACCACAGTAGGAAGAACCCAAACAGAATGGTCTCTTCTGATTCATAGAGTCACTGCAGCTAAAACCCAAGTTACTTCCAGGAGTCAGCATTTGTAACCTGTCTATCTAGCAGTTTGCATGTAGCAGATGAGCAGACTCGTAACACGGAGGATACACCAACAGAAAGCTTAAGAGGAAATTGTCTTACATTCCAAGGGAGAAAGTCTTAAATTAACAGTCTTCCAACACATTCAATAGGAGTGATAAATGGAAATTAAGCACCAAGACAATGACAGAGCAGAAGGAGAGAGATTTGTATGAACGTCTGTATGTTCGATTACCTTGGGACCCAAGTGTAAATATCGAGGTTGAGAGCACTGCCCTTAAGGGATGTGAAGCTACACAGCAAAACCTGCGTTGAGAATAACGATGAGAAAAGTCCCTCACAGCCAACCTTCATGCCAATACAAATTCTCCTAATGAAATGCCACAAACAGTTTTTAAAGCAGCTTTTCCCAGAGCTGTTTTAAACCACTCTCAGCGTGACAGAGGAAGCTGTAACTCGTGCTTGAGAGAACAAGGGGAACCTTCTTCGTTCCAAACGTGACTCCTGTGCTACTGATGTTGGCACTAGACGTCAGCTACTTTGACATTCAGAAGAGATACATCCCAATTTTGAGGGGACACACTGAGGCCAACATTTAAATGCAAAATATTTGAATTAATGCACTACTGTAAGCAGATGGACAAAACACTCACACAAGGAAGACCCACAGTGAAGATTTGTTGCTACAACACTGGTAAGATTTTTGCGTATCATACTGTGCACTAGACAGTAGTTTTAGCACCAGTGAGAAAAAAATGCATGTTTACGTGAATAAGAACATACCACCCAGACCAAATAGCCTGGAATGAACAAGGCAAAAATAGATCAAATAAGAATTTCCTGAATTTTCACTGATTTTTTTTTCTCAGTCATAATTTTGCCAGCATTCCATGGTATCCTTCACTTATCTGGCTCCAATCACGCAAAGTAGCACGTAGGGATCCTCTGGAAGGTAAGTAACAGATTTCAGCATGCAGAGCTTTAAGTTCCTTAAATAAGAACAATTTAACTTAGTATCACCTTAAACCAAGCTCTAAAGATGAATAACTTGCTTAAAGTCCTCTAAAAACCTGAAGGCTTGTTAATTGCTTAAATTGATTACAGGCAGACTATACGCCAAATAAGCTTTGAACCCTCAGAATATCTTAAGCTGTTTATGATCTATCAGCTCTTCCAGTGGCTTAGACAATTTAGGATGTTAAGCGTCTTCGGGGGAGTGCAAATTGCTTAAGCCTTCTAAGGCCTTAAACATCTTAAACTGCTACAAGTCTCGAGATCCAAAGTCACTCTTTAGTCTTCTTTGAACTTGCACTAGCATTCTAGCAGAAACTAACATTTACATTGATTCAAAGGCAACTTCGAAGTGGGCTAGTTTTGTAGATCTTATGCCAACAAACTTTATCAGGAAAACGCATTCAGAATGGGAGAAATCAACTTCAAAATAAACACATGAAACTCGCAAGCACAGCAAATGCCTTTTTCTTTAACAGAACATCGAGATGCCAAGCTCCACAACCAAGATCTTGAAGATCTTGGCTTGGTCCAATCTCAATGAGATCCACAGGGTGAGCCAAGTTTTACATTTTTAATTTTCAGCAGCTTTGAAATTAGCCAACTAAAAAGTGTTCTGTTTAGCACACAGGGGAAACCTGCTCCAAAAAAATCCCCACAACCAAAAAAACAAACGATGGAAAACCCAAATCCACAGTTACTACTCCAACTACTCACAGCTTTTAGACATTGAGTTGAAAGCATTTACAGAACCATACAGCTTGAGGATTTGAAAAAGGGCGAGAAAATGAAGAAAGAGTTGGCTGTTTTATTTACTAGCTGGATTCACTACACTCCTGCTGGAAAACACAGGCATAAGGGACAAATGAATAAAACTCCACAAATAAACTAGATTGAAGACCAGAAAATTAAAGATGATCTTACTGGAAAGCCAAAGGAGCCAACAACCAAACAAGAAAGGTCTAGTATAGACCTGCAGAGAAAAGAAAGAATATAAGAAAGCAGGATGGATTGGTGCTGCCGAAGAGTGAAAAGACATTCTAAAAATAAATATATGGAAAATAGTAATAGAATGAAAAAAGGTCTGTTCATCAGTGAGGCCAAGGACAATAATAATGACTCAAAATGACCGAGATACTGAATTTTCTCTCTGAAGTCTCCACTTAAACAATATCAAAGGGTATTTACGCAACTAGGGAGTAAGAACAGAAGCCAGACATAGCATCAAGTTGCACTCAGTAAGAAAAGTTAATTTTTTGAGCGATTCACACCTGATTTTAAGACATTACAAAAATCTGAGGAAGTGACAAAAGGTCAAAAAAGTCAACTTAGCAGCATTCTTCAAAAAGAAAGCCATACTTTAATTGGCAATTACTCTCTCCTATGCGTAACTTTTATCCATAAAGACAGTAATATAACAAAGAGAAAACAGCAGATACATGAAAACAATGAAAGAGCGAGCCACGTGCAGTAGGCAGTAAGTCAAATAATTCCCTGCATGAAATTTAATTGCTTTTGCAGACAGAATTAGAAAAAAGTAAAGAAAGAAAAGGCGTCAGGTGTGATCTGAATAGATGTAAGCGAAGCATTTGGTAACTTTTCTTAGAGTACATAACTATGCTCTTAGAAAGACTGCTACCCTGTCTGAGAACCAGTGAGGACCTGCAGAAGGCCAGTGACACGGTACACAAACTAGTAAGTAACAGATTAAGTTTCCTTAACACTGAACTCTGTACCAGGTTCCCTTTCCCATGGTAGAAAATAAATGTCACTAACTAGCCAGTGCTTTAGCATATCTTAAAGAACTGGGTAAAGGAAATGAACTTGCTAAACACTGAAGACTTAAAGCAGCTCTCAGAATTTACCTCTAGGATTCATAGACATATTGAGTGGAGTTTTATGAGGGCATCTTTCACCTAATGCCATCATTCATCCTGGATATCAAATTCACATACAGAAACAGAAACTGAAATGGAATAAAAACCAGTATCAGAATGGAGATACTGTTTCAAGCCTCCATATTACCACTCTACTTCTCTGCATCTGCAGTGACTGAGCCTCTTGGCACTCAGAATACCTAAGGCTTCTCTGCACTATTCAGAAATAATTGATTTCAGTTTTTTCTTAAATGCATGAATAACAAAATTTGAATATAAGCTTGCAGGATGCATGTTTAGCACAAAATTGGCCATCTTCCCCCTTTTTCAGTCCTTTTCTCAATCTAAATCATCTTTTACCCTCACTTTGAAAATTCAATGTATCTTGGCTTGGTTAAGAGGCAGCGAAAGTTCAGCACATGCATTCGCTTACTCGGCCATGGTCAAAGGCCACTATGCAGATGCTGCCTTTCAAGAGACCACTTGCAGGGAGGACTCGGACATAACCAGTATCTCTAGCCGCCCCAGTTAAGAGCTGTGAAAACACGCTCTGTGCAGGGTTCCTAACATCCCTCAGTTACACGCGAAGGAAGACAGCTCCTCCTTCTGTCTCTTTGTTTACTCCATCGTCCAGAAGCTGTTTTTCAAAGGCAAACAATGCACCAGGCCTTATGCTGCTGAGCGACATCATTGCTAGAGGCTGAAGAGCCTGAGGAATGGAGCCAGCCAGAAGAGACACGACGTGCCAGACAGCTGGACAGATTACCATCTCCTTACCAACACTGATAACTAGATGCAGACACACTGTCCCCGCTACTAGATGAGAGGACACGCAATTCTCAGAGGAAAAAAAACGTGGATTGGCATGGGCAGACAAATTGCCATGATCCTCTGCAAAGCACAGGAATTTATCGTGAAGAGACTTTTCCCAGAATACTTTCACGTTAGAGGCAGATCTCACCACTACGAATTAAAATATGCACACTGCATAGCACTGAATCAATTTGAGACTCTCCACACCTACTTCCCAACAAGAGAATTCCCAGGCATGCTGCCTCTGAACCAGATACATCTACAGGGGTATTTTAATTCCATTACCAGAGAGTCAGTCTGCTGAAGAAATCCCTCCTCTCCCTGCATTACACACCTAGCCCTAGACAAGGTGCTTTGAGTGCTTGGTTTTGAAATGGTTTTCTCAGAACACTGAGGTTTTTGGATTAGTATTTTCAAAAGCACATGAGCACTGAGCCCTTCCAGAACCTGCTCCTGAGCCGGTTTCTACCATTCAAGACACTGCATTTCATTCCATCTTGCAAAATCTTATAGATTCAGTAACTGAATCAAATCTTGAACTACGCAGAGCCAAGAAAGACGTACAAAATTTCAGTGAGCATTTGCATTGGTCACAGTTACAAAGGATATCAAGGCAGCATGGGGTTGGGGAGAAACAGCTCGGGGAGGCTAAAAAGCACTAGCAGCCATACAGAAAAGTCAGTGTGCAGCAGGATAGCAGAGGGGTAGGGGGAACTCACACAGCTCTGTATCACCTCCTGTGACAGATCTCTGGGCCACAGCGAGTAGTACAGGATAGTCCACTTCCCTTGCTATATGGAGTACACCACCTCGAGTGGTGTGCCTAAGGGGATTCCTGTTTTCATACAGCATGACCTGAAATGAATATAGTGCCTTGATTCAGCTCAATGATGTCAACCCTCTGTGGCAGCCTCAGAGCCTTTCAATATCTCACTTCTGGACTGAACACAAACTTCTCTCACATCCAGAAAGCACAGACTACCATGCGGTAATGTGAAGCCATGCGTAAGCAGACAGCAGACTTGTGATCTAGTATGTATGCATGTCTATCACCTGGCAACCACCTACACACCGAACCACAGCAAGAGTGGACTACAGGACCCTCGGAAAAGGAACAGGCTGTCACTACCTCATACAGACTGCAACCTGTTTCCAATCCACATAGGAGGGCCAAAACTCTGTTATCAGCAGGACTTGCCCGTGAATCACAGACCTGAATACCCTCAATTCCAGCCTATCATCACTGCAATTGGTTAAAAAGCAACAAGGCACACATGAAGCATCCTCAGAAGACATTTACACTATGATCTACATTTACACTGTCTACGACGCACATTTGTTACTCTATGCATCTTCAAGACTTGCAGGTGCATTTCTTCACACCAGCTTCCTGCACTTTGTGCTCTCCCCGCAGGGGTCACTTCTATGAACCTTCTCCCAGTGAGTCCTTCTCTTACTCGGCAGCTGATTTTTTTTTTTTTTTTTTTTAAACAAAACCAAAAATATCAGACTCAAGAAAAGTAAATTGCTTGTCCTGTCAGTCACTAGCAGAGGAAGCTACTTCTGAAAGCTGGGCTCCCTTCCTATTGCTTTCACACAGACCAGTCCTCAAAAGGACAGTAATTCAGCAGGAAAAGTAGAAAAAGTTTTAAATAGGTCATACAGACCTGCTCTAAGATGCATAGTTTGTTTATTTGCAAGCAAGTGAAACCAGCACCTAAACAAGCAAAAGAAAAGAACATATGAAGAACAGGCAGACACGCTCCACCACCTTTGCTATTCCTTATCCTTATTCAGAACAGTATTTATTCACTAACAAATCGGATCTCTGGGTTTACAGTACAAGTCTGTATCTAACATTGCACATTCAAACTAACATATTAGTAAACAACGTAAGTTGGTTGACCTTTGAGTGTCTGGGAAAGCAGGAACTTTCCTGACATTGCATTAAAAGTTTCTTCTAATTTAATCAAACAGAAAGCAGAGCAAACAAATTGATACTTCTCAACAGCACAATTTAGTTGAGCTGGGTGTCACCCTAAAACCTAAGGAAATGGATACACCATGTACCTTCTTTCCTTTACTCACCAGAATGCAACCCTGCGAGTGGTTGTATCTTTGGGTAATAAAAAAATATTTATTCTGTCCTCACAGCTGCTGTACCGGCTCGTGAATTCCAGCCTCTGACAGGCTTCTTTCACGCCCACCAGGTGCATTTCCAAGTGTGGATGACCACTGCTAACACCACCTCACCTCCCTACAGCACAACAGCTCTGAGAGCCACTTGTCAACACCTGCTTAGACATAGGCCTTGGGTTTAAAATACTGAAAACTACCTCTCGGCTCAGCAGTCCAGTCCTATCCCCAGTCACATGTATTGAACTCACACACTTGTCTTTGCAAGCCAGGCCATCTCCAAATGTCTAAGCCTTCTGCATCCACCCAACCAATGTACATGCTATTGCAGAAATCAGCTGGTTAGCCACCTTTCTCTAGTTCACAGCCACAACCTAGCCATTGGCAGTTTATGCCTCTCTGTTCTAGAATAAGAAGTACATAAATTTACATAGTTGCCCTTTCCTGGAGATTTATGGAAGGCTACATAATCCTCTCCTTAGCCCTCCTTTTTAGCCCTGCTAAAGAACCCCAGCTGCAGGTTTTCTTAGGTAAAAATGCTCCACTGTCCCCACTAGCAGCTCTTCTCAACTACTGTACCGGTTCAAAGCCAGTGCTAAATATGGGTATGTGAATTTTAAACTGTTCCACCTTATGTGTCTAGTTTCTTCTACAGTGATACTAACATTTTGCTATCTCTTCTGTTAAGCATCTTGCATCTCATCCTAGAACTAAATTTGTTGGTTTTATAGCCTCATGTATTGATGGCTTAATCACCTACGATCAGCTAAAACCTCGGGTGTTTCTTCTCCTCTGTCATTTTAACTACTGAGTTCAGTGTTACTAGTCACTAAGTGCACTTTGTACTATTAAGTTCTCATTTCTGTACCTCCAGTCACTTTCAAGGCAATCCAATTCTTGTGCAATATTCTGATCCTTCTCTGCAATGACAAGGCTAATGTCACATCCTTTGAAAATGTATTCAGCACACCCTACAAGGCACTAGTGTAAACAGTATTAATAACCAGACCCAGAAGAGGTTCTTAAGGAATTCCATCAATGACATCTTTTGTGAAGGAGTCCAGCTCTCAATCATGTTGTATTCTTTCCTTTAGCCAGGCCTTCACCTGCTCTTTCCCAGATCCTATTCTAATCCTAATTCTTTACAAATTAACTAGATTTATTGTAGTTCCAACATGTGAACTGCCTTACTAAAACACAGAGGTCTTAGACCTGGAGCAAGTCCTTAGTTGACCCTTTAATTAAAAAATACATAAAATTCTCAAGGACAGGTATCCAACCTGCTATACTCCACATTAGTAAAATCACAACGTATTCAGGCTTGCTTTCCATGGTTTCAATTATCCTTTCCTTCAAAACACCCCTTAAATCTGTGTACTGAGTTCACATTATGGGTTGCTGTTATGGGTTTGCATGGCGAGCTTTTGGTAGTGGGGAGGATATAAAGGCGGCTTCTGTGAGAAGCTGCGAGCAGCTTCTCCCATGTCTGATAAAGCCAGTGCCAGCCAGCTCTAAGGCGGACCTGCCGCTGGCCAAGACCAAGCCAATCAGCGATGGTGGTAACGCCTCTGCAATACCATATTTAAGAAGGGGAAGAAAAAAAAACTGCAATGAGATGGCAGTCAAGTGAGAGGAGTGAAACGATGTGAAAGGAACAACTCTGCAGACACCAAGGTCAGTGAAGAAGGAGGGGGGAGGAGGTGCTCAAGATGCTGCAGCAGAGAATCTTCCCTTGCAGCTCTGATGAAGATCATGGTGAGGGCAAGTTGTCCCCCTGAAGCCCATGGAGGTCCACGGTGGAGCAGATATCTACCTGTAGCCCGTGGAAGAGACCCCACACTGGAGCAGATGGATGCCTAAGGAGCCTGTGACCCCATGGGGAGCCCACGCTGGAGCAGGCTCCTGCCAGGACTTGTGCACCCGTGGAGAGAGAAGCCCACGCCGGAGCAGGTTTGCTGGCAGGGCTTGTGACTCTGTGGGGACCCTCGCTGGAGCAGCCTGTTCCTGAAGGACTGCACTCCGTAGGGAGGACCCATGCTGGGGCAGTTCATGAAGAGCTGCAGCCCATGGGAAGGACTCACATTGGAGATGTCTGTGGAGAACTGTCTCCCGTGAGAGGGACCTCACGCTGGAGCAGGGGAAGAGTGTGAGGAGTCCTCCCCATGAGGAGGTAGGATTGGCAGAGATAACATGTGATGAACTGACCGTAACCCCCATTCCGTGTCCCCCTGCGCCACTCAGGGGGAGGAGGTAGAGAAATGGGAGTGAAGTTGAGCCTGGGGAGAAAGGAGGGGTGGGGGGCAGGTGTTTAAAGATCTGGTTTTATTTCTCACTATCCTACTCTGATTTGATTGGTGATAAAATAAACTCCCTTTTCTCCCCAAGTTCAGTCCGTTTTGTCTGTGACAGTAATTGGTGAGTGATCTCTCCCTGTCCTGGTCTCGAGCCTTTCTTCATATTTCCTCTCCCCTGTCCAGTTGAGGAGGGGGAATGATAGAGCGGTTTTGGTGGGCACCTGGCATTTATCCAGGCCAAACCAAAACAGTTGCCACAACCACCTGACCTTCCCCACCTGCATTTGCAAGAAAGAGTGCCATCAGTGCTACCTCAACTTAGCAATATAGCCCAAAACATTTGGTTTTAATTACGGTGTCTTTAGAACTCTGGAAGGACTATTTGCATAGCCTCTCATTATGAGCCCACAGAGCTTCAAGTTACAACTTTTTTCTTGGTCAGATTGTACTTCCAGTCTACTCGTCTCATTTTTCCTAAGCACATGCTTTTCAAATCCTTTATTTGAGACACAGCTGCTATTCCAACCTGTTTATGTGATCCCTGTAGTACTTGGTTTCAAATGCCTCCATAGTACATGCGAATAAAGACCCAGGGAATTCTAACCGTCTCAGCTGTTTGCTACTGACCACAGTTTTCTTTGCCAAATTACAAGAGTGGGGGTGTTTTCAGCAGTACAGTGTTTTCTTGATCCCTGCTGTTTGCTAGACTATCCCCCATACAGTACTCTATCAATTGCTGAATCCTTTATTTAATATTTCTCTTCCTCTGTATTACTGTGTATGGAAACTACACACATACTTTTCATCTTTCTCCCTCACTTCTGTTAAAGTCAACAGATATCCCAACCTCAAACCAAGTCTATTAAGCCAAGAACTACTGAGATGGCATCTACATGTCAGGATTTTTCCTTTCTCTGAGAATCTTCCAAGTAGATCTGGGGCAGATATCACAGCCGCAAGCTACTTCTGCTCTGATAGAGCCTCACTCATTTGTGTGTTCTGATGTCAGAGCCTCAGTGCAAATTATTCAGCTCAGTGACTATCTACACCTTCATGCAGAGGTTTTTAAGTCACTCCAGCTGTTGTTGGTCTATACAATGTTACAGCTGAGAACAGAACACACCAGGTGTCCTGCTCCAAAAAGAACCCACCAGTCCATGCGAGGCCTGCAATAATCACCAGAAGCATCAGTCACTCCAATCCATCAGCAGAAAACCTGATGAAGCATTTCTGTCAAACTACTGATAAATCTCCCACCTCTACAGCCACCTTGTTTCATGTTCATAGGGAAAAACTTTATTTTTGTTGGAATTGTGCGTGATTGTTGCTGGGGTAGAAGTAAGGAGATAGAAGAGTGCCCTAGCAACATGGCAAGCTAAGGAAGTTTCACAGAGACGCTGCAGAAGAACTGACAGTGCTTCCGTAACATACTATGAAAGTGTTTCTGCTGCATCTTTAATTAGTGAGGTGCCAAGAAAAGACATGCCACTTAGCTTCGGGCTACTGCAAGCAGCAGAATGGATACCTAATATGGGGTGTGGCAAGCCAGGACAGCCAGAGCAAGCTCGACTCTGCAGCATTCAACCAAAGCACCCACCCTCGGGGAGATTTCATATCCCTGGGTTCTCATCCAAGTTCATCTCATGAGCCATCATCAGCAGACCAGATCTTATCACTTCTCTATACTGAAAATAACTTAGAATAACTCTCCAGAGTTCGAGAAGAAGAGAGCCATTATTCCTGAATAATTCTTCTGCTTAGAAAGTACATCAACTACTCTTGAAGAGAGCCACTTATCCTGGAAGAGAGTGATTATAGCTTATTCCGTAATAATACCTTGCAGAACTTCATGTATAAATAAGGCCTTGATGAAAGATTATGTTCAAAAGAACAAGAGGGCTGTTTGAAGAGCTCTGGCATTCTGTACTACTGAAATTGGTCCAACCTGAATTCCAAGCACAGATTTTACAAGAAGGCTGTACTGAATTAGTCACTATTACAATTGTATATATTTATTCTGATTTAAGATAGTGGTTCTTCACTGACTATATGACTCCCCTCAAGCACCACATGCCTGATCTCATGCATAACAGATGGAGTCCACATGCATGTGGTAAGATCACCAGCAGTGCTGCAAGTTTCTAGCTGCCAGCTTTTAAGTTATAAGGAACTTCAACATGTGAAACATAACCCAAAAGAATACCAAGGTAGTTTAGTACCAGGAAATAACTGAAGCAGAGAAATCCCTGAAGTGTTCCTGCAGCATAAAGGAAATACTGCTCCAAAAGAAGCGCTTGCACAACACAATGGAGAAAAATGTCTCAAAGTATTGTGAAGAGACTCCCCAAGAACACTGAAAGCAATGCATGCTTCACTGCTCAGACACTCAGTCATCATCTGTGTCACACAATATCTAAATTAGCTTATGTTTAATTGCAAGTTTAAAAAGGAACAGTTACAACCTTCATGGCACTGTACAAATAAAGAGCTAAAGTCTACACATCACAGCATTGAGTTTTCAAGTGAGGACCAAAACAATTTACTGGCTTGCTCATAATCATGACAAAAACCTTTGCAGTTCATAGAATCTCATGCTTGAACACTGTAACAAGTATTTGATAAGTCTAGGTCAGCAGCTTTGAAGCTGGCTGGTGGACTCCAAGGGATACATGACAGCAGAGGAAAGCAAGCGTATCACTAACAGCTCAAATTTGCTGTTCTCATTGGAAGCTTTTAGAAGCCCATAAATCCAGAGCGACTGAAAGACACTGCACTAGACATACATGAAACAAAGGATCCAGAAAGCCTAGAAAGACATGGGAAGTAAAACGAGCTAATGAGATGCACTTCAAACAGCCTCACAACTTCATAATCAGCAAAACAAACACTGATTGTAAGAGACTTGGGTAAACACTGTGGCAGTCCAAAAGGAGTATTACGAGCTGGTTTTTTTGAGTACCTCAAGCATAACGCCCCAGGCAGTGAAGAGCCATCTTACCCCACCACCCTAAGAACAGAATGGCCAAAGCACATACAACCCCATGTAAAGCAATCACTTACTCTGGTCGGCAAATCACCAGGTCCCCTTTGTTGGTGCCATACGCCAATCCCAGGCCTGGCTCAGGCAGCCATCGAGCAGAGTTTATGCTGACATGTCTTCTCTGATCGGCAGGCATTGGGTACAGAACGTTGAAAACTCTCTGAAACAATAACAGGAGATTACTTGACAGGACAATACAAGGCAGGAGAGCCAAGGAGGCTCAAACAAATGTTCTGTCTCCCTGCAGCAGCGCAGCTGGTCAAGGAGGCATGTCACTTTACAGGATGTTGCAATAAACCACTAAACCAGCAGCAAGCGCAAGCAACTGCTAGAAATGCACATACATGTGCCCCTAAGTGTTTAACAGACTGACTGGCACACAGCTGTGGAGCTGCAGAAATTCTGCCCCAGAAGAATCTGCATGTCGCTCAGTGGGCTGCATAGTCCTTCTACTCAACCTAATTTAACAAAGTGATGGGGACAAGAGGTATAGTAATTAGAAAGCAGGACAACTGGGACTCTTCTGGCCTTCACCTCTCCTTAATCCACTAGGGTGGAACAGGAAACTGGCAAGTACATGGGCTTTCAGCATCAAAAGTTTATTGTTCCTATTAAGCAAACCAAACTATGCAAAAAAAAAAACAAACCACCAAACACAATTCTTTCCCATTTTAAACATTTAAACAGTCTCCTGAAAATGTTTCAGAGTTTGACCAACCTCCATATCAACAGCGCACAAAGGAAAATCAAATTATGAGATTAACACCAGTACACAAGTAACAAACCCCTCACTTTAGGTACCCTAACACCACCATCCATTTTACCCGCAGAAAGGTAAGAAGCTGAAGAGCTGCTAAGACTGCAGGTAGTTAGCATGGCTGCAAGCCAGTGCTTCCCAAATGCTGCATGAATCCGAGGAATGAAAACCCTGTGTACACGAAGGACCAACGGCAAGCTTGGCTTTCGGGTCTGCAGTAGCTTGGTTTCTGAAGCATATGAGCTTGAACAGCAACAACGATGAAGTGGAACAGATTATACCTACGCAGATACCCTCCTTCTACTCCAAGAAGCTAATGTCTTTTGTACAGCACAATGCTTTCCTGCATCCTGCCATTCAACAACAAGAACTGGGTACACTGACAACACCCCGTTTAGCCAGAAAATATGACACATGTAGATGTAGATCATAAAAACAAAAGTATGGGAAGAGGAAAGAGGGGCAATAAAACTTGCCGGTTTGGCTACCAGGAATACACAGGGACAAGCTGCTTCAGTGGACTGGGCCACAGAGTACATTCCATCACTGTTTCAGAAGGGTAGGACTGAAGACTGCATGTACAAGTCCAAATAATTAACAGAATTTCTGCAGAAATTTACCTAGGATTTAAACCTGTAATAACTACAGGTAACACAGACTTCAAATCTAGATTTTCAATGGAGTAAGTCCCAGGTGAAAGATATGTTTTCATTAGATTTTCTGGTGGGCTCCATGCATCCATCACAAAACCCTTCTTACAGACTCCCCAGAAAAGAGGAGGCTTCTGGACCAGGAAGCAAGGAAGGGAATGAGGATGTGGCGGAACAACAGGATAAATGTAGATGTAAATACAGATCAACCACTACTGCACTGCTGAGGTGGCCTGAAGTAACAATTGGAATTGATTAGGGTGGGACCAGTCAGCTAGCATAACAAACTGGGGCTGTTATTCACTGTAGCTCTACTGCCCACCCCACACCTCACCTGTTTGACAATTTACCTTGAAAAGTCTGAGGCAGAAACCACTTAACTGTACGCCCTCCAATCGCTAGTACCCAGAACCTTCATCTTGACCATCGTAATGCAAACAAAGTAAGTCAGAGCAAAACAATACAGCTACGTTACTTCCCAACATCAGTAACACATTTAACCTCTCTTCTGAGGAGGGCACATTAGAGGAGAAACCATCCTTAAGGATTTTTCGGTATGACAGAAGCTGGTCACTCTTCTCCCTGGCTATCACTAAGCAGTTAGTGTATTCAGAGAAGCTCAGGGCTTGGATGAAAAGCACAGGCCCTTAGAGGGTTTAACTGGCTCTTACCTCATCTCTGTCACATCTGCCCCATTCCCTCTCTACCTTGCTTGTGGGGGCAGGGGGAGAAAAAAAGAGGGAAGAAAAAAAAAATCAGATGTACGATGGTAACACCTGTTACCATGGAGATTATGGTGCACTCTGAGATGGGGAGACTGGATTTTGAGAAGGAGGGGAAGGGAGGGGTCTGTCAGAGCTGGGAACATAAATTCATAAAACAGGCATTCCAAATGTCTCAAGAACTGCAAGGGTGTTCGATCGTATCCCTGTTTGGCAAGTCAGAAACAAATGGTTTCTCTTCTCCTGAGAAGGGCTTTGCCAGGTATCACAGCTAGAGAAGCTGCCTTCCTGGGCTAGCCGCAAGCTGTCCTCCACCGGCAGGTCAGTTTGCACAGCCGCTGTCCTGCAGGCTCCACAACCAGCCACACGAAGGGGGGAGGCTTGCTAGCTACAGCTCAGTGTCCAGGCGCTTTGCAGTAAACAGCACCCCATGGAAAGTGCTGCCAAGGACATGGGTCTGGTTCTGACAACCTGCAAAAATGTTGGCTGAGGGCATAATCTCAAAGACAAGATGGCTCAAAAATTCTGCATAAGAATATTTGCTTCATCACTCCACTCCATTCACTTCTAAACGGCTTGTCACGCCGAAGAGCTTCCCTCCCCTGCTGCTTCCCACTCCCACGCTAATGGGACAACTCCATGCAGTGTTAAGGGTGATGACATCCATGCGTGTGGTAATTAGAACATAAAAAGAGAAAGCAGCTGTACTAGCATAATCACCACTCGCAGCAGTAACCAGGACCCAGCTAATCAGTCTGATGCAGTCATACAGACTGGCTGTTGCAATTGCATCCATTAGCAAGACCCCCTACTCTATCCACAGAGTGGAAAAAAATTTAAGTTCCTTCAACAACGGCAGGTCCCTCTCTTCAAAGAGGGTCAGAAGTCTGCCAGGAAGCATTATTCTCCATAGATCACAGCTAATTCCTTTCAGATTTTTTTTTGTCTTTTTGTGTCCATTGCTACATCTTACAAAAAGTTACTGAGATATTTCAACCAAAGTAGCCAACTTGAAAAACATACCACAGAGTGACCACGCCTCTGTCAGTGGGACTGTCCATGCTTTGTAGTTCTGAACTTCTAGGAAAAACACTGAAGTTACTACAGGAATCCTACACTAATACGAATTTCCAGCTTTCAGGTCAAGAGATTGCTGCCAACCCTCAAACACTCTTAAAACTAGCAATACAAATGTATAAAGTTCATATTCACCAGTTCCCTTTCATTAGGGCAAATCCACAGACTAGTTGACATGTGTGACAGCAATGTTGATGACTAAGGGTTCAGGAACCAGTTTAGAACCACTTCTGCAGAAGCCCACTAACCTTTAAGGTGCCCACCACACTCTACCAGTCTCCAGAAAGTTTATTTTTAATAGGGTGGCATTTTCATTTAGGACTGATATCATATTGCATCACACTTTATCAACCCATAATCACTGCCAGCAGTCACGGCAAGCTTCCAGGCTCTCCACCACAACCACTGTCAGACTTGCTTCGAGCACTACTACACTACTAATTTAATAATACATAGTCATACCATTTGATGTGGCGATTCAGCATGCAATGAAGTTGGCAGCTGCATTTGTTTACAGATGCTGTTCTAAAACAGAGTTCTGAATGGTGTGTTTCTACAACTATAAACAGTGAAGTCTGAGGAGTGGGAGCTTCAGAACATCCCCATAGAAGCTTAAGTCCAAACAGGCAACGTAAGTATAGCAAGCTGTTCTCTTCTTAGCAACAACATAAACATATAAATGTCATTTCACTAGGCAAGAAAGGTCCTACCCTTTCCCCTTCAGGCCACAGGACCCAGCCTGCATTACACAGAACCGTTTCTTGACCTGTACTTATGTTTATGGAAAACCCTGTCTCTGGCGATCTCCCCACACTTCACAGGAGATTCCAGGAGTCTTCTGTCATGTCAGGGACTCCATCTCTCCTCCGAGTGCAGGGGATGGCAGGAAGATACAAAGTCTTCCTCTAGAAATACCAAAACTGTCTAGATAGCTAAACTTCCACACAAAAGGTGCCTCTCATACAAAGGGAAAGCAATACTCACTAAAGAAACAGCTGGTTGCATCCCTGTAATCTTGAAGCGTGGGCAAAGATTTGGTCGAGTAACTTATGTCTGCACTTCTCTTTTTCAAAGACCACACTAGAAGCAACTACTTATCTCTTCAGTGTGCCTCTTCCATTCTCCCTGAACAGGAGTGGACACACACATCATCTACTGAACTCCCTAAAGCTCATTTCATCACTTCACAGCCACTTCTTCAACGTTGAATTCAGCAGGGGAGAAGCTGGTTCAGAGAAAGCTGGGCTGTAAGGCATGAGCAAAAGAAAAAAAAAAACCCCAGGTCCTCAAAGTGTTCAGCAAACAAGCTGCATGTGGAGTGCAAAGGTCACCTCAAGTCCACTGCTGCTGCTCCCTCTCCAGCTTGTCAGTGCTGGCACATCAGTACTGTAGCACCTGTCACAGCCACCACTTAGGTATGACACTAAGTATTTACTTCTGGCAGAGAGCCGGGAGAGGCTGCGTGACAATCAACAACAAGCCTCAAGGAATCTCTCCCACCGATCTCTTCGCCAGCATCAAGCTGCAGTACTTACATGGGAAGAAGTGGGCCCAGGGCACAACACATAAGCACACAGCTAGACAGTTAATTTGTACCTACCCTGGAGGGGTAAGAAAACTTCTTGCTAAAAGCCTCTGCTCTGCAAAGTCCTAGTTGACCTACTGCTTCCCTCTTTCCCTCCCACTCTGTCCCAGGGAAGCTGCTGCTATTTAATAAAACTCTTCAGATGCGACCTTTCCCTTCCATTTCTGGGGTGTGCCAACATGAAAAAGCTGGACGGGGCAATCGCCAGGATCCCGTCACTCATCGGAGCAGCAGCAGGGTGCCCCAGACCTGGGCTACTGCTGTCAGTTAGCAGCGGTGCCATGCTGCTCGCCTGGTCCGAGCAGCACTGTGCCTGGCCAAAGCAAACGCACCACGTCATCTGCACAGCCACATCTCTGTTCAAGGCCCTCCTACCTCTACGGAGAGCAACAGAAGGCAGATGAGTGCTGAATGCTACTTGTTTGGCAGGGTGGGACCTTTCTTCTCCTCTCTGGCACTCAAGGAAGAAGAAATATGTTTTCAAGCTGGAGGAGAAGTGAAAGTTGGCACAAGTGGGTAGGGAAACTCAGCAGGAACTCTCGCTTTTTATCTTTTAAAATTCAGTAGAGACATTCCTGCTCTCAACTAGATGCATCGCCTTTCAAGATGCCAATAAATTTCAAGCCCTTACCTTTGCTTAGCCCAGGCAGTAAACTGGGCTGTTAGATCAGCCTTGATAAAGAGTGTGTGGGGCGGGGATGCAGCTGTTCTCTTGTTTACACAGGGAAATCTTGTCATCCGTGAAGCTCCATCCTGACAGGTCAAGGGAGAAGAATGGCTAGAGCAGACCAGGTGGGTTTATCAGGCACCAGCCTAAAATTTAATTATTGATTTTCAACTGAAGTCATGCTGTCACCAGAGGCTGACTGACTGTGAAAACACACAGGAAGAGAAATGTCTAATGTGCTAAACCCAACAGAAACCTCTTACTGGGAGGACTGGTAAAATCCACAGCTTCATGGCCACTCTGACCTGTGTTGCAGAGGAAAGAGCTTCAGAAAGGAGTGTTGATCTCTGCTGGATGGCTATAGCTGTACTGGCAGCCAACATTTATATCTTGTGCCAGCATAGATCTAAAGTTTATGGTGGTAAACAAAGCACTCTTCATACGGATACAGGTTATACCATCAAAGCAACTGTGGAGGCTGCACAGCTTTGCCAACGTAATCACAGCTGTACTAGAGCTTCTGGCCAGTGCAGGTACCTCATTTTGTAATGCACTGTAACCAACTAAGGTACATAAACTATGTAATACAGAAAGCATAGTCAATCCACAACACTAAGTTCACTGAAAGCATACCTCAAAGCAAAGCATACGTACAGTACGAAACCACCAAAAGAGCATTCAAAAAAATGCAGAAAAGTACAAAGTGCACTTGTATTTGCAGAGCAGCACATGAGATGCAGCAACAGGATGAAAGCATAAAGAGAGCAAAACCAACAGCAGTCCAACTAGGGCTGCACGCATTTCACATTTCTCCATCTGTCCTTCATCTTCTGCTCCACAATCTGACCTTGAAGTTTCACTTCATCTTTTTTGATTGTAAGCACCTTACGGAGACTAACAGCCCCTAAATAAATTATCTTTTTTTTTGCCTTAATCATCCCAATAAGGTGTCGCCACTGAAACATCTCACCTTGTACTTTTTTTTTTTTAATGTCAATGCATCAAATAGTTCACCTCTGACACCATGATATCAGGTAAGTTGCTACGAAGCATCTTCCACTCTACTGAAAGCACTGTATGTTCCTGGTGTTCCTGCACCACTGACTTCTATACTGCTGCCAACTAATCTAAACAAGTCTGTGGCTTTTTAAGGTCCAGAAGCTTAAGGCATCCTAACCTGATCTCCTGAATAAATAACACTATCCCCTTTTTGCTTAGATTACATTCTTTACTCTGCCTTCCATTTATGAATTTCACAAAAGCTGCTGAAATTCAGGCTTATGCCTTGCACTGCCACAAACCCCAGAGCGCTCCGCAGCAGAATTCAAGCCTAGCTTGTCTAAAGCAGAGGGCTTTGAATGCAAAGCCAAACACACACTCCTCGGGATAACTGACCGATGATTCAATACATTTATTCATAAAACAAGGTACATCAGTACTTTGAAACATGGCAAGTCTCTCCTTTGTTTGGAAGGAGTCTTCTTTCTGTACCTAGACGCAGATGCAAAGAAAATAGCACACATTTCCCACGATCAGATGGGAAAAAAATTGCTTTTTTGCTCCCAGCCTCTTCTTATGAGACAGGTTGGTCTATGCTGCTCTCAACCCCTCCCCCACAGCTGATTCCTGCCAACAACATACACGTCTTTCCATTAGATCTTCTCTGTTAAAATGGAAGAAGCAAAAAATAATGCATTTATCTTTTTGGATTTGTTAGTCTTATCCTCAAATGGATCTTATCATCTAATGCTCTGCACAGATAAAATTTCTTTCAACTCCATTTATCATTCACAGATGCAATAGGATCATATATGAAATCCTCCTTCAGTCTTTACCAATACAACAAACCTTTCTGCCAAACTGTTGTCAGTGCAGAAAATCCTAGCTTTGCTTCCTGAGCCACAGTGAATTAAACGAGAATTTACCCTTAATTTTCAGCAACAGCTGAAACCTTAATAGAACATACTTGATTTAAGTCCTAAACCAGGACAGCACCAGGAGTTTCTGTTGGACGGACTGAGAAACTTTATGCAAAGGTAAATGTTGGTTCTTCCCGACCATATGTAATCACGTAATTTATTGCTGATCTTTCAAATCCAGATAAATCTCATTATAGCACACCTAACCCTTTCTTTCTTTCGGCTAGCTGTTGGCATTATCAGCTGGTACTTTATCTCACAAGCCTGCCATGCAACCACTATATGAGAAAGAGCTTTAAAATAACTAGTGGGAAACGAAAACATCAACAAGAACTAGGTCTTATATAGAAACGGATCATCTCAGGTAACAAAGCTCTCACTTAGGAAAATAATACACTTGCAGCGAAGTGGCTCATTAATTTACTACCCATCTGCCAACGGCTGCAAAACCAGGGTAATACCTCCAAAAACCCCTTTAGGGGACTGGTGCAAGCCCGGATCTGAAACCTAGGGCTGAGTAAGCAAGAAATTGCTAAACAAAACAATTGTCCTTTCAATTGTGCGTGCGTGTGGTTGGAACAGATGAAAGGAAAGAGGAATGCCAAAGGGCGTGTTAGCGTGACAGAAGATAGATACGTATATATTCAATGCAGATGCACAAGTGAACTGAACTGTGCAAACAGGACTGTGCCCCCAGCTATTGCTTGTGAAAATCGACAGCTCAATGCTGGGACAATCAAATAAAAATACGGTCACTTCCACGGCAAAAGGAATGACAAGCTGCTTCATTCTTGCCCTTAACTCAGACTGCAAACCAAAAGCAGTACTTGTAATTCCCCATTAAAAGTCATGCTGAGACTGGATGAGGAAAATCTACAATATGTTAAAGACCCAATGACAAGAGCTGCCATTCCACCCCACTTTCTGTCTGCTGAGCCTCAACAGAATGGCATACAAGATCAAGTGTCAACAATATGTTGATGACAGAGCTACATGCACCCTCATCTAGGTGAAAAGAGGCTGTCATCCAGCTGCCTACACGTCTGAAAGGAATAAATACCAGAGGAAAGAGTTGGCTTAAATTTAATTCATAAAGATGATAGGAAGAAGTTCCGAAACAAAAAATCTTCATGAAATTTCAAACTTCTTCTCAGCCCATGACCAATTTAGTGCAAATCCAGTAATAATTCACCTGGCTCCCTTTCCCCTACCTGACCTGGGCAAGATGACTGCACTACCCTCAGGTGCGGAATCATCTTTGCCATAATTTTTCTATCTAATTAAAACTATGTACCCATCTGCACCAAAGCTAACATTAGCTACTGTGGGACAAATGGGCTCAAGGCGTTACCCGAAGTGCATGAGCTCGGCACTTCTAATAGTGGACCTCATATTGAACAAAAGGTCTTGGCTCACAGCTTTACATGCCACAAAGTAAAAACATCCTGAATACATGTCATTTGCTTTTTCTTCACAGCAGTTTGCAAAAACTGACACTGGTTTCACATTTAACCATCGCATGAGATATTAACACAATATTTTATGAAGGAATCCTAATGAGTTTTACATTTTCACTGTTTCTCGTAAATTCTGTCTCAGCAGCCTTCATGCAGAACATGGATGAATCGGTCAAGACAGCAATTTAATTAACTCTTACAACATACCATTCCTGCATCTACACTCAAATGTGCACATTGATGCAAAACTCCATGCCATCTGCAACACCAAGGTGGCACTGCATTTTCCAAGGATGCTAAATACAGCTATTTCTTACAGCACCCTACATAAGCAGTGCTTACCAACATGGGTTTTGGATATGCTCTGTTTTTCTTAAGATACCTGCCTGAATTTGCCGATACACAGAGCATATAAAACTATTTGGCCTCAACCAGACTATTCTGCTCTACTTTGTATTAAAAACAGAGATTTTCCATATCAGTCAGAAAAGGGATCTGTCCCCATGCCCTCTTCCTAGCATCAACAAGTACACAAAGTCTATGACTGTGTTTGGACTTTCAGTAGTTTAAGAAACGCCTGCCTGGTTCAATTTCTGCCAACAGTGCAAAATCTCTTCGGGCAGGAATTGGATGTATTATTTGCAGTTCTACTCAAGAGTTGTCAGAAGCTCTCCTTGTCAACGTGAAGATGTCAAAATCTCTCTCAAAAGGAGACACCGGGGACCACACCAATAAGCATGCTTTTTCCAGTAACACAATAGACTGGTACTCTCTCTCTTGCAATCTACACTTTTTTCAGAAGTATGTTAGCTCATACAAACTTTTCCACTGGAGGTAACATGTTACAGTAAGCCACCTCCATATATTCTCCTGATCAATTTTCTTGCCACCTTACCAAGGGCTCTGACAAAGCTGTAACTTGCACCCCAGTGAAGCGAATGTGCACAGCCATTTGCTTTCACACTTAACAACCCTTCGCTTATGGCTGCGGGAGCATTCACAGCGCATCCAGTGAGTCAATGAGGCCTAGCAGTGACCTTTGCAGACCACACTGCATACACTCTACTACACTTGCACATAGCTCTGAAGACAACAGCACTCAACAGAACTGTGCATCTTCTCACATACTTTGTGCATTGTCCTCGTTGAGAGTTAATATGCTGAAAAACAGCTTGGCTCTGTGCTAAAACTCTGCATGCATTTCTGCTTCAGGCCCTTCTTCCTGCAGTATTTGGAATTCTCCATCTGTTTACAACAGAAGCGTACATGTATTCTGTTCCACCCAGGCTACTGACCGTCCACTTCAGTGGGATGTCTCCCAAATACCAGCAGACTTGTCAAGAGCCAATTCCAGATCTCCACAGCCTGAATTTTCTTCCAGATTCAAAGCACAATGCAGTATTTGAGATGGGGCTTGGTTAAGTCGCCTTATCCCCACAAACTGCATGATTTGCTTTTCAGCTTCATGTCAATCAAATTTTTATATCTCCCAAATGACTTTTTGTATCCTCAGCTTAAAAGCCCATTTCCAAGTTTTATTTTAATTTGGATTACAGTAACAATGTTTTTCTGAATTTAGAGTTAGCTTTCTCTCGGTAAAATGAAAAACATTAAACATTGCAAGCGCATCAGAATTTGTGAATGCCAGAAATAAAACTACCTTCTGGTCCTCTTTCTCACTAATACCCACTGTTAACAGATCCAGAGCAATATGATCCTTATTCTTCTACTTTTCTAAAGAACTTCAGCTCCAATCAGTTTTCTAATTTCATGTTCTTCTAAGTTCTTTAGCCTCTGTGTACTCTTGAAATCATACGGAATTCAGAAATCACCCTAGACCCAGCAGCTTGAAAACAGGTCCTCTTTATTTGGAGACCAGCTCCACCTATGCTTTTATATAAGACTGCAAATCCTATTCCTAATCCGCATTTGGAGTCCTTTCTCCAAACTTCCCACCTCTGAAACTCAGGTATTTCTAGACAATTCCCATTACCACTGCTACCTGTACCACTCCACGATAGAGAACTGCTAAAAGCAATTCCTTCCCTGTACTCTCCAGGTACAGAGAAATTCCAGAGATGTTAACTAGGTTTGCAAAGAAACAAACCACAAACACAAATAACAAAAAATGAAGCTTATGCATACCATTCTTGCTAAAAGTCAATAGTACTAGAGACCATTTTAAGCCTCAGTCTGAAAAACAAACTTACTCTTTCACAAAGCTATGCTTCCATCTGAAATGCTAAGCAGATTAATCTTAAGGGAGTGAACAGAAAGAGCATGAATCTCTAGCTCACGACTCTACCACAGCTGATGGCAATTCACACTTTTACTCCATTTCTAAGCACAATTCATAACTGTCAAATTATGTCAGCCCTGACCCACAGAATTGTACCCAATCTCTCTGAAATATTAGGAGCAAGGTGTATATAGACAATGCACACTTGTATAACCAAGATGCTCCTTAGTAAAGTGCTTAGTTCTCAGCGAGAACATTTCTCTCCAGCTCTGAAAATTACACCAGCAGCCAGTGGATTTCTAGGTGTAATTAACTATATTAGAGTTTCATGTAACAAAACTAATTAATTGCATCTTCAAAACCTCTATTTCAACAGCAAGATGGCAGAACCTCTCTGAGGAATAGAAACCTGCATTCTTCCAACTGCTAGTCAAGGATGTGGAGGAAAAGTCTTTTTATTTTAGTTGGAAGCAGAAATAATCACTGTATCACTCCTCAGCAGGTTGCCATGCTTTTGCAGTGATTTGCAGGCCACACTGCCATGCCCTACTCTCCCCGTTCATCGACTGTAAATCAAAAAGCTTCAGAGAAGGAAGGAACAATCGGGAGACAGCTTACAAGAATTTTCACAGAATTTGATGTAGCATTTCTCTTGAATTTCTCTCTTGGGAATTTTGCAATTAATGTCAAATTCAAATATCCACAAAGCATTGCTTCAGAACATGGCTATAACTTATTTTTAGTTAAGAAGTTGAGTAACAATTGCTTTGTATTACAAGCTGTTGGCACAGAGTAAACAAGGATGCTTTCTGATTCTCTGTAACGTGCACATTAAAGATTGAAGAACACAGTTTCACCAGGTTTCCTAAACTTCTTTCTACTGCATGCTGACCAAGCTGCAAACAGATTTTCACTAACTGAATACGAACACAGTAGCCAACGTAAAGACAGTGTACTAAGAATTTTATAAAGTTTCCTACTTCAAGCTCTATTTTCATTTTGCATGTCCTGAAAAGTATCACAAACTTATGAAGCAGACTTACTGCAAAATTCAAGACAGAAGAAATACCTGTAGTTGATCTACTGATTTTTATATCTAGATGAAGGAATAATATTTACAAGATTAAAAGTCTTATGCTTTCCAAGCTTGGTCCTACAAACTGCACAAAGATGACCAACACACAGCAGACTGCTGAAACAATACTCAACAATATCTCACAGGTAGGCTCTTTAACCAAATTAATTCAAACTGGTCTAGTTGTGACCCTGTCACACAGGCAGAAAGCTGAAAGTCCAAAGCAGTCACAAACGAGACATTTTTAACATCTTTAAACATGATGTGGGAAAGCGGAAAACAGCAAATTAGTTAGCAAAGCCTGCTAGACTGCATAGATTTGAAAACGTGGGGGAAAGGTTTCTGGAAGCTAAAAATACATGTGCAAGAAAGATGAAAAAAGCAACCTTTAGAATACATGCAATCCATCTGGAGAAAAATAATCCAGAACTACAGCAGATGAGAAAGACAGGAGTGCACTGATGTGGAGCAAGTCTGAAAAGCAAGAGTGGCAAAAATCGTACAAAATTTTCAATTCACCATAACAGCAAAAACAGAAAAAAACAACAGTTTTTGACTGTGTAAGTAAAGCCCTGTAGTCCAAAAAAGCAGAAAAAAAATACCCTCTGTGGACTTCTGGTAAGACTATGCTTATCACATTACGTACGTTTAAACATATCCCAGAATGAGGGAAAGGAAAAAAAAAATGAAGGGTATTTTTGAGAGATGTCAGAAGAGAAAAAAAAATGAAAGCTGGAAGATTGAATTACAAGAAAAGATTAAAGGAATACAAAGCATTACTTTGCTAAATGGTGACTAAGAGCAAGGATACAGGCATTTAAAGTGTAACATACCATAGGGAAAGAAGATATGTTTGAAATGGAGATGAAGAAATATAAATGGAAGATTTAGACAGAAGCTTACTGATTTAGCTGGCTAGAAAAAACGGTCTCCAAAACGAAGGACTAGATAGAAGCCATAGCAACTGGAGTTGAGAGCAAATGTAAAGACTGGATGAGAGGAAAGAATCCTACCATATAGCTCTTTATGGGAAGAGACACGATTTTAGCTAATAGGACTTCTCAATCCTAACTTATTATGATATGGTAAAAAGCCTGTAGGAAGGGATATTCCCATATCTGGCAGTAAAAGCTACGTATGCCACCAGCATCTTAAAATAACTGAAAAAAGAAACAGTACCAGGGCAAACTACACATTCAGAAGGATCTAAAAGGATACTGAATCCATGTAATTAATGATCTTATCATATCCACACAGCTTTCACCAACCATACCTGCTAACCAAATTTTGCTTTTCTCATAAATGCTTTTAAATTTCTGCCTCTTGCCTTAAGAGGCTCGTACCAGAACAGTAGCTCAGAACCAGGGCTGAAAAAAATGCCAATTAGTGCACCAAAGAATATCCTCATCATTTATTTTCCCTTGCATTATAACATGGAGCAGATGATGATGATAAACAAGAGTTTTATATCAGCTGATAAAGCAGCTCATGTAATGATGCAGCTGAGATGACGCTCTCTGAATCATGAGCAGTCTGGACAGCAACTACAGAGTCTGAAGGTGAACCAAGCAATCTATCCCAGAGACAAGTCTCTCCCTAGTGCTGGGGCATTAGATGAATGGCTCAGTGCAGCCCTTGTACAGAGGCACCTTTTAAAACAGAAAAAATTGGGGAGAGGGGGCAGGAAACAAAAAGCTGCTCATAGAACAAATTCCACTATGATCAAAGTTATCCCCACAAGCAAAAAGTTTTGAATAGCTATTTTTCATCTCCTGCAACAAAAGTGGATGCTTGGCCTAAAACTTGAACCCAGCCCAAATTTCAGCTTTAGAAATTACCTAGTTCTGCCTCCTCAACTCTTTGTGCACTATCAACTGGACAAAGCTTTTTCCATCCCAAACTATCACTGAATAGCTGTTAGGCTCCACTGATGAACAAAACAAGACACACAGGTTCTTTTAACTAGATTTGCCAGTTTGCAAAAATACAAAGGTTTTTCCTCACATACCAAATGAGTCAGCATGGGTCACAGTTCAGTTCCCCAACAAAGCAAAAGTACAGAAAGACAATTCCATTGCCAAAACAGGCCTACATACGTATAGAAAGTTCATTAATAAATAGCCAGTAAAATCCTCTTTGAGAAAAGTATGGTAAGCCTCACCTTCAGTCTGTGAGTATGATGTGAAGCTTGGCTCCTACCCTTCCTGAAACCACTGGTGGCCGCTCTCCTGGAGGTCAGCTGCTTTTAGGAATGTTAGTAAACAATCCTGAAATCTCAGCTGAAAAACTCCCTCAGCAAAGCCAACTGTAGTACCACAAGCAATATGCGTATTACCCTAACAAGCACAAAAGACCCACTAGGTACTATGAGTGATATGTAGACTTAGGATACCACACATGACATGGAATATATTTGCTTGTAATCATATCTGAAACCAGAGTAGATTCACAATTCTGTTATATTTATGTTCTGCCATGTTTGCATACTTCTGCAGTAAATTCCTTCATGTGTTCATTTTTCAAGTAGGCCTGGAGCATGCTACCTCTTTGCTACCATAACCCAGCAACCACCTACTATGCTAGAGTCAAAAACGACACAAACATCACTGATGAAAACACACAGAAACAGAATGCACATACACTCACCCTCATAGAGGTTTCTCCACCATGGGGCTGTTGCAGCCTGAAGACTTGAGCAACCATGTGTTCTGTGGACGGGTGCAAGAGGATGCGTCGGGAAGCCAGTCCCACCATTACGTATCTGCCCATTGGAGAGAGGCTCACAGAGATGGCATTAGGACCTATAAAGAGAAGAGGAGCTATTTCTCTCACACATTGACATCCCTTCCCCATGCCTCATCCTCACAGCTTCTTCATTCCCTTCCAGCATTCCCATAATGTACAGCATACTAAGCTCATCCTTATAAGGGGTAGAGAAGAAGACCTGCACAAGAACAAATTTTGTGAGATGTTTCCTTGCAGAAAGTGTCCTCCCAATAAGACAATGAAGTTCCTTAAGGAATAAAAACCTATCCCTTAGCAGCTCCCCCATACCAGCACCTTATATGTCTAGACTGTATCACAAGCTCCTCCCCAGCAGTACTATATTTGTGGCTGGCTGGAAGGTCAACAAAATATTTCCTGTAACTACAATCACCAATGTTCAGACTATTGCATTTCTCACCAAAGGCTGAGTTCTGAGGTAACTTCTCACACTCCCACCCACCCCAACTTCTTGCTGCATGCTTACCAAATCGCTTTGTGTAAAGCATCTCGCCCAAGTTGTGGGGTGCCAGAGAATACACAGCCAGTATTCCCTCATCAGGGAAGCCTCTTTGACTGCTGGGAATGAAGGCTGCCAGCAGTTGCCCATCAGCAGAGATATCGCAGCTAGCATCGTTGTAAATCTTGCAGTTTTGAACAAGCACGTTCACAGAGGCTGCAAAGAAGAAAGGAACAGGGATTAAAGCACTTGGGTTCAACAGAGAATAAAGCAAGATTTAAACCTAACATTAGAGACTGGACAGTACATGCAAAAGATATTCACGACATTCAGCTTCCTCCAAAAGTTTATGAAACATTAATACCCTGATTAATGTAAAACTTGCTCCAAAACGGAGATAAGACATTGCAGTGAGCCCAGGGAACGAAATCTACTCACCTCCTGGAGCCTTCGGCCAAGAAATAGTGGCAATTGCACTTTATCAAATCCCTCCTTTGCTGAGTATAACACCATCCTTTGCAAAGGACAGTATAGTTTAAACAAGCCCCAAATCGTGACTCTGACAAACTCCAGCAGTGGTATCATTGGAAACAGTACACCTTAACTCATTTCCCCTTCTCTTGCAGAGCCCCTAGTTCCAGTTCCCCTTATCTCCAATAAACAGGAGATGAGAGAAAAATTCCTCCCTGCGAATACAGACATTCATTTCTGACAGCTGATTTTTACACCAATCTTGCATAAAGCTAGCCAGAAAGGGCAGAGACTTCTCCAGCCAGTCCTCCATTTAATTACTCCAGTATTTGAGACACTCGTGCAATCAGTGAAGTAACTGTTCAGCAGACTGGGTAGTGAGCAGCAATTCATAAAATGTAAGTTTTACTTTAATCTCTGCTGGTGAGTTGCTGGGTGACCTTGTACAAAGCTTTTCCCCTCCATGCCGTGTATACACAGCTCATAAGCTCTTTGGGCTACTGCATCTTACTACGCATGTGTGCCATTCCTAGTACAATAAGGTTCGAAGGCCTTTTAGCTTTGTTACTGCTAACAGTTCAGTGGTGGCTTGATAAGACAAGGTTGCAGTTTATGTTTGCTCCCTCAGCCTAACCTAAATGTGCTCCAGTGTTTCACTAAAACTGCTGCAATTATTCCAGGAGGTTTGTAGCTGACACCGCATATGCTATTCTGGGGATGGGGGAATTTCATATTCTAGTATTTTCAAATTCAAGGGGATAGAAATATTAAAAAAAAAAATAAAAATCCCACATTTGCAGTACAGAAGCTCTGTATGCTAGAATACTGAACACAATCTCGCATGCTTGAAGCTACGGACAACTTCTATGTCAACTTCTACAGTCCAGGAACTTTCTTCAAAACCTTCAGACTGCGCCCAGCCTAGAAGTGGCTCTGATTTTTTCAGCTAAAATTGCAGATGAGTTTATGAAGGCACTTTTTGGGCTAGATTCCTTATTAGTTTAACAAAAGAACAGCGCCAAGAATGCTTTGTGCATACTTTTGAAAGTCTGAGCTTCCAAATTAAATTAACTCTGTAACTCAATGCTTTAACAAACTGGTGCTGCTGCCAGAAGAAACAATCTCTGCCCTTTGTTTTCAACATTTCTGTGGCAAGAAAGCTACACCAGGGAACCGATATGGCTGAGAAATTACTGACTGTTGCCTAGGTCACTTTTTAGCCAGAACAGTTTCCCAATCTGGTATGCCACATGGCCACATAGACTCTTGCAGCAGCAGAAAAAGAAGCCATCACAGGGAAGTAAGACAAGACTGCTCCCTCTTCCGGCACTGCGGATTTAAAATGCTCACTGAACCTCATCTTCAGTTCTTCCGGTCTCAAAGACATCTTTCCTGCAACTGCTCTCCTACACGCTTGAGTATCAACTTCTACTGTTCCATTTAAGAAACTCCGATGAAAAAGAAGATGAAGATAAAAAGTGGACTATGTAACTACATTCTGTACCAAACCACCTACACCTGTACTCTAAATTTATTCATCCATTTTTTTCAGTCCTGAAGCTGCTAAAAACAGTAATTTTCAACCTAGTATAAACAGAAAGGTGCTGAACAGAAAGAAGGTAAACTATGGTAGTCACTGTCAGTGCTGTAATAACAGAATCTAAAACACACATGGCACTTCAAAGAACAGACGGTTCAAGAGATGACAAAATCCCTGAATGCTTAGTTTGAAGGTAGTTGAACAGAAATACAACAAAATAAAGACTATACAACCTAATTCTAAAGAGGCAGAATTAAAATTTACCCCTTAAAAAAAATCTAGGCTCAAATCAAGTACTCATGTCATCACAAGAGAAGATGGGCCTCAACAGAAGAACTGCAGTGTATACTGTGAACTACCTAAAAGATACTTGACAACAGGTTGCACTATTGTAATCCCTGTCAAACTGGGAGGTTTCCTGCAGAATTCTTCAGTGACTCATTTCAAAACCAGTCCTATTTACTAGCTTTCCAATGAACTAGGCACACAGTGGAGTTGTTTGATGAATTTTGTTGATAAAGTTGGGTAATTTCATTAACAGAGCACACTTACATAACACCAGTGCTGATATATACAACCTTGTGCTGAGACTACATGCAGGATACTGGGCACAGTTTTGGTTATCCCCAGTCAAGAAAGACTAAACCTAAACAGTAACAAGACCAGCAAAGAGCTAGGAAGATGACTGAGGGAAATGAAACATATATTTTATGCTTAAAAAAGAGATTGCAAGGAAATGGGATTGTATTTACAAAAAAACCCAGAAAGTAAGTGCCAGAAAAACATCTGTTCTCTTCACAAATCATGTCGACGGGTAAGTGGGTAAAAGCAGCCATTAAGTTTGGAAATTAGAAGATTTCCATAAGAATAGCAAGATTCTAGAATAGTCTTTAAACAAAAGTGAAAGGGGCAAAGAATTTAACCAATTTTAAGACAGAGTAAGAGGAACTATAGGTTGTGCTTGCCTAAAACAGCAGGGAGCTAGACTCAGTGGCTAAGGGGGTCCTTTCTCACCAACTGCTTTGTAGTTGTAACCTAATCAGCATTGATCTAAAAAGTCTAAAAGACCAAAGGTGTTGGTGTCATTTAGCCCAGGGACCCTTCTGTATTGATGAACTCCTGACGCTTTTCAAAGAACTGCAAGAAATTTCAGAGGGGACAGATATTGATGTCTCTGGGCACAGGTGATCTTTATTCCTTGTTCCTATAACTACTGAAATCATAGTCTACAGAACACGTCTCTTTCTCAGCTTTTAAAGTTCAGGGTTTTTTTAATCTAATGCAACCTTGGACATCCATAAGAAAAGAATCCTCCATCTTTATTTTTGTACAATAAGAAATGCATGTATTTCTTCTGTACCATCTACAGATTCAGGGATATTGCCTCCTCTTGTATATATCCTTGCAGGTCCATCGCTATTTTTTTCCTTTCTAGATCTCTAATCCTCTTTCTCACCTAACATTTACTGTATGTCTTTTTAAAACAATGTTGGGATGGGATCACTAATCACCAAGAGTCTGTTTATCATATAGCACATGTTCACTCATTTTCTATCTACTTTGTTTTTCCTCCCCACCTCCTGCTCCTCCTTCACTATAGCACAGAGGATTTTGGTGAGCAGTCCACAGTGATGAACAACATAACTGCGTGTCTTGTTCTTTTTTAAGTTTGTTGCATATTGTGAATGCCTCTCTGCAAAACAGATTGCGAGCTCCCCTGCCGGAAGCGAACTATCTTTTCCTCTTGATGTGTGCCTGGAACATAAAACATCACAGATGCAAGCTGTACTGAACAAGAAAGAGCCCCCTTTATTTCAGACTTTTAAGATCTGATTCACACTGGCATAATGGTTCTTTGCTCTCCTCTCATTTACAAAGGATGAGGGACTCAGGTAACACACCTAGAACCAAGGGAGCCTACTGTGCCAGCAGAAAAACTTTAAATGCGAGAGGTGGAGATCTCAGCAAGGTTTCATTTTAAGGAACAGCCTCTAAGAGATTCCCAAGACATGGCGATGATGATGGATGAAGATACCCATGCATTTGACAAAGCCACAAGCTATTTGATTTCTTTGAGCCTGAGGCCTGATCTATGAAAATGAAGTCAATACAGAAGGTTCTGGGGGAAAAAATTGCTATTTTCGGAAAACCATTTACAACTAGGCTGCCCTTTCATCTCTTATTTTCTTTTGTTGTTAATGCAGCCACCGAGCTGACAGAATAGATCACAAGAAACATCAGAGAACAAATTAATCAAGTTGTTGTGCCAACTTGGAGCGCTTACACCTACAGCATAATTATGCTTGAAGCTGGGGAAGGCCTGGAACACCGGCAGCAACAGCACTGTTTGCCAAAAGAAAATGGTGCTGGGTGCATCACGACCTCCTAGCCACCCTTAAGGATGACACTTTCTTAACAGCTGCTCCTGTTTATATGTTGTTTAGCATGCTTTCCCCCCCCCCCCCCTTCTTCTGCCTCCTACTGTGGATCAGTAAGTATTGATCAAATCTCCTTCCCCAAGTCCCAGCCAGTGTTAGAACAGGACAAATTCCTGAAGCATGACTAAATGCGGAAGAACTGGACCAGTTCAGCCACTATGGCAGGAAAATGAAATAACGAGCAGTGAGTAGCATGAGAAAAACTACGTTCAAAAGATCTAAACAAGAGACAAAACCTTCTAATATTTTATTCGTGGAAAGGCTATATTCTACACTGTTCACCAATTCAATACTTACCTGTTAGCTGTGGGAAATTTTAAGGATCTGCAACACTTACTGGAACAATATTACATAAATGGCAGAGATTGCATTGTGTTTGCTGCCAAATAAATTCCCCACCCCAAAGCTGATACAACTAACAATTACAGTTTAAGACCAGGTCATGTTCATTTCAGAGTTATGAAGAGGAAAAACTGGCAAAAGGAGAGAAGAAATCTGACTCCATCTTTTTCCATTTTGCAATTAATGAAGACAGACAGGGCAGACACTACAATCCCACAAGTCCCCTGCAAAGCCATTTCCCCAAGACCGCCGGAGTCCTCTTTCGTACGCTTGCGGGATCGGGCACGGCGAGGTTGCTGCTGCGGAGCCCAGTCCCAAGCCCAGGGCTCCGAAGGGTGCTGGGGCCCAGCCACTGAGATCACAGGACTGTGCTAATCACGTTGCTGTCACTTGCTCAGATGTCTCCGCTTCAGTGGAAAAATCCGACTTCCAAACTGTCTTTTCTTTGTTTAACTGTAACAGGAAGCAGAGCTCTCGGAAATGGAGGTTGGCCACAGACTCATTTCTCTGATGCAGAGTAGAGCTGGCAGGCAGTCCCGAACTTCAGCTGCATCATTTCATCTGCCTGAACGTCCAAACCACTTGTGGCTCAAGTCAGCCCCAGGAAGTGCAATAGCCCCCTCTGTGTAAGCAGACTCTCTCACATGACCACCTCTAATTTACAGGAGATGATGGAATAAAAAGGAGCTAATGAGGTCACATGCTTTACTGGGAAAATAGTTTATTTCCAAGATCATGAAGAGTCAGAGAAAGCTCCTCCAACCCACCACTCCCCTGTTACACCTTTAGCTTCACAATATCTCTATGAATTTGTGCACCTTGGCAAACTTGCAGCTTGCCTTTGTTCTGTGTCTAGTCAAGCTTAGCAAATACCTGTTGTAGGATGAGTACAGCTGCTACATCTTCATACATCCCTAATTAGACCTTGGCAGGGGAAGATACGGCGAACAACCTAGAAATGTCAGAGGTAGGCTCAGCACGTAAAAAGGAAGAAGCAGAGTAAAAATGGACATGGACAAGCCAAGTACTATGAAGCACAAAGTGCGGAGTCAGAAGGGCTGGGGACAGGCTTGTAGCGGGAACCCTGCCTCAAAGACAGGCACAATGACAACAGAAACCGTAACCCAATTTCCAGTTAATTGGAAGCTATTTCAGAATTGAAGTGTCCTGGTAGGGGAGAGGGAGAAGATTGAAATACTGATGTCTTGACTAGCAGATGGTTCTTATTTTCTAGAGTTCCATAAGTTATAAACAAACATCTTATGCCTTTTTTTCCACTTTAAAAAAAAAAAAAAAGGCAGCCTTCTCCTCTGCAGCCAGATCAGGCAGAGAAAAAAAAAATTGCTATTAGCAGCCATAGCACTCTTCAAGCACTCTACAAGCTTGCAGAGAAGTCCCAAAGAACTTAAGTCAGCAGTAAGATGATTCCCCCTCTGACTTCATCTTTATTCTGTTCCAGAGTCTGGCTGGACCAGGGAAAGTATTGCCACCGCGTGGCAAAACTTTGCCTTGAGCACTTATCCTCAGCCTACAACCTTACACTAGTACTACAAAGTTTGGCACTTAAGAAGACACATCAAAGCACCAGCACATGAGTTCAACAGTATTCTGCTTTCAAGATGATACTGCATGCTCCTTCCCAAGAGACAGAATGGTTCTCAAGGACAAAATATAAAATATCCTCCTGCTTTACAATGTTGAAGGATACCATCTAGAAGCAGAGCTTTTATTTCCCACCAGGCTATAAACATTGCACCACAATATTCTACACAATGTGAAGGAGGGAGATGAGACAGAAACACCAGATACTTTATCTCTTGGAACGACACAGTAAGAAAGCTTTTTGTAATGGGATGGGCCACTGGGCTTTCCCCCAGCTCCTCTAATTTCCCATGGACCAGGAGGTAAATGGCCCCATACAGGTTGCCCAGAGAAGTTGTGGATGCCTCTTCACTGGAAGCATTTAAGATCAGATTGGATGGGGCTTTGAGCAACCTGATCTATAGAAAGATGTCCCAGCCCACAGTACGGGAGGTGGACTAGATGAGCTTTAAAGCTCCCTTCCAACCCAATCCATTCTGTGATTCTATGTTTTTAATTCCTATTATCTCTGCTACTATGGTGTTACCACATGTGCTCCTTTCGTGGGTTCTTTCAGCAACAGGACAGTACCCAACAGAGACCTCTCTTGTCAGACACGTAACTTCTAGAATTGCAAAACAGACAGGGCTGGACTGGGAGAAACTTTTTCTTAATTCGTTTCGGTGGCCTCCTGTGAAAGCAGAAGCCTTTCTGAAAACAGAATCCCTTTCTCCCCAAAAAGCAGTCAGTCCCTTAAAGCAGAACCCAATCTGTTTTTGCTGAGAAGTCAAGCAATGATTTTCACATATGCACAGGGATGGCCTAAGCTAAAAAAACACTGTACAAAGAAACACTCATGAATATCTACCTCCTATCTTCATCCCAGGCTGCCACAAACGTTTCTGCAATTGTACAGCAAGCTATATCAGTATACCATTCTGGGTTAAAAATAGCTAGTTTTAGCCCTGTAAAAGTCATTCCTTGATCAGCTGACCACAAGCATCAAATACACTTATGCCTGCGTAAGGAAGTCTCTTCCAGTGCAAGAGCTAGCTTACGCCACAGAATGTATCAGGAACAGTGTGGTCAGCAGGAGCAGGGCAGTGATCGCTGCCCCTGTACTTGGCACTGGTGAGGTCGCACCTTGACTACTGTGTTCAGTTTTGGGCTCCTCATTACAAGAAGGACATTGAGTTGCTGGAGTGTGTCCAGAGAAGGACAACGAGGCTGGTGAAGGGTCTACAGAACAAGTCCTCTGAGGAGTGGTTGAGGAAACTGGGGCTGTTTAGTCTGAAGAAAAGAAGGCTGAGGGGAGACCTTATCACTCTCTACAACTACCTGAAAGGAGGCTGTAGTAAGGCGAGTGTTGGTTTCTTCTCCCAGGTAACTAGCGATAGGACAAGAGTCAACTGCCTCAAGTTGTGTCAGGGGAGGTTTAGATTGGATATTAGGAAAAATTTCTTTCCTAAAAGAGTGTTCAGGCATTGGAACAGTCTTCCCAGGGAAGTGGTGGAGTCACCATCCCTGGAGGTGTTCAAAAAACGTGTAGATGTGGCACTTCAGGACATGGCTTAGCAGGCATGGTGGTGTTGGGTCGATGGTTGGACTTGATGATCAAAGGGGTCTTTTCCAACCTTATTATGATTCTAATGTAAAACTATGGTCTAATTTTCACAAAGGGAAGAAGAGAATAAATAAACAAATAAAATCAGCAGTACTGCTCACATTCTTGACCCAGAAGCAGCTTCAACCTGAGTTATGGGACAAATCGCTGCTTTTCCAAATGGCTAGAAGCTACATCTACCTCCCCTGGATTGCAACACTGCAGTAAGCAACAGACCAGCGCCCTGATTCCCCAAATGTGTTGCAGCACTTTAACCCACACTAATGTCAATCACTTTGAGAATTCAGACCCAATTTATTAGCAGGTTCTACTGTAAAGGTATAAAGACAATATCCCTCTCGAAACTTGTTGGTAAAAGAATAAGCAGATTGGATACAGAATTCTTCTAAGAGGACTGTATATTCTCATAAGAATGCTCACAAAAAAGCCCCATTTATGCACGGATTTGCTGACAGCAAGAATGCACGAGCTAGACAGAGCAGGAACCGCTCTGTGTGCTTTTAGTCAATTTTCTCAAAAGGCTAAGCATTTTACAGTTCCCAATGCAACAGGATGATCAAGTAATCAAAGACCTACAACATACAGCTACCTTTGGAAGATCCTAGGACGTATGGTAGCTCTGGTTGGTATAGGCTTAACAGAAATTACTGGTGTCCTTTCCAGCTTACCATTGCTGATTTCAGGCAAATCAAATTTAGTGAAGTCCCACCACTGGAGCCGGTAGGTGGTGTTGGCAATGTTGCTGGCCACAGCTGACTGTCCATCCCCAATCACAGCACCTACAGAAAAAGGGGAAATCATTTGCAATTTAACCTTTAGAAGATTATTCAGAAGAGAGCTGGGGAGATAAAACCATAGAAAACCTTCCAAAATCCAATACATAAAACTCCAGATTCTTGAAAGAAACTTTTTTAACCGAAATGGCAACACCTTCTAAATAAGCCACAGAGCACAGGAAATTAACAGGAAAGCACCTCCCCGCAACACATTTATGAAAGAAAAGAAAGTTGATTGAGAGATAAGACTTGCCGAGACTCATGAGGCAGAAATCCTAATTTATTAGGTGCAATTTATTGGTGCAAATGCATTCTACTTACTGTTACTAGTGAAGCTGTATTTTCACAGACCAAAATTTTTTAGCACAGCTACAAAGGCAGACCAGACTATACACTAAGGAAAAGTGCTGCCCTGTCTAATCACACACATTTGTGAAAATAATCCCTGCTACTACTGTAAACTCCACTCAGAAGATACAGGTTGCCTACAATATTTGCCACACAGCAAGGACTATAATAAAATATTATGAAGGAGGACCTATGAGCTGGCCTCAGGGTTCTCCTCCCTTTGCTGCCCCGGGTGGCCCAACCTACAGCAGCCAGGGGCTGCCCTGACTCCAGGCAAAAGACATGACCTTTGCTAACCACCCAAGGATTTGGGCAACAGCCCAAAGCAGAGGCTAAGTAGAATACTTCAGAAACTAGCACAAAGAACTTAATTTTCCAGGCCGAAAGAACTGCAACTGGTAACTCAAATCGGCATACATTTGAGAAAGCTCATAGGCATTAAATGCAACCCCTAGGGAGACAAGTGGAGGGAAGAAACAGTTCTCCCATAGCAGTACTAGAGTCAAACATCTCATGCTATTTGCAGTCTCTCAGGCCTTCATATACGTGCAGCCCTTGTACTACACACACATGCTGGCACCCAGAGAAACTCAGCGTAATGGAATTTGATAAGGGAGAGCAAAACAAGATCATCCCCAAGCACAAATGAGGAAAAGCACAGCCTCCAGAGTCTATGCAGTCTGTATTTCAGTATCTCCACGCTGTCTCCAGTGGGAAGCACGCAGAAAAGTCAGTGGCTTCACTCTCCCAGAAGCGCTGTCTCAGGACTCTGCTGCCACAGTAGCAGTAGTGGCAGAGACATCACCTTGACAACTCTGTATCCAGTACGCAGGGGGCCAGCTGCCTGTGCAGGGAGCTAAAAGCTTGCTAACTGCCAATAAATGAAAGCGGGGTGGAGGAAGATGAGGAGACTAGAGTGGCTGGATTTCTACTCCTCTTATCAAATACCAGCAGAAAACTCCAGCGGGGGGGGGTGGGTGGGGGTGGGGGGGTGGCGTGAGGCACCTGAAAACACACACACACAGACACACAGACTAACAGGGTTCATGTTTTCTCAGCAAAATAAAGAACAAGGCGGGGCAGGGTAAAGTAGGGAAGCAAATTCTAGACTGGCGCTTATAAATAAAGAAAAAAAGACACCAAGAAGGCTGCTGCTAGTCCTCTTTTCATCGATAAGCTGTCTCGAGTCCTGATTTTTGGTTCCAGACAAAGCTCAGAAATATGCCAAGAGCAAGACTTCTGCGCAGCTAGCTTTACACTGTGTATTCAGCTGCACCAGGCCCCCAGCAACTGACAAACCTCCACCATGTGTCTGCTCAGCCCCTGTATCTGCCTCTGTCAGATGCACACATATCACTTGGAGAGCAGAATTAAGAACATTTCCATTGCTCTGACATACCCCCAAGGCCCTGTTCTCCACATCCCCCAAAACAAAGGTCTCCTCTGAACAAAAGATATGCACTGGAGAAAGCAGATTCAATGCATTAACGAAATTACATTTTGCAGCCAGAAGTGGAAGAAGGACAATTAAATTTTATGTTGCTCCATCTTTACAAGTCTCCTCACTGCAAGCCAGGGTTTGGTAAACAAGGGCAGCTCTTCTGCTGTCTTGCCTCCAGCCACCAGGTGGAGAACAGAAAACTAGCTTCTGCACAAATTCCAAGCAGTGGGAATTGCTTCAGGGAACCAGTAACTAACATCACTGACTAGGTTGCAACTGCCTTACTGGGCTGAGTCAGGCACAGAAACACTCTGCAAAGGCAGGCAACAGAAGTGCTACTTGGGGCACGTAATTCCAGAATATCGATCTTACTACAGATGAACGTTAAAAAGTCATCACCCATTTTGCAATGAAAACAACCTTCGTAGGCATAGCAAGTAATGTATGAACTGGTGAATAACACACCCTAGGAGAGTAATCATACATTCCCTCTGCCTCATCAAAGCCTAGCAAATTCACTAATTGCTCCACAAACAGCAAGTCATACAACTGTCGAACCTACTGCTACAAGTACCATATAAAAAGCTGTCAGCAAATTTTTTTGAATTTTTTTCTGTAAAGATTCTAGTCTTCTCATCTCTTACCCAGGGAACAAAGTTCACAGAGTGAAAGGTGCACTTTCAGGAGGATTTGGTCCATTTCTCAAAGGCTCCAAACCAGTGTGCCTAACACTCATGGCAAATCCGTGATCTACATGTATTTATTAGATTATTACCTCTTATACTAATTATGTAATTGAGAAGTGTCATTATTAAATTATATCTAGCTACATATAACAAAGTGGAATAACATTTGTATCAAGTCATGCCAGAAGCCTCCCACAGGCATGCATGCACTGTCCTACAGTAAAGATGATTAAAAGCACACAAACATTTCAGACATTCCATGTAGGGAGGAAAATACCCTCCCACTGTACAACTATGCTATCCTAACCTTCACTGTTCACTTTTTCTGTTGGTTGACAGGGAAGATTTGAGATCATGGGTGAAAACTTAAAATCCTCACTACAGAGCTTTTGTTCACCATGCAGCACGAGAACTCATTCTCAGCTGGCTTTTGCCCAGTCAGGGTTTCAGCCTAGGTGATAGCCGAAGAAGGTGATGTTGCCTCTGAAGTTCTAGCATAACCTGGAGGCAAACAACACACTTCAGCTTCTTAAATGTGGGCAGCAGCAGATGAGCTCTCACAAGCAGCAGTTCTCACCAAGCACTTGACTGTCTGTCCTGGTTTCTGCGTCTTCTGCTGTTTGATGGGATCACAGTAACTGCAGTGGGTACCCGAGGGTCTCGGGCTTGTCATCCCCATGAACAGAACAACCTTTCACTGCAGAGACGATGTAGATTTCAAAATGCTCAAATCCAAAGCGAAGGCCAATTGAAATGCAGTGAACATAGGTTTGATTGGCAGCTTTCTTGTGTCTGTCTGTCACTGCGTAATAAACACTGGGTGATGGCAGAACTGAAGATAATGCTTTCAGCATCCCCCCCCCTTCTCCCCCTACCGCCCCGATCTCCATCCACCTCCACTCAGCACATGACAAGGCAGGGGGAAAGGAGTCTTGACAAAGACTTAAAAAAAAATTCCTCAGATCTTTTCTTATAGGCCACCTACACGTGACATATTTATCCGTCAGTCTCAATCCCCTCAGAGGGTCCAACTCATCTTGGCATGTGGAGAAACGAACCTTTGCCAGTCAGCTATTGCTCATTTACGAATCAAGCCATGCAAGTCTGAATTTAGACTGAAAGGAAAAAAAAGCAGTGCAAAACCACTTTCCATGGCACTCCACCACTCTTTCAGTGAAGAGTAGCGTACTTCAAAACTACTACCATCAGACTCTCAGAGGAAGAGCTAATACTCTAGAGCTACACAGGCAAGGGGTACAAGTTTCAAGAACGTGGAATATCTACATATTATGGGAATTTCTTTCCCATGTATTTAACAAAAACCTGAGCTCTTTTTTTGTTTCTAGACTAGATCTTTTAAGTTTTTAGTGTCTGGTAGGTCCCCTCACTGTAAGAGAAAAATTTATTAAAATGCTTCCAGATAAGCTAGAGAAAGCTGGAGAAGTCCCTGAGCTAATTTGTGACTCAATGTGAGACAGCGATCAGGCCCTGGTATAAAATTTCCCCTTGATTAGTACTTGCACCTTTAAGCATGAGTACATTTGGAAAGTATTTACCTCATTATGAGCCCATTTGTAACTGTAGCTAATGATACTGAGGTTATCTTACACTTGAAGAAAGGATCTATCACAGCTGATGAGTTTTACCTTTACTAGTTCTCGATGTACTATAATCCAGGCTCCAGAAAGACCAAAACACAGGACAAGTCTATTTGACAAACCAAGGATAAAGCTCTTTGCTGGGAGACGACACCAGATTCTCTCAACCAGGTCTGACGCAATTTGAATTCAGTTGAAATGTGATTACTGACCTCTGAAGCCTAGTGGAGATGTACTGGGTTCTTGCACATTTCCGACCTTGAAGTATTTTATGGGGCAGCCTGGTTTTGGGGACTACCTTTGATCACAGCAAATATACTAAATCCTGAATATGAATTTGACAAGTCCCAGCAAACCTCTGTTCCAGACTACCACAAAGACACTGCCTTTGAAGCAACTGAGCTAACTATCTAAAACTGGGCTAAAGCTGTAGAAACAGTATGCATAGAAACCTGGTATTTTCAAGGATTTATTTTGCTTGGTTTTCAATGTATTGGCAGGCCATAAATCGGAGGTGGGCAAAATGATTTTCATGAATGAATGCACAAAATGTTACTAAGGGTTGTTCAGCATACGCTAAGAACCGAAACGATCTTAGATTAGATGTTAACTGAGAAAGCCTCAAAGAGGTCTATGCTCTCTGAAGGCTGAACCCTTCAAAAGGTTATTATTTTTCCTTTACCTCAGATATAAAAATAAGAAGAAATGCAATTTCCCATTCATGCTCACTCCTATTGCAAAATTCCCCTTTACAAGCGGCAATGCTTCTCATGCCGAGTTCCACAGTCCTATTAGCTATCGGAATCTGCACAGGCCTCAGCTGCAGGTAGTGAAGATGACCTTCCTAACAGGAGCTCGGTCAAGTGCCCCAGGGCTTTGCTCACATTGTGAATAAACCAAGCATCATATAGGAAAGGGAATTTTCCAGCCACAAGTTTCAGACTTCAAAAGAACACCAGTTTATTTTCAAGAAACACAATAAATGAACAGATGCCCTCCCAAAGCCTCCATTCCCAATACAGCCATGATGGCTCCTTGACATCTTATCTTCCCGACATTAGAGATCTTCCTGTCTGGTCATGTAACAACAGAGAAATGCATCCAAGAAGCATTTATCTTTGATGGGAGGGTTCAGTCTTCCCTCAGGGAAACTACAAGAGGTGAAGGTCCTTTTCAAATGCATTCCCCTCTTATCTGAATTGTTTACACTCCACCAAGCAAGCTGATAATTTTTCTCCTTAAGAAAGAGAATTCTTGCTTCTCTGTTGTTGTTCACCCCATAGAGATGCCCCTGCTCATGTCACCCTACTATACACGCAAGCTGGAAAATCAGATATGAAACAGCATGGTGAGTTTCCAGAAACAGCAAGAGTTGAGCCAGCAATATTCACACAGAACCCTTCAGATGAGGAAAACTCTGTGCTCTCCTCAGTGACAAATAAGGTATCTTACCACAGCCTTTACATATACACGCTGGAGCAAGGAAATCTCACTGTTTAGAAAGTTCACATTCTACTCAGGGTGATCAATAAAGAACAAGCAGTTTCATTTCTTTGAAGTAGCTGCCTCAACCCTTTCAGCTACTGTTAGTGACAGATCATTGTCTAAGTCTCCAACTTGCCAAGAATTTTCTGCAACCACCCAATATCAGATCTGCACTGCTGAACAAAAAAAAATCTCAACCAAATAAACTGGAAAGAGTTCCTTCTTTTTACCTCCTAAATCACCAATCATCACCTCAAGTACAGTCTGGCCCCAATGAAAGTCTGTCAGGATTTAAAACAATTTATCTGTAAGATTTGTAAACTCTCATGCCACCACAAAAAAAAAAAAAAGGTGAAGACAAATACCATGTGAACCGTGGGCATACCAGAGTGTCTTACTCACGCCTCACCTTAGTGATGAGTGGAAAGCAACATAACTGCTCAACAACTGCTGGAAAGGAGCAGGGATGAATTAGACAAGCGAAAGTCTGACTTTGGCAACTGAACATAACATAATAGTTGTATCTTGTCACTGACACATAATTCTTTAGCTTATGCTTCAGAGGATACTTTATTTGCATAGTTCAAAAGTTCATTCTTGAAGGGTAGTAAGTGCAATTCACCAGAGAACTAAGCTTCAAACCTCGCTTGCAAAAGAAACAGAGCTGCAAGTCTTAGTAGTGCTCTTACATCTGTACAAATCAAATGAAGCTGGTACGTGCAATTTTCTTCTTTATAAGAAAACCTTTACAACACGGACTGTTCAGGCTTAGCTGTTTGTTTTCTCATTTGTCATTTATGATGCTTTTAGCTGCAGTGGATGGGAAGTTCTGTGGGAAGGCTCCACTATATTGATTGTTTTACATTATGTAACAGCACGCATACATACACATTTTAAACAGCAAACCCTCATTTGTTTAGGGACCACCGTGAGAGTCCTGGAATTCTGATACTAGGTACGGTATTGGAATGATGTGTAAAGAGATGGAGGTGCTCCAATGAAGCACAGAGGTTGCAATAAACATTATCAGGCTAGACAGTCAAGAGAAATCTTTCTGCAGATAGAGATGCTGTATCATTAAAAGAGCTTGAGGGGAAAAGGCTATGGAAACAGAAAGAAACATCTGTTACCATTGGCTGAAACAACTCACAAGTCGTTTGAGAAGTGGGTGGGCAAACAAGCTTTCTCTTTTCTCATTTGGGCCCCTTGGTGGGAAGGGGAGACGAGGCTGGAGTCTTCCAATCACGCTAACTGCTAAAGCTGTTCAAGGAAGTTTCTGCAGACGTTGTTGCTTGTTTTGAGACCATTTCTTTATTTCCATGTGACAGCAGCATGTGTTAAAAGCACGCCTCATGCTACCATATGATTCAATCAGTAAAACATGTTTCCCACAGTATAGCCTTTTAGAGAAAATATTCAAGCACTAAAAATACATTCCAATCTGCATTTTATTTAACTAATGTTTTGTTTTGACCTTTTCTGCATATTTTCAGCCTTTTAAATGATTTAGTCTGTATCCATAAAGAAGCCCTAACAATAAGTAAAGGGTTGGAGAAAGGGCTTTATGCTTTTTTTTCCTAATTTCTGTTATTCCATACACTATAAAATTCTCTGATACTTACAGAATCAGCTATAAGAGCCATCAGCCACTGCCCTGGCATGGAAGTCAGAAACCTATTTGCTGGAAAATACTGCGGAGATAAAGACAAGTTTACCTTGTCTGTGTGAACAGCAACAATAATCTGGGTTATGGGCGTTTCTCCGTCTGGAGGTCTGTATCAATCTACTAAAAAAAAAAATCAGTAAGAGAATACATTTGAAATCAGCTCCCAAGCAACTGACACAGCAAGAGAAAACTTTTTCAGAATTAGATTTGGTGGGGAAAGCGAATGAGGCCAGGACACACTGCTAGATGAAAAGGCAGAAGAGCGTGCTGAACTTTGCAGTCTCTAAAGAAACATGTATTCACTTCCTTCACTGTCTGAACCCACACAGGAGGGCACGTTCACAGCCCTCCTCCTTTCTAAGCTTCCACAAACAGTCGGTGACTCTCCAAATCAAAATGCCACATCTCTCCTGCCAGAGTTTTAAGTTTCACGAAATCCCTGTGAAGGTGAACAAGGAAGGTCTCAACAGCTAATTTGTCCTGTGTCACTCAGGCTCCTCCCTCTGCCAACTCTGCCCCTTGCAATGCCTCGCTCCCTCCCGTCACTAAGTCCCTTGCATCATTTCCAAGCCCTTCATTAAATACTGTTGGAAGCCTGCTTTTTAACCTTCACATCTGTGTTTATTCTCTGCACAAAAACAGAGCGAAATCTGTGCCTGGCAGGCATTTCCTTTTGTAAAACTCCTTCTTCTTTCCCTTTCTGACTTTTCAGAGCATGAAATGTGCCTGCTAATCCTAATTGCCTCGGCTGGAGAGTCTTGCAGACACTAGACCACGGGGGCAGCCTTCCGCCAAGGAGCTGCGAGCAGGCACCAGACTCTAAGCTCTCCAGAGCTCCCATCTCACTTTGCCGCACTTCTGAAGAACACAAGGACAAACCTCCCCAAGCAGCTATACCAGCAACAGTAACTCACCTTCCCAGACTGGCCCTCTCCTGCTCAAATGGCCCTCTCAGCACAAGACCCCATCTGAGCTCATTGTACAACCTGACTCAGGCTGGCCAGAGTCCTTAAATATTGCTGCTGTGTGTCAAAACAAAAAAGCTAAACATCTGACTTTTAAGGGCCATTTGCCTGTGTGCATCCCCCCGCCAGCTCTCTTACCAAAGAAAACGGTTGCAAGATCCCACCGGCACGTCCACAGCCAGACTTTCCATTAGCAGTGCCTCGGCCAGTAACACAGGCACTGAGAAACTGAGTCATTATGGTATTAAGACGCTTTTGCCTCCAACAATCATTAAAGACGCTAACTTACTGGTCTAGCAGAGTCCATCTGGATTCCAAGGAATATTTCTACTGCAGCAATGAAAACCTCCTTCACAGGGTTGCTGTCATTGCCTAACCACAACGTCCTTACCACCCAAGGCTAATGCTTGTGTCCTCCACAGTTGTCACACCACCAACACTGTCTACTAGGTCTACTGCAGTTCACTTGTCTAACGCAGACGCTAACACAGTATCAGACTAGTCCAACCTCACCAGAACTGCTGTATATAGTTTCAGACCATTCAGAGTTCCTGCAATTTCTTGAGATTTTCTTGTAGGGACTGTCTGCCAAGACATTTGCCAACTTTAGCCCGTATATCCACACAGGATATACTTTATGATCAACTCCATAGCTCATAATTAGTGTGGCCACAGTTTCAGTTCACACCGAATAACTCCTCTTCTCAGCAGAGGCTCAAACAGTGCTGTAACAGCACTCCCATCTAGCCAATATAGCTACACCAACAGACAGATACAGAAGAGGAGCAAAAATAACGAGTGAAACTGCTTTTACACAGAAGAGCCTTTTTCATTGTGAGTGTGCATTTTAACTACATGAAATCCTATTAATCCAAACAAATCAGCAAGCCAAATGTCTGTTACCGCCTCTGCAGCTCTTACTGCAAGAATGTGTGCTTAGTACAACTTTAAATGCGCGTGTCTTATGCCAAAACACTCATCTGCAGTGGAAAAAAACCTCAGCACTATCTTCGTACAGCACATGTATGCCTTATCAAACACCACATTGCAATAATACAAACTTTCACTAATCCAAGAAGCAGTATGTTCGCTACAAGGGTTTGAATTCCTGTGATTTAACTGTGTGTCAGTACAACACCAAGCTTCCACACTGAAGCCACTTTTCATTGTGGAAATAGTAGTATTCAGAAAAGCTCCAAGCACAGAAACACACTCAAAGCCTTGTATTTGCCAGTGAATGGAAGACTTGGAAAAATTCTTACTATCCTTAAACACATTTCAGGACTCCTACACTACAGTACAAGCCCTGTGCATCCAAACTTGCAATGAAAATGCTGTGTCAGCTTAGTGATGGGGACTGAGCTACCATCACGATACAGAGCACTAAGGTAAACATGCTCAATGGTTGATTACATTTCACAGTCAAAATATCCCGTGAGTAGGACAGGTCTGTTGAGGAAGCACTTGTCTGTTCTGAATCTGTACTCGTCTAGGGAGGTTAAGATGAATTCATATGCTCTCAGAGAAAAAGGCACCTCTATTAATAAGAATGCAGATCCTGACAACTTAAATTAACTCTATATATTAAATTAACAAAGTGTCTTGGGGTAAATGAAGAGCTGACAGGTGGCATTTACAAAATGTATTTTAAGGGTGTGCTGTACTCATTAAGAGCCTCTTCTCAGACTGGTGGGCCCTGCACAGTCACTGTGTCTGCAAGCAAAACAGGCACTAACCTTGTGTAGGGAATACAAAGCTGGAAAGACATCACTAAAGAGAACAATTTCTGAGGTATCCCCAATCTGATGAGCGAACAACAAGAAGAGAGGACAGGAAATTGGAAGTAAGCAGCTGGGCTCACTGTTTTCTGGGTAAAGCAGTGAACAGGGAGACAACCAAAAAAACCCAGAAAACAAGCAAACTGGGAAAACACAAAATCTAACTATAGTATAACTAATGGGAAGGCAGTTTAAATTTAAAGCATGGCAAGATGGGAAGGAGGAAGCCCAGGCTGGAAGAACACAATGGGGAGACCACATTGTTCCGACTGGAAAAGAGCAACATAAAAGAAACCTACATCAAATAAAGTACTTGGTCCTTGCAATGTTTTAGAATACTTTCTGATGGATGAAGTTTTGAGAGTGGTTTGGCATCATCTAGATGACAGCAATGGGAACAAGACTCATTCCTTATTGCCACTAGCTTTAATGCCCAAAGCAGGTTCCAGCACCTCAGCAGATCTGCAGGGATCTCCACACAGAGCCAATGCAGAGATGGAGGCTCAAGGGGTGGCCCAGATCCCAGAGTATGCGTACAGGACTGATGAAGCATGCTGGTCCACACTCTCACAGACCACTGTGTAACAACACAAAAGTAACGGTGCAACAGTCAGAACAGTGACACAGCGTGAGAGCTCGCAGAAGGCAGCAGGACTCCACCACCGAGATCAGCCAAGCTCATAATCTTGCAGTGCCTTCTGTAAATCAGTGCCACAGCTAAGTTTAACCCAGACAGGTCCAATCCACTGTATTTACAAAAGCAACTACAAGATGAAAAGAGACTAACACTTTATCCCCTTCTTTTAATAAGTATTAGAAGTCAAACTCCAAGCCACACACAGAAAAGCTATGACCTAAGCTCAAGGCAGCAGAAGCACATCCTAGCTCCTCAGCATGCAGGCCCTGCGCCACACAACAGATGGATACTTCAGATTGGTTTTATTTCTTTTTAGGGCAGACTTGACCTTAATCTAGCTTGAATTAGCTCATAATGCTTCCAGAGGATACTAAGCAGACCTGTCCAAGAAGCTGCTATACAATGTAACCACCACAGCTACTCCACACAGCACTTATAGCAAGAGTGGAGGTAAATGCAGATGATGAAAATAGGGCAATCACAATTTACTGGTTTGTGGTCAGATTTCAGATTATACACAATCGAGATTTGGAGGAGACCATGCTTTACTGGAGGTAGGGGTCACAAACTACTAAGAAACTGTGGTGAGAGGCTCCACAATCTCATCCTCACAGCAGCAGAGCCAGAGGTCCAGCTCCTACCAGATCAAAGAACCAGCAGTGGTACAGCCTAGAAGGTGCTGAGCACTCTAGGTCAGTTTCTCAGCCCTAGGACTCAGTGTAAAATTACAGTCCCAAGGGACAATTTTATTAGGCCTCACAAGTCAGAGGACAGCAGAAGTTAGGCAGTAGCTCACTAAAATCACCAGAGTGGCGAGACGAACATCCAGTTACAGCTAGTTTCTTTGCAAGCAGAGAAGTTACGACAGGTCTTTGCCTTCAGCTTTCACTGTTCCCAGTGTCAACAGACACACGCCTACCTAGTAAATGAGGCGTCTTCTGCAGAACCTCAGCAGCCAAGCTGGGCCAGTAAAAGAAACACACTCCCCTTGCACCCCTTCCGTGCCTCCGACATAGAGAGTCCAATCAAGTCCTCAGCGACATGCTTGCTCACCTCACCTCTTGAAATCTGTTCATTCCACGTGGCCTATAAACTCTTCCTCTAAACTCTTTCTCTAAACTTTCTGTTACTGACTCCCTCCCCACCAGAACATAACATCTTCCAGTGTTTACCATCAGCCCTTCTCCATTCCAGCTTGCTATGATTTCCAGTCTATACGGACTGTTAGTTATTTGTCTGCCCTCATCCCTCTTTTTCCTGTGTCTTCTTTCCCTTCCTACTTCTGTCAAAGTAGTTTTGGATTTTCTTCATGCTTTTCAGTGTCCTCATAATGGGGGTACTGGGGTGCACACATGTGTGTGTGTTGGGTGTTTGCCTCCCTTCTCCAGTCACGCTCCCCATTAGATTTTGAGCCTGACCCACCCCTGATACCACTTCCCATTCCACCATCAAGACAACTCTAATGAAAACTGTCACCAGATCAATACCCTCCACAACACAACTCTTCTCTTGTACTTCTACTATGGCACCTCAGGGAAGACAGTGAGATCTGACTGGGCTGGTCTGTGATGAACCAAAAGGCAGATCCTCAAACAACTTATGTGTGCAGCACACCAGGAGACATCACATGGATGAGTACATGCATGCCCACACCACAAATGCTAATACGAACGATTGTTTGAAAGAAGACAAAGTGTTTCTCCAGCTTAACTGAAACCCACGCCTGCAATCCCAGCTGCCTCGTCACCACCCTTGACTCATTCCTCAAAATCCCCCCTCCTCCAGCCTCCATTTCTCTCTGTGCAGAATCTCGGTTGCTTATAAAGAAAATTAAAGTGACACTACTTCCTCCATCTTTTCAACCTTCCCTTCCCCTCCTGCAATTCCTCCCATCACACATGGAAGCACCTTCCAAACCCTTCTAAGCACTCCACTTGCCTCTATGATTTTATCCCCCATTTTGTGCCAATTTCCATCCCTTGCCTTTTGATAGTACACATATATGTATGCTCTTCTCTCTCCTCTCACAGTACAAATATGTGTTAACTTCTGGCATCTCTAAATACCTCAGAGACTCTGGATCCCTAGGGCAAGAAGGGGAAATGCATTCACCCCCATGTTCTCCTCATCTCTATCTCTCAAACTGTACCATGTTAACTCCTGGCAGTCACTTTTCATTTTCTGACAAGTCCACTTCGGAATCCCCTCCAGCTTACGTTCCATCTTTCAAATACTACTAAAGCTGCTCTACTTCTAGTGACACTCTTCCTGGTCAAAGCTCAGGACTAGCAGTCTAACTGTTATCATCATCTCTTACTCAGCAAAGGTGCTTAACACTTTTGATTCCGGAAGTACTCTTCCCTTGCCTTCTGTGAATGACTTCCACCACTACAACTCTCACCACTCCCAAAGATGCTGAAGGAGACAGATGAGTAATTATGAACATCACCGCAGCTTCTTCCACACTGATCTCTCTGCTTGCTACCAGCTCTGAAGTTATCTAATGGGTCATAAGCCACACCTACATACTCCTTCCCACCCATTGCTGCAAAAGCAGGTGGGTTGAAGCAGCTTTGAAAAAATTATGAAAATGTACGTAGTTGCAGGCAGCGCTTGAAACGAAGAAAAGAGATGTGAACCTGGTTCCCAGATTAGCAAGAGCTGGATTCAGAAGCCAGGCTACCAGGGAATTCAGCAGGACTCGAGAGCCCAGAGCAATTACCTTCGTGGAGGCCGGCTTACAGCTCCTGCTGATTTTGAACCCTCAGAAACATGATAACTCCTGCATGCCAGGGCTGCTGGATAACAGCCCACACTGAGCTCAGCAGGAGAGTGTGTCTACCTACTGCTCAAGAAAGCAAAAATACAGCTTCCTTTAGTAGCACTGACTTGCAGCTCCTGCTCAGTCCAAAAACAACTCTCTGAGCTCCTACAGACACTGGAGACCATTCCCTCTTCCGCCCCACTCGAGGTGGTGGTATACTAATTGTGAAAAAAACAGCGGGTGGGGAGGTGGAGACATACATGAAGTACACCTCCACCCGTGGTTCCTGTTTATATTTATTAGCGTACAAAATCTCCTGCTGTCTGCATTTACTTTTGATTGAGTTCAGAGACAACAAGTCAAAAAGCTGACACGAGTTTATATATTGCTCTCATTCCAACTAGGGCCTGTGTTTGATATTGGACAAATACTGTTTGGATCCTCTGCTTGGTTTTCTTTAAGAATTTCTCTGTCTCATGCAGGACACTTACCACCTTCCACATGTTTAACATCCCAAAAACACTGACAAATGCAGATTTTATGTTTTGGGAAAAGTCCACAGCCTAAGTTTATTTCCCTAGGCTCTGCCCTTGCCAAGGGCATGTTCTAAGACTCCTCCAGCCTCCACACAGAAAGGGCGATTTCTCTGTGTGGCTCACGTTAAGGTAAACCCCACAGGTAAGGTAAGTCCATCTGGGATGAACAAACCTACAAGTCAGAAGTAACTCCGAAGAGGCAGGCAAGTTGTGACTAACCTTACAATACCTTCCCGTACATCTTCCCCCATAATCAGGCCAGAAGCATAAAACCAACAAAGCAAGCTGAGGTAACGATACTATGTGGAGGGAAAATATCACTGCAGAATCTAATAGCAAGCAACAACCCTCGATTTGTATCCATTAAGTAACAGACTGATACATTAATGCTCACTTATAAAAAACCCCAAAACACTCCAAGGTGGCAAGCAGAAGGATGCAATGGTACAGTCCTATCTACCTGTGAAAGGGAGCTGGAGATCAGTACACAGCACCCTTATCAAATCCCTTATACAACATACAACTATACTGCCACAGCAAGAGCTTCTTCCATCTTTATGCCAGGGTGGCTATAAAAATGTCTATGAAGATACTGCATACTGGGTGTAGCAAATACGGCTCAGCTTTTGCTTTGTGGTGATTGGCGTTTTTCCCCCGTATGTAAAATACGTAAGCAAAAATCATGACTATTCTCTTCAAAGGTGACAGCCAAACACGGCAGGCCACTGAGAACTCCCACCCCTCCGCATGGCAGATCGCATGGGTCCCTGCCTCCCCTTTGCGCTCTGGAGCGTGGGTAATTTTTTTATTAACACACATCCCCCCACACTTAAAAAGGCGGCAGCGCTTTGTGGGAAAATACTTTTATGGCTACATGAGCTTTACCACTCACAAAGAGACAGGTCCCCAAGGGGCCCCCACCACCCACAAAAAGATGAGCACTTCTGCAAAGTCTTACCCCTCTGATACAATGATATCTAGAAATTCATCGCTTTAAAAACGCACACAAAAGGAATCAGCCTGCACCCTTCACTGTTAAGAACATCATCTCTCTGCAATGCCTCTCTGAATCTCAAAGCCAGCTTTAGCTTCCCAGGCACCAATAAAAAGAAAGGCTTATTGGGACAGTCTGCATCAGCAAACACAATTTACACGCTTTCTCTGATTCAGTGCTCGCTTCCATCATGTGGCACTGGAACAGACTACAGCTTGTGACATGATGCAAATGGCTAGTGGGACCTCTTCTGCGCTGGGACCACTGCAGACATCCCACCAAGACTCCTGGACATACATCAGGAATTGTGGGACCAGTGCCATGCTCATAAACTTCCCCTCGAGCCCAGGCAACAATTTTGCTAGTTTAAACACTCCGTGTACTGGAAAAAATCCACCTGTTTCAGCAATTAGCTACCATAAGGTAAGTGGTGAACTTTATGCAGCTGGACTTCAAGAAATATAAAAAACCCTAACACCACCACACAAACATCTGCCATTTGTTTCCAGTCTAAATAGGTCCGACTACAGCTTCCAGAGGTCCCTTGCAACCCCTACCATTCTGTGATTCTGCGATTCTGTGAGCTTCTGCATCTTTCTGTGCCTTCTGTCTACTGAATTAAAGGGGGCTCTATCAGAAATCTTTCCCCCACATAGCCATATCTAGATGAATCAAGTAACAACAACTACCCACTACTTCTTTGATTAGCTAAGTACATTAAGCTTATGTCATTCTATAGTTGAAGTCTTCCTCAGCTGATTCTTCCTTCAGCCACTTTGAGCCCTTCTGAGGTACAGACACAAGAGTCACACACTGATTTGCACATCATCTGGAATGGTGGTTATTAAGACCACATAAAAAAATAACTACAGTTTCATACTCCCTGATATTGCCTGCACATATAAAGTCTTAGAACTATGTTATCGTGACAGGAATTCATGTTCCCTTGGTTCACGTTCAATTCCCCAAAGACATTTTAATTGTCACTACTTTGCCTCAAACAAACCTTCACAAACTGCAAATGGGATACACATTACTTGTCCCTAGGTACCTAATCTCACTCTGGGCTGTAATAATATCCAGTTACCCACAACGTATTGTGGCTTGGATCATCACTGGGAAGGAAGGGATTGCGGAAAAGATGTGATCTCTAAGTAAACAGACTGAGATCACCCTGTCACACTCCTTATTTTACTATCTACAGACAGAAGTGAATTGACCCCCGGGCTCCAAACACCTGGTTCTTCGAAAGGCCAACAGCAACAGACTGGTAACGCTGAACTCTAGGCTCTTAAGAGTGCTTAACAGCTGGCTTGTTTGAAACATGGAATGACTCCCTATTATTTCAGCCTAATTCAAGGCTTTGAGTACCACTTTGTTCCCATTTGAACTGCCTTCCACAAATGCATATGGAAGCCTATGTACCAAGTCTGGTAACAATGGCACCATCATCCCTTCCAGGAAACATGATGGTAAAAGCGGTCAAGGCTACGTATATGGGATCCCTTAACCCTTTAATAGGACTTTGTCCTGTCGAGGACAAAGTCTTACGCATTTCTCTAACAAACATCTCACATGGGGCAGCATAACCAAGGACAACGTACTGCAAACATCTCCACAACTCCTGAAATGCAGCCAGTCACAGTGTCTGGCGCACTTGAGTAAACGCAGGTCTTTCTAACTACTGCTAATCTCAGTGCAGTCACATTTCCAGATAGTAGCCAAAAATACCCTGACACATCAGACCTCATCAAGCATATCCTGTAAAACAAACTGGTCTGCACTCACTCTGACCAGAAAAATTGCGCTCATTCTAATCTCATTTGCAAATAAAGCTGTAAATTATGCTCATAACGTACAGCTGCTAATGCACACCAACTCTTTCTATGAACACTGATGCTACATAAGTAGGCAAATGAGGAGTTTTTCAGCTTTTGGTTCAGCTTACCAAAAGGAACTGGAAAGACTCTTCATACAAAATAAGTATCCTCATGGAACGCTAGTAACAAAGCATTCTCCAGTAACATCTGCTCTCTCAGACAAACCTTGAAAGAGCCAGAAGTCCTCTGCAGTAACAGCCATCACAAGGTTTTACAATAGGCTTAGTAGACAATGCCAATACATGCAACTAGAAGCAGCTGTACCTACTGCTGAAAACAGTGTTTAACACAGCTTCAGCTAACATAAACTCCATTCTCACCTACACTGAACCCCAGCATCACGTCACTGCTCCCTGTGCACTCACATGATTCAGAATCACTGAAGATCAAGGGTGGAAAGGACCTCTGCAGATGCTCCACTCCATCCCCCTGCTCAGAGCTGGGTGAATTACAGCAAAGATGGAGACGCCACAACCCCCTTGGGCAACCTGTTCAAGCATTTGACCACTCTCGCAATTTTCTTCAGTTCAAATGGAATTTAAATTTGTGCCCGTTGCCTTCTGTTGTTTCACTTGGCACCACTCAGAAAAGCCTGGCTCTCTTGTCTTCCTTCCCTCAGTTATTTATGCAGACTGACAAAACCCATCCCTGCGCCCTCTCTTCTCCAGGCTGAACAGTCCCAGCTCTCTCAGCCTCTCCCCTCAAGTCAGTCTCTTCAATCCCTTACTCATCTTTGTGGCCTTTCACTGCACTCGCTTCAGTGTGTCCATGCCTTTCTTGCACTGGGGCCCAAAACTGGACAAAGCACTCCAAATGTGGCCTTACCAGGGCTGAAGAGAAGGATCACCTCCCTCAATGACAGAATCACAGAATGGTAGGGGTTGGAAGGGACCTCTGTGAGTCATCTAGTCCAACCCTCCTGCCGAAGCAGGGTCACCTACAGCAGGCTGCACAGGACCTTGTCCAGGCGGGTCTTGAATATCTCCAGAGAAGGAGACTCCACAGCCTCCCTGGGCAACATGTTCCAGTGCTCTGTCACCCTCAGAGTGAAGAAGTTCTTCCTTGTGTTCAGATGGAACTTCCAGTGCTCTTCCTGATTCAACCCAGTACACTGTTGGCCTTCTTTTCTGCAAGGGCACATTTGCCGATTCATGTTCAACTTGTTGCCCACCAGGACACCCAGGTCTTTTTCTGCAAAGCTGCTTTCCAGCCAGCAGGTCCACAGCCTCTACTGGTGGACAGGGTCATTCCTCCCCAGGTGCAGGACTCAGCATTTCTCTTCATTGAGCTTCATGACATTTGCTGGCCCATTTCCCAGCCTACAAAAGTCCTTCTGAATAGCAGCACAACTTTCTGGTTCATTACCTACTCCTCCCAGTTTTGCTGAGGATGCACTATGACCCATCATCCAGGTAATGAACGAAGATGTTAAACAGTATGTACCGGCCCCAGGCCAATCCCTGAACAGGCCAAAGTCCACTTTCCTGAAGAGCTTTTCCCACAACGCTGCCCTGTAGATACTTCCTTATTCACTTGCATATGCTTGAAGTGGGTGCCTTTTACCCATTTCAAGGCATGAAACCACAAGAGCAAGGCATGATGAAAGATCCAGAAAACACCCTGTTACAAGACATAAGGCTAATTCACTTACAAGTAAAACTTGATTACAGTATTCGTGCACTCGCTTAGCTAACGTGTTAGCTTGTGAGGTACAAGAAACAATATTTAAATGCATCCAGCAGCTGCAGAACAGTTGCAAAAACATCTGCCACATCAACAAAGCCACTGGAATCTTTCTACATATAGGAAATTCAGATGTTAAGCTTTGATTCTCATAATACCAAAACCCTACCTGCTGAGTCCTGTAGCCATGTTTTGAGCATGAACCGTGGAAAAGACACAGCACCAAGCAGCAACAAGGAGTGTACCTACAATGAGTCTCCCTGTATCGCATCTAACAGCTTCTGATCAAATACCAGAGTGTCTTGCCTACTGTGTTAAATACAGGTTGTTGACAGGTCTGCAGTCTGTTGCATTAACGCACAATACAGCAAGAAGGGACAAGGCGTAAGAAGGGGAAGAAATTAATAAACAGATTGGAGGCATAAACATTGAGGAGCATAACATAGGAGGAAGTCGCATGAGTCTTTACTGATGTGGTCCAAGAAAGAGCTCCTAGAGCACGCACACCCATTCACACTGTAAAACCAAGTTCCACACTCCTGGCTAGGAGAATTAAATTTGCAAAAGTGCTGCACATCCAGTGACTGTGGCAGTACCAGCTTCAAATTGCACATGCAGAAACGGAAAAAAAAAAAAATCCCTATCATGCAAGGCTCATTTATCTTAAGCAGCAAGTTAAGCATGCACTGACTGGTATAAATATCCATTAATACTTGCAGTCCAGAATAAGTTTAAAAAAAAAAACACAACCAAAAACACCAGAACAAAAAGCTGCAGAAACAGAGAAGGGGTACAGCCCCTCTTAAGAAAACTTCATTACCTGCTGCAGCTAGTGGTAGGGTTTGCATACGGGGAGGGGGGGAGGGGGGAGGAAGTGGAGAGCAACTCCACCTTTTCAGTGGATAAATGTAGAAAATAAAGCATGCAGGTGAGCAAGGTGAACAGCACTGATCAACAGTAAAGGCATATGCTACCTTAGCACTGCCACTCTGCCAAGCAGTGTTCACTTCTGGAAGCAAAGCACACATGAAAGAACACCTTCCATACAAACTGAACAGCTGTTGCTCTTCCTCCTCTCAGAATTTCTGCTTTCTTAGTTTCTTATGCCACCTTTACTGCTTTCATTTCATCCCCTCTGCTCAGGTTGCTCTTCTAGATATTCTTTCTGCATTCAGCTGTCAGGACAGGATGCAACCGGTCTAATTTTAGGCATCTAAGGTATCCACAGCAGAAGAGTACTCTTCCAAAGCTCCCTACATAACCAGTGATAGATAGACTGGCAGCTCCACAGAAGATTCAGAGAACCCAAGTTCATCTCACTTCAGGCGATGAATCAGAGCAGAAGCTTCTTTTCCTCTGCTAACTCTACAGGAAGCTTCGCCTCCCAAGTCAGATGCCCCAAAAATTACAGTGTAAATACTCCCCATAGTGCACATAGCTGTGGATTCTTATTTCCAGTTGACTCACATACCTCTCATTTAACACATTCCCAGACTTAGCAGATTGAGATGAACTACACCTTGAGCTGCAAAAACATAAAAGACAGACAACAAAAAGGACTGAGCAAGAGTAGGCTTTAAAGCACTATTTTGACTCATTGGTTCACCTTTATTGTGCAATATTTAAGAAACTTTTGGACCATCTCCAGCTCTCAGGTGCAAATAGGCAGCTCTTTGCATGTAAAGACATTGATACACAAAATATTACTACAAATTTATTTCAGAAATTAAACTGGTTTTGGGGTGACTCAAGCCTTGGGAGTACTCAAGTCTCTGGAACTAAATAGGGGATAGCATCTTACAAGGGTTCTGATGAAAGTTCATTCCCTCTGCCCTTCAGTCTCTAGTGATTTGCACTCTTAATGTTCCAACCAACGAATTCAAACTGGATCTGTTCACAGCTGACAGAGAAGTGTTTGTGTCCAAAGAGCACCTTTGCTGCTAAATAGAAGAAGCAAGTGAACAGATGCATAGAGCAAACAGGGCATTATAAGCAGACAGCCAGATTAACATTCTTCCACTACAGCCCACAAAGAACCCTGATGCTTTCTAGCTGTCTATGCTTTTTGTATGCAACAGTGTACAGCAGGAGTGGACACTGAAACAAGGATGAGTAACAGCACAGATTCTCACTGCAGAACTGATATTCTGGATGGGAGGGAAAGGCTAACTGGAAACAACACACACAACCTTTTCCATCACATAAATGCATATGTTAATGGCTTTCTCTCAATGTTACCTACCATCCACTTTCAGGAGACATCTAGCTAGACAGGAGAACTAAACTCCCTTTAGCTCAGAGAAGCATTTATCTGCCACCAGCTTAGGAACTTGTGTGGGGTCTTTGCACAGGACTAGCATTTCAGAACAGATGGCCTGTGGGTCATTCAAATGCTAATGACACGAAGCACCTACCAGCCTTTATTGTGCCAAGGTACAACGCTACAGGATGACACAGCTTACAGCACAAGAAAAGGGGCAGCTGGACTGTCAATTGAAACACAGAGCCAGAAAAACCAAACTCACTGCTGTTTGCAATACAGTGAAAAATGACTGATGTACTATAAAGATGGACCTGCTAGGGAGGATGTAGCATGTGTGGATCAGCTATCTGGTCCCTGTGTAGCCACAAGAGGCTATGTATTACCAGTTGGGTTCTGTGCTTTTTTTTTTTAAGCATTAGCAAACTGATTTGTACCTTCTGGGAGCGGGATTTCATTTGAAGAATGTTTGCTAATAAGTTTGCCTTCTGATAATGATGTGGTATAAGCCTGTATCCACAGCTATAGAACCTATGCAGTAGAAGTCTATAATGGATTTAATACTAAGATAAAGTTAACTCACAGTATATAACTTTGTTCTTCCTTCATCCAATCCATCTATGATATCAAACTATATGGAAATTTTATTTATGAGATACTCCACTATGATCAAGCAGCAACATTAAAAACTTTCATAGCCAAAAGCTGCTCTAGCAAAGCAGCAGCTGGAGAGAGGCAAAGGCAGATGAGAGATAAGGTCCAGCAGCCAACCTTCATGAAAGTTCATGGGCTGCAAATGTGTTAATAGAACACATGAAGCAAGTTTATAAGTGAACACTGAAATAGGAGGAGGTCACACAGCTGAAAGTCTTCTCCACACTTCCAAAATCCTACTGTCTTCAGAAGCTTAAGTACCATAGCGAGGAAACTGACAACTCTGAGGATACCTCTCACCAGTTCCATAAAGGCACACTTTCCACTCCCTACTGTAATGAGTTCGTGCATTTGCAGTTAAGCACTAGAGTCTCTGTTCTTCCTCACATTTCTGCACGAAAGGCTGTACTTTCACAGAAATTATAAACAGTTCTCCAGTCTGCGATGAAGGTGATGGATATCTATAGCTTTCAAGTCACAGAAGAACCCGAGGCATATTTTAAGCCTCTTCCGTCATTTACTGTCCACTGACGTAGATCAGAGACCACAGAGAATGAGGTTACTCAAAGATTCACATCTTTCCGTATTCAGTGATACTCACACTTATAACAGACACACACTGCATAGAAAGCCACAAGGCTATGTTCACTGACACTCTTACTCTACAGACCTGTCTATTGTGAAAAGCAGGATTAGATCAGGATACTAACCCAAATTCATGTAGTTATCTTAGATTAAAAGGCAGAAGCAAGCTAACAGCAAAAACCCAATGACGGACAGCTGAAGGTACAGACTCAAAACAACAGTCAAGTCTCAGGAAACTGTACAGAAAGCCTTGCTGGAGAATATACACCTATTAATAGCAAGAAAAACACAAGTACATCAGAGATAACAGGAATGTGTTTTCCCGTCAACTTTTGCTGGCCTTCTGGAGGTCTCAAGTCATCCTAGTCCTACTATGCACAGTTGTGCATCACTGCAAGCACATCTGAAGGATGGGGGCATCTCAGAACAGAATTCACAGCTCACTGACACTGTATACGACAGAACAGAATCAGGTCAAGAAGACTTGAGCCATGGGAGGCAATCACACCTGCAGTGCCAGAGGATCTGGAGAATCTGCCTGCAATATGGTTTCCAAGACAACCAAAGCAGCTTCTTATCATGATCACTTTCATCATTAGAGGAGAACTGAAAGGTTACTGGGCTAATTCTAGTTGCAGCAGCAACCAATACTCTATCAAATTGTGTATATCACAGGCTCATCAACATCCATTTTAACTGGCTTTACGTTAGAGCCATTCACTTGTATTTGAACATTAGCCCTAAACAGCGCTAGAATGATGAACAGGTTGGGAACATGCACCAGGAGGCACCTTAGCTAGCGGGTCTGGTTTGAAAATTTGACTGGTGAGAGGTCACCACCCTAATTCTTATTAGGGGAACTCTCACATGCTAAAGTAAATCTTCCTGTCACAGAAAGAGGACAACATTTATCCATCATCTTAGCTAATTTTCATCCTGATGAAACTTAAAATGCTCCAACAACTGTGCGTTAGCAGTTTCTGGCTGAAGTATAGAAATTCACTTGAAGACACGTGACCTAGAATTCTCCCAGGGAGCCAAGCTTTTAAGAATGGGATAGCTTATCTGATTTTGGGAAAACAGCAGCTAAACATTACACTTCGAAGTCCTAGATCCCAGTTAAAGGCAGGCTATCAAGTGATTTTTAGCTTCACCTATCGCCTTGGCCCTCCCTCAGTGTAACAAGGCCACAGACTTTGGCAACCCCAGCAGAAATATCCAGAGCTGCACCATTATTACTCTTGTAGCAGGCCACACTCTGAATAGTCATGGGCTATGGAGAAATCTGTAATGTCAAGCTCATTCTTTGAATACATGTAAGTGTTCAGTCTCTTGTTCTGAATCTATTATCCCAAAATAGCTCTGAAATCACTCAAAAGCTGTAAATGCAGAGTGTTGTTATCACTCAGCCCTTAAGCCATGCTGAGTCTGATCTCCCCATGAGGTGGACAGCTCAGAACAACTATGTTGGATTGCATTTAAACAGATAAAGTCTGGTGGCAAAGCCAGAGCAGACAAACATGATCTGTGTTCATGCAAGGAAAAAAATTTTGTTTGTTGAGATGCACATAACTGAATAGATGCCTATTAAAACAAAGTGAGGTGAGACAGAAGCATTTCACAAAGCTAGGTAACTCTATCGTACACCAGTAAACCTTGATCTGGAGGTCTCCTGCTGAATGACACGCATGTCAACAACCTGGCATCTGTATCATTTTTTAAAACCTCCTCCAAAGTTCCTTGGCAAACACTGATTTTCTTCTTCCTCCGAGCTTCCACTGAACCGAAACCAAAGCCTTCTTTGTTCCACTATACCATTAGCAGGTCTCTGTCTACCCTGAAGTAGTCACTTATTATAAAGCCTAAAGGAAAAGTTCACATAGGCGAACAAGAGGTCATAAGCACTTCAGTGGTAACAACGTGGATATTTTTTAAAATTTAGTGATTTTAAAAATGATATTAAAATGTATACATGTCTACTACCAGATGCCAAAAAAATATCCATGACTTGGTCCTCAACTTACTTAGCAGTGTCCTGCTCACAATGTGACTTTGGACAAAGAGAAATTTATGGGGGGGGGGGGGAGGAACGACAAACAAACCAAACCCAACAAACAAACCAACCAACCAACCAAAAAAACATCCAAGGCCCTCCACCCCAAACAGTCAGCTGAAAGAAAAACAAAATAAAAAGCAGTAGGAGGTGGTAAAGACAATACTGAGCTGTATGTTCCTTGGATCCAGAGCCAGGCAGGTTAACACGGCTGAACTTTGCACCATTACTAACTCCCATTACAAAAGGTGTAACCTCATCCCACAGAACAGCTCTTTGGTATCTATTGGCAAGCACAGGGTGGGGAGGGAAGGCAGAAGAAGAAGAAACAACCCCACTCTGTTGGCCTGCAAATGGCAGGGAACCCAAGCAACCAGAACACTGAAATTGCCCGAAGATGTGGTATTCCACTTGTATTGCCACATGCAATCGGCCAGTCCTATCAAGTGAGAAGCAAAAAATGAATTTACCGTTTTCATCATCACTTTAGCAAACAACCACTTCAAATAGCTTTCACTGAATGGATGTTTCCTTGGAGACTCCAACCCCATCACTTCTGGTCATTCACCCAGGAGAGGAGAGTCCAGAGGGTAGCTTACAGCCTACACTACCAAGAGCCTTAGAAGAGCTGACAAGTGAACTCTCAGTTTTTTTGATGAGTCTTGAAATAAAATGGGAATGTGGAAGACTTAAAAAATAAGCTAGTGCTATACCAGTATTTTAAAAGGTTGCAATAGGATGAGATATGTCAGTCTTGTCAGCCTGACATTGATTCCAGACAAAATAATGAAAAAGCTGATGTAAGACTCAGTTAATAAAGGATTAAAGGAGGACAGTGTAATTACTGCCAATCAACATAGACTTTACAGGAAAATATAACTTGTCAAACTACCAACACTTTCTGGTGTGATTACAAGTTTGAATGCTAAAGGTAACAATGTTGATGTATTATATTTTCATATGGTGTTCTACTTGGTGCCAGAAAGCACAGTGATGCAGAGTATTGTGTATTAGCTGATAGGTCTAAACTGCACCAGTAGAGAAGGAGTCAGGCAGGCAAGTGCTAATGTTCCAGCGCTACATGCAAATTTGGTTGCTGGCATGGAGCATCTCTGTCTGTCATGTTGACTACTATTGCTTCGTTCTCACCCTGAACTCCCACCTACTCTACCCATCTGTTGCCCCCTTTCCTGTACTTCTAGAAATGGCTTAGCACAGGGATGGCCACCAGTCCCTTGACTAGTACAAAGGACTCTCTAATCCTGACCTAAGCCCTGCCTGGCATCTCAGAGTCATTTTGCCAAACCTACTGTGTTGCTGTACTAGCCCGTCTGCTTAGATAACTCGTAATTTTTAGTGGTTCATTAAACCAGACTGCTCTAAGAATTTATTCACAAGGCGATCTTCCCTAGCATGGAGATACTGTCTGTAACAGTTGCATGAGAATGATACGTAAAAAACAGAAAGCTGTTCATATAAAGCACAGAGCTGCAAGTAAACGCGGACCGAACCTGACAGCAAGAGCTTTGACATTAAGAAATTTAGTCAGGACACCAAAGTGATTCACACACCCATAAGATCTCTGTCTGTTGCTTTCCTCTCTGCATACAGCAGTAAGTGGGGCAGGGGACAGAAGCAGAAGTGTAATTGGGTATATTTTCCCCAACAACAGCTCTCACTCATACTTGACCATGGAAGTTTATTGTCAGTTTTTAGAAAGCTGTCAGGTTAGGAATACAGGGGTTTTTTTGCATCCTTTCTCAAATGTTGTAGAGGTTACATAAGAAATAACATTTGGCATTTATGCATATAAACATAATTAAAAAATAACAGTCTGGATACATGGTAGGATGAAGCAATTTAAGGCGCTCAAGCTTAGATTAGCATGTGTTAATAGGAAGACAGATGACTGATTTTTCCCTCAGCCAAGGCTGGCAACCTCACCCATAACTACCAAGCCAGGGTTAAAGTACTTTTGAGCCTGAGTAGAGGTTTTTCGTTATGACAGTGAAGAAAGAACTACCACAAGCTTTGGCACAGCCTAACTAAAAAGTAAAGCATACTCTCTGCACTGCAATTTTCAATGGCTCTGAAATATAAAATTGAACATGACAATGCTGCTGACCAACATAATGAATACAAGAAATTCTCTGACTATTGCACAATTGCAACCTCATTTTCTAATTCTCATCTTTCATGTCTCCACCTAATACTTACAACTTCAACTCTCCTGGTTTCTGCAACACATTATTATGTTTTTGAGCACAAATGTAAAAAAACATTTTGAAAGCTGAAAGCGTAGATACAGACTAAAACAAACAAACTATTAAAATGACATCACAAGCAGCTGCTGCATTAGGAGAACTAATTTTATATTTAAGTCAATAAAAGCCTTTACTGTGGAGTCCCAGCCATTCCAGTGTGAGGTTGCATGACACTGTAGGAGCCTACAAACATTGCCTTAAGTAGGCTCAGCACAGTGCCATAGAGTAAAGACTGATCTTGTTTTTTGAAAGTCCCATGATTACAATTTCTGCCTTCTTTTGTTAATCTTGGCGTACACACAACCAACAGCAAGCATGTGTATTTTGGGGCTCAAATTAAATAAAACGTGCAAGGAGAAAAAGCTAGGCTGTTTCCCAGCCATGAAGGAACAGGCAAACTGCAAGGAGGGCTGGAGGAGGGTTGAAGGCAGGTGTCTCCAGCAAAGCGGGGCCACACATGAGTTCTGCAGTGTTGCCTGCCAGTGTGCTGTTTCCACGTGCCAACAGCCAAAGCCCACACAGGCAGCAAGAACAGGAAAGTACACGCGTCAGCTGAAGCTACAGGCTAGCTCCACTCTTTCCATAGGAAAAAAAGCAGAGGTGCTTTGGAGGCTAGCCTTTGGCTGAGCTCTTACTATTAGTGCAACAGCAAGATCTATGAACCATGCTCTCGAACCAAAATGTTCAGGGAGACAAAAGTCCAGGAGATGCCAGAAATCTGTTAGCAAAGACAAGACCACTGCTATACTAAATCAGCCATGCAAAACCAACAACAGTTCCACCCCAAAACAGCTGGGAAAACTCCAGTGAAGACTCTTAAGAAGACGTTAGATAAATTCTGTCCAAAATGGTTTAGGCATAGTTGACTGTGCCTTATGATAAGGAAAAGGGTCGCACAGCCTCTGGAGAAACCTTTCAGCTCTCCTTTCAGTGGTGGTCCTGTGATTACCTACATGAAGGAAGAGAACCACATTCCAATCTACCTGTCCATACAGCATCCCTTGTTCTCCCCCGAATTCCAGGATGACTCCTCTGCACTGGGGTTAATTACAGAGCAACTTGGACCCAGCCAAAAAAGACCCACCCTCAAGATACATGTCATCTATAACCATCCCATTCATGAACTGCAGAGTGCCATACTCCTCCTCTTCCCCCACGTCTCTTCCCACCTCCGCCTGCCCTTTAAGGCTCCCAAATGCTTGTGTGCTGTATGTGGTGGCAGCTGAGTTTTTTAATATGAACTTATTAAGATCCTAATTGAATCCCACATTGCCTTGTGTGCGTCTTGCCAGCCGGAACACGAACAAGGCACCCTATAATTCAATTAGAAGGACCTGCAGCAAGCTGATGATTAGTCTGTCAAGTTGTTAAGAAAAAGACATCTAGGAATAAGGGAGTAAGTCAAACAAAAGGGAGAAGTGTTAGCTGCATCCCTCCCTAGTTCATGCAGAGATTCCCATACACATACTTCAAGTGCAGAATCTGCAATGCCCAAGCACTTGAATGACAGCTCACCACATCACTTCAACAGTCTTTTGTTTCAGGCAACTTAAATAGAACCTCAAGAGTTCATCATCAATCCTCCTATGCTCAGATTCACAAGAAAAATACCACTAATATACATGACTACTGCAAACAAGTAGATCTTATTACCTGCCAAAACCCTGTTGACAGAGGAATGGGTGGCCAAGCCAGGCTGTCCCCTTTCATGGAAAATCCCAGCATAAGGCAAGTACTCTGGTAGCAAGAAGCGTCTGCAAAACAGAGAGTAAGCTTACATGGAGAAAGACATCCCAGCATACTACAGCCCTGGACAGCAACTGCAGTTACTTTGTGGAAACATGACTGTATTCCAGCAGACTAGAGTAGAGCAAAGGCTGGACTCCTCTGCTTAGCGAACCACTTCATTGCTTCAAACAAAAGGCAAGTTACAGACTAGACCCTCCTCTGATGAAATTGGCTGTGAAGATTTGTATTAAGCAAATTTTTTACCTCCCACAATAGCTTCCTAATCTCAAACCAGCACGTTGTGCTGAGAAACACCAATCAGATTCTTTTCTTCTCCTATTCTGCCTTCATACCATAGCCCCAACCTGCAGGTAAGACACAGTAAAATCATGCCGTCCTTCAAATGTCACAGGATAAGCTGATCATACTAACATGCCATCTCAGGGGTCCCAGAAATTGCAAAATGAGAATACAGCAGCCCTGTGCAAGAGAAAGAATCCATCTGAAGGCACCAGAGAGCTGTACTGCAACTGGTACCTCCAGGATTTCCACAGCCTTTTACTGTTACATGTACAAGCCTTACCTTGGGACAAAGCGCCCCAGTGATGGTGCAGACATGCGGGCATTCCGGGGAGCTCGGTGCCTGGATCGATCTCCATTGTCCCTTCAGCAAAAGAATAAAGAAAAATTGTACATTAAAAATACTATGTAATAAAGTATTCTCCAAGAACAGAAAAACCCAACAATGTCACCTACTCATCCTGAGTATGCCAGTGAGATTTAATGGTTCTCTTGCACAAGTCACATCCTTCTAATGGTCCAAATTCATACAACTTACTGTACCAAAGACTCCTGACAATTTTAGACAGCACTAGCCTAATGTCCACTTTCTTCATTGTTTCACAATGTCTCAAAAGTATCAACAAAACCAGAAAGAGTCAATGAATCAATGACAGCACCTGAGCAATTGCACAAGAAACCATAGAATTTGCACCGGGAGAGCAAAAGCAAGCACACCACAGTCCTCATGAGAACTTTCTGCTAGTCAGAGAGATCTGTTCAGTTTCACTTTTTCATTCCCAGGAGTGCAAGCAAAAGAGCATAATCTGCAGACTAATCTTTTGCGCTGCTCCCCTCAAGGTCCAGTTTAAGTGCCATCACAGCTTAAGATAATCTAACCTTTCACAAGCTTTTCCAGTGAAGTCAGAAATGTTAGGTGGTATCAGGCAAAACTGTACCTCCTCAAAAACCTCTCATTCTATTTCATAATAAATGTCTGAGCCTTGGGGAATGAGGGGAAAGGGTCTAGCATCTATTGTCCTACAGCAGACATAGGAAAGTCGTCTTCCCCAGGAGGGCAGTGCAACACTGAACAGGTTACTCAAAGAGGCTGCAGAGCTGTTATCCTTGGAAGTCTCAACACAGGAGCTAGACAAAGCCACAGCTGACCCAGTCTGATTTTGGCAATAACAAGCCTACAACAAGCAGAAGGCCAAACTGGAAGACCTCCGGAGTTCTCAGCAAACAAAATTCCTGATACTGTATTCATAGGTCACAAGAGGACCTGTAATTATACAGCACTAAAACAGCAAGGAAAATAATGAGACTCCATCAGCGACTCTCAAGTTCTGAAACAGACCTCCACAGTGCTTTATTCCCCATCCAGAAATTTACTCTCTCCATGACCTTGCACAAGTAGCAAGTCTGTTCTCCCTGGATTCCAGATCCCCATCTGTAATTGCAGCCCTACTTGTCTCCTTCCCAAGCAGCTGTGGGGAGAAAATTACTTGCAGAGCCTTAGAATCACTAAGAAACTAAACATTCCTTATGCAATACACTAGCAGCACATTCCTAAGCTACGCCAGCAAGCTGTGCATTTTATAATCTTTTTTTCTGCTTTGCTTTTGTAAAGTCAGTGAGCAAGAAACGTGGGCTGACAAGAAAGTCCATTACATGGCTGTTCCCCACTCACTTGAGGAACCAGGAACACAAGAGCAGAGGTTGTTCTGCAAAGCTCGTTAGCATTTCAAGCTATTTCACCAAAACCAAATCTAAATCCAAGCTCAAAGCTTCCACTTCTCCTCCCACTGCAGAGGCAGCATTTGCAGTTCACATCCAAAGCCACACCTCGCCCTGAGGTTTCTGTGTAACCACAGGGTTCCTGAAATCAGCAACATAAAAGCTGCTGCTGGTTCTTTTATCAGAGGCCTCCAACCTATTAAGATGTGCATCAATAACAGAAGGAATCCTTCGAACTCCAGCGCTGACACATCAACTTTTCCTGCTAAAGAGAAAAGGCCAAAGCAAAAAAGAAGTGTCATGTTCCAGATCTTACCACACACAGTAAGAGCTAGTGAAAGTCAGAGGAGAAACACACTTTTTAGAAGTCAGTGTAGCGGGTTTGAAAAAATGCTGATATGCAGCCCTTGGAGAAAACCAGCAAAATGGTTTTCAGGGTTTGCATTTGCTTTGCACATTTACTAGAATTAGAAGATGCTTTTGAGAGGGACAAATACCAGCAAAAGAAACAACAGTAGGACTATAGCCTGCAAAACCCTCCAGGTGAAGCGAATCTCTGCTGCAGGTTTCAAAAGGGATGAGGAATGAGCTCCAGCAAACAAAAGAAAATAAAGGTGCAAAGTCTCCTACAGTCCAAATCAAGAGACCTAAAGCAACTAATCGTTCAAGTTTTTTAAAATGCCACTATCCAATACTCTTACCATCCACAAATACATTTTAGGACACAAATTTTCTAAGCAATGAGACTTTCTGATATGAGAATGCCATCTTGTATTGTCCCACTCACTGTACATACCACCCCCCCAACACAAAAAAACCCTAAAAGGGAAAAAACATAGGCTAAACTTCTTCAGTTTTCACCATGACAGACACAGCCTCTACTGATTCAGGAGACAGCAATCTGTTTTTAACATCCCCTTAAAGAAAAAAATAAAAAAACACCTCACCCCAACTGCCACTGCCCTATAACTCAAACAGCCGAACTGGGAATGAGAAACAGTGACTATCCTTTGAGAATGCCAGAATTACTATTTACTGTAATGGAAGTGTGAGATACACTCCCCTGTGCTAAAGAGGAATATTACTAAACATTACTCTGAATCACTAATTTAGAGAGTCATTTATATCTAAACTCCTATGCTCAACAACATGCAAGAGTGTTTTTAAGCAGCTAGTGCTGAAAAGCCAGAACAGCTGATATTACCCTGGTGCCAGCTGAAGATTATTTCTGCACCTTCTAAAAAGGAAAATAAAAAAAAAACCCCAAAGATCAGTGAAGATGGGTGGCACTGTGTTATTTCTGTACCACATACAGCCTGCTGACAGAGGGAGGAGAGCAGATGTTAGCACGACTGCAGTGCCAGCATGAAGCACTCTGGCAAGAAATGAGAAGTTTCCAAAGTTCTCTAAAGGACTGATGAAGATCTAATGCTCTACTTTCTATTTAGCATCAACTACCTACAGACTCATTAGCTCACGATTTACAGTGGATAGTTTAATTAACATAACCTGCAAAAGTGGATCCCTCAGAGTGTGTGTGCCTACATAAAAAAAACCTCTTCTGTAAAGCTACTCAATATCCTTGCAAGAGCAAAAGAAACAAAAATGTGCCACACAGCAAGCTCTGTAGCAGGGTTAGAAAGGTGTCCTGTGATGTCCTTCGTTTCAAGTGCACCAGCAAATATGAACAGCACAAGGAAACTTCTGCAGTGAAAAAATAATAATGAAGGAACTAACCAATCCCTTGGGCAAGATGCAGAGAAAGAATCAGAAGTAATCGGCATGTAAGGTGACAAGAGAGACTTAATTTTGTAAGTATTAAAAGACCTATATGTCTCAGGAGGAAAACTGCAAGAACCGACAAATGGTCATAACAACTTTCAGGGTCTTGCTCAAAATTCAGGTTATTCATAATTTGTTCAGATACCAGTGTGGGACAAATCAAAACAGTGATACAGAGAATAAGAGCTGGTAGGGGAAAAACAGCATTAACACTAACACAAAATGTAGCAGGAAAAGAAAGCAATTCCCAAACATTCAGGAGATTTATGGACCTTTAACAGGTCATAAGAAGGATGAAAGTTTGCACTAAACAGGATAAGCCAGTCAAATCTCCTTGGATTTTTCTGCTATTGTTTTGTTTGCTTGTTGAGAGAAAAGTTGACCAATGTAAATCTAATGGAGCGGCAATACCAGCTCTGAAAACAGAGATGGAGATACAAAACTTTGTATCTACTAAACTTCGAAGAAAAAGGCATTCTTTTTCATCAGGTAACTTGGCTACCACATTAATAACCGAGTGAATACAAAACATAGTCAAGACTGTCAGAACTGAAAAAAGCTATGCTCTGCTTTTCTATCTTGGCAAGAATTGTCTTTAATATTTAGAGATTGTTGTATCAGGAAGTGAAATTAAACACACAGCATGGGATTTCTAATGCAATCTGTTGGTCTAACTGTTCCCATTGTAGTCAATATTAAAACTCCCACTGACTACACTGCCAATAGAATTAGGTCAACAATGACCATTTTGAAAAGCCATTTAATTATCAGAGCCAGCACTAGTAAGCTCAGCAAGTTCATAAGAATCAAATTATATCAGACCAAGCCAATTGTTCCGTGTTTTCAGCATTTTACCGTGTTTCATGCAATCCAATTTAAAATGCTAAATCAATTTCTATTGCAGAGGTTAGACACTTACATACAATAGAAATGCTAAATAATTGGTTAAGTGGCATCTACTAATATCCTTAAGGGCTGGCAGTGGATTCAGCTGCACCATCCTCACGTAACAGCAAAAACCAGTATTTTTTCGGTATTTCAAACATTAAGTATATCCACCTACTTGCTATCGATTTTTTAAGACTGCAGGAAGTTACTTCAGAGGAGATAGCACAGAGGGCAGGAGTAGCACAAAGCAAGAAGGGCAGTAGCACAAAGATCACATCAGGAACTCAGAGGAGGGTACCAGAAAATGCAAACTTGTTTGGCTTCAGAGGCTGGTTGTCTGACTCCAGGTCCTCTGAAGAGGGTACTCGAAGCATGTCACATTAAACTCGCTGTACTAAAGAAACGGATCCCGAAATCTTGCTTCACTTCATAGGATTCACTGCTAATTTAGATGAAAACAGATGTCATGTATCGTGAGGAGGGTGTACTCACAAGAGCTGCCTAGGACTACAAGTCAAAGTGTGTACTATGTTTTACAAAAGGGTATAGAAGTAGGAAAAAGGTGTCGAGGGGAACATTATGTTTTGTTGGTGATTGTAAGAACATGTTGATAACTTTCCAGCACCATCCTGATGGGTAAGGGACACACAGTGTTGGGAACAATATGATAGGAATTTAACTACTAGCTTTACAACTGAGAGAAGCAGCAAATACCAGATGTTAAAACTTTAGTTTTTCCTCTGCCTGATCTGGCAAGATCCTGAGCATCTCCTACAATGAAGTTAGGGAAAAGTGGGAGCATTTCTAGGAAATCAACCTCTCTAAATAGACAGGTAAACACAAAATAAAGAAAACCTTGGCATTCTGGTATCCTAGAAGACAAAAGGAAAAGTCACACTGCAAGTCAGTTGTAACTGCAGACAGACATAGTAGCTGCAACAACATCTGGATAACTACGACTACTCTCTTAATCAAAAAATACAGGTTCTATCCAGTATATGCTACTTTACTCAGTCATTAAGTCTTGGAGGAGTTGTAAACTCAACCCAAGAAAAGGGGACTGCCCTACATATGACTGAGGACAAGGGTATCTCACCTAAAACCAGGATTATGTTTAAGAAAAAAAGATTCAAGACAACTGACATCTCTGAAAGCAGAGACTTTTTTTTCCACAAGTAGATACAAATAAGCAAGTAAGAAGCACTGGTCCTATCAAAAAGGGTAGTACAAGTATTGACATCCACAGACATTAAAATGATGAAACCACTGATTTAAAAGAATATACATAATCTGCTAAAAATGAAAGGCGCAAATATAAATTTATCTACCCATCTTTGAAGGACACGACCACGAAAGAAGGAGAAGCACTTAAGGCAGAACAGGAGGAGACAACAAGAAACAAGAAAATTTAACCAAAAAGAAGCATCTGCTACACGAAAAGCCTTTCCTGGCACTAAACTTATTAGAACCATGGAGCAAACTCTTAAGTGTAACACTGGAAGCCAAACAAAATTGAAGAATAAAAATATTAGAGAAACTGCAAAGCGCAATGCTGCCCAACTGGACAGACAGGAACTAGAAGAATATATTTTTAACATATCTACTTAATACAGTATTTGGTAAAGAAATTAAGTAAGTCACTCAAGACATGGTGCCTTTCCATCTTTTTACATTCTTTTGAAGGCTAAAATGCCAGTCTTTCACTAGCAGCTTTTTCAAAAGAACACCAGGGAAAACTTCCATCTATTTATCAGCTAAAACTTCCTATAAAACAGCAACTGCCGAGTTACTAATGGCTCTCCTGACCAGAGGGAAACAAATCCCCCCAGCCTTGATTACCTCTCAGAGGGCCATTCAGGGGAAAATATATTTATAACATTAAAAATGGCACTTCAGAAGATCAAGTGTTTCAGAGAAGCATCACATAAGAGAGGATTTATCACCTGGTCAAGAAAAACAGCAGCACTTGCCTGTTAAATGCCAAGGATTAATTGCTTCAGAGGAAGACTGATAACAGAACCAGAATGAAGCACTCACTCTTATCTACGTGCAGCACCCAGTTGTCTCTGTTTTAATCACCTCACTGTGTGGTGGGCTCACAAATTGATGACACGTTTTAGAATAAGACTGATACACTCCATAGCTACAGTGAATCATTAGAAAACAGAAACATCAGAGGTCAGACGAAAGTAGAGAATCCCTACTCCCCACCCTAGACCTGTACATGAGCATTAAGGAAACCACTTATATTCAGTGTCATGCAAAAAACACAAAACAGGGCATGCAGCACTATAACTACCCTTCTTTTGAGACTCCTTAATTGGCCATTTTCAAACATTCTTCCAAGCACGAGCATGACTAGGGAAACATCACTATGGCTAATTCTAATCACTTGGAAACTTCACAACTGGTGCTCACTGAACACATTTCATAGCGCAAACATACAATCAGCTGCCCGATCAGGCTTCAATACTGGAATAAAGTGTCAAAAGTAAGCACCAACTTTGTGGGAGTTTTTTGGGGGTTTGTTTTGTTTTGTTTTTTGGTTTTTTGGGGGGTTTTTTTGTTTTTGTTTTTTGTAAGTATATTGCACTGTTATGCTACTGCTCTTCCAAGGGAAATAGAAATTAAAATGTAACTGCACAAACAACGTTAATGCATTAGACCTACAGGTTTGAAGAACGCTAACCACTGCCCACTCTGCGTTGCCAGCAACAAACTAGTAACAGCTTGCTTCCTAATCACTCTCTTTAACACTAGACATCACCTACCAGGTGACTTAGTTTGACTTCAGAGTTCACAGACACAAAATAAAAGCAAAAGGAAAACAATGAACACAGTTCATCAGTAGCAGAAAAACTCAGGCATACCATCTTGACACCAAATCCGTTTCCACAAGCCCAGGCAACCAACGGTATAGAGTATGATGTGAGCTTTTCTGGCAACTGCCATCTTTCAAAAGGTACTCATTCTTTCACCACCCTGCTAGAAGTCACTTGCCTTGCTGGAACGTGTCTTAATGGTAAAACAACATTATGCTGGAGACATTAGCAATATCCTGCAGTACTGCTGCAAGGAAATAATCATTGCCTGTCATTGCATCCAGGCAGTGTTATTAGACATTAAGACCAAGATAAGGGGAATATAAAAGACTGTCAGAAAAGATAAAGATAAAACGAACAGGGAAAATGAAGCTGCAGGCTACTATGAGTAGATCACAAGCCAAGCTAAGACTCTCACTAATCCCTGAAAAATGTAGTTCAAAGAGTAGATTCAATATCATTCCCATTCATCCAGGACTTCTTAGCACTCTTAGCCTGCAATTGTGTTTAAGATAATGAATATAATTAACATGAATTGCTATGTATCTGGACTCAACATCCCAGTGCTAACTGCTCCAGAAACCTATAACAGATGAGAGGGGAAAAAACCAACAGAAAGTGACCATCAAGTTCCACAAAATTCAGGTATGCCTTGAAAGCCAGTTTTGAGAAAGTCCACCTTCATCAAAAACAATGATGCAGAGCCATATGAGTCAAGAAGCAGAGGCGGAGGAAACAGCATCAAAACCACAGATAAAGGGGCTCTGGGAAGAAAACAACAAAGGCAGGTACATACAACAAAGAGCAAACCTGCTTTTAATATCTTTATCTGAACTCAAATAACAAATTGCTAACAAGAATATTACTTGAACTGCTCAAGTAAGAGAGACAGATAACAAACCGTCCCACCTAAGACTTCCAGAAAGAAATTGCTGCTTTTTCTACAGTATACTGATTTGTCGTGGATCCTAAAAAATCCATTTCCATCAGCATTTAAGTGACAAGAAGAGCCCATCTAGATTCTTACATCTCCTACCACGTCTTTTGTTAACCTCAAATGTAAACATCAGGATGGTAGGGAGAAAAATCTAAAAACACAGCCTAACAGCTTTTGGATATGCTACCTTTCTACCACTATACCAAAAGGCAACCATTGATCAAACTCACCTCTCTTACCCACCTTCACTATACCCTATCAGAACTTAGCACTTGGCATCCCATCCTTCCTGTGGTGTCAGCTTAGGCTACAGTCACCCTACAAAGTAAACCCCTTACCTCTGGGATTCCCTATGCTCCTCTCTCCAGTTACAGAACTCGTCTTGCTGTTCTGGAGCTGTGGCTCCATAATTGTTTCAAGTTTCACAAAAAACCTCAGCCATTCCAATCTCTCCTTTTTCCTGCCAAGAAAACCTGGAAGGAGTCTCTTTTGCAGAAGTTGAAGGTTGTCACAGGAAGGAAAAAACACTCTCAAACACATGAGCACACAGTGAACAGCTGGGAAAGAGAGCAGTAAAGACCAAGACTGGCTGTACAAAGAGTCCAAGTTCTACCCGTGTGCTCTTAGAAGTTGGGGTGCTAATGGAAAACAGTAGGTGCATTGTGAATTGATTGCATTTCTGCAGATTAGTGCTCCCATTGCTGTGTCTCTAGCAAACAATGATACAGAGTCTGACTGAAAAGGTAGAGACTGGATTTAAACATGAGCATGGAATTCCTTCACCAAGGTAGGGAAGAAGCTATTTCAGTAAGTGGTAAACTCCAACCTCTCTCTCTCCTCACTCAAGCTTTCCAAAACCTCTTTCTGTCCCAGCCATTAAGTAAACTATATGCTTATTCTCACCATGACACACATTTCCCTCCCTGAAACAGACTTCCACCACTACACCTGAGAAGTAACAGGTAAAACAGAATCCCAAACAAACCTACTATCCAAGTAAGGGTACTCAGTTACTACTGAGTAACCACACTGCCACAGCCATTGTCTCCCCTTGTCTCTCTCCTAATAAAGTTAGCTCAGAAACAATTGCTTCCAAGCAGTTCCTAATTAATATTTTCAGGTACCAATGCACAAGTCAAGGTTCTTAAAGAAGCTAACAAGAAAAGATACTTTAAATGAAGACATTCCAAAAGAAGTGTGATTGCCTTGATCTCTCACATGAATGTCTAATCAGCTGTGCACTTCTCTCCCTAACATATAAAAAAATTAAACCAAAATGTCAGCTTGAAGTGGAGCACCGACTGTTACACAAAACAGACTCCCAAAATAAACACTATGGAAGAGGCCAAAAAGAGCGTACCATACTGTTCTCTGAAACAAATAAAAATCATGTTCAAGAAACTGGAAGTGAGACTTATAGCTTTAATGCAGTGGCAGTCATCTATCAGGCTGTGATCTTAGAACTTTTTAAGACACAAGCCTAGTGGAAGAACTTTAGATTTGGCAGTTCTTGTCGTGACAGCGTCAATACAGCAACCAAAAACGGCAGAAGACGGGCATGACAGATACTCATGTACCTTATGCACTAATGAAGATACCCCTGCAAGATGCCCATCTGTGAAAGCACAACTCTTGGCCTAAAAGATGCCTTAAACATAAGGATTTTAAGTTGACAAATAAAGTCAAATAACATCACCCTGAATCTTGTAAACTTTCTTCAAGTGATTTATCATCTCTGCAAAGCAAGAGTCTGCTTCCACAAAATCAGAATGCCCATTATGGTCTCAGTAAAACAGTGCCTACAGTGCTCTCATTCTCTGTCTGTGTGCTCGGTGGTGTCTCAAAAGAAATTAAAAAGATAAAGCACCAAAGCAAGATTTCAGGCCTGGGAGGTAAAGCCCTTCTTGTTGTAGAGACACAATGAAGACCTTCCTAGTCTGTGACAATGGCACAACTGAATGGATCTACCCCAGCACAGATCCTCCTGGAAGGAACGAAAAAGGAGAGGACAGAAACGGGAAAAGCTGCAGACATTAAAAGAGTGTACTCTCCAAGCTCCTTCATATCTACATTCTAACAGGCAGCCCACTCTCAGAATCAGACAGAGGAGTCAGCCACAGTCACACCTTTAGCCTTGGCTTGAAAGCCTTTATAGAACTGTAGTGAAGGATCTGAGCCAGGCTTTCAGACAGCGAGGTGGTGCACTGTCCTATATATCTGCTTTTTAGTCCGACAGATAAAACAGACCTGTATTTGTGTATTTGTTCCCACACTTACTGCAGACAAAAAGGGACATAGCTGGCTAGAATTCAGCTGCAGAAACACCTTCACATTCTGATTATGGTGACAGATTTAGTTACACACGAAAAAAGTTAGCTTGTGCTATCCAATGAGTCCTACAATCATCACCCGCAGTCTCCAGCATCAGCGCTGTTCTAGACTAAAAAAAGACTCTAGAAGGGAACCAAACTTGTTGAAGTCAAAAGAAAGGATAGTTTAGCTCTAAAAATCTAAACTTACTATGTGATCCAAACATAAGACAGTCAAGAAAAACCTTGCAATTAGAAAGCTCAACATCGATGACTTGTCTATAAAGAACATATTTTTACCAGTTATGCCAGAAGACTAAAGTGATGTCATTCTCCATTCAGAGATTCTTATCCCAGAATACAAGAAGTCTTTTCATTTTAGCTGGGGATTCTGCTAAAGCTAACCTTAAAACCCACTCATACCAATTTATGTGTTAATAACCTAATATTACAATCTGTATACAGATTACAAACTGTATTAAATGCTTTCATGCAGACATGACTAAGTTTACAGTTGTCAGTTGCATTCAATAAGCAGCAAGATGACGACAGTGACAGCTTAAACACAGGCAGCGCATGTAGAGAGATAACATCTTATCAGACCAAATAACACAGTTATACCTTGTGTCTCCCTCCTCCTCCCCCACCCATAAAAGCTGGTGTAATAGAGGGTTATTACCAATACCTATAAAAAAACCACTCTAATTCACATTCTTAGACCAACACTACTGCTATTGCTATTACTAACTAAATGTCTTTATGAACAAATTCAAATGAGATTCTGGAGACGCTGCATAGAGAAAATGACACCGTTAGACTGACACACAGGAGGAGAGGCTTTAGCTTAAATTTAGAGGCTATATGCACACAAACAGTGCAGAGGCCAAGTTTTTCATGCCCCTTACTAAGTCATTAGGTAAGCAAAGCTCAAAAGGTACAATAATGAATCACAGAGGAGAAAAAAAACTTCCGAATCCCACAAAAGATTAGAGCCACGGAAAGCTTGTCTCCCAGGCACCCTGCACAAGCACAGGGCTCACTCCTTGCCCAGAGCTCCATGTATAGTAAAACCAACTGGTGTTTATGTCCCTTACACAGTAGTAACTCCCTGTCTTACACCATATCTGGAGAAGCAGGGAAGTCAGAGCATCTAGCTCAGGGCAAGAAAGAAATACACGAAGAAATACGTGATTGCTTGGATGTGCAAGTAAAGGAGGAGGGATACAGGAGCCAAAAGGAGAAGCAAGAACTATGTATAATAAATTTCAATGTGAAGTGTCAGCAAAAGAAATCAAATGAGTCACGAGACAAGTTCCAGCTCTACGGACCCCCGCACAGCAGCTCCTTCTAATCAGCCAGGAGAAATAATGAAGCCAAAAAGGAAAAAGACAGCATGTCTTGAATGCACAGACCAGAATTCAATATGAAATATTCAACCAACAAATCCAGCCTTTGCATAGTAAGGAATAAACACTTCTTTTTGCTCAGTATGAAAGACATCCTTAACATGGTTGACTGAATTGCTTCCCTGACTGGATGCTTTTCCTGTGTGAATATTATCTGCAGGGGAACACACTTCTCTGCACACATTTACCCAGCAGAACAAGCCACCCCAGACAAATGAAATGGAATAATGGAAATATTAAGGTCTATGCTTGCGACACACTTGGCTCACAAAATGGGCCCAGCAGCCACCATATTTCTGCTCTTCCAGACCACAAAGCTTCTTAGGAAAAGCTACTAGGCAGTCACTCTTCTGCATTATCTCCCCTCATTTACATTTTGCACAAACAAGACCACAATGACAGGGGAAGACATTCACTCACCCTGTACTTCTGAATATTTAATTGCTGGAGCATGAAACGACAGCTTTACAGAACAACAAAAAAAGTCTACCATGACTTAAACAGTCAGAAAGGGATTAATATCTTTCTTTTCTGGGAACAGCTAGTGTTACCAGTGTCCTTCATAAGGGGACTTCACCCTGACACAAAAGGACATGGAGATTTATCATCATGCTATCTCAAGTATGTGCCACTGCAACAAGTGAACATGAAATCTATGACAGTAGCAAAGTTGACAGCATCCTCTGCTGACAGAAGCAACAAAAAACCCCAGATTTTTGAGGAGTTCACAGCTCCCGTCAAACAGACCTCCTTACCACACCACCTCCATACGCTACTTCTATGACCATGCTCAGAATCACATAATGTTAATTATGTTTTAGTTATGTTTTAATCACAATATACACCAAGGGGGGGGGGGGGGGGGGAAATCAGTGAAATACTTAAAGTACCCAGAGAAAATTCCATATTTAAAAGGAAATGACTGAAGATAGACTAGAAAAGGTCATATTCTCTTTTCCGCTAAAATTTATTTTAATTTAAACTCCTATGATTTTGGTCTCCACGCCACCTAAACAATCCATTACTGTACTTCCATTTATTGGAAAAGGTTTGCAATAAATTTGTTTGCTGGGATTACACTGGGTATCACTAGAAGTTCAAAAGCAGATTCTGGAGAGCAGACTTCAAAGTTTGTCAGGAGAACTGCTCAGAAAGAAATACAGTGGCTTATGGAAGCGCTGTTCTAAGGTTTGGATCCAGGGCCACTCCTCACTCTGGTACAAGAGGCCATTTGCTCTCCTTACAGGAAACTAAGCCTTAACACAAATTCACAATAACCAAGTCTTCCAAAAAAACAATCCCAGTAACTTCAGCTAATTTAACAAAGTTGTACTGATAGAGCAAGTACCAGAAGACGCCTGGCTGTCTCCTACAGCCTTAGACCAAAGAACTAAGTCCTCCTAAACCTATTAGTGGTTCCTGTTCTGTCTCAAGATTTGAAGGCTCTAATAAACTCTTGGCTCCCCACCCACTCCATGGGAGAAAAAGATTCTCCTTTCCTTCATTTAACCAGTCATTTAAATCTGGTTGAGATAGCCCGATGTACTGAAGGTAGCCTAAAGCATCCTTGATTTTCATAACAGAAGTGACAAGACCCATTTGTAGCAATCACTGCTCTAATTATTGATTGAATGACTTGATTTAACTTGTTCCTACAGGAAGCTTGAGACGTCTTTGATTGGCAAACAGTAGGAAGCCACAAAGCAGTTTTGTGCTGACAACAGACTCAAACAAGAGGGTAAGGCAGCATGCACACTTACTCAAAATCTTCAAATTCTATATCGTTTCCCTCTACAGATGGACTTGAATTCTCTGAAGTGGAAGAAGAGGAGGAGGAAGAGCGGAGACGGTTTTGTTGGTATCGCATAGACCGCTGTCGAATACTGTCCCTCCGGGAAAGATACTGGATCATCCTCTGAGCATAATATGCAGCAGGAGACAACCTGAGCAAGAGATATACAGACACTCGTTACACAAGTACAGAATGACAGCCAGTCCTATTTTTCCTTTTGAGCTTCAAGTGCCAGGACAGTACAGCACATCATAAAAGCGGCCGTTTGTATTTTATTCACGAGTGAGACAGAGTAAATAAAGAAAGCATGGAGAAGTAATTTTCCATTCATATGCTACACTCCCACGTGATTCCCTTGTGGAGCCCATTGTTTCATTTACTACCAGTTCATACAACTAACCCCAGCAAGCATCCCTGATAAGAATCAAGCCCACTTTCAGTGTCAACTCTGCTTGCAATGCCAAACAGCACCAGTGTTCAAATACACGTTGAATCAACAGGCTGTTGTTTTAAGAGTACTTAAAGGGAGCATCATGAAGTATCAAGCTGGAGAAAAAATGGTTTAATAGCTTTAACTACTTTGTAATCCAAATGGTAGGCAATTTCATCAGATCCACTAGATGTATATTAAGAGGAGCTTTAAAAGCCTTGCATCCCACCTGAAAAAAACAACCCACCTTTCTCTGCAATTAACTCTTCATTCTTTCTCGAGCATAACTTGGCCTTTGTTTGCATCAGCTATCATATGCCAGTATTACTTGATGTTAGATTGGTAAAAATGCACTTTTCCTACCCTGCATATATCCACAGCTCCTAGCACATGCTTTCTGTGACAGTTACTCAGTATTAAAGTCCAGACACCTCAGATATTTGAATAATCATTTCTTTAGCCTTATTTGGATTACACTTGAACTCTAATTTGGGGGAAGGAGGGGAAATGAAAAGCACCCCCCCCCCCCCCCCGCAAGTAATCAGACATTAAAATGTCTATTCCTTTAACTTCTAGCTCCTCCCCATTCCATACATGTGTTCAATTTTGTTCTTTTTTATTCAATGCAAGTTACCAGACTCTATTTTCACAAGCCTGGGAAGTACCAATCTCATTTCTTGCTAAGGCACTACGGGCAGGAAACTGATAACGGAGAAAGCACCTCTAATTTTTAATCAGCAAATGGAAGTGTGAGTAGCTTTAAACAAATCAAACAAAAAAAACCCGCAAACAGTGAATTCCAGCGGATAGTCTAGAGATGAAATCATCTGCAGTCATGAAGAGAGGTGGCCTCTCTGCCTTCAAGGAATAATACCCATCTTTGGGACAGAGCTTCAAGATAAATTCAGTTTACAGTGGACCTCACCAACAGCCATGAACACTCTTAAGCATATGTTTAACTTTGTAGTGACCAACACCACACAGTTTCAGTGTTATACTACAACCAGCAACAAACATGCCACTCTATAATCATCTCTGATAATATGATTGTTTCAACATTTTTCTTTTACCCTCCTTCCACAGTTGTGCTGATTCTATGGGAATGTACTGGGAATAAGATTTAGCTTATATTTGGATAGTTTCACATCCACATCAGTATGAGAAGCAAACAATCGGACTAGGTTTGATACAATGCTCTGCTACTATACTTAAAGTCACATTTCAAAGGAAAACTACATTTAATAGTACTTCTAGAGACTACTCCCTAGAGCAGCACAAAAGAAATGTACTAATTCTTCAAGGGATAGATTGTATTAATGTTGTTTTGGCTGCAGAACCCATCAACGACATTCAATCTCCCATTCCATCATACACTCAGATCATATAAGCAAAAGAGAAGGTGGCAAAAAAAGAAGGAATTAGAAGTCACATAGACAGTAAGAGAAAGTGTCTTCCCCAAGGTAAGCTCCTTGTACCCTACATGGGTACCTTCGTGGTACACAGGCAAGTCTAGCAGACAGACTACAGGCTCAGGGGCCTAAAAACTTAGTCAACAAGCAGCAAAAGGGTAAGAGGAACCACACACACAGTTTGTTTTGGATTCCTCCTGGATCTTTTATGCACTGTTTGATGAGTTAAAGCTGTTCGTGCTTACATAACATAGAAGGCTTTGCTGTACAAACACAGCACTTCTCTCTACTCCTGTGAAGACTTAATACACCAAGTATAAAAAAGTAAGGCATTACAGCAGTGCACTCATAAATGAGGAGCTGTTCCATTCTTTGGCCTTTTCCGTAAGTCAAAGCCTCTATGCATGCCTAAAAATAAGTCTATGGCATAATATGTGCATACAGAGAAAGAAAGGAACATGGAAACATAGCAACACTGGAAAACATTAACAGTGGTCTCAGCAGTCCAGCAGTGTAATCACTGGAACTTTCTTCTTTGCTAGTATCACACCAAGGGAGAGTTTTACAGAAGGATATAAAGAACTAGTTTTGCATGCAGTCTTCTCAAATTATGCAGCACATCACAAGAAAAAACACAATGATGCTTGTTAGAAGAACAAGAAAAAGTAGGCAATAAAGACTGGCCATAACAGATGATGAGATGCCAGATTCATCTTCCTGATAGCACATGGTATGTAGACTGGATAGACTGTGAAAAAGATTTCCAAAGAGAAGACAAAAAGCTTAAGTCCGATACACAGAGAGAAAGGTGCGAGAGACAAAATACAAAAGGGCAGGGCAGAAACATAGTCAAATCAATAGGTTAAGAAATTATTCTTTGCAGATCAGTGTATGCAGGGCAAAAAAGAAAAAAAAAAAAGTTATATTTGTCAGGCTGTACCTGTCTTTGGAATACAGTTATGACACAAACTGGACCAGAGCTGAGAGACAGCGTAAGAGATTAAGCTGTCCTGGAGGGAGGAGAAGGCTGAAAAGCAGCATAAGAAACATTAACATTAAACATATTTCTTCAGTTCATTCAGCTATTGAACACAACTGCAAACCAGCGCCTGACCACAGTTAGCCTACCAGCTGGCTAAACACACGCCAGTCACAGCAGACTGCCTAGTCCATTTATTTCTCCCTCTGTCTCTAATAAAACAGCAGCAAAACAGACAGAGGTTATCCAGTAATTCTTAAACCCAGTTTGCGTTCATAGGACAGTAGGCTGCATTTTGCAACACCACAGGAGCTAAATTAACCTAGTCTCTGAGGTGACTGGACCCTATTTACTGGAGCAGATGGTTCAGAGGAGGAGAAGCTATGCTACCACACATGACCACCACAGAACAAGGCACCAAGTGGGAGAGATGCTGCAGTGAAAAAAACAGAACCACCCAGCTTCTGTCTCATCCAACAACTATGTCACTGAGAGGCAATGCATTCTCTAGGCACCCAGTGCTGCTGGCTGGCCAGTGTGAAGTAGAACTGAGGAATGGAAATGTTTTGCTAGCATTAGTGAAGTTCAGGTGTCTTGCTTTAAATGACATCAAGAATGCTAAAGAGCAAGTTACTACATAGCACAGTGTCCTCAGCTACAGCCAGATATCCAAACCAGCTGGGCATATTTATGGACAACACAAAAATTTTTTACATAAAGGCTGCTTCTCTTCATCCTCCTACTATTTTAGTATCTTCTAAGGAAGTAGTTTGTTTTTTTTTAAAAAGCCCAAGAACATGAACTGGAGAATGTCTATACCGAGTTCCCAAGACAGCCACAAGAACTGGCGTATCTGCATCCAAGTGCACTATACTGCTGTGCGGAACCCCAAGCTTCCTAACATTTCAGAAGTACTGACACCACTCATCAACCCTGCTTTGATGCTGATGGCCAGGATGTTCACTGACAGTACTACAGCTCACACCTCTAAATGTCTCTCAGCCAGCACACATGTTTTAAAGGGGTTACCTGATTGGTGTCATTAATTTCCTTGGTAATATCTACAGTGGCATACATACCACCAACCCTTGAGCTGAAGGCAATGCTGGTACCAGACACCAACTTCCGGTTGCTTCCATTCCACTTAAGCCTGCAACTCACAGGCAACATCCAGCCTGAGGGTCTCTTTCCTGGAAACTTTCTAGCAGCTTTGATTTTTTTCTAGAGGTATATTCACTAAATACCCTTGTGATGCTTTATATATGCAATATGGGAGCATCTTTTTGAGTACTTCTATTTAAATCAAAATAAAAAAAAAATAATATAGGTCTTCTGCGATGACAGCTTTATTTGATTCTTCTGCAGATTGTTTTTTGAGCTCAGTACATAGGGAAACTGTGAAGAGTGACAAAACAACCAGGCTGACCTTAGAGAAGTTCAGCAAGGCCACCAAGCAAGAATGCGGCAGTCTACCTCAGAATATTCATGCTAAATCTGAGGGAACTTAAAAAAAAAGTTCTCCCTGCCTCACTCCTGACCTAGGTTATTCAAATATAGCACCATTACAGACAAAGTGGAACACAACTAGCACAAGCACACGCTCTTAAAAATAAATTCTTCAGATCATGGAGTTATAAAAATAAATAAAAATACTCCATTGGAGACAACTTGGCCTTAAGGAGGTAATATAATCTATATTTAAACACACATGTACACACTGACATATACAGATATGTTTATTTCATCTTTGTTTCAATTTTCCACTTTGTTATTTAAGAACATCTGAAAGTCATAACTTTCCATTACAAACTTACGATGCTACAAAAAAACCTCAAAACGCAGTAACACTACTGTTAATCACAACCTTAATTTCTCATTACAAAGGGGAAGTTTAAAAATATCCTAATAGCCTAGCGCAACAGTAAGGTTTACAGAGGAAGACTCTGATCTCACCCCACTCAAACTTTCAGCTCGTGCTGATCACGCAGCTATGAATCTCATCCTCTGAAAAGGACAGAGACAATTACTGAAACAACCCACTTAAAGGAGGTTTCAAAATTGGATTTTTCTTCCAAAGCTCCTTATAAACTCAAGCTACTATAGCTTCTACCACAACCTAAAAACAATTGAACTGTCACATGAAAAACAGCGTATCAGTTCAAAAAATGGCTTCAAGTAGGAAAATATTTTTGGCAATGCTCCTTATGCTAGGAAATGTCTCAGGCAGTGATCCCTTTTCATACATTTTACTGAGCTTCATCATAGCAGAGATCTGACAGAAGGGAAAAAAAAACAACAACAACAATTCAGCAATCTAGGCAGTCCCTCCTCCTTTTCTTTTTCAAAAGGCAGCTCCCAGAGAGCTAGAATCAGTTCTCACAATCTCTGCTCAATAAATCTGCCTGTTCTGGATTATGCATTCCAGAAATGAGGAACAGTACACTTCCAGCCATTTAGCAGCTCTTGGCATTCATAAATTCACCTGAACGAAGTAACACCTTTTAATTAACATTTGTAAAATACCGTTTTCATCTTTCCAGGTAAATTAATCCCTTTACCTGTCATTTAATCAATTGCCATTTAGAAAGCTTTTACATTTATCTGCGTCATTCTGACATGCAGTTGCCAAGAACTTCTGTAGTTACCTAGGCTGATTTCCCAATGACCTTATGTACAGGTAGCACACTCTAGCTCACCTTCACCTCTCTGCAGTTTTATTTACGTCATTCTTGAGCCTTTGAATTATCTTTACAAAGCAACTTTCTTTGCAATAAATGGAAAAACAGCCTAATATAAGATTCCACCTCTGCAAGGCTTTATCTATGGACATAGTTAGCAAGGAGTTATTTACCAGCATAATTGTACCATGTGGCCAGTTTGCAATGTAGCCTTCTATTTCAGAATTTGTAATTAGAGCATCATCTGTACAAAAATGCACGTTTTGTTGTTAATGATGTAAAAACTAACAAGATTAAAAAAACCCACAAACCTCCTTCAGCAACTTAGACATTTAATTTTCATACACGGATATGCCTGTACTCTCATTTATGATAAATCCTAGTAGCCTTCAATTCACGCAGCTATGCCAGAGGTTCCCCAAGAGGCTAAATCAAGACATATTTTACACTTAGTGAATTCTCCTCATTCATAGCTTTGTTAAACCCATCCAAAGAAAGCTTATTTGTCATGATTTAATTCTTTGAAAGCTTCCAAAGCTGCTTGCTGTTCACAATTCTATCAATTCTTCTGACAGAGTCTGTGGGTCACATTACCCCATCTGTTGCTTTCTTAATACACTAAGTACAACCTGCAAATATCACTCCTTTCCATTTTTTATAACTCTGCCATGTTTGCTTTTTCTAGTCCTCTGAAACACTCCCACCTCTTCTGGAGATTAAGCAGCACTGCAGGTGTTTCTATGTCTAATGTCAATGATTCATGACTCTTCAGAAATAATTGTCAGTATTTTGCCGTTAGTTAAGTATACTTAGCATCCTGGTTATGCTCTCTTATATGGATATGTTTATGGAGACATTTAATTCTTCCAAGCACGTTGCCTGCTCACACCAGCACCTAACTGCCTTTACTGCATTCTCCACTGCTCCTGAATAGACTATTTGTTTTTTTATTAATTTTTCAAATTTACTGGTATCATCTCATTTGCTGTTGGACCTGCTTGCCACATAAGTGTTCTCCATTCCAGATGATTTGAGGAATCCTTACTGTGCTTACTTCAACAACAATTTCTTACTCTTTTCCTCATTCTCTCCCAGACTTACCAGCATTGTTTCATTTGGTTTGCATCCTGCCTCAAATGGCAAGTTATGGAGGAGGAGATGAGCTCAATATTAGAACCATTCCCACAGGATTCAGTGACTTATATCAAAGTTATGCTGTTGCCTATGAAACTTAAATGCCTCTAGACTGCATTTAGCTCTTACCTGGCTGGATCTGGGTAGATCGGATGTTCCCGGGACCCTGCTCCATCATAGCGAGATAATGAAATGAGGGAAGACTCCAGCAACCTCCTAGCAAGGAAAAACAAATGATGAAGTCAGAGACCATTCAGGAACATCCCCTCTATTCATGCCCTACTTTCTGAAAGCTCTTAAGACTATTTCTGTCATCAGTGCAGAGAATTCTGCAACATACTGAACAACTCACTGATGGCATAAGTGTTTTCACAACACAGCTATTCAAAGTGTAATATTTTCAGTCCACAGAAGAAAGAACACCTCAAGTAAGAAAGAAGAGTGGTCCCAAACCCGCTTCCAAGATTCAAGAGAGAAAGATGCATATGCTACTTCTCCTTAGCCATCCCAGTTTGTCAGCTCCATAAACACTAATGCTACACTGGCCATCTGTCAAATTCTTACCTACTCGAAGGAGGCTACACAGGGAACAGGCCAAGGACCACGGGACAAAGAACACGGCTCGGCATGTGGATTCTAAGGGCACCGTGCGTTTTTATTCACAGTAAGATATTCAATCTTAGTCTCATGGCTCAGAAAGAAAGGTTTTCAGCTACAAAAGAATGTTCATTTCCTCTGTATCTTGATCAGCCACAGGAAGAGATACCAAATATTCACTCAAGAAGTAAATGTATGCAAATGCAGCCAGACAGCTTGAATATGCAAGCAGCGAGTCTGAGTCATGAAGGCAGCAGAATCAAAAGCATGTAGCAGGAACATGTCCTCCACCCCTGGCTTCTACCTCTATCTAGCTTCTTGTCATAAAGCAGAGGATAGAATTGTTTCAAGACGGACTCATTCAGGCCTGCTGCAGCCATTAGATTAACAAGAGAGATGATTTGGGGTGGGTGTGGAAAGTGGAAAAATCAACTGCCAAAGTTTGTAAGGCTGCTGAGTTCCCTTTCAAGTCTTTTTGCCTCAGAACTTCCGCTAAATTTTGTTTTCCGCTCTTTATAACTTAAATGAAAACTGCCGTGGTCTGAAAGTCAAAGAGGTCCAACACCACATCTGTTCTATTCACCTACACACATCACTGGCAAGAAAGATTTGAACCTATCAGTCTTAGCCCCACACTCCTAATTCGTAGTTAGCATTTGCGATGCAGGGCAGCAAGCGTCAACACAAGCAGCAGGAAGAAGGGAAGAAGGACCAGACATAATCCACGCCCAGCTTCCCATTGATAGCCAGATAAAGACAGCAGAAATGCAAATAAGATGTTCTTTCCAGCAGCAGCTCCCACATCAGGATTGCAAGACAACTTTTCATTGTCTTCAGAGACACAAAAATAAAAACCCAACAAACAAAACACAACACACCTCAATTTTACATTACAAATCTAGAATACAGAAAACAGCAACAGATTGCTCCATTTACACGGAAAGTCATGTGTCAGCTCAAGAGACTCAGTGCTTGCTGCAAAGCACTGGGACTCTACAGAAGGAAAGAAATCCTGTCCCCTCTGGCACGAAGTTGCTTGGCAACCATTTGTCTTATTCAAGAACAGTTATTAAATCTCTTAAACTTTGAGATGAATTAATTCCCCAGGTTACTGAATCAAAAGCTCTAACCTTCAACACTGCTAGGTATTAGGAATCCCTTGGCAACCCAGAAAGTTATCATACTTCTATCCAGCCTTACCAAACCCTCTCTCCTGCTCGAAATATATAAGTCAATATATGCAAAAGCAGTTAATCCAGAAGAAATGGTACAACAGCTTTGTGAGGTATACCTGAAGTCCTATACCTATGAGGTATACTTATCACCTGCATCATATATAAACTGCTTTTATTCCTCCTGGGAGGAAGGTAGACAGATTAAAATTAGCAGAAGAGATACTCTACCTATTCAGTCAGCTGGCCCCTTTCTAAACCACTGGCTCAGAGTTCAGAAACTGGGCTACTGCCTCTGCAACGACAACGTGCTTTTTAGAAGTCTGCTCTCCACAGCTGCTTCTGCAGAGCACTCCAAAACCAGCAGCTTGCAAGCAGCCTGGACAGGAAGGGACTCTCCTGTCTCATCGCTGGAATTAACTGGGGAGAAGAGCTCCTGTGGCACACAGCCTGGCAGGGCCACAGCCCCAGAAACAGCAGTGCCTCCTTACAGGTGTGAGCAACCTACACACAACGCTTGTTTGATGCCATTTCCCTGCAATGTCTATGGTGTCCTGGTAATGTGCGTACACAAATAATCATCAAACTCATCATCCCTGTCAAAAGTCTTGATGCCTATACACTATGCATGCCACCCTCCTCCCCAGCCTTTCAGAGTCTATCCACTAAATGACACAGCAAAACCAGAGCCACGAGGGAAGATGACCAGTGCATGCTGCATGGCCCAGTAGGCTCTGCTGGAAAGGAGTCTCCAGGTATTCTCCAGCCATATTTCTCTTCTCACCTTTGGAATGGCTTGCAATTGCCTCAGAAGAGCACGGACTTAGAGCAACTACCTTCTGAAAGCAGCCAGCAGCTGCGGTGAAGGAAATCAAAATGTATACCAAGCAGAAGGCATCAGAAGGGTGTGGAAGCAGGAGCAGGGCACACGTACTGACTAGGTGTGGGTCAGCCAGGAGTCCCTCTGCTTGGCTTGGGAACAGCACTTTGGGGAATCTACAGTTCTCACCTCAGTACCTCATCCTTGACATAAATACTTGAGGAGCCTTGCTCTACCAGTTACCTGGAATCTCAGACAAGAACCAATACGCATTATTTCAATGAAACACAAACCAACAGTTGCCTGAGCCACAGGATGGCAAGGTGTCTGGGTAAACAGACTTCCTACAGGCCTCACGGCCCCGTGATTTCACCCGAACAGCCTGCAACCCACGCAGCAACAGGAGCTGCTGCTGCTTCAGGAGCCCCTCCTTCCACAGAAGGGCTCCCTAGGAAGACCAGCCAGCCACAGGGCTGTGGGGAGCGGGATGGCAGATGCTCCCTGCTACGCATGCTCCCCAGGACCGGCGCCGAGTCTGTGCCATCCGAGTTGGCCAGTCTCAGCCAATACAGCCTCTTCAGCAGAGCCTTCCAAGCCTGCCAAGACCAAACTCAGCTCTGGCTCCATCTCACACTGAGGCACACAATCCACATACTAGGGCCACGTTCAGATCACGCAGACAAAGATAAATCAGTTAAGAGCAACTGCTAAAAGTTATAGCTGATTTTAAACCTAACTGGTAGTTCTTAATCACCCTACAACTGTGCCCTCTCAGATCACAGAGCAGTGAACAGCCAAATATAAACACATACAGTAGGCAAAAAAAGAAAACAAGGCAATGTGCAGTCTCACAAGATCCAGATGGACCATCTCTGTGCTTTATGCTCCAGAGAATAACAATATCTGTACTGAAACCAGAGTACTAAACACAAATAAAACCTCTTATTTAACTAATTCATTCTAGACTGAGCCCTTGAGGCCCAAGTTAACAGATCCAAATGTATGTGGTACTGACAAATGGGTTCAATAATAGATACACTGCTATAATAATCAACAAAGTGTCTCATCTGTGACACTGGTAGTGTAACCTACTGTCCCCCAGGAAAGCACAGACAAATGTTTTTAAAGTAAGTCATGTTGCACTATCAAGTCTCAGGTGCCACATTGACAGCTTTTGCCACCCAAAGTCCCAGAAGAGACTTAGACTATCTGTTTTCAGTAAGCTCAAAGTATAAGGTAGCCCAACTTCCTACCACAGTAAATGCTAAGGTTTGGAGCAGTTCTGTTAAGGACGATAAACATAATCCATGGTTGAATAGCAGCTCTGTTACAGGGTTCTGCTAGCCACTAAATATCTAAGTCTCCAACAGAGAAGTATGCTAAGAGAGAACAGAAATGCATGCACGCTTGCATCTCCTTTGAAAGCATTTCAGAAGCTCATGCTTGACTTCTGAATGCTTGCTGGAGCTTGCAGTACCCTCTCCCACAACCCCCCTTTTTGCTACCCAGATATATAACAGGCTAACACCAGGCTCTGCGGAAGCAATTGCTCCACTAACTCTGTCTAGACAATATGAAATTGTCACAAATGACATCTAAAGTACAATTAGCAGAGAAACTGCAATTTCCACTCTCCTCCCCCGCTCACCACGAAAAAAAAAAAAAAATCACACAGTATCATCCTCCAGGTTGTCAGTCAATGCCGCAATGATGAAGACTAACTCTGCTCACCCTGAGAGATGCTTCTGGCCCAGCTTGCTAAAATAGGAGGAAGGGGACTGTAGTTTTTCGTTGGTTTATTTTTTTTTTTATTAGAACTACTATAAGAAGATATAAATTGCCTCTGTTCAACAGCACTGAGATCTTAGCAGACTCCTTTTCTGTCAGACATCAGTAGCTAAGGAATTGCCACTCTATACCGGCTCTGATACCTTGGGTCTGCAAACAGCAGCAATCACTAGCGAGAGGGGAAAGGCAGCAAGGTCCAAATTACAGGACACCTTTAGACAAGGGAGAGAGAAGGAGAGTGTATGCACACAAGACACTACAAGCAGAAAAGGGAAACTTCTCAGGAATGAAGCAGCTGAATGCTAGAAGCTGCAGCTCGAGGGGAAAGAGAGTCGTGAAGCAACCTCCTCCCAGAATATCAGCCACTGGACTATACCCACACTCTCCCCACGGGGGTGAGGATCACCACCAAAGCCTCTCGGGACAGTGATTCATCTCAGAAGGCTTTGAGAAGATACTTAAATGGAGCAAGTTTAACTTCTCAGTAACAGTTTCTAAGGATATGCAATTCCTACACCACACCTTAGATTTGCTGTCACAGCACACGCATTACCGAGTAGCGTCAGTCCAAACGACACCAAGGGAAAGGCTTTCCTCCCCATCCAAAACGGAGGCACTAACAAGCAGCGCTGAGGCTTAGTTTCCTTAAGATCAAAAGGGTGTTCAGTCAGCTGCCATCCTCCCAAGCTGCTGCTGCTGCACACCAACAACCAGAGCAAACCAGCAGAATGAAGCAAGCACGCCTGCCCTCCCTCCCACAGTCCCAGCCTCTAGTTATGAAGATGGCATAAGACAGAGCAATTCATCATTATCCTTTGAAGCAGAACTATATTGACAACTCTGGCAGCTTCTGCGAGTTTCCTCCTCCAGTTTTGTATCTTCCCTGGAAAGGCTGTTATATTCCCTACAGCCCGTTTGGATGCAAAATTACTGCACTGCTTCATATGACATCCCTTTTTCAGCCCTCCAAATAACAGTCAGCAGTCAGTTCTCCTGAGCGCTCGTCCCTAAGGATGTGCTTCTGTGGTTCCTCACAGGAATGTAAAGAATAGCAACAGTTTAAAACTCGATTCCCTTCAGTGATCTTCCTCTTATGGCAGGGCAATGTTTAACCTACAAATAACAAGAAAGCCAAAGCGTGAAGACAGCTGAATGTTCTCCAGCTGCCCAGTAGCACTGCTACCCTCCCTCAAAACCTAAGCTCAATTATAAACTGTTAACAAGCCCAATTAATTCTTGGAGATCAATTATAGCCTCAACAGAACACTCGAAAACTATTCTAAACAAAGATCTCAACTAACCCAATGCACTGGCTTTGGGTTTTTTTTTCACCTTCCCTTTTCTCAGAAGAATAGGGAAAAATTATTTCTGACATCTCTGTATTGTGTTGCGTACTTTCAAAGAGCAAACTGAAATCACATAAGGAGAAACCATCAAGCGTTTTGTTCCATAGCTTCATTTTCCATAAATGTTTTGTAGTTCTTGTCAAACAGAAAAACACTATTGCTATCACCAGTTTCATATTCAAGCTTAAAATAAAAAAAGCATTCAGTATGCAGTTCTAAACATTGCCTGAAAAGATGATTTCTAAAATTAAGTCCTTAACATAATCTATTCTGATACCTCTAAGCTAACATTTCTAGACTGTTTCAGCTTTCACATGGTTATGGTTAGACATATTTAGCCTGGCATCAAGACTTGAATTAAGATAGGTCAGCAGCAGATGATTAGAAGAGAAGAAACAAACAAAACAGTCAAACTTTTCTTATGACAGTCACAGCCATCTACAATTGATAAACACCCTGAGAATGTCACTACTGATGAAAACCCCAACACTCACTCTTGCAGTTCTCCGAGTTAGCTCCCCCATCTTCTTGCTTACATCTTTGCTGTACAACATCTTCCGTGAGATGCGAGAGTTGGTTGCTGCCTTTCTTACGAGTATCCAAGCCCTGTTTGCACTCATCACCCCCCCCCTTTTTTTTTGAAGTTATTCCACATAATGAACTCCCTTTGTAAGAGAATTTCCTTTCTTTAGGGAAAGCCATAACAGCAAAGATGCAATACATGATCACAGAAATGCTCCAAAAATGGCCTTTGTAGAACACTTTGGCCTGTTTGTGACAGAATTTGGGCTAACTCTGAAGGGCAACCAGGGTTAGAGAAGACATGCTTCCCAGATGGACGTGTGGAGTTGTCAAGAGAAGCAGGTTTGATATAGGAGAGAAGTTATTACAAAAAAAAACATTTTCCCCGTTCACTGATTCTGGGCAAGAATCCTGCAGAAAACAAACTGTGAGGATTTCCCTGTCAGAAAACATTCCGCACATCAGGTCTTCAGCCAGGCTGAAGAAGTACATTTGGAAGAAGTGTAGGGAAAAGGAGCACAATTATACAAAACAAAGAGCTGTAGGTAAGAGTTCAAACAACGTAAACAAGCATTGGGATATGAGTTCTTCTAATCAAAAGGCAGGGAGCAGAGTCTCAAGAAGAACATGGTTAACCTGCTTCAGTTTAACTACAAAGTAATACCATATGATGAATTGTGCTACTACTGCACCTCTTCTCTTGGACTAGGAAGTTCAACTTCCATTTACCACCTGATGCCATAGGACTTACACAGCACCTTTGGACCTCATCATAGGGAAAGTCAGTGGCTCTGAGGAAGAGGACAGATTTTTTTTTTAAGTGGACCCACGGTGTTTAAGTGGACACTGTTAATCTATTACTTCACTTGCTGACAAAGGCCATGCATCAAACAAAAGATGGGCAAGCATGATGCAGAGGTCTTCATCATACAGCACCCGGGGAATGATTAATGTGTTATTACAACAGGCAAGAGGAAGCACACATCCATGACAAACATTAGAAAAGTCAAGAGCAGCTATGGCAGCATTGATTAGTTTGGCAATAACTCCAACATGAAAAAAATTATGAAAGATCTTGCACTTTCATTTTCCAGGAGCAAAACTTGCGGGATGGGGAGGGGAGAAGAAATTTAAATTAGCTCAAGCTACTGCATGTGCTGTTTTGCTCTACAGTGGCAGTTTTACACCAGTGCTCAGAATGGGGCAGGCACCTCAGCCAAGCTGAAGACAGACATCACATTCCTCCACCTAGACCCTTAACAATATGCAATTTTATCAGAAATTCAGCTAGAGGGAATCAGTTCCTAGTCATCATGGTTATGATAACAAGCTTAAAAGCATGGCCAGAACATAGCCAACACAGTGAACGCCCTCAGCCTGCAGACACCCTTAGTATTCCGAGGGTTCTTCTACCTAGCTTCATATGTATAATGTCTGCTTCAAATTCTTCTTGTTCTGGGAGTTCCCAACACCACAGATTGTGTGGACAGCAGAAATTTCTGCTTACCCACGCACGCAAATCTGCGTCAGCTTCTGGGATAATTACATAGGGCTCCTGCTTCTCCACAGAGAACTGAAGAGGAGGTGTCTTTCCTGAGGGGGCAGAAGCCGTACCATTATCTCCATAGGCTTCTAAGGCTACAAAAACAGAGGTCCCACCACACATCAATCACTTCCTTTAAAATGCTCTTGTTCAGGCTGGACTAATGAAGAAAGGCAGGTCAACAGATGACCAGCAGGCCAGTTCAGCCACTTACAGCAGCTCTCCCACTTCATGAAGACAGGGGAAGGATTTAATACTAACACATTTCAAGCAGAAAAATGAATCCATTTCCTGGCAGATAATGAACCCTGTTTATTCACAGTCTTCAGTTCCAGCAGGTGCTTTCTCAAGAAGAGCAAGGGAGGGGGTCAGTTACATCATCACACAAACAGCCATTTGGCACAATCAGTTAAATATGTATGTGGAAAATTTAAAATGCATGTTAGCTATTCAACAGACCAGAACGGCTTAACCGGAGAAATCTAGAGTCATCACTATTTTGGTTACAGTTGTATTACTGAGTCAGATCACAGGTCCCTCTCTCTCCTCCTGCTCCAGGCCGAGACAGTAGATGCATGCTGCTCTACTGCAAGTTCTCCAGCCCAGATTCTGTAATACGGAGCGAATAATTGGATGAGGGCACTTTGTCCCCAGGTACACCATGCTGGCTGCGTTTACAAAGAAAGTGAAGAATGAGTGCACACATGCAATATATGTGACTGCACATCTAGCGATTAAGAGCTTGTATTAGTATAAAAAAGAGGTACACTATACCGCCAGTAGCTCCTCCCCACACTTAAGAAAGCTACACACAGCTTTTAGCTGAGCAAGCAGGCCTGAAATAGCAGGTCTGAGGGCCTGCCCATAACTTATTTCTTGGCAAAAGAAACAAAAAACAAAACAAAACTTAAGAGATTGTTTTAACATTATTTATCTGAAGCCAGACAACAAGCTCTAGGAATCACAGTCAGATAGTTTAAGAATATCAAAGACCACCATTAATCATAAGTTGAGCATCATCCCCTAGACAGAATACTATAAGCACATGAACTTAATGCACCTAAGTAAAAAATGGGAACAGGAACTGTTGCAGGTCAAGTGAGCTTGTCTGGACATGCTGCCCACCCTGCAGCAGCTAGGATTAGGAGGCTGCAAGGTAGCCATATGCACACAGTACAGGAGACAGACAACCTAACAAAAGACAGCTTTCAAGAGAGGGAAGCTATTCACATTTCTTCCCTATCTGTAGGAAAGCTGAGAACTGGTATGCTTTACGGTATCCTCAAATAGCTATCTGTCTTTCATCTTCTAAGCAAAATGTCTTTATCTAACATCTTTGTTGTATGGTCATCTCATACAGACCTTCCTCAAAAGAAAAACAAAACAGAACACCACAACCCCACACCAAAAAACAAAACAACGCACCCAACTCCAGATTTTATTACTCCTCAGTACAAGCAAAAAAAGTAAGGCAGTTTGGAAGCATGTAGCTCTTCCATCCTCATTAAGAAACATCACTGGAATCCAATTTCAACAAGTTCCCTTGCTGCCATGCTGGAGCAGGTGAAGACAAAGCAAAGTCCCAGAACAATCCTATCGACAGACACCTGCAGGGAAAGAGGTGTCCTTTCCTGGAGACTGCACAGAAACAAAGTTTACCTCTTTCATTTATAGGTGAACTTCTCATTGCTAGGCCTGGACTACCAAAAAAAGAGGTAGGAGAAGGGGGGTGGTTTGACTGGGGAAACACCATGAAGGTATTTGAGAAAGCAGAGTTACTGCTCTACCTGCTTAATTTGCAAGCAAAGCTGCTGCAAGAGTAATATGGGGAAAAAAAATAAATCTCTTTATGTGCTACACTCACCACTGTATATTTAAATTCAGGCCAAGAAAAGAAGGCTTAAGCCTTTCTGCAAGTTTGGTGAAGACAGCACATGCTCAGTTTTCCAAGGTACTCAGGGAAGCTCAGCAGCAGGGAGTGACCTCTGTTAGTCACTGCAAGAGGGAAAGCACAACGCATCATTTTTTCCCCCACCAACTCTCAGTAATGAAGTAAAAGGCTCTAGCAATCTTACATTATTCTTAAACCAGAAAACCAGCAAAGGCAGGCGGAGGAACCTTTGTGCAAGAAAGCAGGCACCTCTCTCACTTGCTCTTCTGCATAACAACCACCAGCACATTCAAGAGGTCAAACTTCTACAAAGTCTTTCCTGCCCACACAGAGACAGCAGGCTTAGTCTGGAAAAAACTAGCAAGCTGGAAGGGTGGTGGCAATAACCTCAGAGCTCACGTAGACATCAACTGGCCATTTAGGCAGCCTCTCCTACAGTTCAGGTCGTGGTTACACTCTCATGATAAAAGTAATTTGTATTTTCCATTTTTAGAAAAGGCCAAGACGAACAATACTTGCCAAGTTGCTCCACAACCTGCACATGTAAACCATCACATCTAATTATCATGTCTAAATGTTCACGTCACCTTCAGATTATCACTTCACTTTATGTTTGGCACTGACAAATTAAGTCTTCATTCATTCCTGTGTGTCCAGGCTAACTACTGAGATATCACTTATCTCTGTCACCATTATTTTCAAGAACTGTAACAAGCATCTTTGGAATTGTTTCTTACCAAGCCTGAAAACAGCACAGCATAAACTTTACCAAAACTATCACATTACTCATGGACGTTGCCAGAAAATCGTTCTTTCCACAGCACAGGTAAGGTCTACACACTGTAAGTTTAAACAAAATGTTGAACCCAAACTACAAAATTCAGGACACCAGGCTAGCGAGTTTTCCACAAGTAATGGGCCTGAACATAAAGGGTGGGGAGAAGTTACATTGGGTAGGTCCATGTGGATTTGGCACAGGCCACATCCCCACTGAGGTGCAGCCAGAGCAGCCAGCATCGTACTGCTGCCTCTCCTCTCCACAGTTCGGTGGTGTGCCCTCCTCCTGCTCAAGCCCCCATTTTTCAGTAAACCCAACGCATCACTGCCACAATAGATATTAAATACTTCAATAAGTGAGCCACAACTGCTGTAAGCAATTAGGGAAAAAATAGTAACAATGCAGGTTTTGTGAAATAAGAAACAAAACAAGATGGAATACACTACATAGGTCTTCCGACTTCACCACAAGAAAAATCTTGTAGCTTTATGCTGGGTAATTCCCTCCTTTTTTAGTTCCCTCCCCCCAGAAAAAAAGTAAAGGGAATAGCATTACCCCCTTCTCTTATTTTGATGGTAAATTTCAGCCACAGAACTGTCTCCTAGGCGGCAACTCAGCACCCACAGCTGGTTATTTTGTTTTCAAGGCTAGCATATGAGTGACATGCACCTTTCCATTCACTGCTTTACACAGACAGAAAGCTACCAGAAGCCAACATATGCACAGATCTGAACAGCCTGGACATTTAAATCAAAAACCAGAGCAGCACACAGAATCATAGCATGGTTTGGGTGGGAAGTGACCTTTAAAGTCATCTCGTCCAAACCCCCTGCAATGAGCAGGGACATCTTCAACTAGATGAGAAACTCAGGCTCTATCAGGAACTCAAGAACAAGCTGTAAAAGGGACTATACTCTTCTCCATTACGCATACAGCACTCACCATTCCTGGGCAGGAATGGGAGTGTTCCTACCCTGTCAATCTACTTTAACCACAGACATCCCAGCTTGACCACAAGTCAACACTGTATCTACAATTTAGAACGGGAAGAGACATCCCTTCACGGCCATGAGTAAGCCACGCCTATTTGCATCAGAAGAAAAACGGCCATACATATTCATGGTTTCTTAAGGAAAAGCCCCAAAATTTAGGCAGTAGCTCACAGCATACTTGAACAAGAAAATAAACACAGCCCCGTGGAAAAGGTGACCACCTAGACTCCAGTCAACATCTGCCAAGCATTCCTCCAGAAAATAAACCCTGTGTTAAGGAGGTCTTCTGAGGATGGATGAGCAACCATTCAAATGCAAACAAAACCTTTGACAAGGCAGACTGCAAAGAAAGGTCTGCTCTAGCCTTGGCAGGCAACAAGCAAGAAGTCAAGATGAATTCTGCAGTTGGTCTTTTACAGCTCTGAAAAAGCATGTGCATTTGCATGTCAGAAAGATAAAAAACCTGCTTCACAGGTGACTGATCCACATCCATCCCTTACAAAAGACAGGATAAGCTGCTCCCTTGCTTGCATTCTGTATCAGGGCCATTTCCTCTCAGGATCCTCAGTCACACCTTTCCCCAAACGCTGAAGAACTTGCAAATGTATGGTAACTAAGGAGATAAGCTGCATTTTAGGACTGGGGGAGGGTGGTCCTCAAGCTATCTTGTTTTCTTTATACAAGAAACTTTCTGGTTCCTCAAGGAGATGAGGAAAGCAAGGAGCAGAAGCAACATTACCCCCTTGTGGCAGCAAAGCAATATGGAAATGCTGAGAAATTCAAAGGCGAACAGACCAGATGTTTCTTTCATATTTATTGTATGTATAGAGAGCTACGTGCTGCCAGAAAGGCCTTCAAGACTGAATAAAGAAGTGATGCGAACTGGAGTGACCACACTGGGCAGGCAGGTGAGAGCAGTACCACTGCTCCCGCCCTCCCACACCTGGTGTGACTTCAGGCCTCTACATGCCGGATAAGAGCAGGGCACAGAGGTCTGCCTTTGGCTAAAAGGTGAAACCCTGGGTAGATAATTTTTACCTTTCTAAGGGCAAGGCAACACAACCAAATTCATTCACAATGTATAGCATCGAGGACTGGATCACATTCATAATCCTATAGCTTCCTCATCTCTCCTAGATGACAAATGCTGAATTGCTAAGTACCACACAATCTGAACTCAGGAAAGCAGACTGGGTTCACATTGTGTAGCAAGAATGCAGGTAGGAGGGACCTCAATCCTCAGACAAGAGCTGGCAAAATGAAAGACACAAATTTCACCCTGGACCCTGTTACATGGTTCCAGAGAAGCTGGTCTGCATGCGTTACTTGTGCACACTGCATCAAACAGACTAAAACACATCAAAAAGCAATGCCTTTGGTCAGCTGTTCAACTTCAGCAGGTCAACTATTTGCACAGCACCGTGGGCTCTGCACTTTTATACACCCACAAACAAAACAAAGGAGCTTATACAAGTGTCTCCAGACAATACAGACTTTCACCTCACAAACTCCTTCCTACCTGTGTGCATGGCAAAACCATCACCTGGGACAGTTCAAAAGACTTCTCAGATTTTCAGATAACTTAAAATAGTCTATCTTTTCTGCCAAACTAAACAGGTGAGGCAAGGCAAAAACATTATGCATTGCTAAGACACAGGCACAGAAGTTGCTCATACCACAGCCTATAGAATTTGACCTCTGGGATGAGGGCAATGGAGTGGTTAGAGAAGTTTAACATAATTGCCAGACAAAGGTCCTTAACAGAAGAATAAGGATAATAAGCATTTCCTCATGAAACACAGGTCTCATGCAAACCTGCCTGGCAATAGGACAGTAACTCATTTATATCTCTAGCCAAAACAGACAGGTAAACAACATCAGAATTGCCCCCTTAGTATACTACAAGCAGCTAAATCTTGAATAGCATAAGTTTCTCTTTGTGCACTTCTTTTCCCCCCTTTCTACGGATTGCTTCACAGAATAAGGTTTGAAATATGTCAACAGGGACACACATGGCACTACTTGCTACTTGAATCCATTTAGAAAGATTATGGGCTGGGGTGCCATGCCAGAACCAAGAAATGCCACTAGATTTAAAACCAGAGAATTTTCTTTTTCATGAAATACCACACTAGTTCTGTACATATCACTTGTATCATATTAAAATAACCAGAAGTGACATTTGAAGATCTGGATCAATTTTATTAGACAGCATTGCACTGTATCTGTCATTAAACGATGAGCTGAAAAACTTTTCACTGGAGACCACTGCTAAGATTTTACACATAATTTTCTTAGGAAGGTGGCACTAGCTCCTCTCAAACAAGCAGCTGACTAGAAGAATCTGCTTTCGTTCCCTACTCAACTTTTCATTATCAACGTGAATTGGCCCACACAGCAACAATGGCTTAAAGTACTTACAGGATCTTTTCCCTCACGAAGATTACAGTAATAACACAATGCTTCCTCAACCTGTTTTTTAATTAACAGGAAGTCACAGGCAAGTTAAACTAGCTATCATCTGTTGCTCAATTATCCTTCCCTCATCCAGATCTTGCCAACAGCCTCTATCACCAACTTTAGGCAGCACATTTCACACGACAACTTCAGGGATTTCTGACGCTCTTTTCACTTTGATGTTAGAAGTGAAGCAAAGATAGATCCACAGTGGGAAACCACCTACATTTTAATTAATGTGATCAGCCTAGAGAACCTCAGAAAAGTTGAAGCTCAGTCACACCAACTTCTGCTTAAGGCAGACCATAAGCCTTCCCCAATTTCATACCTCACTGACACAGCTTCAAGCAGTGCACAGCTCAAGACCTGTGCTGCTTTCAGGCCAAGCTGAATGTGACAGGACTGCTGCACTGCCGAGGCTCTCAGTGACATGTTCCTCCTAATAAGAGGTGCCAGAGCTGTTAGTCAGGAATAGCTCCATTACATGCTTATTAATCCCTTCATGATCAGCCCAAGATAATTAGCCCAGCACCATCAGAAAGAGCAGGATTCTCTCCCTAGCCTCCTGGCATAACTGCATCAACAGAATTCAAAGAGGAACAGTCTTCATTAAACTACCTATTAACTTAATTGACCCTTGGTGGCAACATCTTCCCAGCAAGGTATTTCTCAGCCAGGCAAGCCAGGTCAAGGAATGGATCCTGCCCACAGACAGGGAATGAGAACATACACACAAGGTTTCCAGATGCAATTTTTATCTTAAGTTTTTCAGGGGGCCTTTAAATGCAGAGCTCAATTGACCAATGAGGACATCTAATGGAGAAACACAGAAGAACACAATATAAAACAGTTACAAGCAAACACATGCATGTCCCCCAACACTAAGAGCTAACCTGACACCCACAAAATTACATCGATTGAAAGTGTGTAAGCAGTTATCACTTGCACCCTCAGGCTTGAAGGCTTACCTTCCCTCCTGTATTTCCCCAGCACTTTCCGCATTACACAGCTTACATCTCATGAACCTTAGTCACCATCTTTGCGCACTTCTGCAGCTGCAGAGATTAACAGGCATTTTGGACTCTGCCGTGCAGGAGTGGTTCCAGCACTTCCAATTGTGGGGGCATGCCCTAGGTCTGGGAGACAAGAAGGCTGGACCTGAGGATGTTCATTCTATGCAAAAATTATGCAAATACATGCTTGCTGACATGTTACTGTTCTATAAGGAAAAATATAACAGCTAGTTTGAGAAGGGAAAAAAATTACACCTGCAGATGTGTCCCACACAGGATTCCTTTTAAGGGTGTGCTGGTTTTGGCTGGGATAGAGTTAATTTTCTTCACAGTAGCTAGTACAGAGCTGTGTTTTGGATTTGTGCTGAAAACGGTGTTGATAATGCAAAGATGTTTTTGTTATTGCTGACCAGTGCTTACACAGAGTCAAGGCCTTTTCTGCTTCTCGCACCACCCCACCAGAGAGTAGGCTGGGGGTGCACAAGAAGTTGGGAGGGGACACAGCCAGGACAGCTGACCCAGCTGACCAAAGGGATACTTCACGCCATATGGCGTCATGCTCAGCATATAAAGCTGGGGGAAGAAGGAGGAAGCGGCGGACATTCGAAGTGATGGCCTTTGTCTTCCCAAGTAACCATTACACATGATGGAGCCCGGCTCACCTGGAGATGGCTGAACACCTGCCTGCTGATGGGAAGTAGTGAGTGAATTCCCCATTTTGCTTTGCTTGTGCATGGGGCTTTTGCTTTACCTATTAAACTGTCTTTATTTCAACCCACAAGTTTTCTCACTTTTACCCTTCTAATTCTCTTCCCCATCCCACCAGGGAAGAGTGAGCGAGCGGCTGCCTGTCCACTGCTTAATCACCAGCGGGGGTTAAACCATGACAAAGGGGAAAGATTTCAGAAAGCTCACCACAAGTCCACCCAACATGTTTAACAGGAAAGAAAATGAAGTTTTACTTCAAGGAAACTACCATGAGCATTTAACACCGGAGTGGTCACTGCTCTCAGCTTCCTTACCTCACTACTCTGACAGTTACCTTAACTTCAGTTAGAAGGGAAGCAGAAGCTCCTGCCACGCCTGTTCTTTAGAAAGGCCTGCTAACAGAAGCAGCAGGCTGGGAAAACAAGAGTCCCTATGAGCTTCTCGACAACCTCTGCCAAAAGGGTTTCACTGAAGATTTCACCTCATAGGAATTCCTCTGAAATTAAGGTCACGGATCAAACTACACACTCCAAATTAATGTCCCAGCAAAAAGCAACTGTTTTGCATAGGTGATCAGGTAGGCAACTAACCCTGCACCGATGCTACAGCCACTGAGCAGGCAGCAGCAACCACCATGGGTGACAGGCCAAGGGACCCAGAGATTTAGTCACAGGGCTCTAGCTGTTAGACAGCAACCCATACAGCTCCTGCACACTGGGGTGGACTGAGTTATATGCCTCAGGGCACTTTTAAATTATATGACTCCAGCAGAAAAGATCACATCTACAGATCCCACCACACCTCATTGTCCAAATACGTGACAACTGCCTGATCAATAAAAAGGTGTTTGCCCCCATTATTTCTGACACTACAGTGACTCGGTCCAGAGAACAAGCAACACAGTGGAGACACTATGAGCATGCACAACTATTTCAAAAGTAAGATAACGCAAGACTTACTCAAGTGCCACTTTAAAGCTAAAGTTGTCAGTTCCTTTTCACCTCTCTGCCTTTTAATAGGGGACTAGAGGATAACATTTAATGTCAGGTACATCCAGGCCCAAGAAAGAAGTAGTTACCGTGTAATCAGCTTGAGACTCTCATTATGGCAGGCTATAAAACAAACTGGGACAAGGATTTAGCAGCAGATGAATAATTTCATGACCACCACCACTTATTTGCTATGCAACTACAGCAACAAGAAAGGCAGTCACTGTTCCAGCCTGAGTATAATAAGCTTATCTGCAGGAAGAAGGAAAGAATTCCCTTTCCTCAGGCACTCCTGTGTACAAAGCCTCCTCAGTCAGTTATATCTGCATCCAACCTGGAAACTTTGCTTTCCTACAGGACAAAGCCTCCATTTCCAAGAAACAGCAAGACTGGATCTTTCCTCTGACAAGCATACAAACCACTTGACAGAGAGAGGATGTTGAACTGAAACCCAGCAGCGAAACCCTATCCAAAGTACCAATGTAGCTGAATTGTCCATACAAGCCAGTGGAGACACTCACACAAAGCACAGGTCCTTCCTGGCCCAAGTTTGATTTGGCTCATTCTGTTTCCTGTAACACATCTGAAGTATATATACACAGAAAAAAAACCAACCCACAAACAAAACTTTCCAAAAAAGAATCACCTTTTTAGAAAAGAATACAGCAGAGCCTAAAATTTTGAGTTATCAGCATGCCCCCGACCAACTCACCCTAGATTAGGGTCAATGGAAGCCACTTTCAAAACTCACCTCTTTATCAAAAGCAAACAAACTGCATAGGTTTGACTGAACACTCACAACCAAGGTGCATGTCCAAACCACTGACACGGAGATTTGACTTTTTTTGCCCTATACGGCAACATCAAGGAAATGATTGTTAACCCTTCCAACTTAACAACTACAACCTCAGCAAGACACAGCACTCAAAAAGGCAATTCTCACTATTTGGGCCCACTTTTTCATGCTTACCCTGGGGCAGATTCTCTGTGAGCAGCACACGCATGGCATGTGGCACAAGCGACAGCATAGCACATTCTGTGTTCCCACCCTTCTGCAGTGTCTGGGAAACACTAGGAGCATAGTTCTCCCCAGAGATCTGCTGCCAGAGCCCACACTTTAGCCTGTCTATACCACCATTCTTTCCCATTGAGAGGTCTGGTGTTTGCCCTTACAGACGCCCTCAGAACCTATCTGCAGCACGACAACGGCAGCTACAAAAGACATCAATGCAACATCTCTATTTTTATCTACATAAATAGCACATGACCACATGAGAAAAGACTTTTAACTTTGAAAATACTGAAAAGCTTGGACTAGATGTGAAAGGTTTAAGAAAAAATAGAGGAGGAAGGCCAAGCATATATCTTACCTCCTGAGTGAATCCTCCTCTGAGCTTTCCTCAGGCATTTCTTGGTTTAAGGCCTCCTGTGATACATTCCCAGGTCTGCTTGAAGCCGACTGGCTGTAAACTCTTTCCCAGTGCCCCGTCTCCTGGTTAAAGACCACTCCCACGGTCCTCTCCTCCTGCGGGGTGGAAGAGCTGCCCAGCTGCAGCCTGCTAGAGGCAGGAGCTCTGCCCTCGGTTGTCTCTGCAGGCTGCACCTGGCTGGTGTTTGGAGGCACACCCTCAAACGTGCTTTGGACCTGCCCTGGTGTGTAGCTAGGCGTGCTTCTTTCCCAGCGCAGCGTGTCATTGTTAAAGGTCAGCAGGTTATGACAAGCGCGACAGCGGTTCAGGTGACCCCGGGACAAACTGGAATTGTTTTCACTGCTGTGTGGAGTCTGCTGATGGGAGGGACCCGGCCGATCAGGCTCAATGTTGTTGTTGAGCATTTCTTGAGCCTGTTGTGACTGGCTGGGCTCCCCACCAATCCCCTGATCTAACTCCTGAAGCCGGTCATATTCCAGGAAGAATCGCCTCAAATCACAATGGAGCTCATTACGGATGCTGGCCGGATTGCTCGGGCCAGCGCTACCACCACTGTCCACCTCAGCCCCTGGGGCCAGAAAGCCCCTCCCTTCTGTCGCAGAGGTATAGACCGATGCCTGGGAAGCTCCCTCCTGCTGCCTCAGCACCGACAGCAAGCTCACGGAGGAGGCACTGGTCCTAGGGGGAGGCATGGCTTCCAGCTCTGACCGAGAGCTCATGTTCAGCACTGTCCTGGACCAGTCAGACCCGCCTAAGCCAGAAGCCATCTCTCTCGCAGACTGTTGGTACCGGGACTGGTGGCCTGCCAAGGGCCCGCTGAGGGACCGCCGTGTGGGGCCCAGGCTAAGGTTGCGCAGGGTGTTGCCAGCAGTGCTGCTCTGAACTGTGCTGAAAGCAGAGGGCCTGTTAAGTATCCCCTGCTCCTCCTGCGCTACGGATGCCTGCTCTGGGGGTTGATAAGGCTCTGTCTGCACAGAGGAGAAGGAAGTGCCAGTGGCCCCAGAAGACGTGGAGGGCGCGTTCTCCTGGTGCGGGAAGAGAGAAGAAGGAAGTCTTGCACTAGAGCATCGGCTGCAAAGGCACAACATCCCCAGGTGCTGGCAGCACTCTGCTGTGGGATAGCTGACACGCTCCCGGAGCCTGTTATAGACAGATGCCCTTGTGTTCTCACTGGCTGCAGGCGGAGGTGGTGGTGGTGGAGGCGGTGGAGGGGATGGGGTAGCAGAGTCTTGAACACTGTTTTGCTCTCCCACCTGTATGCCAGAGGAGCGGGAGGACAACATATGCAGGAAGTTGTGGAGGAGGGGTGTGCGCCTCACAGGCTGAGATGGAAGGATAGCACGCTGGCGATAATGCGGCATCTCTGTGCTGTCCACGGAGATTTCCACTTCCTCATCACTCTGCAGAAGCAAGCAAGCAAAGTTCAGTCACCTCACAGCTAAATTCAATACCTCCAAATAAACAACAGTGTCAGCTACCACCCCACGCAGATGAAAGGATGCGTTAAGTCCCTTCCTAGAGGCCTTGACTTGCAGGAAACCAGCTGAGACTATTTCAAAGTTCATTTTACGGATCCAGACAACCTCTTCCTACAGCCCAGTGAGCTCTGACAATACACTGTTCATATGAACAGAAGTGTCAGCATCTGAGAGTCAGCAGCTGTGGGGGGCACTGCTAATAGCTTGCGTAGCTTCAAGTCCAGCAGAATGTCACAACAGGACTGAAAGAGCAGGGCCACTGGGACATCTGTCCCACCACTAACGAGACAGTGAGGGCAAAATAAACTTTGTGAGGGCACACTTTAGAGAGCTCTTTAATAGCCCTGCACATAACACAAGAACATTCATGTGACCAATTAAAGTGAGACAGACTCAGCTTAGAAGGACTTCAGGTATTCCGAAAAGCACAAGGCTGCTTAGGAACAGACTAGGGTTAATGTATATAGAGCATCTTGTAATTAGCCAGTCAATACAAGTACTGAGATTCCCCTTACCTGCTGGTTAGAAGGGTTAACAATTGCTGTGAGCAAGTAGTGTCCCAAGGGATCAAACCGTACCAGCCTGAAACAAAAGCAGAGACAGAGTATCAATCACCAGTTCACATTTCACATTGACACAGGAAGTTGGACGCAGCAGGGAAGAAAACCCCGTGACAAGTATTTGCAGTGAGAAGATTACTACATTGCCATCATCATCTTCTGAAGGATGTAAAAAAGTTTATGCATTAAGAAGAAAACATACTTATCTAGCTGAAGGCTGCAGCTGTTTTATAGTCCACAGCAACACTCTACAGAAGTTAAAAGCTGGAAGCAGGTACTGCTGTATCAACTGAAATAGCGAAGAAATTTTAAGGCATATGTATGTATATATTGCAAACTGGAATTTGGTACAAAGGGAGAGATTAACTTGCCTTGAATGTTGCATTATTGTCTTATTTTAAATTGCTCAAAAGAAGGCATCAAGTTTCCAACAATGCAGTTTCCTCTATAACTGCACCAATAGCTCAGTACTCTCTCCCAGCAAATTCTGGGTCCTCTCATCCTTATGGCTCACAAGTTTCATTACTAAGCTTACAAATGAACATGAAACAGATTCTGAGCGTTTATTTGGCACACATCCGATTACAAATATGAACAATCAAGCTGATCTATTATTTCAAATTGCTTTTTTCCCTGCCCACAGAACCATTTTTCTGCCAGCTGAGTCAAGGAGCTGCAAGTAACGCTCCTCTCCGCTGCTCAGTGAGGAGGGTGCGGCACCCCAGAGGAACACCCATTTCCCAGATCTGACCATTTTTCACATAAAAGTGTTCTCTTTCCCTGGAAACAGGAACTCACCTGACCCTCTCCATTTCACTAGCCGTCTTCACCACTGCAAAAGGCTCCCGACGACTCCAGTCCCAGAAATGTATCTCATTGGCAGTTGCAATCAGCAAGAGCTGAGCCGTAGGATGAAAAGCAAGCGATGCAATGGCATTGTTGCTATCTGTGAACCAGCTCTCACTTCCACCCTGAGTGAGGAGTGAAGAATCACAAGCAGTTTATCGCAAAGTTTGAGATCATTAGGTTTCCATGTACATGTGCCGAGAGCATGGAAGTGACATGCCTTTTTGGCAACAACAGCCGCTCTCATACGAGGTCATGTGTCACATCTAGACCATAACACTACTTGCTACAATGACCACAGATGTATTTTTGTAGGTAAGCGTGTCTCAAGCAGCCTGTAACAATGCTGCATTTCAAAGCAACCAGGTAAGTATAACTGTTTTGTCTCTGTGCCAGTTAGACTAGGTAGAACTGGCAGAGCAGCAGCTTCTCTAATGAGGAGTTCAGATATGCTCAGTGGAATGAAAAATGGCACATCTTTCACGTAGGCTAAACAGGCATCTTGCACAAAGTTCTACAGCATTATCTGTATCACTCCAGTCAAATAAACAGACACGGCAAAGGAGCATGACCCACCTGGTGGGACTGAACGAAGAATCTGTCACCTCCTCTTTAGACAGAAGAGGATGGCTATGATCTGTTCTAAGTTTTTCGAGACAAGTCCCAGCAAAGCTTGCAAACAGCTCTCTTACCAGGCAACATTTGGGAAACAAACTCCGGCAAAAAAAGTCACCACCCACTAAATACCAAAGGCACATAAGTTTCAGGAAAAGACTTACGTGTAAATCCCAAATTCTAACCTCCCCATCTAGGCATCCTGAAGCAATGAGGCCTGGGATGGTGGGATGAAAGGTGACACACCAGGGAGTGCGGCGATGTCCAACCAAGGAATGAACACACTTGCCCGTTTTCACCTCTGTGATGTAGATGTTGTGGTTCACATGTGTGGAAGCCATTAGGGTCCTGGGAATGCAAAAGGTATGACAAACATTAGCATGAGAAGAGTACAGCAAAACCAGACCATGGTTAGCTTCATCTCAACAGGGTCTGTTCACACCTAACCCAGCAGCTCTCCCACATAGGGCTCAAAGGGTCAGAGGCTACTGTTTCACCAACGGCCACAAAGCTTCCTGTAACCAGATTTCAGGGTCTATGTAAACATGAGCTCATCCAATCTGCAAGAACAAACTTGATCTTGGAAGTCAGAGTGGACGTGCAGCTCAGAAGGAACTCCTGATTGCCAGTCTGGGGCAAATAAACATTCCCAATTCTCCACATCATCTCAACCACTGTCAAATGAAGTGACACTAAGAGAGATCCCACCTTCATTTCTGCTTCCAATCCACACAACATTGTGCTCTGTTCTTTAGTCCTCGATCTCCCAGTGGGTGTGCCACATCACTCGGCATGTTGTGATAAAACACCCTTTACTCCCTCAAGTTTCTTACGAAATCCCACGGTGGCCGCACAGATCCTTTTTCCTTAGAACTATGCATCACTTGGGTACCTCAGAAATTAAACACCAACTATGCTCGAAGCTGTGAGATTAGGAAGGTGCACACATTCCATCCATGCACGTCAGGAACCAGAAGTTTCACTTGGCTATTCAGGACTGGACAACTCAACAGGCACAAGCCTCCATCACGTTTGTACGTGTAAAGAGACAGCTGAAACAGGGAATGAACTAGGAGTTAATTACCTGTCTGGACTAAACGCCAGCAAGAAGGTGGAGCGTGGACTGTCTGGCAACTCAACTTTCTGAAAAAGCCAACAAAGCAGGAAGTGTTGCAAGAGTCATATGATCATACTTTAACTGTAAGCCACACAGACAACAAGGGGAACTCGCTGGAGGAACATATCTAGCATCACATCACTGCAGGAACTGAACAGAGCCAGAGAGGATATATCAAGTGTAACACATCAAATGTACAGTCATGAGACAATTTATTTCAAACCCCTGCCTCCCTTCCCCCACTCCAAGATCAAGCTATGCACCTCTATCCCACAACCTTACCTTGCCCTCCCATTTCATCCATCGAGTTTTATCCTCCACCAACTCCTGCAGGAGCCGCTGAGCACCCAAGGCTTGGGTACCCCGTTCCCTACCCCACAGGATGCGGACAGCATTCTTCTCCGGTACAACCTTCATGGCCGTCAGCAGCCAATGTTACACCAGCTAGTGGGAGGAGACACCACCAGGTTCCAGATGACAGCCACCACCAAGCTACAAACAGGCTATCCACATTTCAATTGTTTATCTTCATGGAAACCTGTACAGAGAAGAGAATGATAAGGAAGGCAGCTTTTATCTTGATCACCTAGATGAAGTAAGAGCTTTAAATCCCAAAAGACTAGATTTAAGAGAAAAACCTAGCCTCTCCTGCAACCTTTGCTACCTTCTTCATTTATCAAGACTCAGTTTCAACATGTCAGTAGCCAAAGCTTACTTTGAACGGTTTTTGAAAGCATCCAGCCCTCTTCTTGTACACATGCCCTAGGCATACCACACCTAAAGAGAATAAAAAATTAGCCTTGAAAGTCTTTCCCTTCCTTCTGTCTCCTGCTGTATATAATAAAGAAAAAAAGATTTATGAAGAGAGTCTTTACACCTTGAAGATTTAGGTCCTATCTGGGAAGGGTGACTGATAGCTAGAGGAATAGTGTTAAAAAATTGACAATACGACAAGAGCAGTCTCCAGGGAATTATTCAGATTTCAGTAATTATTACCACTGCAAAGGTCAAAAAATTGATAGACCTCAAGTCCAAATTACTTCCAACTCCATGATAACATCTTACAATGTAAGAAAATAACCACATATTGGAGCAAAACCTTACACTGTAGTGGCATCTTGGCCAACTCCACCCAGACGATTCATTTTGCCTGTCTGCACATCATCTTTCCATCTACATTGCTCTTAGAACAACAGTTCACTCAAGTAATGCACAATGGCAAAGATTAATGCTTTTAGTACACTTTGAGCTGCCAAAGAAAGCATTAATACCCATTTTCTAGAAAAAAAAAGGTTAATTCTTTGAAAGAACTACATATAGTGATCCTAACAGCAACCAAGTTACACAGCTTTTGAATGGTCTCATATATTGGAGTTTGTCACCAACAAACAACAAGTTTCTTAGAATACATAAACCAAGAAAACGCTGCTGCAATGCTACTGCCTTTTGATCCCAGCAAAGCACGCATACTACTGTCGTCTCTTTAGAATGTAAAGTTCTGAAGATAAATCCTCCTCAGTTCATGTTACACTGAACAAAACCATCAATAGTCAGTAGAGAAGGAAGTGGCAACTTAAAAAAGCAAAAAATACAGATACAGGGAAAGAAGGTTCAGGTACACAAGATGAATTGTTAAATGACAGAACTCTGAAGAGTCATTAGCAAACTTTCCTTTTCCCCCACTCCCCCTAAAAAAACCTCCTGAGCAGATGATTTAAGACAGCTGCTGCTTACAGGGAGGAGCTGTCTGAAGAGATAAGCCAGGAAAATGAGTTCTAATAAAGCAGATCAGTTTACGTTTGTGAAAGTACAATAAAGGGTACTGAAGTGCTGAACAAGTAAAGGCATCCATCTTCCTAGAAAAAGAAATTCTCCACAAAGAAATTCAAGCTAGCTGGAAATTCCCTGATGCTTAATGTGAACGGCATGGGGATCATCTATTTTGGAGAAGCTGAACTCCACAGTGTAAAATTAGCCTTCTTTCGGGAATCTGTGGAAGTCAGCCAAACATTAGGTAGGAATTATTCTACAAAATAAAAGCCTTACTGGAAAGCAACACAAAAACTGAAGATGTCATGCTGCAAGCGGATTCTTAAAAACAACTGTACAGATTAGAAAAGCCCAGACCCAAAAAACCCAGAACAAGGATAACCGGAGTAGATACAGACAAAAGCACAGTATAATATAGGAATCACTAAACCAAAAATCTTTTTTCACTAAATGCTAATAAATCCTCATCTGGATTCTGCAAACAGCACCAGCCACCCCTGTTCAGGGGTGACTGGATTCAGATGGTAAGCAGCGTGGAGGGGAAGGACAGCTCAGAATGATACAGGCAATAAAAAGCCTATTTTACATGAGGAAACTGTAAGTCTAGTTTCGCCTAGTAAAATTAAGAAAACAGTAGCTGAATATTCTGCATGGGTGCATTCAAGGAATAAGGGCTACAGCAACCCAAGAATAAACATATAAACCAGACACAAATGGAAGACCAGACTTGCAGCTAGAATAAGCTGGAAGTTTGAAGAGATCTCAAACATTAAGCTTTGGAATAGCCTTTCGGTAGCTGTAAAGGACACACCACCTAAATACCTTAAGAGATCCTGATAATTTAGAAGCAGCATAACCCAACTAGTCATGAAAAAGAACAAGCTCTGACAACTTGGTAAAGTTTCAATCCTATCAGAAGGACTAAGGTTCCCTGAAGTACAACAGCAACAAGGAAATCATGAGGTTTAACAAACATCTGTATGTTTGTTCATGTCATGAGCAAGTTTACATATTGTAAAATAAAAAAACAGAGAACACCTACAACTGCAATTAGTGAGCCTCCTGTATTCACCTTATTGAGAGACCAGGTCATCTTCACTATATAAAATCAAGTACCTACCTTAAGACAGCTTATCTAAATCCTTGCAGATGTGTACTAATTTCTTGAACTAATTTGGCTATAACAAACACTTCATATGTCAGCCTCTGGAGCATGTTTGAACTTGATGTTTTTTCCTCAGGGACTGTCCCTCATTCTCTCGGCTTCCTCTGACTCACCTCTTTATCCCATTTGAAAGGAAAAAAAGACTCAAGGCTTGAATGCCTATACAGTACCCTGCTAACCTGCTCAACATCTTTAAAAGCTGGGATCTCTTCAGAAAACACTGAATGCACCCTTCTGTAGTGGGGCTGGCACTCCAGTGTTACCCAGGATCCCTCTGGAGGTCAAGCCTTATCCATGCCTCAAAAGGAAAGTTCGCTCCTTTATCTGAATTTGCCCGAAATACAGTAACTGCTCTCCACTACCTGGTGAGACATTCCACAACACGTTACACTGCACAGAAAATCAGAGCCTTCAAAATGGAGCAATAGATGCAGTGCAGACATGGGGCATTACCTTTGCTCGCTTTAGCAAAAGCCTTTAACATTTTTATTGGATCATATGCTCAGTTTTGGTTGGGGTTGTGTTTTTTTTTTTGGTTGGGGTTGGTTTTATTTTAAAGCACCCAGTTCATTCTCTAATCTAGCAGAAATACCCACCAAATCCAAACATTTTGCTCAAATATAAGAAGCTGAATAACGACAGCATGTTATTAAATACCATCAGCACATAAACCATGGAAGTACCAACCATATTTATAGCTACTCAGTAGCCATCCGACTAAAAGTTTAAGTGAAACACAGTTTAAAATAGTTCTCAGGCCTCACCATAAGCGAAACTTGCAGCTCAATGGATCAAACCTGTCCAGGCAAGCGTTGGACTGATTCAGTAACAGCTTCTATTACAAATACCCACACTATCACAACTGATAAACAGCTGACCACCAAAACAAGGAACTGCTCAGGGACTGGTATTTCTCTTGGTTTTTTTCTTGTTGTTAGGGGTTTTTTTAGGCTGGTTTTTTGTTTTTTTTAATCAGGATGGCCAAAAGTGGAGTCCGACAACTGGAAGATTAGCTGTTGCCCTGGATGCGGTCCAAGGCACCACAGAAATTCTGAAAGTGGAGAGTCAGAAACTTTTCTGTAATTGGAAGCTTCATTTCCCTAACAGTTTTCTCCCTTCAGGGCACTTCAGGACAGCATGCTGGACTGTTTACAGTTTTGGAAAGAGCAGTACACAGCCCAACCCCAAGCCTTCTACTCGCTCTGCGCCAGCTGTCCTCGAAGCAGTCTTAAGAATGCCCAGCCTCAGAGCAATATTAGCTCACTTGTAATTGCCACTTTTACAGATGCTGGACCTCTAGAAAACCAAAGTGAAGCAGCAAACTGGTAACACTTCATCGTGGTACAGGACCCCATGAAAACACTGACAAAAAGGCAGGGAGAGAAGAGGAATGAGAAGCAGCACATTCAAATTGCCATATAGAAAGGATATAAAGATATTTTATACACTATGCAGTGGTTTACCAGCCCAATCAGAAACTTTAGCACTTTACAGAGATGATGGTCCCATCTCTTAGCATGCCCCACCCTCCTCAACATCTTTCGTGCTATTCGTTTTGTGGAGATTCCGGTACCACCGTTCTGAGAGCACAGATGGCTTTGATACAAATAATAATACTGGAGTACTACTTCATGTCATTCAGTTCTCTGCTGGGGAAAAAAAGTTATATCATGTAGCCTTCAGCTCTCCGACTACAAATCTATTACCACTCCAAAGGACTTCTTGGTTGCATGCTGAGCCTAACACTAAAAGCCTTTCCTGACATGTGCGTACAGAAACGGTGTAAACAGCTCTACCAGTGTTTAAAAAGAAAAGAAAGAAATCTGCAATCAGTAAATGCTATTTATAATGGGAGTTCTATCCAAAAGATACGAATGTCCAAATAATTTCAGACAATTTTGCTGCCCAAAGAGGTCTCAAGTGACTGATAAAGAAAGAGGCAATGTTAAGTTAAACATACAAGCTGTCTCTGGCTTTGCAGTCTGGGATCCACAAAGAGAATGCGTGTATAAGCTTCCTTAGAAAAGACCACAGAAGAGAAGAGCATGTGCTGGTATTTTCTGTCTCAAAGTCCCTTTGTCAAGTTTTAAGGCTTCCAGAATGCATTGACTGTAAAATTTATATGATCCACAAAGGTTATGGGCCAGTGCAAGCTTTGTATTAAAAAAACACAGCTGGGAAAAAACAAACGAACAAAAAAAACCACAACAAAACTGTTGTGAACAATGAGGCATGCCAGTGACCTGCAAAAACACAAGCAAACTGATATCTAGAAAACAAGAGAAACAGATTATTAGTACTCTGAACTATCCCAGCTCTGGCCATGGGCCTACCTGCCTTGTAAGCAAGTAACTTCTGTTTTCAAAACGTCTGTTCTTCAGCAAAGTGTCCAGCACTAACAATAAAGCATGCCATTTCATTTATTCCAAATTAAACTGCAGCATCTGAGGCTTTGAATATCAGCAAGATATTAAAGAGTTCAAGAGTATTTTTTATTGTCTTTAATAAATTTTAGTAATTTAAGAAATACTATTAATAATTTAGCATTCCCACTATTGTACATGTGGGTGAGTTCTCCAAGAATGATCAGAAGATCATCAGAGGGGCAAGAAAACCGTGCATGTACAGCCCAAATGCTTTATCTCCACTGCCAGTGATCCTCATGTAGGCTGCAGTCACAAGGCACGCTATTTCCTCAAAGTATTTTTTGCAACAAATCAGTTTCCCTTGTATTTTACACAGTTTAATTTTGAGGCGAATTGTTTTATCAAGACCCCTATGTCTTTCAGAACGTGAAAAGAGCAAAAAAGAAAATATCTTGCCAACGAAGAGTCAGAAATCATCTTGCCAATAGCTACAGTCTACATAGCCCCTCCTCCTTTTACAGGAGCTTCACTGCTAAAGCAATAAAACCTGGTTCTGAGACCCACAGACAGGAGCTCTCCAAGAACAAGCCAGATGCCTAAACCATTATTTGGAATACATGTGACCAAGCACACAGCTCCAGGGACTTTCTAGTTCCCTTCCTTGTTTACACTCCCAAGTTTGCCCCCCTGCTGCAATATGGAGATTCTGATGCCAAATCTTCCTAAATTGCACGAAACAATACCATGTAAGAAGCCCCAGAAATGCTATTCCGAATATTGATCCAATTCATACCAAGTGTCATGCCATTCCCGCTAACCCTTTTCATGTCTCCACTTGAAAGACTGAGCAAAATAAAAAAGTTTATGCAAAACCAAAACAAAAAAGCTGATCTGCCCTCTGCACTGCATCAGCTCAGCTAAACAAACAAGACAACTCCAAGAGTCCTAGTTTGGTAATTGAACTACGTAGCACTGAAATCTGAAAAATGTTATAACAACAACAAAATCAGTTAAAAAAGGGTGACATGACTCATATCCAAAATAGTTCCACGGATCAAAACTTAAGACAAATGTTGGAGGAACAGGACTATGTTCAGTATTAAGCAACAGGGCCACACGAATTTCTAACAATGTACCTGATCAGCTACATACTTAAATTTTCCTCAAACAACATCATTTGTCTTCCCTTAACTCCATTTGTCGTACTTCCATATGAGCTTTATGACCGTTCTCAGCGGTTCTAGGTCTTCTTGGGTAAAAAACAAATAAAAAAACTGCCAGAAAATGTTTTGCACAGAGACAACTTCAAGCTATCTTGCAGCAATATCTAAATGAACAGAAAATTGAAAATAAAGTTAAATTGGAAATAAAGTTATACTGCACTGCAATCTTTAAACAAGGCTAACTCACAAACAAAAACAGTCCACAGAGGTAAAAACAATTATCTTAAGCATGTTTAATCAAAACAATGAAAAAAGCAAAACTAGAATCCACTCTTTCGCTCTGTTTCTACTTCTGTGTCCTTGCTTATGCTTTTAAAAAAATAAAAAAAAAACAAAAAAGCAGCTTAATTTGAGACACTAGAATCATGTAGATTCCTGACATTAGAGTCAGGATTAATGTTCAGCTAAGTGCCCCTAAATATGAAAAAAAAAACCCCACTAAAAAAAGCCTTAGGAGGAGACAAAGTAAATTTATGGTACAGCTATACAACAGAGTCCAAAACTAATACCACGAAGGCAATTTCATTATATGGCCCTGCTTTTAGTCTTCAAAGTTTTTAAGATATTCCCCAAAGTATTATTCTGTAAACTGAAGTTTTCCCTTCATTCAGGGCAGAGAGATTTGGAAAGCAATGCCAAAGCACATCTTCTGCAGATGTACTAGATACACTGCTCTATGTTATATCCACAGCTCTAAGCACTTCCACATAAATCAGAACAGGATTCCTAAAGAAAAATAATTTGTATTAGTGCTTCATGATTAAAAAATTCAATGTCATGTTTTAAATTGAAACTTCAAACAGCTCAGGAAATTCAATTATGTTACAAAGATGTCAACAGTACACTGTCATTTCAAGATCTTACATGACTGCAACAAGGAGCCGACTCCATTAGTCTTAATTCGTCTTCCCAGTCGGATTAAATGAGCTATAATACTCTTAAGAGAACTTTTCAGTCAAAAGTAGTACATTAAACTGCTAGTTATTTCCAGCAAAATGATGAAGAAGTGGAAGGGAAAATCGGAGATATCAACTCCTAAAGGTCAGAAAATAAATGGTAAATATAAGTAGGGAAATAATAAAAATAAAAGTGATCAGCTGCATCTGGAGTCTGACAGTTTCATTTACCAATGAGAATACAGAGCCCTTTCATGACTATTATTACCATTTCCACATAAACTTCATAAATTCTTGAGAAGAGAGATATTAGTTCCAATCCAGAAGATAGGAAGAGAATAAATGTAATTTCGCGGAGCTGTAAGGTAAGTCAAACAGCAGATTAAGAGTTGGTTTCCTCAACTCCATACCCAAACCACGGCATCTTTTGCTAAGTAGCGTACACCGCAGGAAATGAGGGACAGAGAGAAAAGAGAGAACTAGACAAATATAGAGAGAGACAAACAGAGTGATGTAGAATTCAGAATAACCCCTTAAGAGAATTATTCTCATTTAGGTAGGAACGTAAATGAATTTGCAATTCAAACTCCTAGTATTTACGTTAAAAGTCACATCAAGGTTCATCAAGCTCAAGAGCCACAGCCAAGTGCCCCCTAGTGACATCATACATGCAAGAGAAATTTGGGAGCACCAACATTACAGAGCAGCAGAAGCAGCATCAGGTATCCACAAGATGAAGACAAAGTATTTCACACATTCAAGGCTGCACTTATGGCATGTGCACCTTATCCAAGTTATAAAGAAAAAGCAACTGGAAGCAAGAACTGATTTTTTAAAATGCAGTTCATGTAATTTCCTGCTTACATGGAAATAATCAAATAAGGTAACACACCAAAAAGCAAAAATGATCCACACGGAAGCTGAAGTCTTCACACACAGAAGTATCAGAACTAAAGAAGAGGTGGGCGACAAAGAAGATTTAGACTCTGAACAAAGACACACAGCCAATTCTTCACACCCTTTCGCTTCTCGGCTTTGGACTGAGACTGTGGGAGGAAATACAAAGGGAGGGGGGAAAGTGTCCGAAAAACGGGTCAGAGACTTCTGTCAGCAATTCTACGCTGCGCAAGGTGGAGAATTAGTGCTACATACCAGGAAGAGGGCAGCAGGAATCGCTCTCCCAGGACAGCCCAAAAGACCTCACTGAGAACATCTGAAGCGGAGCTGTGCGAGCACACCGACTAAGACGACTCTCTCCATGCTCAGGCCTGGCACCTCATCATCCTGCGCGCCTTCAACAAACAGTTTACAAAAACTGGAGAAAACAAACAGTTACTAGACAACAATCCTAGTCAGAGTTCTTAACAACCAACGTTAAATCCTGAGAGGCAGACAAGTAGGTCTCCTTGTTTTAAGCAACCCAACCAATAGGTCTTTTATTAAGCGACTACTACATCATTTAACAACTTTCCATTAACATATTTCTAATATTAATCCTCTTCCACCGCACATTACCTCATTACTCACTTTTGAAAATCACAATTCTTTTGTCCTCACCTCATTAACATTTTGTTTCCATCACCCCCTTTGCTAGGTTAGTGCAGGTCTACTAACACAAAATGCACAAGGTAACTATTAACATGCACTATGCCCTTTATCAGGTCTCCAATAATACAAACTCAATGGGGGGTGAGAAAAAGTACTTTAATGCTATTTGTATTAATAGTACTAAGAAGCATTAATATCAACAATAACTTTGTAAGAGCCTTGAATTCAGTTAGCTTGCTAACTATGGCATAAAAGATACTGAAGTTACTTTCCAGAAGTTTCATAAAAAATTATGACACAAGAAAGGAGTAAGTACTCAAAAATCCCTAACTTATGCCAAAGGGATACTGGCAGACAGTATCGTTGCTTGCCTTCTTTTCAATGGGTTGTTACAGCTGCGCAGAAGTTTAAAAAGCTGCACAGAAAATGGAAAAAGGAGGAAACAACCAAACAAGAATCTGGAGGGTCAGTTATGACTCAGAAAAGGGCAAAAGAAAGAAAACTAAGAAGATGCTGTCAGCAAAGTAAACATTCTGCATAAACTCCCCAGCAACTAAATCTGAAAAGGCAAGTCCAGATATTTGGATCCAAATATATTCTTCCTTCCACATATTAGAAAAAATATAAATGCTAATGGGCTGCTGTACTTCTTAACATCTACGCTGCCACAAATCAACAGATGAGTAGAAGATACTTCTTTGTTACCATCGAAACACAAATCGTCCAATTTTTAAAAAATATTTATCTACAGCAACACCAATTGCGGACTACAGAACTAGTAAGCAAGCTACACTGAAGAGTTACAAATGTTAGAAACTGCATTACAGCAGCCTTTCAGAATACAAACGAGGATTTTAAATTTAGCAGAGAATTTCAGGTACTGTCCCCGACACCACAAATAAGGCATTCAAATCTGCCCGGATTTAACCCCATCCCACATTCTGAAAACTGACACAACAACAAAATTAAACAGCCTGGTAATGGACTGGCAGTAAACGCACATTACCAGCAGGTCATTCTTAGGTCCCTTTTTAACATTCCCATTAGCAATTTGAAAGGGGATGGGAGGGGCAAAAGCAAAGAAGTCAGATGACATCTGCAGAGGACACCAAACTGGGTGGAGCAGTAAACAAGGACAAATATAGAAAAACACATTGTTTTTTTGCTATAAAGATCTACGAACATTTCATACAGAGGAGAAAATGGAGCAGCATTGAGCACTCCTCCTGAACATGCATGTACAGACTCTGCATTGGTACAGCTGACCTTCCTGAGGACTGGCCTGCACCTAGAGAGCTGCTATTCCTGAATCGGGCTCCTACAACAGAGCAATACTGTAAAAGTGTGTATTGGGAAAAATTACGGGTAACCATCTAAAACAGCTCTGGCAGATGAAATGCTGCTTTAGTGCAGGAATTGTGTTCCAAAAATTGTTTTCCAAAGACAGCAGAGAACACAGTACTGACGTGATTGGAAGTAATCCCAAGAAACTCAACAAACACTACAGAAATTTATGCGCTGCCTGGAAGAATACTGCAGGTGAAAACAAAAACGTTTCTGTAGCTAGTGAATTAACGGGGTATGCTCCCTCGCAAGAAAGGCAGCAGTCAAGTGCCATCATACCAGAGGCACACCTGAATGCCTTTTACGCAAAACACCACTTAAGGCAAGCAAGTGTTCTGCCACACAGGATGAAAAACAGAAGCAGAGATAAGAGAAGACAACACTCGCTTCACGGCTGATTTGGCTGAGGCCGGAAAACAACAGCAACAACCACCACCACCACCTCCCTCCTTTCCCAACAGCAGCCCCACGAGGCCGCTGCCCTTCCCCGGGCAGCGGGGAGGGACCCTCAGGGCACCCCACCTCGGATGTGAAAACCCACTTTTTAGGGGCGCCCAGGCCTCCCCTCCCTCTGGCCCCACCGGCCGGCCGGCGCCGCGGGTTCCGCCCTCCGCCGGCTGCGGCCGGCCCAGGGCAGCGCGGGGAGCAGGGCTCGCCACTGCCGCGGCCTCCCCGCTCCCCTGCCCCTCCCCCCCGCCGCAGGCCGCCGTCCCGCAGCTCCCCAACAAAGGCCCCGGCAGCGAGCCCCAGCCCCCTCCCCGGCCCGGCCCGGCCCCGCGCGGGCAGGTGCCCGCCACCTTCCGGGACGCCGACGCGGGGACGGCCGCGCCCGCCCGCCCAGGGAGCGGCGGCGCGGCCCTGGCCTGGAGCCGGGCCGAGCGCGTAGGCCCGGAGCCTACCTGGTGCGGAAGGGCCGGGGCCGGCCGGGTGGAGCGGGGCCGGGGCTAGGTCCGGGGCCGGGGCCGGAAGCAGCGGCCCCAGTGCTCGGTCGTCGCCGCCGCTCCGAGCTCCGGCCAGGTGAGCCAGCCGAGCGCCGAGCCGGACCCGAAGAGCGGCGCCGAGAGCGGTACCAAGGCCCGAGCAGCCGAAGCTAGAACGCCACCAGGCCGCGCCAGCCGAGCGAAGAGGTCTTCCACCGCGGTGCGGTGCGAGGCGGTGCTGCGCTGCGCGCGGCCGCCCGGGGGCGACGGAGGGCAGGCGAGACGAGTCGAGTCCGGAGGGCGGAGGAGCGGCGGCGGGCCCGCCTGGGCTGGGCGGGTGCCCGGGGCTCCCCGGCGGGCAGGTCGGCTGCGGGTGGGGGCCGGGAGTCGCGCTGTGCCCGCCACCCGGGCCCCGCGAAACCGGTCGGGGCTGCGGCTGGGCCCGGCCCGGCGGGCCTTCGCCCGGTGCCCCGCGGTGGGGCGGCCTCGCCGGCCGGCAGCACCCAGCTCCGGCCTCCCCGCGGGCCGCGGTTCCCCCCTCTCGCCCTACAGCGCGTCTCCGCATCTCGCGTCTTTTTTTTTTTCCCTCCTCAAGACTGATTGAGAGTGGAAAAAGTGCAACCGAAAACAGGCATGAAAAGGACAGCCGGTGCGCGAGGGGAACAGGCGGCGGGAGGGAAGGAGAAGGGCACGGGGCCAGGTGTCACTGAAGAGATCCCTTTTTCTCTTCTATGAGGACAGGCTGAGGGAGTTGGGGCTGTTCAGCCTGGAGAAAAGAAGGCTCCGAGGTGACCTTACAGCAGCCTTCCAGTACCTGAAGGGGCCTACAGGAAGGACAGAGAGGGACTTTTCACAAGGGTGTGTAGCGATAGGACAAGGGGGAATGGCTCTAAATTAAAAGAGGGCAGATTTAGATTGGACATTAGGAAGAAATTCGTCACCATGAGGATGGTGAGGCACTGGCACAGGTTGCCCAGAGAAGCTGTGGCTGCCCCCTCCCTGGCAGTGTTCAAGGCCAGGTTGGATGGAGCTCTGAGCAACCTGGTCTAGTGGAAGATGTCCCTGCTCATGGCAGGGAGGTTGGAACCAGATGACCTTTAAGGTCCCTTCCAACCCAAACCATTCTGTGATTCTGAAATGGGGCAGTGTTAACATTTGTGGTTGTGTATTGACCTCCAGCCCCTTCGTGCGAGGGACGCCCCACCGTTAGAGGCCCCGCATGAGTCGCTCAGTCTCCCCACTGCTGCCGCACCAGAGGAGCGAGAGCTCGGGGAGGGGGGACGCAACACCTCATTGTTGAGAGGAGATCCCAAGGAAGCCAGGCCGCTTTGCATCAGTAAATCAGCAAAGGAAAAAGAGTCCAAAGGCTCTGACGAGTGAAGTTTAGGGCTTGAGGTTTGCTGTAATACGCAGGATTGGAGGGAGCAAACGCAGCCCGCAGCATAGCTAGAGAGCCTTCAAGGACATATTTTGAGGGAAAACTGAAAAGGGCTGATGATGGGATTTTACAAGGGATTTAGTCAAGTAGTGAAAACTGCAATACCTTGGACAGTCAGTCACAGTCATCTTCCAACAGAAGGTTGACATCAGACATTATACCATCAGTGTAGACTTTACTTTTCAAAGCTGACAATGCAGAGACTTGTAAGTACTCTGGAATGCAGCTGGTAAGGTGAGGTGGAAGTACAGAGGAGCCAGAAAGCAGGAAAGAAACATGAATCTCAGCTGTCTAAATATTGTCTAAACCCGAGGGAAAAGAGAAAGATCTAGATGAACTGTTTTGAACGAAGCTGCTTAGGAGTATGTGGGGCAAACTGTTCTCTAGACAAGGAAGTTCCATTTCCCAAGTGAACTGAGGGGTATTGACATCCGACTCAAGAAAGAACAGTAGATTTTAATGGATTGGTCTGATGCAGTTTTTGCCCAAACTGGTAAGCAGCAAGATCAGTTTTGAAAATTGAACTCTACCAAAGGTGACAGTGGCTGCAAGAAGACAAAACCCTGCACCAAATGCCTTCCAGGAAGTAGCTCCACTTTGAGTTCACTCCAGTCCCGGCACACACTGAGAAGAGCTATTCACAGTGTGTGTTGAGAAACTCCAGCTCGTTATTACGTGACAGTGTTTGTACCTACACACGTCCAAGTCGCACTTGACCTTAGCGTCACCCATGCAGCTCATTCAGTATCTGATGTTGTTTAGGTCTAAGGTCAGTATATTTAGCACAGACCATCAGATATGATTATGAGCCATCAGGCACCATATACGGCAGCAACTCTTGTCTTAAAAATGGGGTTTTTTTTTTTAGAAAACAAAGCTTGTATGCGTCTTCCTAGCTAAAAGGAGCAGGGTTTTTGCCACAGTGAGCAACAGTAGTTCTTACATGATACCTCATGAGAAGATGTGTAAAGAAAATAGAATTACATTTCAGATTCTTGTACATAATATTTTACAGTTCTCATCAAGGCTTATGAAAACATCTTGCTTAGACACCATAAAGCATGCTTGGTTTTCTGTAAGATCGTAAATTCTTACTGCCATTGCAAACCTGGCCAAACTATACCTAATCCTGCATCTCCATCCTGCACTTAGGAACATGTCCCATACTTTCTTATTCTTCAAACATGGGGTATGACCCAGGCTGATCTCCTCTAAAAGAACACAGACCTGCCGTGCCAGGTGGTTGCACTGCTACTTTAAGTAGCTACCTTTTCACAGCATTCTGCATTTCCTACCCCTTTTGTTGCATTTACTGCCTGGTAAACAATAAAATCCAAGAAACAAAATTTTCTCAGGCTGCTGCCAAGAAAACCTTGGGAACACTTGCATCTTTTGGAAAGAGAACATTGCCAGGAAACTTCCCAGTCTTGTGCCAGCAACAACTGCATGCATGAGTCATCTTTTTCTACTGAATAGGTAGATTGCCAGCAGCAGTAAAGCAGCCTTTCCGTCTCTCAGCTCTGATCTAAATGGAGAACTTTAGCAATCAGTTCAATTTTTGTGACCCAGCCAGTCCTTGGCATTTCTTTTACAGAGCTAACAAGATCAGTAGTTTTCTGTTGTGGCATACGTACCTGGTGAGAACCAGACTTCCATTCATTAGCCTATTTCCTGATACCTGTTAAGCAACCGACAGAATCAACCATCGCTTAGCATCTTGTCCAGTCTGTTTGGGAAAGAAGAAACGTTCGACCCTTCTTGACCTTCTAGGTACGTGCAAGCACCAGTGCGTACCCAGGAAAAAGCCAGACCCCTCGCAGAACACAGCTGTCAGCTTTCAGAGGGATCACTGGTTTTGCAAGATGTGCAAAACTGCAAAATGGTATTTAGCAAGAATTTATACCTGCAAACAAAAAAGATAAATATTTGCTTTGCTGCTTATTAATTCATGGCAGACATGAGCCTACATGGAAGTTTAATTTGTGTGAAATCCTGTTTAAAAATAAATCCCAAGTGTTTTGGGTTACAAAGTGGCATAGAATTGTTGCTTTGTAAAACAGTGTGAGGCTTACAGATTTTTCATCATTACCAAAGACAATTTCCGAAGTTTCTCCACTGGTCTCACGTTAGTCACTGTTCTCTAAGTCAGGTGAAAAGGGATTCTCTAAGTATCACAACAGTAAAAATTTCACAATTAAACTGCTTCTCTTAAGAGATTGAGAGAGGTTCAGAATACCGCCTGAAGAGAGTACCATTTTTCCTTGTCTCACATCTGCTTAGTCTTTACAGACTTAAAGAAGAGGAAGGAGCACGTTTGCTCTGTAAATCTTCCCAGATGAACCACTTCCAGATGAAGCCTTCTCCCTGTCACACTAGCTAAAATGAGTAAGTAAAAGCTCCTGACGAATACGACAGGCTTCCGAGTTCATTGATTCCATTTGCTCATACTCTTCTTCCGATTGTTCCATGTGTCCTGTGGCCGGCGAAGACCACACGTCCAGCCCATGCTCCAGGGAGATGTTATGGAGCACACAGCAAGCCAGAATGATGTGGCTGGATTTCTCTGGAGAATACTGCAGGGTGCCTTTGGACCCATCCAGGCAGCGGAAACGCGACCGAATGGTTCTGAATGTCCGCTCAATGACGTTGTGAGTGGCAGAATGCGCCATGTTGTAACGATATTCAGCAGGTGTCTCGGGGATATGCAGTGGGGTCATCAACCACGTTCGGAGAAAGAAGGAGCTGTCACCTGTTAGCAGAGAAAAGGAGGAAGACAGGTTACAAACCTATAGTTCACCACCGATTTCAGCTCTTGACCCCTGGCTTTCTGGTACTGCAGATAAAGAATAACTTATTTCTCTGGCTAAACCAGAAGGCATGAGAAAGCATGAAAGGGCAAGAACAATTCAGGTTTATAAATGTGACAAACAGCAAAATAAAGGCATTCAGTTTTACACAGGGAAATCCTAGAAGAACACAGAAGAGTTTTAAGATAATTCAGTTACTACATAATACAGTGAAAGACAGCTGGACTAGGACCCTTCATAGAATTAAAAAGAGCGTAATTCAGCTTAGAAAGGTGTAGGGTACCAAAAACAAGCTCTTAACAGAATGAATGTAAACTAATGCATACAATAATCAAACGATATAAAACACAGATTGGAAGTTACTGTTCTAGACTTCTAAGAGAAGCATCATCCAAACTGAATCGCAAACCTCAAGGAATTTGTGGGAAAGCAATCAAAAGTAAGCATATCACTTGTGCCCAGAGGCTCTAGACTCAATAAGGAGCCGGTATCTAACAGGCTTGTCACAGAAGACAACGATGAATTGCCTTACCAAGTAGCCAGCCATCTTTATGTAGCTCAGTTTCAAACTGGCTTGTGAGAGCTGCCTGCTGTAACACTGTGCAGTCGGGCAGGCTGCCTGGCCAGTGCGTTTCTGCACTCAGGAGGACTCCCCTGGCATCGCAGACCATCAGGCAGTTCAGGGAATGGAGACCTTTATGGTTCACATAGGACAGGTCCTCAGCGTTCGGCGCTTTGATTGCCACGTGGGTGCAGTCAACCACCCCCAGCACCCCCGGCATGCCTGCCAGCCCGTAAAAGTCATCCTTCAGGCTCTGTACGGTGGCTTCATCCTTCGGAAAGTGAATAAACTGCGACGCTCTTTCCACCAAAGCATCGGTTACATTGGCAACGCAGCGGCTCATGGAGGCTTGACTAATGCCAATAGCATCCCCCATGCGAGTCTGGAAGGAGCCAGAGGTGTAGAAACCCAGCGCAGCAAGTATCTGCGTCTCCGGGCTGATGGCCCTGGACCGCTGCGTGGGGCGGGACAGACTGGCTCCCAGGAGATCCACCAGATAGTAAATGAACTGTCGGGGAAAGCCGTACGTGGACACCAGGTACTCATCCGTGACATCCTCCAGCTTGAAGCGATCCAAAGTCCTGTGCCCGCGGCCATAGAGCAGGAGGTCACAGTCAAGAACCGCAATAGGGACGGCCATGGCCAAAGGCTGGGGGGTCCCCTGGGGCTCCCCCGCTACAGAGCCTTCCCAGAGCCCTCGCCGGCATAAAGTGAAGGGGAAGGGGCTCAGAACGGTTCTTACTGGTCGGCCTTCCGGCCTCCGTTACCACTTCCCTTCCACTCGGGCCATCCAGCAAACCCTTCTGCTTCTCCGTGCCTGCCCTTCGGCGGGGCCTAAGCAGGAGAGCTCACCACAGCAGCCCGCTGCCCGGCCCCGGGAACCGTCCCCAGCCACGCTCAGGCGCGGAACGGCCGAGACGCGAACCGCCGGTCGCCGTGTGCGGCCGCCGCGCCCCGATGCCGCTGGGCGGGTAAACGAGGAGGCCCGGCGGGCCCTGTCCTCGCTGAGGGGCCGCGGAGAGACCCCACCGGCAGCGCCCGGCCCCCCGCTCCTTCCAGGCACCGACCTGGCCCTTACCGGCCGCTTCCCGGCGCGACCCCGCCACTGAGGAGCCCGCCGGCCCGGCCCCCGCAGTGAGCGGAGCCCTTCCTGCCGCCCCGCCGAGGCAGCCCCGGTTGACCGCCGCAGATTCGCCACGGCAACGGGCTCCCGGCGAGAGCGGCGGCGGGCGCTGCCCCTCTTATCTCGGCCCCGGCTGCCTGCCCCGCCGGACCGCCGTGCCGGGACGGGCCGGGGCGGGCCGGGGGGCGGGGAGCGGCGGCGGCTCCGTGTGGAAAGTGCCGCCACGGACACCCAGGCACCTCCCTCCCTCCCTCCCTCCCTGTCTGCCCCCGCCCGCCCGCCCGCAGCGGATGAAAACAAACAGCGGCGGTGATGGCGGCTGTGCGGCGCAGGCCGGGGCTCTGAGGGCAGCGGCAGCCCGACCCTCGCCGGCGCTGCCACCCGGGACGAGCCGGCCCGGGACCCAGGAGGAGGAGGAGGGGTGCTGGCCGGAGCCCCAGGGCGGCCGCAGGGCCCCTGGGGCTTGGGGGCACCGGTAACGGGCCCGGGGCCGCGGACCCCCCCTCCCCGTGCCCGGGCGGGGCGCTGAGGAGACGCCGGGGCAGGGCGGGGGAGCGGGGCGGCGGGGCCCCTCGGGCAGCCGGGCCTCGGCGCGGGATGAGCCGCCGCCCCGCCAGCACTGCCGCCCCCGCGCAGGTACCGGGGCCGGGCCGGGGGCCGGGGGACCGCGCGGGCGGCGGGAGCTCCGGCAGCCTGCGGGCGGGCCGGGGGGGGAGCCGGGGGGGGGTCGGGAGGTGGGACTGGAGCCTTTGCGCGTCTCCGTTTCGCTTTCGGGGTTTGCTGCGGCCGTGTCGGTGCCCGCAGCCGCCCGTCGGCCGGGCTTTGTTCTCCTGACGGCTGGTGCCCGCCCGTGAGGCGGGAAGGACGCGGCCCGCTGACAGCTCCGAGTGGTGTCTTTGGCGGGGGGGGGGGATCCCTCTCATAGCCGGTTAGAAATGGGTAGACCTTCAGACCCCAGGGCTCGCTGTAGAGCCTTCCTGCAACACTGGAGTTTGCCGTCTGTTGGGAAAGATCAGGGGTTTAGGAATCATCACATCTTCCTTTCCTGTTAGAGCTGGTGCTGTCCGGCCACTGCCGGAGTCCTTCCCATCCACCCGGTGGGAGCAGAGACGCTTTCCCTGTCAGTGAAACGGTAGAAGAGGGACGCTTTGGACTCAGTCTGTGAACTGCCTGCTTACAAAGCTCGAAACTGGCGTGACCAGGCACTTGTAAGGGGGAAAAACACAGCAAAGTAAATTACTGCCTTAGCTGAAAACTAGTTCACTATACAAATGAAGCCTAGAGCATCTCCAAACCATTGCAGGACTGGCCTGACCTGGTGGAACCCTCATTCTTGTGGCAAGAAGTCAGTCATTCAGATGAGCCAGGCTATATTTAAATGTCCAGAAGGATCTACAGGATCACGTTATTTTGTTTAAATAGTATTGTATAATCTCAACTTTTCTGAACGTGTAGTCACACAGAAGTTGGGCCCTGGTGATCACATTGGCGATTGTAGTACAGAGTGGGTAGAAGCAGGTCCTGGTTTAGTCTGTATACTTTGGCCTGGCAAACAAAGTGAGAGGATCGACTTTTGAACTGACACCATTTTTAGACCTTAGGGAAGTACAGAATGTAACTGCTGGTCAACAGGAATTACTTAGTTTTGTTTTTAAGCCAGTGGAGCTGGCAGTGCTGGCTTTAGTAAGATATTTCCTGAGCTGGGAAGTCATTTACTGGTTATAAAGCAAGTCTATTTCCTGATCAGCAGAAAAAAATTGCCTCTTTATCAGTCAGAACTTAACCACATAGTGAACTATAAAGCCTTTGATTTCATCAGAATATTTATATTAAGTGAAACAATTTTCCTGCTAGAATCCACTGTAGTATTTTCTTAAAAAAAAAAAATCCATAAACTTTAAAGAATGAGACTGGCATACTGTAAAATTTAGAACTGTTGCCTCCCTCTCTCCAGGTTTCTGACTAACCTACTAAGAAGGCGAAATGGAGATTAATTTTAAGTAATTGTAGGATAGTGCAGTTTGGCTTGTAGTCATGAAACAGAGCGCTGTCTTTATGGAGATCTTTTTCTAGTTGCTTATTAATGTGCTTAACATACCTGCTTGCAGTGAAGCTTCTTGGTCATTGAAAGGGATGTTCTAGGAAAGCTTTCGTGGCAGGCAAGCCTAGTTATCAAAGGCACCCTGTTAAAAGCTTCAAAAACTTCCATGTGCTTCTTGTTTACCTGCGTGATTCAACGAGGCTTTTCTGGAGCTTCACGTCGTACATCCTCAGAGATTGGATTTGGGTCCTGTTTTAACAAAGTTCTGGAAGAGTGGTAGGGACAAGGAGCCCAGTCTGGCGGGCACAGTTGGGTAACCAAGGAACATGCGGCTGGGATGGGAGCTCTCCACAGCCCTTTCCTTACAGCGACAGCCCTTCTTGTTTCTTCCCTCTGGTCTTTCTAATTTCACTCTGGGGTAGGAACCATGAGTAATTATTTTGCATTGATAAATATCTGTTTGAAAGGAGAGCTCGATGGCTTTAAGTTGTAGCAGCCATGGCTCAGAGTGAAATCTCAGAGGAGGGAGGTGATGGAAGCAGCCTGTATATACTTTCCCCAGCAGCAGTAATAATGCCTGGTACGCATCAGGTGCTTCTGCTCCTTTCCCATTTATGTACATGAGCATCAAACAGATGTACACACTAAATTCCCACGTGTGAAACACGTACTGTAATGGCAGTATTCACTGGTGTCACTGTGCGCTGCAGCGTGCCTGGGTTGCAGGTGTCTGCGGGCGGCGGGGCTGCTGCTGTCGGGCTGGAGTGTGGCGTGCCCGTAGCTCTAGTTTCCCTGGGCAGTGCCAAGGCATGAAGGGGAGGGCTCTTGCTGTTCGTTGCATCATGCAGTAGGGTGCCGTCAGCTTACGCTGATGTGTCCTTCTGCTTGGAGCAGTAGAGTATAAATAGCAGTGGAGTGTATGAGGCACAGTGCTTAGATGTTAAACTGCTGGATAAGCCTAGTAGTCTTCTCTGCCTTGTAACCCTGTGAGAAGGGATAAGGCTTTAGTCAGGAGCCACATGTGGCAGTTCTCCTTTGAACATCTGTCTCTGATGTCTCTGTTTAGAGGAAGGTGGAGGCAAAGGCACATTAATAAAGGTAATAGTATGAAAATGGATGTTGCAGGAAGAGGGAAACAGAGCAAAAAGCTGTGTGGCCAGGATGCTTGTTTTTACCTGTTAACAGCCGGCGTGTAAGGCTGAAGTCGTGAGGCATCAGTTTACTCAAGGGATTACTTGGTTGAGGAGGAATCAGTCATCTGTGGGTTTCTAACCTAGACCAAAGGTTACTTCCTTATAGTTGTTATTTGGTGTAAAATTAGACCACATCTTCCTTGAGCTAAGCATATGCCCGGATACTGGCACTTAACAAGGAGCCTTGCTGGCGTTGTGACGTACAGGACCAGAGAAGTTGAATGAGTTTGGTGGAACTGAGTTTAAAGAATATCCTTCCTGTCCAGGTCAGGTGGTGGCAGCTAACCTGAGGGTACCGAGGCATTTTTGTAAATAAAAATGTTTGCTGTAATTCCAGGCCCATCTTGACTCTTATCAAGAATGATTCTAAAAGTGAACACTGTCCTAAGCCTTAGCAGATCTCAGGTGATCACCAGAGGTCCTCCTGCAAAAACGAGGAGATCGTGGTTGTCAGATGACAGCCCTTAGACATGTCAGGAGCTGAGTTCCAAGGTCCCAGTTTCCCCCTGAAATCACAGATTCCTGACAGGAAACCTTGCCTGATGCTTTCTGCTCTACTTTAGGCTCTGATGAGTCAACTGTTGCTGGCATTTGGAGCTTGAGAGGTAAGAGTATGAATCCCCAAATGTTTCATAAATGTTACAGATAGTTTGAGATCTTGCAGGGAGAATCCCAGTTCTGCTGCTGCAGGGCAGAACCATGAAGCTCTCGTTCTTTGAACCCTGAATGTAAGACATGGCTCTGGTGGCTGTTTCTCTCCTCTCTAGAGGTACTTGGGTATACAGTCATTAGAAATCATTCCTGTGCTGCACAGAGAACCATGCTAATGATCTGCTTTGTTTCCTTTCCTAGCAGACCAGTGAGCCTAACACCTTCCGTTAGTTCCCGAATGTCTTGCAGTAGTCAATACCAGAATTCTTTTCCAGCCTCATACAGCAAATGTAGGTGCTTTATTTGACAGCTGCCCTACAATATCAGGATTCTCCAGGGGTCACATAGAAATGCCCTCTCACTTCTTTTCAGATGAAAAGCTAATTTGATTTCTCTTGGTATTTAAATGTCAGCATTCTCTCTGCGGAGAAAAGGATGTATTTTTTTAATGCAGTATTTTATTGCCCATATCAGCCAGGTTTTATTGTATATCTCTTGTCTCAGGTCCCCTCAACCCTTACAGTGCTTTACTTAACTAAGTCAGAAGAATAGTAACAGGTCATTCTCACCTATTTTTGTGTAGTGAGAAATGTCTATACTAAAAGCTTTTTTTTTTTTTTTAAGTTAGAGTGCTGCATCAATTAAACATCTATCGCTTTAAGTGCTGACTTCCTTTTGCATCCCCTCCACAGTAGAAAAGATCTGTAATCTCTGTCTAATGGAGGTAAAAGCAGGGAAAGAAAGTACAGTGCTTTTGATGAGGAGGTTAAAATACCCAGCGGATAATTCAATCATGCATCTGATGTTGAATCGCTTGTGTTGTTAGTTCTCAGATTAAATCATAATTTGTAATGAGAACAGCACAGTGTTAGGAGATGCAGTATTAGTGTAGCCTAGGACATTTCAACCATATTAGATGTCCAGCTTTCTTTTTATTGAGTAATTCAGAAAGCAGCGCTCTTCTCTGTAAAATGCTCTATAAATTGCAGTACTCTTATCTAGCAGCCCTTCTTGGGTGATGCGCTTAAAGCATTACTTAAAATAGGCATTTACTGCTATTAAATATTTTAAATAAAAGTTCTGGATGTGCATAGTCATTAAAGATTATGTGATATTTTCTGTGTGAACAGGGCTATTAGCCCCTTTGACCTGATAAGCTTTAATTTATATAACTAGCATACCTTGCTGCAAGTTCTGTCCTTCCTTAAAGATTGAACACTGAGTAGAGTAACCTTGTGCATGGCAGCTGCTCGTGCTCACTGACCTTAGACCACCGTTCCTGTGGTGAGCAGCACGATGCGTAAATTCGTGATGTTTGACAAGCTGCTTCAGGCTGATTAGCTGTCTCAAAACAAAAACAGCAACAGGAGTTAGAGGGAATTAATACTTTGAAGGCTTATGAGCAAAAAGTACAATTAATGCTGCTAATTAAGGCATTCCTCCCCATGGTCTCTGTACGATTATTAACTTATGTGTGAAGAAACTAAGGGACAGAAACATTGTGATTTATCCCAGGCCATGTGACCTGATGGTGGCAGAAATCTGATTAGTGCCTTGGCCTGCCTTGCCTCAGGCGCTGTGCAGATTCATTGTATTGCTAGAAACAATTGTATTCTGAAAAACAAGGCAGTGTGAATGTGGGAGCTAAGCATTCAGCTCTTATCAGAGCCATCAAGAGAAGCAAGCAGAGAATTTTGGACTATCCCTTGGCAAAAATGTATCTTTTCAGTTGGTTGTAGGTAAATTTGTAGCTATAGAGGTTTACTGCAGGTACTGTTTGTTGGAAGTAAAGAAGCTGTGTAGCCCATTCTAGGAATTGTGTATTATCTAGATTTCATATCTGCTGAAATACCACTGGAATACTGTTTTTAAAATTTCAGACTCAGTAAAACAATCTGGCTTGTTTTTGACCAGTGCTGATAACTGAAGATATATTATTTCTGAAGCAGAGACTGCCATGTCTGATGGATAGCTTGGTATAGAATCCAGACAGTCTGGCGTTGCGGTGCTTTGGGTTTTGCTTTTTTTTTTCTTTTTTTAGTTAAGCTAGCAAAATTGAAGAACTTGTACCCAGGTTTAATTGTGAGTCACCATTGTTATTTCTTTTCTAGTATCTTTTGCACTGACCAGGTAAACTCATTTAAGCGTGTTTATACCTCACACTCATCCCCCAAAGTTCTTAGCACGTTATGATTTTGACAGGCAGAGGCCTTCGGTGCTTATCATTTCTTTTGAGGTAGCTTCTAATAGCAAAATATTTTTGAAATCTTGAAATCCAAACAGAAAGCTGAAGGAAGACTTCATTCACATGCCTGTGCTATATTTCAGATTGCCATATGCAATGGACACTGATCTCAGTTCCCAGGACAGGAAGGACCTGGACAAATTCATCAAATTTTTTGCTCTGAAGGTAACTTTTTCTCCTGTGGGCAAATGCCTCTTCTTTAAGAACAGCTATACTTGCTGTGCCTAGAGTAACAAGGCTGGGGTTTGGGTTTTTTTGCTAAAGACCAAAGCAAGAAAAGCTGATGTCAAATTTAGGAGATTCCTGAGAACAACTAGAAAATATCTTTTCTCCTTTTTCCTACCTGTAAGTCCTCTTTCTTCCCCCAGAAGTGTTTTGCTGTAGAATCAGTTATAGGCACTTCACACCTCTGTCAGCTTTGGGTTCCTATCAACACATTTAACCATCCAGCTGTTAGGTAGTATCTTCTCTTGGACTCCACTCTTTCTTTTCAGCCTATCTAAATTTTTATATTGCATCTAAAAGCAGTAATACCAGCATGTTCTTTTGAATTATGTTTATACATAATTATAAAATTTGGCCTTACTTGGTACATAGATGCATGTAGATACTCTAACAGCAGCTATCTTATAAATGTACAGATTCACTTGACTTTCATTTATGTGTCCAGGTTCAGGATATAGTTGTAAATTTTGTTCCAGTATTACCAAAACTACAACTCCTGATTGCAAAATTGACTTAGTCACTTCATGTTATTACAGAGGAAGGTCAGCTTAAAATTATTTTCTGTCTGAAATACATTTACCTGTTATATGTAATAATTTAAATTGATTAGAGCTGAACATTAGCATAACAGCAAACTCCACTTCTCCATATCCTGGTCAATCATTTTTTTTTTACTTGGAATTTGTCTAGCTCAGGTTCTGAACCAAGGGCTTTGCTGAGCTCAAAACACGAGTGTGGGTCTTTTCCTTTCTATTCCAGACGGTACAAGTAATTGTCCAGGCCCGACTTGGAGAGAAAATCTGTACCCGATCATCATCCTCCCCAACAGGCTCTGACTGGGTAAAGTCATGTTTTCTTTAAAGTGACTCCATAACTGTTGGGGTTTTTGTGTGTGTGCACGCACACATGCATGTGTGTTGAGAACCCTGTGTAGTTGCTATAGTCTTGTGCAGACTATAATAACTGTTCATAGAGTAACTACTGTATTTGATTACATTCACTGGTGGTGTGTTTTTCTTTTGCTGTTGTTGTTCACATGCAACATGTTGCTCTGGGCTCTTAACAGCTGATTAGAGGAGAGAGAAATGATTCTTCTCAGCAACTCCTGCCAGCTAAGGCGCATTTCCAAGGTCTGCTGGGGGTGGGGTGATGAGTTCTTTTCTGTCAGAAGTTTGCAACTCTGCAGTTCAGGACTTTGTAGCAATGGGCTTTATTAAAATTGAAGAGACTCGAGATACTCTCTGGGTGAAGATAGGACTCAAGCAGGGGAAAAGGAATGTGATTTTTATGGCAAGATCAAAAAAACCATTTGAATTGGCAGCCAAGGAAATTTGCAAATATGAAAAGCCTGAGCCCAGCTGGGAATTTTCTGTTTCATAAATATTTCAGTGGACACTGACCTAGTATGTTATATGTGGGTCTATGAGTCTGCCTGCAGTGTACCATTAGGCAGTTTTTCAAAGAAATAAAAAAATTGAATAATCTCTTTCATCCTGCAGTTTAACTTGGCAATCAAAGATATACCAGAGGTTACTCATGAAGCAAAGAAAGCCCTGGCAGGACAACTACCTGCTGTTGGACGGTCTATGTGCGTGGAGATTTCTCTCAAAACCTCAGAGGTGAGAACTGAGTCAAAATAGATGCCATTTTTTTTTTAACTTGAATCTTAAGTCACTTACCAGGGTCCTTCTCTTTAGTCCAAGACAATGTGAAAATGTCTTCATTTATGAAGTTAGGTAGCGTGGTAATGAAAAGAAATGTATTGTTTAACAGAAGCAATTCACTGCAAATATCTGAGGCCAAACACACAAATGGTAGAGCAGCAAAATTTAGTTTCTTTTACCACGAAGAGCTTAGCTGTTCTGAGGAAGGTATTCCCTTGGGTGATCCAATTGTGCGGTGAAACTTCCAGTGCACCTTTTTCTGTTGTTGCATTTCAAGGAAGTGGGGGCCAGGAGAAACATCTTCATTGAGAGGTGTGGCTGCTGCTGATCATTAATAAGATGTGTAAAGGTTTGTGTTCTGAAACAAGTCTTTGTTTGCCATCCTTTCTCTGATCCAGGGGGACTCCATGGAGCTGGAGATTTGGTGTCTAGAAATGAATGAAAAGTAAGTGCGTTCTTCACAATTCCTTTGTGTGTGTGTGTGTGTTTGTTGTAGCTGATGAAACTGGGAAGCGTGCTCAGTCCACGATGATGAATGAGCACCTACTGGCCATGTGGCCTGGGACACTTCAGAGGGAAGTCCCCTCTTTGTCTAGTGCAGCAGTCAAACTGTTTAATATTGGTGTCAAGAAGATAAACTAGTAATTTTACTCCTTCTTAATTCTTCCATTACAAATAGTATGCTTCCTCAGATACGAGAATTCACATACTCAGTAACGACAAATGTTTTTAATACTGAAAAGATGTTTCTGTCTAGTAGAAGGCTGCACGGCATTTTTCAGCAATTACTTCTACAACAGGTGACTAGATTGAAGTAGGACTCTTAGCTGGTTGGTCAATAACAGGTAGCCTCACCGGGGCTTTATTTTATCATTTTGGCAATAAAACTGACATTAAACAATTGACCCAGACTCATTTTGATTTAAAACAAAACAAAAACCACAAACAAACAAAACCAAACAGCTTAGCTGGGAACAAAGGACTAATTTTTTTTCCTTTGTGTTCTATAGGTGTGACAAAGAAATTAAAGTTTCATACACTGTATACAACAGGCTGTCTCTACTGCTGAAGTCTCTGCTTGCTATAACCAGGGTAACTCCAGCCTACAGACTCTCAAGGAAACAAGGCCATGAATACGTAATCTTGTACAGGTAAAGCAGAATATGAAATTCCCCATTTGAAATACAAATAGCAGAGACTCTAGACTTGCACAGTGCAGCTGCAAATGTGGTAAAAAGTGATGAGTGATAATAAATTCAAATTATTTGGATTTAACTACTACGGATCAGTGACAGAAGAGAACTTCAGGCTATATATGTATATATCACCTTATAGCCTCCATCTGAGTCATTGAAAGAAAAACTAAGCTGAGACTGTGAAGTATAGCTGTTTGCCTACCGTGTTGAGAAGAGTACAAAAATTCTACGTGCAAGAACTGGTTAAATGGCTTACTAGTATCCAGTTGTTCAGTGTCTGGCCTGTATTTGGTAAATGCCTATGTTGCACATAACTGCCGTGCATACTTTTGGAGTGTACATTCAGAGATTCACTCTCTTCTGCTGTTCTGTTTTAAAGATGCATCCTCAGTTCCACTTCCTGTAGTTCTTGCTGTTTACTCATGCAAATACTGAGCTCAACTCTGTTTAGCCTGTGTGATCTGCCTGGCTTGTGGTTCATGGTTATCACCTTCCAGTCTTTGCTTTTGGCTTTGAGAAAAGTCTTTGACTTGTTTGCGTCACTGATTTAGATGATTCTGAGTCTCAGGTTTGTTATCATTTGCACAGCTGAGAACTTAAAAAGAAATCCCAACTCTTTCTTCATTTTTGCCTCTGTTGCTGGTTTAGCATATACTTAAGAGCAGGTCTCTACAGTACAGTTAATCTTTTATGTTGTGTGATGAGCATCAGCTTTTAGACTGAGACCTGTCCATGAAGTTTATATCAGTTCACAATTTTGCTCTGAACTGTAGACTTGCCACAGAGGATTAAAAAACTGAAAGAGAAATTTCTGATTAGACTACTGTTTTCTCTTCCTTTTTCTTTTTATGTGACATGTCTTCCTCTCAAGTAGCTGGAAGGTTTTTTGAGATGAGCATTCTAGCCACTTCTTTTGTGTTTGTGGTTTGGTTTTTTTTTTTGAAGGAGGAAAAGTAGTTCCAGCCTCTGAACTCGTAAAATTAAATAAGAAATATGTATAGCGTTATGTCCCAAATGAACCTAATACCTTTTCTTTTTCCTTTTTCTACAGAATATATTTTGGTGAAGTGCAACTGAGTGGCTTGGGAGAAGGTATGATCAGGCAACGCACACAAACTAGAGCAGAACTGTTTTCCATACTGGCTAGCCATTTATTACTATTCCTAAGTGCCATAAGGAAAATTAAGTCTGAGGTTTACATATGCTTTTTATCTAGATCTACCAGTGAAGGGTTGTATCATAAGATGATGGGTAAAATGGTGGTACTTTGATGAAATCTAGAGTATTTTTTCTCTAGTGATCCAGAACTGAAGTAAGAATATGGAGGTATGTTGATAAGGTGCAGGACCAGTAAAGGAGATTGTGATCTACTCAGGAGTAAGAAGAACTTCAGAGCAATATTTGAGATCAAGATAGGAAGCAACATCAGAAGTCTTGTGGATGAAGCCTACCAACAAGGCAAACTAGTACTGCTGTTCTGTTTGTGTGGTTGGAGTTCAGACTGCAAGGGATGATGGAAACACTATAGAAATAAGACCATGTAACCTCAGAATAGAAAAGTATGGAACATGAATAATCAGTGAAACTGATAATCATTCCTTAACTTTATAGGTTTCCAGACAGTCCGTGTTGGGACAGTGGGTACCCCAGTGGGCACCATCACTTTGTCTTGTGCCTACAGAATCAACCTCGCTTTCATGTCAACCAGGTGAGAAAATGTGATCATGACAGAAACTGTTTTACAATAACATACTATTAAACCCCTCGTAATACGAGCCCCTAAGTCTTTCCCATCTGCTTATCCTTTCCTGCTGAGATTCTCCTTCATGGAAAATACTCTCTCATGCTTAAGTCTTGCAGCAAGGGGAGTATCTGGGTAGCCCTAAGCCAGACTCTAGAATTCCAAATTGTTAATGGGTGCTTGGAGTTTCAGGGCCGAGTTGTAAAGATGCTCTGGTCCCATTAACAGACACAAGGGTTTTCTGTGAGGGCACCATGAACTGGGCTAAGAGGAGAGAGAAAAAGCAGCCATACCAATAATGCCATTGCTTGTTGCCTTGCAGGCAGTTTGAGAGGACCCCTCCTATCATGGGCATTATCATTGATCACTTTGTGGATCGTCCCTATCCCAGCTCTTCACCCATGCACCCCTGCAATTACAGGTGAGGAAATACTGACTTGAAGTCATGGGCCGTGGGGAAGGCATCATTATGCCCAAATACAGAGCCTTTTCCACTACCTGCTGACTGCATGGGAAGGGAGACTGGTGGATTAGGGTCAGTCATACTGGCATGGTTGAGCATATGAAGAAGGGCAACTTTTTTCTCCTCGTGTCTAGAAGACTGCGTACAGCAAGCCCCAGTATTTTCCCAAATTCCTTACAGCAGCACTTGGACACAAAGGATGTTTAACTTTGGCTGCCTTTGGGAATTTGAAAAGGTAACAGTTAATCCTGCTGTAGAACTGCATGTCCAGAGGCATGCATCTCCAGCTATTTCCATTGGGGAAAGATCAGAGCTGAACTCCTCTCTGTAGATGAGAGGTTTGTCTTCTCTAAAAGGCATGTGAGGGCACTCAGATTGGGACCAGTGGTATTGTTTGACAGTGGTTCTGTAAACACCAAAGTCAGTAGCATTAGTGTAACAAAACCTTTAGTTAAAAAAAACACAGAGGGAAGTGTTTCTAATCGGGGGTAGAAGAAGAGCGCCACTGGAAAATTCAAGTTTCCATACACTGTTTTCCTCAGTTCTGCCAAGTAGATGAGAGCCCTTCATAATTCTCCTTCCTACTTCACCCAAATACTCTCAACCTCCCTGCAGTCTTTGTCCCAGTGCATTTTACTACTTGTTTGTTTTAAGGAATATTTCGAGTTATGAAGCTTTTCTTTTCTTGCTGCTGTAGAGCTGGTGAGGACAATGGTGCAGTATACCCCTCAGTAGAAGATTCCCAAGAAGTGTGTACCACATCTTTTTCCACCTCTCCTCCATCTCAGGTAAGAGAAACCAAGCTCTTGTTACTCCTGGATAGAACAATCACTGTTAGGGTAGTGTGCATACTCCTACATCAACTACTGTGCAAACAGGCAGCCTCCTGCTGCTCGCTAAAATTTAATATGTGGGTTATTTATATTGTTACACTCTGCGTAAAACCTAGTTAGATACTAATTTCAACAAAATGCTAGGGGACGAGTAAGACTGAATTACTGAGAAGGATTAAAAGAACCTACTTCTGTAGCTGGGCTAAGATGTGCTTGAAGAGGATAGCAGTGTACTTGCACATTCACTTACTGATGCTTCAAGAAGAGGAATTGAAGAGATTGACGCCAGGCAGCGTAACTAGAGGTAACAGACTGACATTGAGGAAGAAACACTGAAATATCAGGAAAATGCTTATGGCACAGTCATATTTTCTGCATTGCAGAATGGAAAAGCAGGAAAAAGACAAAAGCTATGTGTATTTGGACCATCTAAAACCAATTGGGGCAGCAGGAATAAGAATCAGTGAACAAATTGGGTCACAGTATTGAACTAGGGACTTAATATTCTGTACTTCCACCTACCTATGGAAATTTCATTGAAGTTTCAGTTTTAAAATAAAATAGATAATGGTTTCCTTCTGAATCTCAAAAACCAGAAACTCGAATTACTCCTTCACTTACTGTCTTTATATTGACTCCGCAATTCTGTATTTTGAAGACTTGGCCAGATTTGCTGTTTTCCTATAGCTTTAAATATACAGGAATGTCCTGCTATGTTGTCCAGCCAAGCAGATGGCTCTGCTGAACTTTAAAGACAATCTAAAGACTCTCAATCTCTTTTACTGTGGATGTGAAACATAGAATAAAGTATAATTGGGGTGCTGTTCCCAACTGAAAGAATTTGCTGTGGGTCTGTCTACTGCTCCAGAGGAATTAGTATGACTGGTTTAGTAGAATGTGTTCTACTGAATGAATGAGCTAGAAATGAGCTTTTCTTAGGAAGCATTTTTGTGCCAAGTGGATTTTGGGTGACAGGGCATCAGGCAATGTTGAACTAATCAGCCAGCACTCACGTTAAGCCTGATAGAATAAAGCTTTCCTTATACTGCAGTACGCAGCTCAGGAGATGAGTTTGTGGCTGAGTTGTGTCCTGCCTTCTCACAAAATGGGTTAAATGCAAAAGGGTTCATAAGGAAATTTCCACTGGCTTGCTTGTGCCAGTGTTACTTAACAGCAGTAGTGTATGTAAAGACATTGAAGTTGACATTTCCCCTGGGGACATGAAGCTTTGCTGTCACTGAGGGGAAAAGCTTAGCGAAACCAGATGAACCTTGAGGATTCACATTCATTATGAGCCTACATTCTTGCTTTTCCTGTGGCTTAAAGTTGCCATATGCTGTACACTTTTTTATAAAGCGACTGTCAGTCTTTGTTGCCACAGTTAGAATTGTAAAGGCTGTCTTGGCAGAGTGGTCTCTAAAGTAAGGTAGAGGGGGCGGGAAAAAATGCTAATTTCTTTCTCCAGCTTTCTATATACAACTTCATGTGCAGGAAAAATACTGGGAGGTGTGTGGTTCTGTAGGCAGATTGTCCAAATCTCTGCCTGCCTTCCCAGTAGAAATGAGGCCTAACCTGCATCATACAAGGGAATAGGTTCTCCCTGGGAGCTTGCATAGCATGTCTGCATATGTTGTGGAGTAGCCCACAATTCAGCAGAAAGTCTGGCCATGGGTAATACACAGAAATGAAGCTTTCATAAAACTGAAAACTGTTGGTAGGAAAATGACTGGGAGAAGGTATGAGACTGAACCAGGTTTGGATTGCCCCTTTTGCATTAGTACCCTCTGTGAGACAGTGTTTACTTCTGGAGCATCACTCCTCTTGAAGGAGTTCTCTCTTCATATCAGTGTGTTTGAATTGCACCCTAATCTAAGTCCCCTTTATTCTAAGGGTGCAGCGCAGACCTGCCAAGATGAGATCCCTCAGAATGCTGGAAGTTTAGGAGTGTGTATGGATGGAGACTATTGAAATACATGTAATTTGTACATTCTGAAACAACAAAAAGTGACTTTTGGCTTTTTCTGCCATCCACTCAGCCTTCTCCTTGCTAATTGGCTGGTACCAATTCCAATTATCTGTGGAACAGAGTCTCTGGCAGTTACTTTCTGTCAGTCTTCACTGGAGTCTAAAATATCACCTGTGTGGAGTGGTTCACAGAGACTGGAAAACAGTCAGTTCTTTACAAAATGAATGTGCTTCTGGCAGTCCTGAGACTTCTGCTCTATGTGTAGGTGTGGCTGCTGCAGCCAAAACCTCTTCACTAGCATTCAGTTCATCCAACTCTTTATAGTTCTTCTCTGAAGTCCTTTTCTCTCTCTCTCCCCCTCTCTTTCTTTCTCCCCTTCTCTCACTCTCTCTTTTCCTTGTTTCCTCTGTGTGTCTGTGTCTGTGCACAGTGTGTTTTTACTGTCACAAAGGCACATTTTCAGACCCCTCCTCCTGTGGTGACGGACACCTTGAAGGTCCCAGTGATGGGACTGGCCTTTTCATATCAAGTGAGTTGTCAATAGTATATGCTATACATGGCCAGATGACAGACCAAATACAGGGAAGTACAGATTTGTCAGTGGGGAATGTTTGTTGTGCATGGGAAAGGCTGGTGAACCCAAAATGTGCCGGGCTCATTATTGAGACTGGCTGCTTAAGTGCCTTTGCAGATAAAGGTCTCCCAAAGGCAGGACAAGCACCCCTGAATAAACAACAGCTGTTGCAAGGATTAATTGTTAGTGAAAGACAGCAGTAGTAAGGCACAGCACCGAGTGTTTTCTAACAGCCAGTGTCCCTAGAACCTGCACAGTTGTCAGTTAGAACTTTTCTTGGGTTAAAACAGAGGAGTTTGAAGGATGAGGGAAAAAGAAACAACTCACAAAACCAAAAATCTCACTTCATCTGTCTTCCTGGCTACAAATAACACCTTATGAAGACCTGAATTACTGTTCTTTGTTTACATCTTGCACAAACATGAGGTACATGACTTTAGACAAACCTGCAAGTCTCTCAGAGGACAGAGAAATATAAAAAAAAAAAAAAAAGGAACACCTAGCTACCACAAAATTACCAGAGGATTTTTAAAGACAGGTGGAGAATGAAGCAGTTTGAGGTTAAAACCTTTGCAGTTCTAATGCTAAAAATGACTGTAAGACAGGACTTGGAAAAAATGGTTAAAGAATGGAGAAGCACAGCTGTAGATACCAAAGATTTCTTAAACAGAAGTAATATCAGTGGTAACGGTACCTAGAATTCCTTACGGGATTTCTACAGGAAGATGAGTGTAGAGTATTCTTCAAAGCAGCATGAGTTCTTGGAAGAGTCAAGTTGGCTGAATACCTCTAGGAGCAAAGCATGTAACAATATTATATTTGCTCTTCTGTAAGAGGAGATTGCGCCATTCTTAACTAGCATCATGTGAATGAAAGTGCTGCTTATCATTCAGACCCCTGTAAATGATGTCAGCATTGGCCCTGCTCCTCTTGAGGTGAAGCAAGGTAAAACAGGAAAGTTTTATTTAATCCAACAAGCTAGATTCCTTAGGGTGTGTAGGGAACTTCTCTGGGGTTTCAGTGCTTCCAGCACCTCATTCCTGAAGCAGTCGCACAAGGGTTACCTTCCCAGTCCTTTTTACCTAGCACATGTATGGGACTCTGTTCTTTGTCTGAAGCTATTTGAACAGGCTTTGAAGATTAGCTCTTTCAGTGTGTAGTGGAAATGGGTTCAAACAGTTGATAATGCAGTTACTTTGGGGAAAAAAATATTAAATATTAGCTCTTTAGTAAGTGCATGATGGCATTCATGCTTTTTCCCCATATGTGAAACAGGCCTGTAGAGCAGAGCTTCCATGTGACTGAATGTCAGTCATACCTTGCACAGCCTCCTCCTCTGTGTGTAGGAAACCAGTCCTGTTTTCTTATCGAGGTCCAGACTTAGTCCCTTGCAATAAGAACTTTTGAGATTGATAACCTTCATGACTGATTCCAGTGAAAATCCAGCATCCTTCTGCCAGCCCAAAGTGCTGTGCCTCCGACTTTTCCCGTGCCTTCTTCAGTGACTGATTGTTATTCAGGCTGTGGGGCATTCCCCCTCCCCTTCCTCTCTCCTCTCCCTTTGCCCTTCTTGTTTTTTCTCTTCTTTCTTAGCTTTCCAGCTCTCGTCTTTCCTATCAGCCTGCTGCACTGGGAGTTGGATCAGCTGACATGGGGTATCCTGTACTCTTTGCTGGTGGCTTGAATGCTGCACACCCTCACCAGGTACTTGTAGAGGGCAGAAGGACAAGCGTGGCTGGTATTGCAACCTTCATGTGTCACTTGTACATCTGAAACTAGTGCATGCATTGGTATCCTGTCTGTCAGGAATGAACAGAACGTAAGGTAAATACAGAGAAAGCACAACGTGCACAGGAGCTGGGAAATGGCTCCTCAGCATCCCTGACTGTACTGGCAGAGGGGTCATGTGGAGAAACTATGCCAAGACAGCAGACCTGTTTGCCTGCACCAGCATATCACCGATTCCAAACTGTGGCTGTCTTACAGAGCTGCTGCCCCTGTAGCTGTCCAAGCACAGCGCTGTAGCCTCAACGTAGGATACACTGACAGTCCGTAGTGGCGTGTTTGCATCCGTTCATCAGACAAATACATAACGCTGACAGAAGTCTTTTTCTGCTTGTGATGTTGCTGCTACACCAGGGCTTTGCTGACACAGTGATGGCAGCAAGAGGATATGATTTTCCCCCCTCCCCTTGAAGCAGAGGACCTATGGCCAGAGAGCTCTGCAATGTAAAACAGGCCTGAGGTGGAAGGGAGTAGGAAGAGAATAACAAGAGTTTGTATTGTGGTGATCACCTTCTGCTCGACACCTCTCTCAGCCTCATGGGGACTAGAGCTCAGTCATATGCCAAAAACCCCACAACTTCGTCCCAGTATGAGAGAATCTGCTCTGTATTGCACTATGGCGTTGGCCTGGTTTTGAGATCTCTAACTTGACCATTCCTCTCCATCTCAGCTGATCGGCCCAGGCAAAGAGGGGGGAGTTCCCCCAGTTCCTAGCCAGCCTGCACATGGCGCTCAGGCTGACCAAGAGAGGATGTGCACCCCACTGGATGGAGTCCACTACTCAGCAGCTACTCCTTCTAGTAGGTAGGTTGGTTTTAGATGATCCACCACTTGTGCCACGCCATTTATAACCCCGTTAAGAGAAAACTTGTTGTTTTCCCCTGTTTATCTATTGTTTGTAGCATAACTACTGTCTTTCCCTTCCCCAAAACAACTAACAGCTTTCTCTCATTGGGGCTTTTTCAGCCTTTCTCCAAACAATGATCTCGCCCATCTACTTACAGCTCCTAGTCCCTGTAACGTCCTCACAACTTCTGTTATGTCAACTTTATTATCACATTTATCTTTTTGTAATCTCTGCTGGTTTTGCTGATTGTAAAACAACAAGATGAAGTAAGTTCACAAGTGAGTCTTAATTCTCCAGAAACTTAATGTGAATTGTTACCAAAACCAGCTGCAGTTACTGCAAACCTGTTCACTGTTTTATTAAGAAGCTTTGTGCTTAAAGTTACGTAAAAGAAAACAGTACAACCTCAAACTGTCCTAAATCTCCTTCCTCTCAGCTAATTAAATTAGAGGTTTTTTGACATATTTATTTCTTGTGAAGTCTCTCTTGGGGTCACATAGTTGTGAGTCAGACATCTTAAGCAGATATTCTGCTGTGAGGAAACCAAAAATCATTGTTGCAGTAGCACTTTCCTGGGTATGCTGTCTAAGTAGTCCTCTGCCAGAAGACTTGACCATTATTTTTTTTTTTTTTAAAGTTCTGAATACCTGTGGTAGCAAAAAACCCAAGTCCTAGAAATAACGAAAAGCTGTGCAGTGAATGAATCATACTGGCACTGGCTGTTGTGATTTATTAGACTGCTGCCTTTGTAACCTGAGTGACAGATGTAATTCTAGTTCTTGCCCTCACCTCCTGACAGATCTGCGACTGCTGTATTACTGAAAAAATAATAGTGATGAACAGAAGTTGCTGTGAATGTGCACATTCTGAAGTTAAAAGTCCATCTTCAAAAACAAAAGCCTATTTTCAGTTGGCAGCAACTTTTCATTCAGCTAAATAGTTTCTGTCCAGCTTGAAACAAACCTGATGCCATAAGTGTCCCACTCCCCTTTTGTGCTCATGACTGAGGAGGAAGGTGTGGTACAAGGACAGGGATTTCTGTTGTCCTTCTTCCAGCACTAGGAATAAACCCAGAAAAATGAAGGAGTCTTGGAAAGCATGTGATTTGTCTATATTGTTTGTGCCATGAGTCACTAATTAGCCTGTTTTCCTCCGCCAGCGAGGACACAGAAACAGTATCAAACAGCAGCGAAGGGAAATGTGGCTCCCCACATGACCTTTTGGAGACCATCTTTATCCGGAAGGTGGGAGCTTTTGTCAACAAACCCATTAACCAGGTAACTTGCAGTAGATCTTCTTAGAGGGCACTGTAATACCCTGCTTCTCCCAAGTGTTCCTACACGGAGGAGCAAAAAACACTCCAATGCCAGGGCAGCCTTGGAGACTGAGAGTACGTATTCCTGCCTGCTGCATTTCCCTACAAGGTCGTGTCGTAGGCTTGTTTTTCATAAAATCCCTTTGGGATGTGACAGCTGTTGAATTTGCCCCACTTTGCCAACACCCTCTTTGGGTATGGAAGACCTGATCCTTGGGTCTCACAATGATCTGCCACTACCACAGGTTCATGAACTGGGGAAGCTAGTAGCAAGCCTCCCTTCCTCGAAGGGCACACAGTAGACCAGTTAATTGCTAGTAAGCAAGCATGTAAGCTCAGCTGGAGCAGCTTAGAGACCTGCCCAGTTCCTAGGGCTGCTCTTCTAGGCCTTTAGATGGATGAAAGAGAATTGCTTGCATTTGTAGCAGCTAGTTGATCCTTGCATATATTATACAAGATGTATATAAGCAATCCCACCTCAGGGGATGTATCTGCATTAGGTCAGCTGAGTACAATCTCTATGCCTTTTAAATGAGGTTGTCAGCCTCCTGCCTAACTGCTGACGTGATCTTGGGCAATTTTTATAGCAGGCCTGACGAAGACTTTCAATATCCTTTTCTGTGCTGGCTAAGTAGAGCATCTTAGTGAAATTCTGTTTGCTGAATCTCCTCAGGTGACCATGGCCAACTTAGACATTCCTTTTGCCATGTTTGCTCCCAAGAATGTTGAGCTGGAAGATAACGACCCCATGGTAAGCCTCTTCCAGAGGTATAATGTGTGCCTTCTCAGCATCCCTTATGCAACATCCATGCGAATCCCCGTCTTGAATACACTGTTTTCTGAGCAACGAACTAGTTACTCAATTTGTTTGGTTTCAGAAAATCTCCTGTGTTGAGTCTTGGGCTCTCCAGACATGCAAATAACAGTACATGTTTGCTGCCGCTGCTGTAGCATGTGTCTACTGTCCAACCTCCTAACAGCCCTTACATTGTCAAAATACACAGACAGACATGATCATAAGATGAGTACTCACCATCTTTGATTTCTTGGGCAGGTCAATCCTCCTGACTCCCCAGAAACTGAATCTCCTCTACAAGGCAGCTTACACTCGGAGGGCTCCAGTGGCAGCAGCACAGGGAACACCCATGATGACTTTGTTATGATTGACTTTGTAAGTGCCCTCGTCAGTGCTCTCGTGTAACACCTGCATCTTAGATGGCCTTCAGGTGCTGGTACAAAGGCAAATGATGTCAGAGTAGTTTTCAGTGGGATGGAAAAGACCCTTGAGTCACAGTTCCAACCTAGAGTTTGACAGTCCCAAAACTGCAAAGACACTGATGCTCGGAACCAACAACTACAGGGTGAATGCTCTTTCAGTTCCCTACCAACACCTGGGCTTGGTGTCCTCTCTCTGATGCTTAAAGGAGCCAGATTCCAAGGAAATGCTCTCTTCCGAGTGCTCAGGCAAGCACAGATCTTGGCTGTTCTTCAGTTACTTAGTCTGCATTACTGAAGCAACAGTTGTAATGTCAAGATGTTTACTGATAGCAGGTTCTGAGATGATGGCAAAAGGGAAGCCAGTGTCTCTGAATGGGAATTAACAGCAGTATCTTTGATTCTAGAAACCAGCATTTTCAAAAGATGACATTCTTCCAATGGACCTGGGGACGTTTTACCGCGAGTTTCAGAACCCCCCTCAACTCAGCAGCCTCTCCATTGACATTGGAGCACAGTCGATGGCAGAGGATTTGGTATGGAACCCTGAAATTTCTGTTTGTGGGAATCGTGTGTATTTCATAATGCTCTCCCTCTTCCTAGTTTGAAAAAGTCGTATCTTCATAGAATCATAGAACAGTTTGGGTTGGAAGGGACCTTTAAAGGTCACCTAGTCCAACCCCCTGCAATGAGCAACGACATCTTCAGCTGGATAGGCTGCTCAGAGCCCCATCCAACCCTGAGCTTGAATGTTTCGAGTGAAGGGGCATGTACCACCTCTCTGGGCAACCCATTCCAGTGTTTCACCACCTTCATCATAAAGAAAATTTCTTCCTTATAACCAGTCTAAATCTACCCTCTTTTAGTTTAAAACCATTATCCCTTGTCCTGTCACTACAGGTCCTGCTAAAAAGATTGTCCCCATCTTTCTTGTAAGCCCCCTTTAAGTACTGAAAGGCAGCAATTGGGTCTCCCTGCAGCCTTCTCCAGGCTGAAAAGCCCCAACTCAGCCTTTCCTCATCAACCTTGGGGGCAGTCTAGGCCTGATCTTGCAGCCTGAGCCAAGGTAAAATCCTGGTGTGGCTGGTGAGAGTCATGTCTGGGTGAGTGCTGTATTGGGCTCGCAGGCATTGGAACGTACTGTGGGGAAGAAGGAATACCAGTGGCTAAGAGCTGGAGGTGGCCTGGTGAAGGCAGGGACACGAGCAGGTTATTGTGCTGCAGCTGGTGGTGGGAGTTGCACAAGGAGATGCCCCGGTGCACCTACTGTTCCTGCAGCGCAGACACACTCTGGGCAGAGTGCCTTTCTCAGGGTGACTTGCTGGATGCTGCCGGAGGACTCCTGGTTTTGTGCACGTGGGAAGGGGAGCCCAGCACAGTGGAGAGGGGCTGCATGACTCAGAAACAGAATTCTTGGCTGATAAAGCTTGCTTTTATCTGCTGTGACCGAGCCCTGATCTGCACCCTTCTTTACCCTTCTAGGACTCATTACCAGAGAAGCTGGCAGTCCACGAGAAAAACGTCAAAGAGTTTGATGCCTTTGTAGAAACCTTGCAGTGAAGCTGTTTTCCAGTTTTGCTGCAGCAGTTCTTCCTCCTCAAGGCATCCTGGAGAATGATGTCAAGAAACATCTCTGTCGCCCCTGCTCTGCCTTTTGTCTCACCTTGACCCGTTCCTTCCATCGAGTGAGCTTTCTTTGATTGCTCTTGTCAACAGCAGATATGGCTCATCTGCTGATTTTCCTCAGTTAACACCACCGCATAGTTCTGGACTGCTTTTCCTGCTCACAGTCAGTTTTGAATTGAAGACTTCAGTAGGGACACAGGAAGTCAAACTCCAGTGTATGAAATTTATTTTTTCTTCAGTCTCTGTTCTGTGTGGGAGGGGCTTTGTGAAAATTTGCCCTAGGCTTCCTGCAGAGGTCCTACGGTGTAAGCTCCCTAGGTATAGCTTCTTGCTAACAGACGTTTTCCTACAGTCTCCAATCCTGTTAGAGCATAGAAAGCTTTGGCTCATTTCCAAGGTCTGTGAGTTCAGCAGATTCAACAGTTTTACGTCCAGGACATCCATTCCACAGAACGGGGCGTTTCATCCTGACTTCAGCGCGAGTGCCTGGAGCCCAGGGAGAGACGTCAGCTTGGGGACCTGCGTAATACAAGTTACCTTTTGTTTTCCTGCTTCTGAGGAACTGGGTCTCTGCATGGTCGTTTTGTGCGAGGCCTTCTGTTACGCTTGCTGATCGGCAGGCATGAAACTACAGAAGCGCTTTCCACGTTTCTCCTGAGTGCACTGACACTCAGCCATGCTGAGTTTACCCCTGCCGACTGTTGGCAAGCCTGCGCGTAGCAGCTGCGATGATGCTGAATTCATAGGCTCGGCTTTTGAAATGTAACTGTAAATACCAGGAATCCTGTTTCTTTAGGGTTATGTAACTAGGAGTCTTAGTCCAAGATTCTTTCCTCTGACCCTTGCAAACCTTCCTGCTTTATGGTTAATAGATGATCTTAAGAATCAAGAAATATTTATTGCTTTTAAAGAAGCCTATATTTAAAAGATGTTCTGTTTTCATGTAGTAGCGCGGGTGATTCTGCCCTGGATCACTGCAGACAGCAAGTGTGCCATGGAACCTGGGCCAGTGAGACTGGTCTCTCTTTGCAGGAAAATATCCAAGATATTTATTTTCTAAAACAGACTTGATTATTCTAATACAATACTCTGTTTTGGGGACTATGTGTCCATTACATCCAGTCAGGGCCCACTGATAGAATGAAATGCACACATCAGTGTAGTGGAGTGGCAGGGACTTGGTGAAAAGCTGTGTTCTGATAGGCATGGATGAACTTGCAGTGTTCTTCAGCCATTCAGAAGGCAGCTTCTTTGAAGAAGCACATTTTCGGGGAGCTTATGGTACTTTTTAATCAGCTGGCTTTTGATTAGCTGAAATTTTATTTTTGTAATGAGCTGGCTATCAACAGTGTGACTGACTGGCAGCGCTCTGTGGTTGATTTGGCTGTTCCGTGTCTTTTGCCTGATGTAGGGACAGGAGGAGAAACAGTGACACTAAACAGAAACTTAGATAAGGTAGGTCTTCATGTGGTTCTCTCTCCTCCTCCCATGTGTAACTAGAGTAAGCAACTGCAAGACACTTACTGTCCTTAAACCACTTTTTTTTCTTTCTCTCTTTCTCCAGAAGTGGGGTTGTGTTGTCTCAGTACTGAGGAACCATCTTCATTTCCTTAGAGCAGCGGAGTAACCAGCCTTCTAGTTAACATGATGTGGCAGCTTCTTCAATGTAGCTGCACTCGTAATTGAAAGAGATTGCTAGCAGATGAGAAGGGAACCCCACCTCCTCTCTAGAACACTATTTCTGTACCACTGCTAGAGCAAGGAACCGAGATGAGAACAGAGCTTATTGCAAGGTCAGAGCAACACAATGCTTTGAACTTTACCAGCTTTTTTTGTTGAGTGATGTGGTCGGTGGGAGGCCATGTGAGCTCAAAAACTCTAGGCAAGAGCTTTATTGAAGGAAAGCTACCCACCTGAACCTCATTAGCTTACTCAACCAATTCAACTTTTCAACAACCTCCCACAGCAATTGCTTAGTCCTTGCAAAGTATGATGCACAAACATTTAAGAAAGTTTCCAAGATAAACAGCTCACAAGAGGACTTCAGTTGCATGGTTTCTGATGAATACTTGATCCCCACAGCTAAAGCCACCTTGTTTTACAAGTGGAAAGAGTTGCAGAGGGTGCAGGAAGACAAGGAATTCATGGATCAGCTGGCTCTCACTTCTGCTACCTTGTAGGAAGTGGTTCACAGCCACGTGGTTGCTGTCACCTTCTCTTAATGTGCAGCCTGTGCTTGGGAAGGGGAGAGGATCTGGGCTGCCAAGCAGCAGAGAGGGGGTAGAGTGCTGGGTCACACAGTGTTTGTGTTGAAGACCAGGCTAGGTTGAACTTCAGCCAGGCAGTGCTACTGTTGACCTCTCTCCCATGGACAAGCTGTGGTGCTGGCAGAAACCATGCCATTCTGGCTGAGCCTGCCCAGAGGTCCCCCGAGCCAAAGACTTGCGCTCGTTTGTTGGTGCAGTTCCCAACATGACTACAGCTCCCACATCTCATAAGGCAGAACGTCAGTGCGCCACGGGTTTTTTCTACTTTAAAAACCCGGAAATTTGTCTATAAAAGCTGCTAGTGTTGAGCTGGATGGCCATAGCAATAAAGAGATTCTCTAGGGCTGAGTTACATGCCTCTTTTCTGGGCATTCCTCGGCTTCAACACATAGTTGCTACATCTGGGCTCTGAGTTCCCTGACCACTGCACAAACGCTGCTGCTGTGGTCTGCCACAGATCGTGTTGGGAAGGCTGTTTATTTTAGCAGCTGTCTGCTCAGTTCTCTATTCAAGGACAGTATGTATGTAGCTGCTGATTTACAGATACTTTGGGTGAAGGGGAAGGCTCCTAAATTGTATTGTTTTGGAAATAGTCTCCATTGTACTTCCAAGTATTCAAAGAATTTCCAATAAAACTTTTACGTAAGCAATGCTGTGTTTTGTGCTTTTCTCTTGCATGTACTGACAGGTCTGGGACGGTCGCAACCTCCCAGTCCTCTTCCCCCAGGAAGCAGAATGGGGAGAACGCTGCCTGGCAGCGAGTGGCAGCGAGTGCAGGGTGGAGCTGGTTGCTGCCTCCAACAGAGAGGGTCACATGCACCGGTGCGTTGCGTCTGGAGTAGTCAACAGGATGCTGGCGAGACCACCCTACCAGAAGAAGGAGAGCAAGGAGGGACAGAACGGGTGCCTGGCTGGTCCCAAATACGAGCGTGGGGAAGAGTCACAGAGTGTTTGGCCTTGGTGACCTCCCGCCAGTGACTTGGGAAACTGAATTATCTGGATGTCCCGCCCCAGCTGAAATATTAACTTGTCTCCAAAAGAAAGGGGTGGGAAAATGGGGGGGGGGGAAACACCACCACCAGCGGAATTTGCATTGCACTTGGTTGCTGCTACATGCTGAAGAGGAGCGTGGGAATGTTTTGATGTGATCAAAGAGCTAGCAGAGACCAATAAGATGTGGAAAGAACTACTGTGGGTATCCCAGCAGCAAGAAGTGCTGGTGCAAGAGCATACTGCCTGCAGCGTGTCGTTCACGCCTGTCCGATAGCCAGACTTAACAGCTGTATTCTAGTATTGCTTAAAGTTAACCCTACATAACACACAACGCCATGTAAGGTACTAAGACCTTCCCTTTAAAGGAAAGGTGAGATGGTAAAAATCTGTGTAAACATAGCAACTGCTGATTTAAGCTGCAGTGTAAAGGGTGTTTGGTTATTATAAGGAAGAGGGGGGGAGAATAACTATGCATATTCCAAGCTTCCATGAAGGGGAATACTCCAGCTTGGGAAACAAAGGTAACTATTAAAAGAAATCTTAATCATATCTTCAGGAGGTAACACAGTAAACTGAGAATCCCACTGCAACCTTATAGATACCGATGTATCTACAAACACGCATACACACATGTAGTGTATTCCTGAGTGTCGTTTCACACACTTTCAAAACACACTGCACAATGTGGGGAGAGAGCAGTTGCTAGCAAACTCACATAACGGTCCTGTGGGCTCTGGGCCTTACTGCAGGGCCTTCAGTGTCTCCTCTCTTCACCAGGTCACCAGTATGACAAGGGACTGGAAAAACCATCAGCAAGTAAGTGAAAAAGTGAAGTCATAGAAGAATGATTAATCACCAAGGTCATGAACAATCCAATACCATCCAACTGTGAGCCTACTGTATGTATTTACAAAAAGAAAAATGTCCTCAGAATAACGTCCTTGAGGCCATGGGGGAGCTACGCATGAAAACACATCTGGTTGCAGTGGTGTTTACGCTGTTTAGTACTGCCCGCGTGGCTGCACGTAGCGTACGTCCTGCCAACGACAGCACCCTGCCAGGGACGGACCCACCCGCTCCCGCACTCCTCCAAGGCCAGAGTTGATGCCTCCACGGCACCGCCCCGGCGGCAGCAGGTCACCGTGACCAGGTCCAGACCAGCTGCTGCGCTCACAGAGGTTCAGGATGCTGCTGTACGGTCAGCGTAGTGACCTCACCGGCCCCACTGTGGGGGTCCAGCACATTCTGAGGTGTGGGAAATCACAGACTTACAGCCACAAGCACCACCCACCTGAAAAAGCCCCAGAGAAATAATAAGCAGCAAACTGTTCAACTCTAGGACTGAAGTACTGTCCAGTAAGTTACAGTACAATCATTCATCAGACTACAGGGACCATATGCAAAGTATTACCTGTGCCCGGATGCCAGAAGTACTCCTGCCTTCTGGTGTGGGGCTGACAGCTTGTCACGAGTCACGCTGGATAATGTCGACATGCAGAAGGAGAACTGGCAACACTGGGAAGCCCTTAATTGGGTGGCTTATCAGCAATAAAAACTGAAAAGCAATACGCAGGTTCAGCAATGCAAGTGACTAACACATCATCGGACAACCAGGTGAGTAGCCAGGGCTCGGGCCACTGCCCGCTGGTGGTGCTTTCGGCTCCAGTGCTCTCTGTGCTGCTCCTATTCTCACACTCACTACTGGGTTCACTTGTTGCTACACTTGCATTATTAATTGTAGTAATCACTTTGCATGTAAGAACCTTCCTACTAGGTGGAAAGCGTACTGATGAAACCACCAAATTACAGTGTCTTTAGGAAAAGGTAGTTAACCGTATGTGGATCAAGGGGTGGAGAGTACTGGTCCTAACCCAAAGACTATTGTACATTCAGGAGTTGGCGATCCACCTACGTTGAGATGAGGAGGTGCAGGCCAGCGCTGCACACAGCACCCGGCCGCAGGATAAGCTCAGCCGGCTAATCCTAACTGGGGAGCCTGCAGGCGGCTCGCGCTTGGCACCTGGCGACACCACAACCTGTGCCGCTGCCTGGGCCCGCCTCTGGGAAAGGGCAATCCTGGGCAGACCGCTCATCGTGACAGGGAACTTGGAAGCCCAGCCCTCTTCAGGAAAGAGCCAAACTTGCAATACTTCATTTTTGTTTGAATTCTGTTTCTAGCCTGAGGCTCCTGCAAACCAGTATTTCTTCCCAGAGTTACTCACATGAGAGGCATTTCACACTCACTTTCCTCCCTCTCTGCTCAGTTTGTGGTTGGCAGTGCAGCCAGCCTTACTTGGGTTTCTTGTAGATGTGCCACAGCTGCTGCCACTTGACAGACACACCTGGATCTGGGATTACATTTTGATTTTTATTGAAATACAAAAAGTGCAAACTGTGAAATATAAGATTGGTGCAGATTAGAAGGAAATAAACAATGTGAACAGTGAAAACCCCAGCCCTGCACCTGAGGAACATCAACAGAAAAGGCAGCAGGGAACACCAGCAACAAAAGCAAAGCCAAAAATTTTGCACAGGAGCCCCCGTGCGTAAAAGAGGAAACAGGGACCAAACTGACCCTCAGCTCTCTCTCAGATTAGCAAACATTGCCACAAGGCATCCAAGATGGCCCCAGCCCCCCCTGCACCACCCAAAAGCTCTGGTGTCAGTACGGGGCTTGGGCCAGGGAGCGATCAGAGGCCATGAAGACAGCAGCAGGCGTAGCAGAGGGGAATGGTCTAGGTGCTAAAAAGCTGAGGGCTGATGTGGAACGAGTACCCTCACAGTGAGAAATGCCCAGTCGCTAACCTGAAAGACGAGCCAGGGGAGAGATCCTTGGGCAGCTCTACAGTAAGGAGAAAACCGACAAAGACCAGCAGCACCCTGATAGGATACTGCCCCTCGCCTACACACAGCAGAGGAACCCAGCCCGGCCAGCGCCCTGTCTGCGTCAGGAGGCCGACCAGGGCTTGGTGGAGGCAGGCTCCGGTGGCCACCCACCCACTGCAGGTGGCCGGCAGGCCCGGGCCAGCTCCCCACGCAAGTCACAGGAGGGGTATTTCAACAGAAGGCATTCAGGAGAGCAGGCTGCAGCAGCTAAAGCAACCCTGGTCACGGTGCCTGCTCCAGGGCCCCGGCAGCTCCAGCATGAGGAGCAGCAGAGGAAAGGGCATATTTACACTGGGTCCCTTCCAGGATTTGCAAGCGCTTTCCCACCGTGAGCAGCAGCAGCTTCCTGAATACCCTCCAAATCTGCTCCCTGCAGGCACTGAACTGGAGCAGGCTTTTATCCCTGCCTGCAGGGGATGCACCAGTCTCCATTTTGCTAAAAAAGGAAACATTATTCCAAGAATTCACTAAAAATAAAATTTAAAAAAAATTTAAAAAGAGCACCCACCAAACAAACTCCAGCCAGAATACGGACCCTTGCAGCAATCCCTGCTCTCCCCTCTCCCCCTGGAGATGAGCTACGCTATCCCAGCACCGCTCCTTCTTGCCACTGGGCAGGAGCCATCCTTGCTGCGCTGCAGGGCTGGAACGTGCCACCATCCCCAGGGAGCCGGGGCTGCATGCAGGACCAAGGCCTCCCGCCCCGGCACACAGGCACTTCCCGTTCCAAGCTGCCGACCCTGGGCTTGTTTGTCCCAGGAGAAGTCAGCTGGGTTTGCCTTTCCTCTTGGGGGTATAAGCGAGACCAGCATCAGCCGCAGACATAGTCAGAGCACCAAGTCTTCCCCCACACTGAAGCCTACACGGAGTGGGGTGCCTGCAGGGAAAGAGGGGCTGCACGTGGCTCCCACAGCCTCCACGCTCCTCCCAGGCTGTCCAGCAAGCCTTGCCTCTTAAAACAAATACGGGGGCAAGTACACCTCTCTCCACACTGTCCATCCCAGGAGATTACTCCTCCACAACACATCAGCCCTGCTAACTTACTCTAGCAGAGATCACAAGTGAATTAGGAGCTGAGTATAACTCCAAAACATTTCGTTACTGCTGTGAATTGCTCAGCCTGAAGCAATTCAATCCTGGCCAAACAGGGAAGATGCTGACTCTTCCAAGAGAGAGACCAAGCAGCCTTGTAGCCTCCATAGGCCAAAATGCCCCAGTCACCCAGAAGGGAACAGACCCAGCCCTCTCAGAACATTTCTTGCTGCAGCCTTAGCAATGCTGTTTCTTGCTCACTGTTCCCACCACGTGTTGGTGTGCCTCCTCTGAGCCAGCCGGCTGGACCTGTGCTGCCCTGCAGGGCCACCCATGCTCGCACCCGTCCCCATTCCAGAGCTCAGCAAGAAGAGCAACTTCCATAATTCCTGCAGCAGATGTCACTCCTGTTGATTACAACTGGCGCACCGACCTTTGGTCAGTGTTTAAAGGCAGGCTAAAATGCTGTGAAATAGCAAATTCTATTTAACATCCAGTAGCTTTTAAAAATTAGTTCTGCTTGGTCCAAAAGATGTGTCCCTGAGGCCAGATGCAGCAGGGAGGACTGGCCCAGGCACGAGATATAAAGACATAATAAACTAGTGAAGTAAGGCTAGAAGCTCCTTACTAACACCCTGCCGGGCCCAGGGTAAGGAGAGGGATTTCTTTTAGCTCAGGTAATGGGAATGCTGCATCCCAAACCCAACAGCGATGCCCCAACAGTACTGCAGGTGCCCTGGGAAGGTGCCAGGCCCACCCCGCTCTGAGCCTGCCTTGCAGACAACCCAATCTCTCGAGCCATACCCAGGGCACACAGGATGCATCTCACCAGGCTTCCATGGTAGGATGGAAGGTATGAACCAAGGAGGAGACAGGGCAAAGGCCCTTGGCATCACAGTTTTGGCACATGAGTGCTCAGCACCTGGGCAGAAATTCTTAAGCCCGGCCTGGTGCACCCCAGGGTGAGGGTTAGCCCCAGTCTCCAGACCTTCCCTCCAGACCATGCTCTCTGTTTACACTGCGCTGGGGACAGTTCTGCTCAAAAGGACCACTAGCCAAAGCGGTCTGTGCCTGTCCGCACAGACACACGACGGAGGAGAAGAGGCTTTGTGCTGCTGCCACAAGGAACAGCAGCGATCCTCCCAGCACCCAGCAGGGCCGTGCCACCAGGGCACTTTCTCCCTGCCTTTCAGGCTCCCCAGCTGCCAAATGGCCCCAGCCAGCCCCTCTGCACAGCCACATCTGGCATGAACCTTCCCAGCCAGGCTGGAAATACTGCTGGAGGGACACACACGCCTGAGCTGGGTAACTACAGGAGGCACCTCACCCGCTACATCCCAGCAAACACCAAATAGTATCTGGAGTGGGTGACCCCAGAGGCATGTGGGCTAAATTCAGCTTCCTTGTATTGGAGTCTGACAGGTAACACAGTCCACGTGCCGTGAGCCTGTCCTTCACTTGCCTGCCAAAAGCACGGTTTCTAGAATGGTGTTTGCAAGTGCAGGACACGCTGCTACCTGAAGCATGAGGGCTGCCTGGCTCCCCTCCCTGCTGTAGGCACCTCTGGGGAAAGGCAGGACGCACGCTCAGTGCTGAGAGATGGCACTCGCAGCAAGAACGTCTCTGCCACACAACCCAGCAAGCCTGCCCCAGCCCAGCCCAGCCAGCCCAGCTGAGGCAAGGGGGGTGAGCTGGGGCTGTTGGGAGCTTAAACAAAAAAGATCTTTGCTGAGGAAGGAACCAGGAGGGCAGAAAAACTGCATGTGAGGGAAGGAGGAGGAAAGGAAGGTAGGTCATCTGATAGGGCAGCAGACTGGTGATGAGCCCTGGAGGAGCTGCACAGACTGGCAGGTGGGTCAGGACTCCACTCTCAGCAGCTGGGAGACCAGCTCCCCTCCCCATCCGGAGCAGCAGGTCTCCTACTCGCTTACTTGCACACTTTCTCCACCATCTCCACAGCCCTCGCTCTGCTCATCACCCAGAGGATCAATGGTCCCTTTGCACTGGAGACAGCTTGGTCACAGCTCCAAGACAAAGTGGGAAAGAAGGTGGGAAGGTGGGCACAGTGTGCTGGTGTGGACTGGCCTGGATTCAGGCCTCCACATCCTCAAAGATCTCCTTCTGGTGGTCCAGCAGGAACTTGGTAAAGGTATTGATGGGGTTGATGGCTTTTAGGGTGATGGCTACATCTTTGGCCCACAGCAGATTTGGGCCAAACACAACTGCCAGGTTGGTGTTTGTCATCTTGTTTCTGTCACTGTGAGCAGAGACCTATGAGGGAAGGAAAAAGACCATTGTGAATCCTACAGAACAACATAGCAGCTGTCCTCTACCCTCCCCAAAGCCAGGGCTGACAGACTCCCAGGGGCAAACGGGAGGAGAGAAGCTGAAGGTCCAGAGCCAGAAGACAGCTGGGGGAAACACACATGACATCCAGCATTCAGGAGGCGAGGAGTAGTATCCTGCCATTCGCCACTACGGCTCAACCATCAGGCCATACCATAACAATAGGACCAAGAGCACTGTCAGCCAGGATCCCTACAGTCCAGATCACCACTCAGAACAAAATGATCTTTCCTCTCACTAGAACAGACCTGCAGTGGCTTCCTTGGCAGAAAAAAGTTCTGTAGTGCGGATCCAAGACCCCTCTTCTAGTCTAATCTCCTACTCAGGTATTTTGCAGTTGTACCTCCACCCTGAGGAGCTTTCAGCCTCCCTGGTAGAGACCACATGGGCTTAATGCCCGCCTGCACCTCTCAGGGTTATGAGAAGCAACTGCTTAGGCTAGTTCATTGTGATCGTTCTTGATCTCTGTTTAACAAGAACATAAGGTACAGAAAGGCTATTTCCTAGCTCGAGACTCATGTCCTCTCAAAGGAAAAGAGGGAGCAGGCAGTCAAAAAGCTGATGCAAGGCACCGGCAATTGAACTAGAATATGACTGCCCACCTTTCGAGCAGCTCACCTGCACCAGAAAGGCCGTCAGTACATGGAGTACTTGGTAGTTTTCTTCTGGCAGAGTCTGGAGTGTTTTGCGAACAACTTCCACACGATTCACCTCCTCCACACCTAAAAATCAAGGGAGACAAGACAAGCAGGTCCATGAGGAACCCTCAGCACCCACTCACCCTGATGAAAGCCCTGTTTGCAGTCACATGGTATCCCATGTAGGACTGCACCCCCCAACCCCTCCCCCAAGATGTCTTTGCCCTTGGCCAGTGCAACATTCAGGGAGCAGAACGCTTGTCACAACTCACTCTGGAAGCTGACAACATGGCTGTAGAGGCCAAAAGTGAGGAGGGGCTCCGGCAGCTCCCTCAAGAAGGTCTTGAGAATCACAGCAGGGAGGTGGACATCTTCATACTGCTGGAAATCTACAGGCACGCCTGAGAAAGCAGAGCAGAGACTCAGTGCTCACTGGCCAAAGCAGGACCTCCTCCAGACAAAGAACTGGAGATTGCAGTCAGAGCCCAGAACTAAGGAAGCAGTATTTTGAAGAACACAGATAGGGTACTGAAGCACCACATCTTCTAGCAGAGTGGAAAAATGTGTCCCCAAAGCATATGCAAAGCACTGCTGAATCCAGCACTACATCTTTAGAAGTCATCAAATGAAACAGATGACCAAGTTTCTTTCGGGTCATCTTCAGTCCCTCTAGTATAACCAGGCTAAGATGGTATATCCCACCCCGAGAAACAAGGACATTTTCAGGAAGCAAAAGGGCAGCAAGGGGAATGTGAGTGGGAAGGAATATGCTTTCCACACAGCAGAAGTATCAGATGCTTCTCCTCTGCAACTCAGGTCATACCCTGATGGGACCTCACCAAGAGGCTTGTCAGAGAAAGAGCGGAGCCATGATGGACTAGCTCCAACACAGTTCCAGTTGGACAGCAGTAATCAGGGAATGAGAGGGGCTCCACTGAGTTTGGGCACTTACCCATGTTGTATTTTTGCTGGACCTCCCTGACAACCTGTGTATTTGCTGATCTCCGGAAAATCCCCTCTGTAGCAAGAGCTGTGAAGTGAGAGCAGCCATGTGAGAGTCTCTAAAAATGCTGGTCTTAACAATCATAAATCCATGCTGTGGGGCACTCAGACAGATGTCAACAAGTCCCTTTTTTAGAGTATGGCAATTCTTTCTGCTTCCACTACCAGACAAAGGATACAAGGAACATTTTGCTACTCTTACACAAGCGGGAGAGTGGACAACTGGAAGAAATAGGTCTCCTAAGCCCTGCACAATCTCTCTTGAAGGCTAACTCACCTAGCTCAGGCCTTTACACCTTATTCTAGACTGCTGTTCTTCTTTACCTTACCACATTCTGGATGGGAGCTTGCCTGGAGGAGAAGCCACTGACATGGAATTAGGAGGGGCTGCACCTTCCCCTGAACACTTACCATGCTCCTGCAAATGAGCAACAGTGTCTCTGACCACCAGAGGAACAGCAGACTGATCAGGGCTCTTCTCCTTGAGACTGCAGGAAGAAACAAAAGGTTACAAATGACTGGTCCTCCCTGCCCTGCATGTAGCCCCTGAGTCTTGAAGTTGCCTATGCAAGCTCTACCACATAAGGACCCCAGTCCCTGGTTCAGCCATTATTCCAGCCTTCTCTCCTCTTCACCCACAATGCTACATCACTCATTGGAGCAAGTATGAGCTCATTACTACACCACAGAAATATTTCTCTATCTTCTGTAAAAATCACAGCCTGTAGATGCCAGGGCAAAGGTGTTCCCAGAAGGCGGCTGCATGTTATGAATCAGGTGAAAAGGGTTAAGCTTTCTTTTCCTTCCCCACAGGAGCAAAGGCAGAAAGAAGCTGATACAAGAGAAATATATATGGGTAAGTTTACCCACCCCACTCCTGTAACAAGAAGATGTATCAATGCAACAGCTGTCAGGGAGACCTAGTGATGCCAAGGTGTTTGCTACCACTACCCTCACATTCGATTGTCTATACCACTTGACAGAATGGAGTTGTTCACCTCTCTCAGGCTACTACCAAGCTCAGGCACACAACACTATGGGGGTTACACGTGGAAATGTTGTGTTGAAGCTGGGGAATGTGTTCCCAGATTGCTTCAGAGGATCTGTCTGGCCGCACAGTACTGGTTCCTCCTCATTCCCCGGGGAGGTAAAAATCACACTCAAAGTTAAAAATACCTTGAACACTTAGCCAGTATCACTAGCCCTTGCCAGTGTCTCTGTTTGCCTGCGTCACCATGCAGGAATGGGGGGTGGGAATCAGTTCAAGGGTGAAAAGAAGTGCTTTTAAAATAGAACTTATGATATAGAAAAAACTAAGAAAGTGTCTGCAGCACTGCTCAATCAAAATAGCACAGCCCTAAAGACAACTCCATCAGCCTCCTACAGACTTCCCTTGCTTAAAGCAAGTTTCTAGCAGCATAAAGCCATCCCCACAGCCCTTGTTTTCCTCCTCCCTTAGTGATCCTTAGCTGCAGAAACAATCTCATCCTCATTTAGGTACAATCTAGATGAGGAATAAAGAGTGTGGAACTGAAATGAGTCAGCCAGGATCTGGACATGAGCACAGAGCTCCTCAGAAGAATGATTAAAGCTTTGCCGGAAGTCTGAATTGCGAGGAATTTTCAGAGCCACTTTTGCTGCTGTTCAGTTACAAATAAGGTGACCTCATTTCAAGCAAGTCAGGGCAAAAGCAACACAATCCAGAGATACTCACTGCTGGAGCGAGACTCCAAACTGCTGGTTTGGCAGTGGTGGGCGCGGGGGTGTTGGCTTCTGGGGCACTTGTGAAGGTTTCTGCAGAGATCTCAGATATTCATCGTATCTGTGGCAAAACACAGACTAGTCAAAAGCCACCTCACCTCCCAGAAAGAGCATGAACTCAGCACTGCACACGACCCACTGCACACCCACTGATACCAGTTCCAGCCTCACATGACTGATTCCACCTACACAAAAACAGGGCAGGCAGCTCTGGAGCACAAGGGCAACAAGCACACACACCTGGTTGCCAGAAAAATGCAGGGAGAAAGGAGTATCTATCTGGAATCAGGAGCTGGAGTAGCTGAGGATGACAGACAGCGTGGGCAGGAGGCCAGGGCAGCACTGCTTGTGATGAGACAGTTGCATGTGTGTGTGAGGGACAGGGAATCCATCTGGTAGGACTGATGGCAACTTTGGGAAGCCCCAAAGAGAAGCTGAACTGTGCAGAGTGAGCAAAGCACATGCCCACATGCAGCTGACATGCACCACAAGCCCCAGGTCAGTGTTAAGGTCGGCAGCTTGCAGAAAGCCCTCGAGGGGTCAGTGGGAGAGGCAGGACTAGTGCTCCACTGGAGCACGATTTTTAACTCAAGGACAGAACTGGGCACTGGGGCCAAGGACACACAGGAAGAAGCATGGAGAGAAACAATAATCTTCAAGGCAATTTGTCACCACTCCCTCCAAAACCACTGCCTGAGTGGAATAACTTCTTCCTCCCCTTGCCGTTCCTCCAGAAAAGTCCCCTCTGACAGAGCCCTAAGCAAATGGGAGACAGGCAGCATTCTCACTTCAGCACTTGGCTTGGGATCCCCAACTGTTCCAGCTTCACATACTCCTCCAGCTCACTAAGGAAGTTCACATAAAAAATCTTTCGTCCAAACTTAAAGCTGAAAAACAAGAGAAAAGTGGGTACGTGAGGAATCAGGAAATCCAGTATCAGAACAGACTTCTTGCAGGCAAGGAGAGCAGGGGCCTTCAAGAGGCACTGATGGGGCAAAGGTGCAGCCATGGCCAAGCAGCAGACACGTCACCTGCATACCTCTCCAACTCCATATATTTTACCAGGAGATGCCAAGACTTTCCAAGTCACATTAGAAGCCCTAGCAGCAGCAGGCTTCCTAAAACGCTGTATTTCTCCTTCCTAAGTTCAGCAATAGGCTGGAGAAAGTTTTGTTTTCAACTATTTTACAGAGTTACGACTTCAGCATCAACACCATGAATTAGACATAATTTGGACTGATGCTCTCTCTTCTTTTTTCATTATTAGCAGAGCCTGCAACACTTTACTTCTACTTGGCTGGATAGAAATGGAGCAGCACAGAGTTTCAGACTCTGTAGGTTCCCAAAGCAGTAGTTCGTGTGTCTGAATATTTCTAGGATCAGAAACAGCAGGAGATAGCACAGGGTGAGAGACTCCAGGGTAGGCTCGTCAGCCTGGGCTCATCTTATACCCCACAGAATGCCCCATTATTCCCCAGCAGTGTGAGGATGTGGGTGACCCTCCCTCCTATAGTGCTTCCTACCTGATCAGAGGCTTGAAGAGAATCAAGAGGGTCTTGATGAACATGGTTGGGTGCACAATATACAAGGCTTTGATGTTCTTCTTGTACCTGCCAAGAGAAGCTAAGTAAGGATGAACTGCACTTTGCAAGCAGAGGAACCAACCTTTCCACAAGATGAAGGCACCCTGGTGCTCTATTCCTTTTGCACTGAGCCTCACCACTTCCCAGCACCCACGGTCTCTGCTCTCCCATGTTTCATAGCTGTGTCAGGCCACCCAGCAGCCTAAGGGCATGCTCTACTGTATTCCAAGATTCACTGAGAAGCAGTGAGCAGCCTCACCAGGAAGCAACAATTATACCACAGGGCTGACACACGCGCACTGGGTCCTGGTTTTGCTGCTTGCCTGTTGGCCTAAAGGCTGTAACTACAGAAGGAGCAGCCTGCATTAAATAACAACCCACCTCCATAAGCAGCAGAAATAAGTGATAGTAAATTATGATGACCATGCTACATGCCAGGGCCTGGGGAAGATCTTCTATGTTAGGCTACAGAACAGCATGTTATATCCTCGCTTGCTTCAGCCTTACTCACTTGCGATCAAATTCCCTGTAGGCATCCCGCAGCCAGCTCAGGGATGGCTTGTTCTCACTGGTCAGGCCATGGTGCAGGTACACCAGCGTGTAATCACTCTCCACGTACTGGTCCAGTGTGAATTTCAGATACCTGAGAAGAGACAGCTGCTGAACTCACTTCATGCTCTGCCACGGAGAGGCTCTTCCTCCCTTTGGGACTCATTTTTGCATGCCATAACAGGATTTGCATCTCTAGCAATGGAGGTATGCACTTTGGGAGGACATGTCCAGCTAAAGAAGCTACTGCAGACAGATCTGGCCCCAGGAATCCAGCACCTGGGAATTACGTCAGGCTTAAGAAGTTAACAGCAGCCTCCTGAGACACTACTCACCCCAGCAGTTTCACATGATCAAGTTGATGACTTGGGGGCATCCGGCAGGCACTGAACAAAATTACTTTCCTTCCATATTTGTCATCACCTGCAGATGAAATGCCAGAGATTACAGGGAGTTTAAGGACTACATTGTGGTCTTGGCAGCAAAGGATAAACACAGAATGGGGAACCACCATAACAAGGCAAAAATCTGGATTGCCACAGCTGCCAGCAAAGCTAAACCTGATTTTCATCACAGTTACCATGGGCCTAGTATGGAAGCAGAAACCTGAACACCAAGGGCCTGGCAAGGCGAATGGAGAACAGCATCCATGTTCCAGCCCTGAAAGAAGAGGAAGGACTTGAAGCCAGGATGCCTTGGGGCACGTAGTGATGGAGACCTCAGGTACAGAGCAGAGTGCTTGGAGCATTAATCCTACCATGCTGCCCCTGGGCACTGCTTCCAATGCACTTGTGCCCAGGGAGACACAGGTAAAACTGTCCCTCACAGGCACAATAACTGCTCCTTCTGTCCTGCACACAGTCCCAGGCTAACGGCTTGTGATCTGGTGCATTTGTTTCTTGTTTCACAGAATCTGAAACAGAATTCTGTTTCACCTGAAGCTTAGTCCCGCACACAGAACAAAGCCATTTCATACCCTGGAAACCAAGAAATTCCTAGAAACAGTGCAGTCCCATCCACATCCCAGGGATGAGAAGCAAGCCTCATCATAAGCCTCTTCTACAGATGGACCAAGCAGGGCTGTTGGATTCTCCAGGGGGATTGCAGAACAAGCTGTTCACTGCTTCCTAGATTTTTCCATCCACAGAGATATTATTGCAACCTGAGCTGGAAGAAACTGCAAAGTGTGGCACAACAAAGCATTCTACGTAAAAACCCAGCAGAAAACAGTCCCCATCACACTGGAGCTAAATAACCCATAAAGCATCCTCATGATAGGGAGGACACTCCCAGCCACCCCCTGAGGCTTCAGAGACAACAAGCCAAGTTTTTCCCAAAGCAAGTCTTCATACGTCAGTAAACTTCCACCAGCAGAGATCTCAGTCCCACAAACAAAATCTGAGCAGATGGGCATGGACAAGCTTAGCAGACATGTTAGAGGAACTGAGAGATTTAGATAAGCAAGAACCTGGTCACAAATCTTTTGCACATAAGGAGTTTGAGGGAAAGTCTAGTTCTCTCCCAGACACAACACCCAATCCACTTCCATAAGGACGACTTATTTTTAGGACCAGTGGGGATGAAGTGGTTCCTTTAGCGTGAAGGGTTAAAGTCTTCTCATCTTTCTTGCTACTCACCCTGCTCTATGTTTTCTTGTCAAGCAGAAGGAGCATGGAGCAGTGGAAGGGGCTACTGAGGTTATACTCAACACACCCTCCTTCCTCCCGTGGCACAATCACTACATACAGCCCACAGCACAGAAAAGCAGCAAGGATCGCTACTTATGCAGGACAGCCCCGCAACACATCATTCCTCTTGAAACATATCCTTTTTCCCAAAACTGATTTACCATATTCAGAGCATGCAGCCATTTTCTCATCTTTGCAGGGGCTCTCGCCCTCAACTACCACCTGGTGACACTTGCCATGCAGCAACTGAGATCTCAGACTGAGCCCCGGAACAGCAAACCTGAGGTTTCTGGGAACACTGCTAGTTAGTAACAGATGACCACCTGGTGCTGCAAATGGCAGCCAGAGAACTCACATACACCAGCCATGACATTAAGATGTCACTAACCTTCTTTTACCCCCATCCTGGCCAGAAGAACAGATTCTCTTACTACTTGTTCACTTGTGTTTGTCCCTTGCAAGTCCCATTTTCAAGTCACTCACCAGACAACACAAGAGACAGAATTTGCTGATGCACACGAGCCAGAACCTCTACAAAAGCTAGGGACACTGAGGCAGCACTAGGTACAGACCAGCAAAGGGGTGGCGTAGGCTGTCACACTGACATACACATGCGGACGCAAGGGGCAGTTAGGGAGGACGCATGACCCAGAATGCAGGACTAGGAGAGAGTGATGCAAGGCTCATCTGGAACAACCAAATACAGTCACAGCCAGGCCACAAGATCAACATCACATTGCATATCCCACGGTAGCCCACTCTCTGCCTAGCCTAGAGTTTCTTGGTAGTTTGCTATGAGCTTTAGGGCTGGGTCTAATGCACATAAGCTGTCTCTAAAACAAAGGTGCAGGCTACAAAGTCCTGGGCAGGGAACATGGCATATTGTGACTCTTCCCAGTGGTGCTGAGCCACTCATAGGTTTCCACCTGAAAGACAAAGGGTCCTGCCTGCACAGAGCAGCAAGAAGATGGTAGCACCCCAGCATCTGTTGAATTTTGTAGTGACGAAAGCGAATGGTCAGAAAGACTATAGACCTTTGCAGATCATAGCTCTGTGCCAAAGTCAGAACAGGTGCAATCCTCAGTTAACTGAGAGGCTGCATTTCACACCAGAGTGGATGGTCTGAGGGCCAGAAGCAAAGTGCGAGCTTGATCAAGGCAGGTTGTGAAGAACTGCAGTACAGCCCCATGTTCATGCCATGCAGTGGGCGGCCACACACTTGGCTCAGGCTCCTGAGCACTGATTTCCAGACCTGACAAGTCAAAAGTCAGGAACCACATAGCTTAAACACCTTCCTTTGGAATTACACGAAAGCCTACGGCAGGGCCTATGCAAAGTCCAGAATCTTGTTCTTTATATAGCCTTGGTGAAAAGGTCTAGGATCACTGGTAAAGAAAGAACAGACAATCCATGATTCTGCCAAAGGGAGATGGCATGTTTCCTCTGGAAAATTTCCAGGGCCAACTACATCAAAAGATAAGCTACAGTCCCCTAGATGACTGAAAAAGGAGTGGCCCATTTTACCTTCCAAATCAGAAGGAATTTATGCACGAGACCTACACAGGAACAAGCAGGCCCATTACTGAGTTCTGGGTTTGACTCCAGTTTCATCACACGGAGCTCAGCCTGTGAAGACAGACACTTTCAAAACAACCAACTGCCAATCTTGTTTCCGTCTGACATATATCAGATCAGTCTGGTTCCTCCAGACATGACAAAATTCAAAATTCAGCATCAAAGCTGAACAATCAGTTGTACCAATTTCTAAGCAAGAACCAAAAGGCCATTCCATGCATTCTTGTCTGTGGGAGGAAACTGCCTGCAGGTCGCCTCTCTGCCTCCGACCAAACAGATTCTTATCGCATTTGATCTTTCCCAGATGCCCCATCCCTTGCACTGTTTGCTTTCCTGTTTGCAACATTAATCTTCTGTATCTAGGTTTTCACCCCTTGTTTGCAATTGTAAATAGCTAAAGTTTCCGTTGAACACAATTATAGACCATGAAGTAGTCGCTCAGCTCCTCAGGCTTTCTCCTGCCTCTCTCAGATGAGGAATGCTCAATAGTTAACAACAAACCACCAAAGCAGCACTTATACACTGTCAGTACTCACACAGCACCCCAACAATGTGCATACCTTTGTAAGTTCATACATAAAAAATAGTTTCAATCTACACTGGAATTAAACTACCTCCCTATAGGATGTAACTCAGATATATATTTTTTTAACATCAAAGAGCAAGACAGTAGCTAATATGCAAAGCCTCTCCAGTCAAGACAGCTGCTCATCTAAAGAGATACTAACTTGCAGCACTGATGGACATGCTAATTCCCCTCAACACTGTTATGGTGCTTTTAAGGCTCAAACTCTGTTCTTCCTCTCACCCAAAGAGCAGCATTTCCAGTGCACTTCCAAGACAAAGGGCAAAGAACATCATTGCTGTGGCTCCAAGTCATCAGTGCAGGACCATACTTCTAAAATGGTTGAAGTTTAAATAGTGAGGCTAACAGACTGAAACCTGCAGCAATACAAGCATATCAGAGCAGAAGTTCCTATCAAGGTAGCAGCACTGTCCTGAGACGGGACTCTCTACCCAGTGAATCTGTAGAGCCAACACGGAAAATACATGCTTGACTTGCAAATCCTGCTATGTATTTATAGGTATTTCTCCTGAAATACATCCGTTAGCCTTTATGCCACCATTGGAGGCTGTCATAGTACTCAGTGGCAACATAACTACAGTTCAGGGACCCTGCTCATTCCTACCTTCACCAGGTACCCTGGCTGAGGGCCCACCTCGATGAAAGATTCAAATGGTACTTTGATACTGATAAAATTGCCAACAAAAGCTAGTGTTATTGGTAAAACAGTGAAGCTAACAGAGTTCAGGGTCAAGAAGAGGACACCACTAGATAATTCTGGAACATTACTGCACAAGTTTCACAAAGCTTAGGATGTTTATCAGAGCCACTGTCAGTAAAAAACTTCTCTAATGTAATTACAGGTTCCTGCCAAGCTTATGACCCAGCTGGGTAGTGTTTAAGTATAACAGATTTTAGTTGCCTGTTGAATTCCACTCTGGAATTCAACAGGTCCCTCAGGAAAAGAAAGATTCAAAGCCCCTCAGGAAAAGACGGTAAAGAGCTCAAAGTAGAAATATTTTAATATATGACATCTTCCATCTAGATAGTCCCAATACCAAACACTGCCAGAACCATAGAGCTGTAGTCACTCGGTAAGGCTTTAACTGATACAAAATGCACTAGAGAGTCAGATTAAAGAATGCAAAATGGGAGGATGCCCGAGAGCATGGTAAATGGGGGAAGAGCCCACTTAATGAGTGCCTTAATGAGGCAGTGAGGATCAGCATTTCCATGGACTGTGCGAAGGTCTTGGCCTGCTGTTCAGAAACAGCAGAAAGAATTTCATACCGAAAGAAGTTTTCATCTACATTCAGAAGTGTGAAAGCATGGGCAGCCAAATTCTTAAGGCTTGGGACTGAAGGCCGGAGAGTATTAACAAACGTTCAGGAAGCACAGAGCAGCCTAGCACAGCTTCAGGCTAGAATGAGGAACAAGTTACCAAAACACATCATCTCTGCAGCCAAATGGAGAAGAAACAGATAACAGTTGCTTTCAGCTGGAGAATCCAGTTGAAGCGCCAGCTGCTTAGCACGTGAGTGCAGCGGCAGATCATATGAAGAAATAGGAAGCAATCCTAGGATGAAATTCCAAAGCACACACAACAACAAGGTAAATCCGAGTTCAAACTGAACTGGTCCAAGCAGGCCACCACCATGACAGAAGAAGAACAGGGTTTACATTGAGACCCAAGAGCCCCAAAGTGCCCAAAGTAAAGCCCACAGGCCAAATTTGGCTCAGATGATTCTGCTGTGCCTGAGGCAGAGGTGCAGCCCTCGGACGACAATTTCGTGCAGCCTTTGGACTCCTGAAAAGTTGCCAGTGCAGCCTACGGCCGAGCAAAGTTTGGGCTCCCCTGAGACAGTCCAGCTACAGGCCACGGTCATGCTAAAGGAATACCATGATCTACAGTACCAAACGTTAGCGCCACAAAAAAATCTACCTACCTGGTTGGGCCTCATCAAGTGCACTCTGGTCTGGAGGAACAGAAACAAAGTTATAGCAAGCCAAGCTTTGCACCCTTTCCCAGAAAGTAATCTTGAGCATAAAGTCTCAGAGTCTAGCCACAGATTGCCACTGGGATGCATTTAGTTGCTGTCTTACGGCAGTTAAGCTCCTTCTATTTCACCTTTCCCCGACGCTCCTCTTCACAGCAACCTTATTGAACAATTTGAGGTGGCAACAGCAACCCCACGATTCCCAAATCTCCTTCTTGAATTTGCAGCTAATCGGGTATAATCACAGCCAAATTTCTGGCCCTTGCTGTCACACTTCCCCTACCACCAAAATGGCAACTGCCACTTTTAAAAGGGTTAAATGCAACATAATTCTGAATGTCATGGTCCTTTGAACAACTTCAGAAGTCCATAGAGAATGGCATCATACTGTATGAATAACACATGAACAGACTGCTTTGCAAGAAGCTAGATCTCACTCATCAGCTGAAGATGGGGGCAATCTAGACCTTCAACACAACCACAGATTTAAAAAAAGAAAAAAAAAAAAAAAAGCAGATTCTGAACAAAAAAAACAAACTGCCAACTAGAAAACAGAAAGAAGGTTTCTCTGGGCAGGGAGTGGTCTACAAAGGCATTTATTGCCATACCCAGCCCCTTTCCATCACTCCCACAGCTATACACTCCACAGACCCACACAGGCCTATCAAGACAGGAGCCTAAGCAGAACGGGGCTCTAGAAAGAAATTCTTCATTCCCTTGGTCTCCCTTAGAAACTTAGAATCCCTTAGAAACTCTCCATTCCCTAGATCTCGCATGTCAAAACACGGTGCACAAGCTGAGCTTGCTTTGGATGGCCCCAATTCTACAGAAGCAACTCATCATTGCGTATCATACAAATACTCTGGAAAAAAAAAAGTCAAAGCCAGAAACTACATCGAAAATCAACAGAAATGCAGGCACCCTGTATAATGGAGTCAGTAATAATGTACCATACTGGAAGGAAAAAGGACTCTCGTCATCAGAGGCCTTTGCTGAGCCCATTAGCCAAAGACACACCGCAACACACTTTCAACACAAGTTTTGTCTGCAACTTCTACCTTTGCCTGCTTAGTGACACAACACTTACTGATGATCTGAGATTGATTTTACCTCCCCACGTCAATCACCGACAGCAATAGCAAATCATCAGCACTAGTTACAGCTTGCGCACCTGCAGCCAACAGCCAGCCACATTGCTTTTCAGGTAGGTTTGGTACCAGATTCACCACTGAAAAATGACTCACTGTTGAAAATGCAGTTTCCATCTAGCAACATGTAAGAAGGCGCACCCCCAGCTCTCCACCTTGCTTTCCCACTTCAGTCACAGCTCTTACACACACCAGCATCTTGCCTTCTCTGCGAGGGCAGACTGGCAAGTAATGGCATGAGGCAGCAGATTTCCCACAAAAACTAGCAGAAACATGCTCTGAGCTTCAGCAAAGCTTTGAAGTCATTGGGCAGGGACTACATAGCTGAATAGTGATGGCCACTCTCCTGACAACAACTACAGCAACTTCTAGCCTCCACAGCAGCAGAAAATTCATACACCAATCATACATTAAGTCTCATTTTTCTTATTCCAAAAGGAGGAAAGCCAGTTATTATATAAAATGGGAATGCTGATGCACCTCACAGCTATAGGTTTGCATATCAACCACAAAGGCGAGACCAGTACTTCAGACTGGGCAGAAAAACGAGGAAGGAACACATTGCCAGAGAGCTGTCCAGAGCCCTGCTCTTCCCACACAACTCCAGGTTTCCAGTAGGCATTGCCGTCTCCAGAGACCTCCTTCAGACTGCTATTAACTATCTGCCATATTCTTGCAACTCAGTCTCCACTGAAATTCAAGGCCAAGACCACATCACCCTAGACAGCCTCAACCCCAAAGGAGTGGAAGTAGCACCTTTGCCATGTAAGAATTAGCAGGAGGATACAGAACACTTACATGTAACAGAAATTTGGGATAGTTCCTCAACAGCCTTCAACCAGAAGCCTGAGTTTCCTCCAAATGCTACGTGATGTGAGCAAGGAAAAAACCCACTTTGCAGAAGTGGTTTGTGCAGTGAAATCGAGCCGCCTCTGCTCCGACTTCCAGCCACACATAAAGACTAATTGCTCTGCTATAATGCTCACGAAAAGAGGAACTCAGAGTCAAGAAGAGCACACCACACAGAGACCTCTCCAGAGCCTGCATAAAACACTCCAGAAACACATACCTTAAGGTAGGTCTGAAAGGACAGGCAGAGTATGTTCTCTCTCCTTCAGAAAAGCATTGAATCACAGAACCAAACGAAGGTTTCCCATAACTAAAATATTCTGCTCGAAGCAATGCCACGGTACACCCTCGGAACTGTGACCTGGATGCCTTTTGCTGCCACCTTCCTGGGACATACCACCGCACAGGACAGCAACGACACGCTTGCTCCCTCCCTGTGGACAGCCTCTTCCAGGAAGATCCTAGTCCCCAGAACAGACAGGAGCATAGGGCACAAAGGAGAGTCTCCATGAAACTGCTGCACTAGTTTTCAGTGAAAAACAAAACCCAAACCCGTATTTTTCTAGCAAATTCTGCAAAATGTTCTTCAATATTTTTTTCTTTCTTTAGGCCAGATATTAAAATCCAGCATGCCTTGAAGCGAATCAGAAATTAAGGTCAGCTGGAAAATGAGTGTGCTAACTTTCTGTCATCAAAACTGGGCTTTTCATAAGCTATTAACATGATGCACCCATCCCGCAAGAAGTAACTTCTTCTCTGACCACACAGGATAACCCTGGGATCATGGAGTTCAGCCTGAAGATGGGAACCAGCCTTCTGCTGTTGTCTCAAAATAGCATAATCATCCCAGAATATATTTCAGGGAAGGCAGGAACAGAGTTAGCCATATGCTTTCTGCTCTGAAGTGCAGAACAGGGAAGAACACGGAAGAGAAAGCTCATAAATCAGCAGAATGGCTAAAACTACTCTTGGTCTGCTGCCATTTGCTAATATTTACAAGAGAACCGGGGTGGAGCTATTTTGTTTCAGGCTCAGTGTGGTGAGCGTACATTACACTTGAAGGTGCTGACAAGCACAACTTGTCAGTGAAGCCCGATCCAAAGTTTCATATTAATCCTCCAGTAAGATTCTGATTATCCAGGCTGCTTCTAATATGATTTTTCCAGACTGTTTGCCTCCAGCAACAGCCCAGAGAACATTACTCTGTCTGATTCTCCAAACAGCTAACATTATCAATTATTGACCAAGAAAACTGAGCAAACAGCTTCACCCCAGAGCCCAGATTACAACTCAGGCCCCTTTGAGGGGGGCAACTTCATAAATCCTTCTTCCAGCAGATGAGACACCAGTGAGTCTTAAAACTATGGGGCAGCAAATCCACTATCTGGAGCTGTGCTACTAGCTCTTCCAACACCAAGAAAGGCACCACACCAACATTTTGTGTCTGAGACTATCACAGGCTTTCAGATAAACCAGCTACTGGTGCAAACTGGCCAGGAGCAGCCAACAACAGAAGCTTCTCTGAGCTGCTTCTTCACTATACAGAGACACGACAGCAACAAAGAGCTCACTGGAAATACAAATCCAAACCACGATGGGGAAGAGATCTCTTTCAGAATGCAGGCACGCCTCCCAGTCAGCCATCACACCACCCCGAAATCCTTTCAGGAAGTTAGATAATTCTTCATTTGCTATCCCAGATAACGTGTCAAATGGCTGCATTCCAACAGCCACTGAGACACACCTCCACTGAAGGGATACTCCATTTAGAGAGCTCGTGAAAAAAATATCATGTTATATCGGAACAGAAATCCCACAGAAAGACTTGTGCTTACGTCAGGAGGCAGCACACAAAGTATATCCTTGGTTCGGGCTGACATTCCAGTCTTATCAATGTCTCTCATCTAAACTCTCTGCTAAGCACTTTGTCTGGAGCTTTGTCTGAAGTGAAAAACTGTATCATTTAACTCACCAGCTCCCAGAGTCCAGAAACACCAGTTACCTCTGCCATTCGCATTCCAATATTCTAGGTATTATCACTGAAATAGTGGAGTCCACACATCTGTCCCTTCCCAGTTTCAGCAGCAGGGAGACCAGGGTGCAGACCTCTATAAACCCCAGCCCTGAAACTTCAGTCCCGTGGAAAAGCAGGTTAGTAACACATTTGCAAATGAAAGCACTTGTGGCAAATCTACAAGACATAATGGCCCAAATGCTATACACGTGGCCTGTCAACCTGAGCAGCCAGAGGCACACAGGAGACAAAGGACAATAAAATTTTGAGTTTGCTATTATAATTTTGTTCCCCAAAAGACGTACCACAAGAGGTTAGGAGAAAGAAAGCTCATTCTAGAAGAAAGCCCATAGAAGAATGATGTCAGGACACCTCTTACCATGGTAAGTGCCTGAGAATCTTCCCTCTGTGGTCAAACCCCGCTGCAGAACAACCCTGAATCAGGAGGACCCCAGCTTGTGCCTCTGCTTCACTGCAAATTCACACGTGAGGTAGGGACCAAGGCACAGAGAAATGGCAATAGGAGGGGTAGGAGGTGGCTATACATACTCAAGGAGGAAGTGTGAATCAAGTCACAACAGACTGAAGAGGCACCTTTTTTTTTAAAAAAAACAAGGAATGCAAGACAGACTGGGATTATCTTTCCCTTAAGACTTACCACAGCAACCTAAAAACTACTCCCAAAACTCTTTCTTATGGAGGTCTCAGCAGTAAATCACCAAGTGTTAGCGTAATTAAAATAATATGGATAAGACAACCACACAGAGAAAATCCAAATGGTTGTGACCCTGAATGATCAGGTCTTTGCTTGCAGTGGAAAAGGTCCTATTTCCCCTATTTCAGATTTCTGTCAATGTTGTTTCTGGACAGGATGGCAAGCTCTGGCCATTCAAATATTAGAGCTGTCCAAGGAACCAAGTCCCGCTAATAGTATAATCCAGACAGTAAGAGCCAAGAACAAATGCAAGTTTAACCAAGGTCAATGCAAAATTACACACCTTGCAAACATTCAAGAAGTTTGGTGCTCCTTCTCTTTACGGTGCCAGCTGTCATTGCCACTTGGCATACAGCAGATGCCTCCCCAACCCTATTAGAGAGACCCTTCCTCAACCCAGGCGCAAAGACATCAAAGGGGAAAACAGAAAGACCACTACCTGCTACTTCCACAATGTGGTGCCTGGCAATATCATAGTAGGGATCATCCCACTGCAGGTGAGTGACGGGCTCAGGGGAACCTTTGGAGTCCTCTGCACAAAACACAAGGAACAAGCAGTTAGACAAAGGGATGTGGAGCACCTTGGCGAGGGGTACAATAAAGACAGACGGATGAGAAAAAAATGGCTCTTCAACATAGGAAGGACTAATGTATGCACCTGTCCACCTCAGAAATTCTGAGTGCAGCAATAACTTCAGAAGAGACCTGGAAATCTTATGAGGTCCAAATGTGTCTCTCAGATTGTCACACTGTCTCAAAAATGACTGTTCAGATGTGTCACAAACATTCATAAAGACCAAAACCCAAGTTCCAAAGGCACCATCATGGCTTTTTTTAATATTGTCCCTTGACGGATGGCTGTCCTACATGCCCTTGAGCTAACTTCCCCAACCTTTTTGGGCAGCAGTCCGTAGCACAGGATTTCAGAGCAACAACCCAGATCTCCAGCCCCACCTCCCACATGGAAGTTCAAGATCCTTCCACTCAGGAAGGCCAAACTATCCTGCAGGAGACCATAACAGAGCACACTCTAGGACTTACAGCATGTCTCTGCTGTCAGCACCAAAGTGCAGCCAGCCACAGGACTGAGAAGAGCATATTTACATCAGCTGGCTCTGAGCTTCTTAGTGCTGTTCAATGGCAGGGCTAATTCACCTGGGCGTGGTGCAAGATTAATGAGTCTATAAAGCTTTTAAATGGAGCTGGGGCTCTCTGCATATGTAGATATGACCACTATGCTGCAGGACAAACAATTCCTTTTTGGCCAACACCCAGACCCCAAACAAGCACGATACTTACCTGATTTGGGAAAATCAGGGGCTTCGTCTGCTGGCCAGCTCTTATCATCTATGGAGGCCAGTTTGAGCTGGCTGAGGGACTGGTTGGTATCATCCAAGTTCAGGTCATCCTGAAGCTCCGAGAGCGGGTCTGTAGCCATGGTCCCCAAATACCACAGTTTATTGTGCAACGTCTAGAACGAGGACTGCAGAGATTGCTAGGTGAGACACACAGATCACAAGTTTACCTCCCCACAGAGGCTCTTCCTCTTCTCACCGATTTCCCCAAATCCTCCCTCATCTTCTCCAGAGATCATACTTCCCCTCCCCCTTAACACAGGCAGGAACTCTCCTCCTCCAAGCCAGAAGCACTAACATATGTCTGACATATGTCAGATTCTCTCATGCCAGCAGCTATCAAAAGGCCATCAGGAGCCTGCACCAACCCTCTCAGGGAGTCTCTGCGTGACCACAGCTCTGTCCAGAGCAGTTTCTCTCCTGAAGCAGAATGAGCAGCAAGACGCTGAGGAAGACGACAGGCTACACCAGCCCCTGCCTGACACACGCACAGTACCAGCTCCGCGCTCCCCCTCCCTCCCCAGGGCTGGCACAAAGCCCAGCTGTTCCCACTGTTGGCCCAGTGCTGGAAGCTTTCCCAGGAATCACCCCCCTTCTCCCCAGCAGGGAGGGCCACAGCTCTCAGCAGCACTGAAATGGGTGCTTCAGTGCCCTGGGATCTGAACACAGAAATGAACAGCTTCTTAAAACAGGATTTCGTAGGCTGAGCTAGTAAGACAGGGAGAACAACACACATACAACCCTCATCTCTTTTCGGCACCACCCAGCACCCCTTTCTCCTACATGACAGCAAGCAACACGGAATCACCTCTTTAATGTAAAGCCATATTGTCAGGACAAGTACTTTTCACCAAGCATGCCATAACACTGAGGAGACCAAGGAATTAAGAGGGTCCGAGAAACAGACAGCTCAGTGTGTTTGCTGTTGCTTGCAAATATCTCTCACTGTCACCTGGAGCAGAACATAGGTCAAACCCAGGACTGAGCTAGCACAGCATACAGCACCTCCTAAGGGTACCAGCTCCTAGGGATGACCCGTAGGAGACAGCTGTCCTCCTCTAAAGTCAGCGTCCTGGAAATCAGCAAGGATACACTAGAAAGGACAAGTACGTAGCTCCGGATTGCTCACACAGACCACATGGAAAGTAATTCAGCAGACAACAGGCAGCAATCCAAGAGGAACTGCAGCAAAACAAAATGACACCTTGCATCAGCAAGACTCTCTGTAATGCTGTTTCTCAGACAGACTTCTGCTTGTTTTGCATTACGAGGAGAGCAAAGCGTTCAAAGATGACCTGAGAAGGCTCAACGCCTTTGTGTGGAAAGATGATATTCACAGTAAAGCTATTTCCTTTAGCAGAATGGAGGAGGGCAAGGATGTTCTGCATCTTCCATCCCTAGAGCTTGATGATGAAACAGTTACTTGGATGTGAGCACAGAGAACAAAATCTGTGAGAGCCTGAGCACAAGAAGGCATCACGTCGATGCTCGGGGCAAAACTTGTGACCACGCTTGGGGATGCATTTTGAGAATACAGGAAATTGGACATTCAGTGTTTGTCCTCTTCCTCTGGATCACTACATGCTCACTACTTCCTGTCCTCCCTTATCTGTTCCCAGTTTACAGCCAGTTTTCACCTCTCTGGGGCTCCCAAAGGGCTGGGAGCTGTTGCTAAGCAAATGAAATTAGATTCCCGACACAGGAAAGAGCAAGACATATAAAGGCAGCAGATCACCAAGACAGCAAGGCAAACACACAGGGTCAACCACTGCAGCCAAGCAGAGACCCAAGCAAAATTATTCCCCATCCTCCAGTGAGGGCTGCGAGAGCTGTCTGACCTCTTCTGATCTCAAAGGGACCAGGAGCAAGAAATCAGGTTCCCTTGCACTGTGAGCTCACGCTGGAACCACGCAGCAGCAGAGCCAAAGGACAAGGACTCCCCACCCCAAGCAGCTGATCCAATTTCTATGGTAACACCAGGCGCCAGCTCCTGTGACTCAGTGTGCTTAAAGCACTCCCCGCTGCAGCTCAGCAGCCACACAACCCAGCACCCCACGCTGAGGGAGCACCCACGGCTCCCCAGGGCAGCCCCTCAGCATTCCCAGCTCCCAGGGGCTTCCTAGCCCTGGTGGGGACAGAGCTCCTACGTTCAACCGCTGCCATCCGCGCAGATGCCTTTCACGTGAGATTCTTGGGGGTGCCCAGTACAAACAGTGTCCCCAGAGTGAGGTCCTGAAGCGCTTAGGGACCAAAGCCAAGCCTTCCCACAGAGCAGTGATGGTACGGCCACAGGGTCAGCAAGACACCAAGCATCCTCACTTGTCCCTAACACGGATCACAACGTGGCTTCACAGCCAACTTGCAGCGCTTGACCAGAGGCAGAAGTGCCTGCGCTTATTAGACGGCACGTGGGGATTTCCCCTTCAGCACAAAACGAATCCTAGTGTGGCACTATGTGGGAGAAGGAACTCCTTAGTAGGATCCTCACAGTTCCACACTGAAAAAAGAGCCCAGTGGATAGAGCTCTTGCCAAAACCTTCCCTACTCCTTGGACAGGCAGACCGGACTCCCCAGATACCTCCAAGCGCTTTTCACAGCCAGACATGCAGCTCCGCTCCTTGGCACTAGGACAGTGCTCCGTGGCAGAAATGTTCATGGAAGGAGGATCCAGAGCAGAAGACCTCTTAGATTTTGGGTCCTTCTTGTGAACCAGACTGTAGCCCCCACAGAGCTTTAGAAGGCTTTTGCAGAATTTTCCCAACAGTGCAAAAGACAAAAGCTCAGGTTCTCACATCAGGTTACCCTGGAACAGTTTAGAGAAATATAATCCTCTAAATGCCTGGGAACTAGTAGGCACTGAGAAGGAGACCTGGAGTCAGGACGTAAGAAACTACTTGTGGATCTTAGTAGAAAGGTATGCACCTTCTTTCCTGACAGTGCAGCTGCATGAGATATTTCCCCCATGTGCTCAAAAATGGCCCACGAGTAGGACCTGCCACCGAACAGAAAGTCCATCCTGGATCAGCCGAAGGGTGAAACGGTTGTCAAAACTGAGCATTTCACCAGACACAACACAATTTAAGAACCCCATTTGGTTTAGATAAATGTCACGACAAGATGCAACTGATACACCCTGTATAGCCGATCATAAGGTAAGAAAAATGATATACCTAGATTTAAAAAGTAAAAACCCTGGTCAAACATTTAAAAACTAAAGAATCACACTTGACATCAGCAGCATTTACTTACTGCCAGGCTTTAAGGAGCCGTCTGTTTCCATTTTTCCAAGCAGTTAAGTATGTTTTCTGCACCTACACTGGTTGACCTGAACAACTGCTAATCAAAATTTACTGTCTTGATAAGAAAGACACGTGCTGTAGAACAGCATGTTCTGCTGGCGGAGAGAAACCTCAGCCCTTTGCAATTTTTACACAAATTCTGAGCTGAAGAGTCCTTACACGAGATCCCACCAGAATTTACCCAAGGAAGACAGTTCACTTGTATCTATGAGGTCCTGGTAGCCGCTGCTCACACAGACTATTTTTTTCTGCAATTCCAGTTTCACTACTTTTCCATCATTTATTTCTAAGCTGCACCTACTTGAGAGTTTCCTTTTCCTGTTTTCCTTCCAGATGTACTATTAATTCAGAAGTAAATCTGCACATCAGAATATGTCCAAGCGTGTGTTACCACGCCCTCGACCTCATTACACACCACAAAAGCCCAGCGGCCTCTCCTTCCTGGTCCGACGATGCTCAGACCCGAAGGAACCCCGGTTCTGGGGTGAACGTATTATCTCTCCGACTCTGCTGCCACCTGCACCTGCTCCCGGTTTCGTCCCGTTTGCAGGAGCGTCTGTTCTTCCGCACGCACCAACCGAGTCCCCGCGCTTTGCTGTAGTCCTAACGCCAAGCACGCTGCGGAAGCAGCTGCTCCGCAAGCCGACCTTCACTGCGCGAACGAACCCCCGGACCGAGAGGCGCGGAGAAAGCCCAGCCTGAGTCTTCCCCCCACCCGGAGACCGGCGGCACGGCTGCGAACATCCCCGCCCCGGCACCGGCCTGCCCGAGCGGGGGGTCAGGAGCCAGACCGGCTGTGCCCGCCGCACCGCCACCGGCCCCCTCGGGACAGGCGCCGTCGCTTGGCGGAACTCCCTGGCCCCCGTCACCGCAACGGCGTTTCCAGCGAGCAGCCCTCCTCCCCCAGCCAGCGGGCCCCCCGCTGCGGGCCGCCTCTGCGCCCCCTGGGAACCCACCCCAGGCCTCCTCCCGGCCGGTCCCTGCGGGCTCAGAGGTCTCTGCCGCTTCCACGGCGAGAAGCGGCCCCCGGGCCCCTCGGCACAACGGCGGGGCGCCCGCGGCCGCCGCTGCCGGGCTCCCCCCGCCCCGCTCCTCCACCGCCGAGCAGCGACCGAAACTCCGCGGCCGCCGAGCCCTCGCTGCCCCCGCCCAGCTGCCGGGCGGGCCCCCGCCGCCGGGCGTCTTCCCCGCGGCCCGCCCCAGGCCCCGCCGGCCCCTCGGCCGCGCTCCCCGAGCACCGCGCCCCGCCCGCCGCCCGGACCTGCCGCCGCCCGGGGCCGCCCGCCTGCCCGCTGCCCGCCGGAAGCGCGGCGCGTCGCCGGGGGAACGCCGCCCCGCCCCGCCCGCCGCCGCACGCCGTCCGGGCGCGCCCGCCGCCCGCTCGCAGCGTTCCGCCGGCACAGAGCGGCCCGGCGCCGGCGGGCCCGGTCCCGAGGAGCCGCCCGGCGCTGCGGAGCCTGCCGACGGGGCCGTGGGGGGCACGGGCGTGCGGTGCACGGGCCGGAGGAGGTGAGTACCGGGGGCGGCGGGGCCGTGCCCGCGGCCGACGCGGTTGCCGGGCCTGTCCGCCTGGCGCAGCGGGGCCCGAGGGCGGCGGAGGCCGAGGTGGCGGCGGGCTGGGCGGGCGGCCCATGGCGGCGGGCGCCGAGCTGCTCTGCTGGCCCGGGGCGGGCCCCGTCCTAAAATCAACGGTTCTCATGCCAGAGCCCCAGAGTTAGCGGGTAGCAGAGGATCTGTCTCCGAGGTTCGCGTTCCTCTGATCTAGCAGCAATCGTGTCAATTCGCCCGCCCTGCTTTTGTGTTCGTGCAGGGGATCCCGATGTCACCAAGGTGGTAGCTAATGAAGCCACAGTCCTGGATGTCCCCGCTGAGGTTAGCGGGCCACCCGCCAAACGTTCCCACAGGCTGCAGGAAGAGGAAAGCACAGCTTCCGAACACGAGCCATGGCAAGCCAAGGTGCCGAGGAGTGGGAGTCAGCAGCTCGAGACCGGCTCAACCGCTGAGGCTAACGGTGGGTGCGAGGAAGAACTGGACAAGGGCGTGGATCCCAGATCTGCAGCAGAAAAAGCAGAGATGGGGCATAAAGAGGCGTGTCCAGGAGACCTGGATCTGCTGTCGCCCTCAAGCAGGGTTCGACTCGGTGCTCGCTTGGTTGGAAAGCCTTGTGAGGTGCATGCTCTGGCCAGCCAGGTCCAGAAGTGCCTGCAGGACTGCGGTGGCAGGGCAGCTGGGCAGGAATCCCAGCAGCCCAGTCCTTCTGAAGGACAGAGTTCAGAAACTTGTGAGAAAGAGAGCAAAGCTGCCAAAGACTCCAAACCGGCATCCCCAGAGCATGGGAGAAAGGGCCCGCCTGAGGGGCAGGAGGACTGCACGGCGCTGGTGGAGGGTCATTCTGGCAGTCCAGGCCCCCCACCAAAAGCTCTGTCCCAGAAGGAGACGGTGAAGCGCAGGTACCACTGCGGGGAGTGTGGCAAAGCCTTCCTGCAGCTCTGCCACCTGAAGAAGCACCGCTTTGTCCATGCCGGCCACAAGCCCTTCCTGTGCACAGAGTGTGGCAAGAGCTATAGTTCAGAGGAGAGCTTCAAGGCCCACGTGTTGGCCCACCAGGGCGTGTGGCCTTTCCAGTGCACCCAGTGCGACAAGGCGTACCGCACCAAGCGAGACTTGCAGGAGCACCAGGTCCTGCACACCGGCCAGCGCCCCTTCTCCTGCGAGCAGTGTGGCAAGGCCTTTGCACGCCGGCCCTCCCTCCGCGTTCACAGGAAGATCCACCTGGCTGCCGGGACTGGCCCAGCTGGTCCCGAGGGATGCCAGTGTGCCATATGTGGACGTCACCTGGCCAACCCTGGCTCCTTGTGCAACCACATGCGCCTGCACACGGGGGAGCGACCGTACGCCTGTCCCTACTGCGGCAAGGACTTCCGACAGCAGAGCAACCTGCGCGAGCACCTCCGCCTGCACACGGGCGAGAAGCCCTACAAGTGCCGCTTCTGCAGCGACGCCTTCCCCAAGCTGCCAGAGCTGCGGCGACATCTCATCTCCCACACGGGCGAGGCCCACCTGTGCACCGTCTGCGGCAAGGCGCTGCGGGACCCCCACACGCTGCATGCCCACGAGCGCTTGCACACAGGCGAGCGCCCTTTCCGCTGCGAGCGGTGCGGCAGGTCCTACACCCTGGCCACCAAGCTGCGGCGCCACCAGAAGTCCCACCTGGCTGACAAGCCCTACAGATGCGAGCTCTGTGGCATGGGCTACGCCCTTCCCCAGAGCCTCGCGCGCCACGCGCTCGCCCACAAGGCAGCAAAGGACCCCAAGGAACTCGCCACTGCGGTGGCCTCTCTTGCTGCGGACCCACCCCAGGCAGCAAGGGAGAGGCCTCAGAAGAAGGGCCACCAGGAGGGGGCTGCGGCAGAACCCACCTTGCTCATGGTGGAGGTGCCGGGGCTGGCAAACGAGGCCAAGCTCCTGATGGCAGCTGGCAGTCACTGCACTGCTACTTACCAGTCTCAAGGCAGTCCCCCAGATCCTGGGGCACACAGGAGGCCCGCTGGGCATCTGCCATCAGCAAAGGACATCATCAAAATCACCATCTCCGAGGGTGAGGACAAGTGCATTGTAGTGCAGGACGAGGGCTCACCAAGTGATGTGGTCATCATCCAGGAGGGGGTGGGCTTCGGAGCAGTGGCAGAAGTGGTGGAGGTTGAGACTGGGACCTGACTAGCCCAGCCTGCCCTGGCTGATCTTCTTATGTACTTACTAAAATGGGGTATAAAAAAACCAACCAAAAAACCCTAGCACTCTTGTCTCTCTGTGTCAACAAAGCCCTGTGGCTCAGCCCCAGCCAGAACTAGCAGTCTTGGAGGTAGCTGCCTGTGTAGACCTGGGTCTTTTTGGTGCCTGCTCCTTGGAGCTATGAGCCTACACGTGCCACGTGCTGGGTCTGGTGCGGGGAAGGCACTGGTCGCTGATGGGAATAACTTCTTAGGGAAGACACCCACAGCGTTAATGAGCAGTGCTTCTGCTCTGCCTCCCTGATGCTGTCAGCAGGTGACAGTGCGCTGTGGGGAAGGCAGGAGAAGTCTCTAAGCAGCGGCTTTGAACAATGCCTTCCTTCCAAGTTTTTCTTTCTCCAATGAATTGTTGCTATTTAAGCACTTTGCTGGCCTTTTTCACAAGAGCATTTTTCACAATTAGCAGAAGCAATGTCCTACCTTGGAGCTAGGTCTGAGTGTTCTTTCTCCACTGTTGCCTGTTTCACTGGCTGTCGGCTTCGTGGCCTTACGGTCACAGGATGGTCTGCCCGAGGACATGGAAGGATAGCTTCGTGTCTCACAGTGCAAACAGCACTGTACAGTGCAACTTTCACTGTCCCCAGCTGTGGGGCTCCTTGCCTCTCCAGGTGGGGGTTCAGCAGTTCATCTCGGTATGCTCAGAAGATTTTGCCTTTCCCCTCCACGTTCAAGTTGGGTTGGTTAATCTGGTTCCCTTTTTCTCACGTTCTTGCTTCCTCTTTCCGCATCTTTCCTGTTCTTGCACCAAGAAGCTAAAAGGCAGCACCAGCACAGCTACACCCCAGTATTCCCACTGGGAATTTGCCAACTGGGGCACGCTGAAGGCAGTTGGTCCCGTTTCAGGAAGGAAGTGTACGGTTTCCAATGCCACGTGAACTTGGCCTCGCAGGAAGATACCAACACCACCAGCCCTAACAGAGATCTTTCAGACTTGCCCACCCTGCACTCCCTTTTCGCGTGTTACACAAACACTGCTTTCATTTGCTGTGTCCTCAGTTTTAGCTGTTCTTGCTCTCTGTCTTGTGCCTCTCTAATATCTGCATTTCCCCAAAAAAGTTTTGATAAGGGGCTTAAACTTTCTGGGCTTTTTATGCCCGCTGCACAAGGGGAGGGTGTAGGGTCACCGAGGAGCCATCAGTAGCACAGTTCCCTTTTAAGGTTGCTATGAACACAGTAACGTAACAATCTGAAAAGCTGCTCTTTGCGGTTTCTACACTCAACTTTTTCCATCAGCTTTTATGACCAGTTTGCAGGCAAGGTGTTATAGTCAGATCCACGACCCTTTGATGTGAAGTGAGGATGGAAAGTGAATTCAGCTAATAAACCTTTGGGTGTCCTTATTTTTAGCTATTTCCTTTAAAGTTGGGGCAGATGAGTTCAGTCCTTGCCCGGAGTGCTCGGAGAGGGACCAGCGGGAGCACGGGCGTATGAGGGGGGCTTGGATTTGAAGCCGCAGTGCTTCCTACTGCTCTCCCATTGGTGCCTGGCCTAACTCTTGCAGTTTTCAAATATTGACACAGCTGCAAACTGTTCTCGCTGGAGCGGGGCTCGTGCACTGTGCTTGAAGCGTGTGCCCTCTGTGACAGCACAACTGGGAGAGAAGGGGAGCAACTGGGGGAAGGGGAGGGGAGAATCCGGGCCCTTACTGCCTAATCTGCTGATATGTAACTGCCATCTTTATTCTGAGATATTAGGAGAGAAAAAGTAGGAGCAATTACGAATTAGGAGGTCCTCACAGAAATGTTACTCACCTAACAGCTGATCTGAGTCGGTAGGGGCAGGTCTGTGCTGTGCTGCACGTATCACTTGGCTGCAGGGTAGGCCGGCTGATCCTGACCAAGGAGCCCATGGGTGGCTCCCCTGGTGATGGTACCGCCACCGCTTCTTTGTCTTTATCTTAGAAGCAGCATGCTCTTATTTGAACAACCTTTTGCTTGACATCAAAATGACAAAGAAAGTTGTTTACTCCTAAGAAAATCTTATAAAAGCCCTGAAGAGCACGATGCTGGTGAACCTCAGCGTGGATGGGATCTGTGCAGTGGGCCATGGCTGGGCTAGATATCTGTCTGATGCTGTACAGCTTGGTGTTTGCAGCATCTGAGGGGGTGTAGGATTATCTAATGCTGTACCCTTTCTTGTGTTAAAGCAAATAAACAGTACTTTGATTAATACATTATTGGCAAGATCCTGGTGAGAAACGCCTTATTGGAAGAAGGATAGCGAGGAAAAGGATGGTGCCTGCCTGGTCCCATACGCTGGCATGGGCAACAGTCACACAGTATGCTGCGTTACAGTGCTGATAATCGTTCTGCTTCGTGGCAGCAGACACGTGGATCACCTGGTGGGCTGCAGATCTCGTGGCCCTTACACCTTCAGGCAGCAAGCACGCAGGTCTCCAGGCTGGTGGGGCTCCACCATGCTGGCAGGGCTTCACCAGGGCTTCGGGGTGCTGCTGCAATGCCCCAGGGTGACACGTGCACAGGTCTGTCGGATGGGTGGGGTCCTTCATGCTGGCGGGGCCTCACCAGGTATTGGGCATGCACCTAAACTTATGTGTTACGCTTAAACCTCACGGCACGGCCAGGGTTCAACCCTCGACCAACTTGGAAACTGGCTTAAACCTGACCAAGGTGTTTGAATGAAAAGGCAGCAGCAGGCTGCGAGGGAAGGGGACGATTCTCTGGGTCCTGAAGCACGGGGGAACCCCTGTGCGAGGGGATGGGGGATTCACCCTTTGTGATTGTACCCAGCATTACAAATGGTGATCACACTGTAGAACTCACTTCAGGAACATATTCAGAAATACCCTGACTATTGAACCAGCAAACTGTATCCATCATAGAGGAGACAAAGGCCCAAGATAACAGGCCAAGGCCAAACCCTCTATACTCTGCTCCCTAGGAGATGGAAAATAATTACATAGGAAATAAACAATTGCCAAAGCCTTTCTTCACTTAAAAAGAGTCAATTCATAGAGGAAAAGAGATCAAAACTCCCAGCTGTGTTGAAAGCTATAGCTTGTTTTTTTTTTAACAAGTTCTTAAGCCACAGAACGAATGTAGGACCCAGAACAGACCTGATGTTAAAGGAAGATGCTGTAGCATTCAAGGCTATGCATACCTCTCTGATAACCAAGCTTAACTGCTGTGTTGCTTGAAGTTAACTTTATACAATGCATGATACCATGGAAGGTGCTAACACAGGAAAGACAAGAAGATGGTAAAAAATCTATGCATAAATATAACAATGTTGACTTAAGCTGCAGTGTAGAGGCCACCTGGCTATTATACAGAAAAGACAGAGAGATGCAGGAATAAAAAAAAAACAGGTGACTGAGAATTTTGGAAGCTCTTATGAGGGGAAACACTGTGGTGATCCACGTAACAAGCTGAGATGAGAAGGTGCAGGCCAGTGCTGCCCGTATCCCTGGGCTGCAGGATAAACAGCTGGCTAAACCTAACTGGGAGGCCCGCAGGTTGGTTGCGCTTGGCACCTGGTGATGATCTGTCCTTGTCTTTACCTTAGAGCGAAGCAGCATATTCTTAGGAGAAGATCCTTTGGATTGACAGCAGAAATGACAAATGGAGTTGTTTACTTCCAAGAAAATCCTATAAAAACCCGGAAGACCATGACACCGGTGAACTTCAGCACAGACAGTCTTTGCAGCGTGGCATAGGCTGATGCTGTGCTCCTCGGTGTTCCCAGCATCTGAACGGCTATAAGATTGTCTAATGCTATCCCATTTTGCCTTCTAATGTTATCCCCAAAAAGTGGTATTTTAATCAATACTTTACAGAGTCTGGGTGCCTTTCTTATTGGGATCCATAACGAACACTTGCACAGGTGCATTACACCTCTATAAAACACAGCAGCATCTGTTTCTCTCCTCACTACAACCGGGGGGTGGGCAGCAGTCTTCCTGCAGTGGTATTTCTTCTGCATTCACATCCATAAGCTCACTTGTCCCACCTGTAATGTGAGACCAAACCCAAATTATGCTATAGTGAGTCAAGAAACTGTCCTTGCTGCTGTCCTCTTCTCCCCGTCAGCTGAGCAAGGCCCTCCGCTTGCCAGCTGCACTTACACAAATGCGGGGCTGTTTGCGCCTCCTCCCACAGCCAGGAGCGGTGGTGGCTGCTTCATGGGACGGCCGCCGCTCTGATTTCACCACTCTTTCAAAACCTGATTGTGCCCTGACGCCTCCGTCCTGTCCCTGCCTGCGCGCTCGGCCTCAACGCTGCTTCTCCCGCTAAGTCGGACAGGGTGTTGGTAGGGCTGTGCCTCCTCCTGCGCGCACCCACTCCATCTCCACCCGGGCATCCCAGCCGTTCCTCAAGGTGCCTCTCCAGAGTCCGGGGGGTGCGTGGGTGAGAACAAGAGACACATTTAAATGAGGGAGGGAGCCCCTGCAACTGCTCTTTGTACCAGTGGCCACAGAGTCATTCCTCAGCCACCCTAATGCTAATATTTGCATTCCTTCTATGGAGATAAACATTACAGACGGATCTGCTGCAGAGAGGCACAGCACAAAACATGCTCCCTGCTGGCAGAAAGCGCTCTCGTGCCATGCAGCGGTTCCCGAGACTACCCCCAGCCTGCCCCGCTTTCTGCTGCTTCCTCACTCTGCCAATTTCCCGCTTGCTGTGGGAATCATTAGAGCTTTCCCAGCCCTTGTAGCCCAGTTCTTGACTTATTAGCTGGTGTCACAACATCCAGACTATTCCCGCCTCCCCGTTCCTGGAAGCCCTTGTTTCCCTGGCTGGCTTTGGTCATGCTGTCTCCTTGCTCGCCAGAGCTTCTGTTTCCTTTTGGATGTGCTTTTGTATGTTCCAATGGGGTGGGAATAAAAGTGGTAGCCCGAACTTCATGCCGCTTCACCCTCCTCCACTCTGCTGGGAATTTTAACGCAGTGGGAAGCACGCACTGCCAGTGGCATTGCCGGCCTATCTGGGAGGAAAATTTAAATTGCACATGGACTGTCACAGGCACCCCTTCTGCTCCTTGGCGTGGGTGAGGGAGAAGGGAGAGACTTCAACTGTGTGTTCTGGTGCCAAAATAGCTGGGGCTGAGCTTGCTGATAACTGCAGGGAGAAAAGACAACTGGACTCCAGGGAGAAAAAGCGGGGGAGCTTGCAGCTAAAAAGAGGAGAAGGACTCGGAATGGTGAAGGAGCTGTCAAAGTCTCGCTGCACGCAACGCTACTAGAGTACAGCCTCCGAGGAGAGGCAGCAGCAGGGACCTGAGCCATGGTGAGGAGGCAGTGATGGTGCCAAGAGCTGCACGGGAGCGGAGTGGCACTGAGGGAAAAGCAGCGAGCTGCTCTGGCTGGGGTGGCTGTGAGCCGGCAGAGAGGTCTCCGTGCCAGCCCGAGTTCTCCCTGCATCCTGGGACAAGCTTGTCCTCTTGCTCTTCAAGCCATCTTCCCTCTTATGAAATGGGATGCTAATTTTAGTCCTGTGAGGATCCAGAGACATTTTGCTTGGCTTCCACCAATCAAGTGAGAAAATGAAGATGCCCTAAAGGGAGGGAGAGATGCCAAGAGAGGAGGGATAAGAGGAGCCTCAGTCCCGCTGTCCCTGACACACCACGACCTCTGGAGTCCTGTTTCTTCATTCTGGTTCAACATTAACCCAGCGGGGCTGTGACTCTGCTTATTCTGCTCCCTTTGCATTTCCCCTGCAGCCAGGGCTGTACAGCATGGCATGCAACAAAACCAACGTACTGAGGGGCCTGCTCTTTTCCAGCCTTCTGCACCTCACACTGAGCCATGATGGAGGTAAGAATCAGCAGCACAGGGAGGATAGTACCAGTGGGTGACAGGAGGAAGAAAGATGGGGTAATTTCTTTCCAGGGGTAAAGCCGGTGGTAGGTTTTCTTGGTAAGGCAGGAGGACCTTTTAAAAGCTTGAAGTTGGGAGTGAAAGTGTGCCGAGAGTGAAGGGAGCATAGGGCTTCCCTGCATGGAAGGATGCAGTAGCATCCGGCAGCTGGTGTCAACAGCTCAGTGGATTTGGTGGGTCACCTGGGAGATGGTGGGGAAGGGGAACGTCGCTCAGCCCGTGACCACGTGTTACACAACTGTGGGCCTTTTTGGGTTAGAGTTCCTCAGCTGACCTGGATGGCTGCAATTCTCCATTGCCTCCCCAGCTGTCCCTTATCCAGACTTTGGGTCATACGCATATGCCGCCTCCCTGCTCACTGCTCCTTTTCTCTTATCAGAACCTCTAATTCATTGACCTTTTCTTAATATGAGGTGAGGTCATCTCTGACCCACTGCTGGGGGGGGGGGTGGGGGGAAGACCTGTTTACAGGTCTCAAATCAGGGTCTCTGAACATGAAGATGGAACCAAGCTGTGCCTATCGCAGTGGTCTGAGGTTGACAAGATAGAAATATAGTGGCTGGCAGGGAGTGGTAGCAGGCTCCAAGCAAGCTAGCCTCTACCAAATTGCAAATGCGCAGAGCAGCTTTTCCAAGGATAGCAGAGGATTCCTGTCACTTCTGTTGCCTACGTGATGCGAGCCCCAATGGATGTATTATAGAGAGCCTGCTCTGATCATCAGGTGTAGACCTGACAAGGCTTCTCGCCTCTGTATAGTGCACCGGGGAAGGCTGGGCTGTGGGATCATCACATCAGCTGTGTGTGATTCTTGGAAACTGCAAGGGGAGGCACAAAGGGGCCCTCCTGCTGCGAGCACCCCTTTGACTGGCAGTGTTCTGACCCGGTAGTCTTCCTGGAAAAGGGGCAGGCACTGTCACTGCTCAAGCGCCCACGACGTGCCAACAAGGGATTTCTGGAAGAGATGCTTAAGGGAAACCTGGAGCGAGAGTGCCTGGAGGAGACATGCAGTTACGAGGAGGCTTTTGAAGCCCTGGAATCCACTGTTCAGACGGTACGTATGGGTGTTCTCAGGAAACATTCCCTCAGCCAACTCCTGTAGCAGGTCGCATGCGCAGCCAGGGGCTGGGGTCCTACGACTCAACCCTGTGAACCAAAGCTGAGGCTGATGTGTGTGTGCCCCAGGGTGAGCTCAGGCTTTCCTAGGGAGTTTTCCTGCTGGAGCCACTCCAGGGAATGCAGCTCAAAGCTGAGGTTCTTTTGCCTCCCTCTGTATTTTAAGCATGAAGTGAAAAGGAGGGAGTCTTGCAGCTTCCACTAGTTCAGCACGGTGCCGCACAGTTGAGCTGCCGCAGTCCCAGACACTCACCGAAGAGCTGGCTTCCTGACCACTGAGTGCAGGGACCTCAAGCTCCTTTGAGCTGAAGCTTTTGCACAATCCGTCCCTTTTTCTGGCTTCCAGACTCACTCACTCTGCTAAATTTGTTCTGCATCCTTCTGGGATTTGCTCCTAGCCCCAAGGCCAGCATACATGCTGAATTCCATACCCAAGAATAGCAGAGTAAGCAGATAAACAGGAGTCTAGGCCAGCAAGATACAACCTCTGTGGAGTATTTCTAAAGCAATCACCCCCAGGCTGCACAGCAGAGTTGTAGATCCAAAGAGCTGAGCGATACCTGTGTGTGATCTGTGGCCTTAGTTCTAGGTTCAGCTCCTTGGACTTCTGCACTGTAGCCCAGGCTCTGCTTCCTCTGCAGGTTGAGGAAGATTGTAAGCATCTTTGGTCTTTTTAGAAACAGCAGTACTCTCTTGATTCCTGAGTCTGATGAGTAGGAACGTGGTTTTATATCGGGTTTTTTGCTTTGTAAGCCGTAGTAATTGATACCAACAGAGCTAGGTTAGTCTGTTCCATTTGTTGTGATGGGGCATTCTCCTACTGCAGCAGCCAGGCAAGTTCTGATGTTCTGTGTTTCTCCTCTTAAACCTAATTTTTAATTTTGATTTTTTTTTTTTCAGGAAGCATTTTGGTCAAAATACGAAGGTAAGTTGCCTGAAGTCCTGCAGGTGCTATGCTTTCCCTGAGGATGCACTGTCCCATCCTGGAGAGATGGCTCCCTACCCTCGTACAAGAGCTCACTTTCCAGGACAAAGCACATGTGTTTTGTCCCTAAATGATAAACTGGTTCAAACTGCAATGCTTTTTTGGGTTCCTTTCATATAATATATTTCTTTCTTCTTATTTTGCTAGCATGTCAGGGCCTGAGAACGTCCAGGGCAGTTCTGGATGCTTGTCTAGAAGGTAAGAAATTCATGTTGACCTCAATCTCTCAAACACAGCGAGTGCCAGGAACTTGCTTCCTGACGAGTTTGTAAGGAAAAAAAAAATAATCTAAAGTTAGTGAAGCCAGCTAGTTAGAAAAAAACATAGCAGGAGGGGAGTTTGAAAGTTCCTTTCTTCCTCTTTGTTTCCCCGCTAACCACTTCATAAACAGCTGACCTCCCCCATTGAAACAGCGTGGGGTAGATACCACACAGCCAGGTGTCCCCACACCCAGCCTCTCAGAGGGGCTCTGACCTGCGCCTACAGCCAAAGCAAAGCACAGAGCCTCAGGGCAAGCTCCCCTTGATGAGGCAGGAAGAGCTTCAGCTGTGTGCTCTTCCCACCCCACCCCACGAAGAGAATGCCTGTGCTTGGGTAGGCTCCTCCATGCAACAAAAGTTACAGGGATTTGTGGGATGGTACCTCTGACCTTGAAAAACACAACATCAATTTTCACCCGCGCAGGCTTACACCATGTTTGGATTTTGACAGGTAACTGCTCTCTTGGGCTGGGCCTGAACTATCGAGGGACGATTAGCTACACCAAATCAGGGACTGAATGTCAAGTGTGGACAAGCAAATATCCACATATACCTAAGTAAGTTCATCTCCTGCATACCCTGAAAGGGTTCTCCAGGGTATCCCTTTCTTCCTAGCCTAACCAGCTTTTTCTCACAGATTTAATGCCACCATTCATCCCAACCTCATTGAGAACTACTGCAGGAACCCGGACAACAACTCAGAAGGCCCATGGTGCTACACCCGAGACCCAACGGTGGAACGGGAGGAGTGTCCCATCCCAGTGTGTGGTATGCCTCAGCACTATGCCCCAGCAAGGCCTTCACTGGCAGGGAACACTGCCCTGAGACTCATACTACATGTGTCAAGGAAGAGGAGAGGGTTAGGAGGGAGGAATCTTAAATGAACAGAAGTCAGTTGGAACAGAGCAGCTGTGTCTTAAAGGGTAAAGGAACTGAAGAGAAGTCTTAGAGTTACCCATAGATCTAACTTGGCTAAATTCCTCTAATGTGCTGTTTTCTCTAGACTACACTAATCTAGATCTAAATTAAATCTGGTATCAGCAGTCCCCTGGAATCTACTACAGTTTTGCCAGTCGAAGCACCCAAAAATCCTGGCTCAGCTGCCTCTAACTTGTGACAGCAATGAGTCATACTGGTTTTTTTTGTCTGAATTTCCACCTTTAGGACAAAACCATTACAACTTGTGCTTGGCTGCCTGCCTTCATGTTCACTCACAGAGAGGGAAGCAGTTTAATTCTCTCATCGTTGCACTTCACAGGATGGAGAACCATCCTCCTACACTTACACCTTTCCACTCCTCTACAAGACAGAGCTATCTCCCCTGGGGCTTGGCCTCCATCTCACAACTGGTAGAAAGCAGAGAACTTTCTCACAACGGAAGTTTCTCTTACAAAAGCAAAGACTGGAGGCAACAACTCTTATAAGTGAAAGTCAGAGAGGTCAGCAACCATTTTAACCAAGGGGTGTTCTGAAGTTTTAAACATCGTTACCATTGCCCTAGTCTGCAATACGGCAAACTGGAAAGAGATACTGCTCTGCTTTGGGGTGATCAGGCACCTGCACTCTCTCTAGTCACTAGTTTCTGATCTACAGTAGCTTACTGTTATACTTATACATGCATGGATATGGCAGGACTAGAAAATCCTTGGTTTTGTGCACAGTTCCTTTGCAATTATGTTGACATGAGTCAATCTCACACAGAAGCAGCCTCAGTAACTTAGGTGAATGCTACTTGCTCAGTGGCTGTTGTGCCCCAAGGTGAGTAGTCAGAGGTCCTCTCTTCACATGCGGATTCCCCCAGTGCACAAGGAGAAGGCAGCCTGAGGCCAAGCAACTGCCACAGAACAGATTACCTGGTGCCCAGTCACTCAGGAAACACTGCTTAAAGCTTAGAGCCGTTAGGACACTTGCAAGAAAAAGTGTGGAAATTCTGGCATAAAAATTTTTTTCTCTTATCACTAGATATGGAAACATTAGCAAAAGTTAAATTTGCTATTTTAGTAGCACAACACCGTAAAAGGCTTCCCCAAATAAGGTCTAGTCATACACTGGAGAAAAAGACACTGGAGGTTTTACCACAGCAGCACTATGATGCCTGAGGCACCTACCCATCCCTTGAGCTGGTTCTCAAAGATACAGCAGAAAGGAAAACAGTATCTTCGCACATCTTAGTGGCAAAGATGAGTGCGACAAATAGTGCCGCCCTTGTCTTACCTGCTGTTGAACCACCTCTGACACTGCAATATTGTCGAGAGCCACTACATGCATTGGAGCACGGTGGGAGCTCCCAAACATAATAGGATGCCCCATGGAACTCTGGGCTTTAGTAAAGGGGCTAATGGTGCTTCTGTGTGCAAAGCTATGGCTTAAATCACAGCTTTCTGCCTTTCCAGGTCAAGAAAAGACAACTGTTGAATTTACTCCACGGGTCACACAACCAGCCCCAGTGGAGCCCTGTGAACAAGAGAAAGGCATCTTTTACACTGGGACCCTCTCAGTCGCTGTATCTGGAGCTAAGTGCTTGCCGTGGAATTCTGAGAAAGCCAGAGAGGTGCTCCATGGAAAACACATTGACCCAGAGGTGACGCTGCTGGAGAATTACTGTCGGAATCCAGACGGAGATGAAGAGGGTGTCTGGTGTGTCACAGCTGAACCACCCAACTTTGAATATTGTGATCTGCACTACTGCGGTGAGAAGCCTGCATTGGTTGGGGTAGGCACGCTTGTGAGGCAGTGGCAAACAAAAGCAGTACCTGTGACTAGGGTGAAGCACTTGGCCTGGGGGGCACAGACAAGGAAACATATACACCACATATGTGGAAGTCCCGTTTGTCCAGATACCACACGTACTAACCTGCTGTGCATGTATAGAGCTGCTATGTGTCTCAGGTGTTCTCTTCCTGAAAACTCAGAAGGGTGGACAAGGAGCATTAAAAAGAGCATTGTTTTTAAAACATCATTCCTTCATCAGACCAGCTGTGTGTGGAAAGGAACATTTCCATTCCTGATTATAGAAACTGCAGCTAGGCCTTTTACCATGTTTGTCTTTTTGTCTCTCTCAGACAGCTCGCTAGAGGATGGGAACGACCAGTTAGGGGGAATATCAGGACGTACTACCCTTCCTCAGGAGTTCAAAACCTTCTTTGATGACAAAACTTTTGGTTCAGGCGAAGCAGGTGAGCAAAAACTCTAGATACAGAATCACAGTTCATAGAAAGACTGCAAACTTCTTCCCACAGGGCTCTCGCTGTTCCTCACAAATAAACACCAGCTTGCCAAATGCTGTCAAAAGCAGTGGGAGATATTTAAATTCCTTGAAGGACCCTCAGAAGTCAATCTCCAGTTATGATCCTGGAGCTTGTAAGCGCTTTCTTCCTAGGCTCTTCCAGCTTAGCATGCTGACTACAGACAATTATTTCTCCACGGTGAATCAGGTAGAGTAACAAAGCCAGATTGCCTGTTTTTTCAGACTGCGGCACTCGTCCTTTATTTGAGCAGAAAAAAGTAACGGACAAAAGTGAGAAGGAGCTGCTGGAGTCCTACAGAGGAGGCAGAGTCGTCCATGGCGATGACGCAGAAGTTGGCAGCTCTCCCTGGTAAGCATTATAGAGAATTGCATCTCTCTCCGGTTCAACCACGGGGAAATAAACGGGCTCTCCCATGTCCAGCAGCATGAGGGCATTATGGCTTCTAACTAAAGCTTCCCCAATTGGTCGACAGGGCTGGACTAAAATAGCTGGAATGAAACTCTTCTTGAGCCAAGCATGCAACCATCTGGGAAAGCAAAAGTGCTGGGGTGTTTCATCTTTGTCTCTTCCTTTTTCCAGCTTTGCTGGAGCAGTGAGGATGAGAAGCCTCTAGAGGTGAATGAAAGAGGGTAAATAGCCTACTACACAGAATATACATGTCCAGGGAAGACTTTTGCTAGAGAGCCACTCACGCAGTTGTCTTTGTCGGTATAGCACAACGCTCTTCCCTAGCCACTGCAAATTCTGCTCTTTCTGCATGACACTAAGCCACCTCCAGCCATACACACCTTTAGTCCTGCTGTCTTCCTGCCTCCTTGTCTGTCTCTCAGGCAGGTGATGCTCTACAAAAAGAGTCCTCAAGAGCTGCTTTGTGGTGCCAGCCTCATCAGTGACAGCTGGGTCTTGACTGCTGCTCATTGTCTTTATTATCCACCCTGGGACAAGAACTTAACCACAAATGACATCCTGGTGCGGATTGGCAAGCACGTAAGAGCAAAGTAAGAGCCTGGACAAACAGAGTGAACTAGCCTTCCTCTTGGAGTAATGAGATACAGTGAGGTTGGGCTATCATTCTGTATCCAAGGAAACGCACACAGACAATGTCACATGCCTCTCAATAACGGGATCTAATGGAGCTGGCATCTGCTGCTCTTGAGGATCCTAAAGGTTGAAATGAAAAGGAGGACAGAAGCATGGGAAGTCTAAAGGGGTGCTTCAGTGTAAAGACAGTATTGTCTCAGAGAGTACAAAGCACCTGAGAATATCACGAACCCCAGAAGACTCTCAGTTGCTACTGTACAGCGAGTTCTTTCTTTCATGACTATTTCAGATATGAGAAGAATAAAGAGAAGATTGCTCTGTTGGATAAAATCATCATCCATCCGAAGTATAACTGGAAAGAGAACATGGACCGAGATATTGCACTCATGCACTTGAAGAGACCCATCATCTTCAGTGACTACATCCATCCTGTCTGCCTGCCTACCAAAGAGGTCGTGCAGAGGTGAGGAGACTGTCCCACAGTCCTAAAACATACAGGCTACAAAAGCCTCCTTTGGGCCTTCAAAACAGACAGAAAAAATTTGCCTTATTAAGGTTATTTGCAGCAAGAGAGACAAGTAGGAGAAAGCTGTTGCAATACCTCAGATTATACTCATGCTTCCTTCCACAGGCTGATGCTGGCAGGTTACAAAGGGCGGGTAACTGGTTGGGGCAACTTGAAAGAAACATGGGCCACTAGCCCAAACAACCTGCCCACAGTTCTGCAACAGCTCAACGTGCCCATCGTAGACCAAGACACCTGCAAGGCATCCACCAAAGTTAAAGTTACTGACAACATGTTCTGTGCAGGTAAGTAGCGCTGGAGACACAGGGCCAACTTGCCACGGAAGACAAGGGCTCCGAACTCCTGGTGGGGCTCATGCAGCAAGGTTTCTTTCTGATAAATTTCCAAATGCCCTCCATAAAGAATAACTTTCCTATGATAAGAACTTTTTCAGCTTTCAGAAAATGTGAAGGCTGGAGAACTTAAAGCTATGAACAAAGTTTATACCACCAGGCTGTGTCAGGCCAACCACTCTGCTAGATATCAGCAACAGCTGTCTGAGAACAGAGCACATATAAAATCATATTTTCACCAGTATGTGGAACAGTTAAGTGACTTCCTAAATTAAAAGCTGCACACCAGTTACCCTATGCAGTAGCCAAACCACCCCCCTTCTCTGCTAGCCCGTCTCAGCCTTTTGGAGCCTATTCATACTTTGGCCCCACAACTTCTGTGGCAACAGGCTCCACAGATAAGTTAGACATTTGCAAAAAATGTAATTCCTCAGGTTCTGTTAAATTTCCTAATAAATTTGAAGAGGTACACATCTGTACTCATAACTTCAGAAAAAAATTTTTCTTCTCCATGCCATATGCTATTTTATGGACCCTTTACAGCTCTGCCATTTCTCTTCCAAGATGAGAAGCGTTTATTTAATCTTTCCTAATATAGAAGGCATTCTGTACTCCTGATACTCCTTGTTGTAACTTCCTAAATCTCTTCTGGCACTATATCCTTTTTGAGAGAGAACAGACATGAACACAGAATTCAAGATACAAAAAGACTATGGATTTATGTACCGATTTAATACTTTCTGCTGTATTCCTCATTTATGCAGAATCAGTTCCTACAAGCAAATCTCCAATGATATTTGACCAAGTTTGTGCTGCTTGCATCTAATAACACATACGATTGCTTGAGTTACGAGGGAAGCTAATTTCATGAGTACACTGATAATACAGTTTTCTTATTTTTTTCCTAGATAACATTCTTGAAAAATAGCCAAGATGCAGACATGCAGCAGAAAAGGGGAGACACGGGTGATGGGAAAATGCAAACATACTGCCTAGTTCACCAAGAATTAAAGTGAAATCCCTTTCCTCTTCATAGTGAGACTGCAGGAAGACAGTCAGTGAGTCACGGGGGAGAGATGGAGCAGAGCCTGCAAAGTGACAGGAAGGTGAAAGTGAGGACAGCAATGTGCCTCTACAGTAAATAGAATGGAAGAACAGTATACATAAATTACACACAAAAGTTGCTAAGAGAAAGGCAAAGTAGCTCAAGCTACAGCTGTTGAACACAGTAGCAGCTGACACTAACAGCAGTTCTGATGAAAGAAAACAGGAATGAGAGCAAAGTGTGGAAGAACATGGTGGATTCTGGAATGTTGGAAAGACAGAAGCAGAGTTAGCTGGTTTACATATAATATACAAAACAAACCAGTTTTCTAAATTTAAAGTCCAGTAGTTGGCAGAAGCAGTAAGCAATCTCATGGGTCTCAGAAAAATTTATATTCAAGGACAAGATGGCCAACACCAGCCACTCCCCCTACAGTCAAATGCCCAACTTTCTTCTTGCCTATAGGCTACAGTCCTGAAGACTCCAAGAGAGGAGATGCCTGTGAAGGGGACAGTGGGGGACCTTTTGTAATGAAGGTACGTTCAACAAGTTCAAGCTCATAAAACATACAGAGCTAGCTTTGTGCTACGCTGACCTGTCATACTAGTCTAAAAAACATCAGCAGAGATGGAGACTGCCAAGTGGCTGGAGCAAACCCATCTCATGCCCAAGCTGAGCAATTGAGATGAATCCTGCAGTCATCCAGCCCCTTTTCTGTGTTGGGTTCTCAGCACATTTGGAGATCAGCTGCAGAATGCAGGAGTGATGGCCAATTCTCACTTAGAGGTTTAAGAGTAGGGACAAAATTACTCCAACAAGCTATGTTATCTAGTAGATGCCAGTCTGAATTCCAAGCAGTATCCCATCACTCAACAGGCTGGGACGCATACAAGACTTAGATCTTAAAGTCTGTAGCTCCTTATGCCAATCCCATTTTTCTTTGCTTTAGAACCCAGACGACAACCGTTGGTATCAAGTGGGAATAGTTTCATGGGGAGAAGGCTGTGACAGAGATGGCAAATACGGATTTTACACTCATGTATTCCGCCTGAAAAAGTGGATGAGAAAAGCCATCGAAAACCATGGGCGATAGAGGAAGCGTTTACCTTGCTTGCTCTCAGTTTTGCTACAATGCTCCACTTCTTAAAAACATGCATAGAAGATCCTGAAGTAAAACAGTTATAGCCTTACAACTCGACGAAGGAAAGTGTTCTCCCTTGAAAATAAAAGTTTTCAAACCCATCTTCTTACTTTTGTTCGTGCTGAGTTTAGTTGCACTTGAATCTAAGCCACAACAGTAGCCAGGAGTACCAACAGAATGGCACTAGTTGGACTGCTAATTACCTGCTGTACTTTGAACAAGCTCTCCTCCCTTCTATCAGCTATAATCATGAACAGCTTTTAGACCTCAGATGATTGCTTTAGATCAGTCACAGTAAGCGTGACTGCCCTCAGGCACTGTCCATTTCCTCGTTTCAAGTCAACTCATTTTCTGTTCTAGAAATTGAGCCAAGCATGTACTGGAGACAACACCGTACAGTAACTGTGGCATTGCACAAAACACCAGTATTAATTTCAAAAGTAAAGCAACTATAACGTGTTTTGATAAGACAGACACTGTTCTCAGCTACAATAGCAGACAACAAAATACCAGCACCACCATTTACAAGGTTAGCATCTTAAGAAGTTACAGATGCCAGCTGTATGCAATTCATCCTACGGAGAAATACGGGCTTGAATATATTAAGTGGTACTTCCATTCCTGTACAGCAGTAACTTTCTACATGGCAGGTGGTGCTGGGTCCTCAAAATGTATTTTCTACCTGCATAGCAAGATTCAGAAGGAAGCAATTAATGCATAGTCATTATGAAAGGGCCTCCAGTGGAAGCATCCTGCACTACACCTGTTTGGTTGCCTTATAAAGGCTGTTTAGGGATCACTCCCCAAAAGAAGCGTCAGTTCTTTCACAGACTCCTCTTTAGCAGCAATTTGTGGACCTCCAAGGACCCAGCAGTACAGCCGTAAACACACACTCTAGACTAGCCAATTTGTTCAGCCCAATTTTCTCCTTAAGTAATCACAGGATTTGGAAACTGTCCTTGCTCCCTCTAACACCCCATTCCTAAAATCCTCACTCAGTGCCACCAAGTCACAGAAACAGGCAACAGTGAAGTTTTGTTGTGCTTCATACAGAGTATTAAGAGCAGAGTGACTATGTTGAAAAAGTGACAGTAGAGGTAACCATCTGAAATTAGCTGGATATAAACAAAGTTATTGATCAATTACTGTCTGGCCACCTCCATGAAGATGGCTCATTTGGGAACCAACTTGAAGACAGCCCAATCTGATCGCCCGAAGAAAGCATAAAAACAACCTCTTAAAGATATCTGAAGAAAGAAACCTGAAGAGCTCAAGTTTCAACAGCTGTTTAGAGTCATTGATAACCACCAGCATCAGACACTGAAAATGTTTAGCCCTTCTAATGTTTAAATTTTTAGTCTCACCCTTACACTGCTATCTAATAATCTGCAAGAAATTGCGTATCTAAGAGGGGAACCAGGACCACACATTTTCTGGAATAAGTCACTGTTAATACTGACTTGTTATAAACAATACAGAGGAATCATTTTTAAAATTCAGTTTAATGGTATTTAAATATTGTCTGGGCTAAAGATTAGGCTTTATTAATTTATGTGCACAAGTTTTAGTTCAGAACTCCACTACAGAGACACAGGGCAAAAACTCACTCGTAGTAAGCAACTATATCTTCTGCTACTCAATTATTCCTGTATTTCACTTCCAATTCAGCTTCAAATTTAAAACAGTTGTATGCAGGTTTGCAGGCATTGCTGTTTTAACATCCTGAGGTAATTAACAAATAGCTCTTCAGAACATCTGCTGGACATAGTAAAGGAACATATAGATTAATTTAAATGTCAGTAAGTTTCAAAACGTAGCAAGTGACTGAGAGGTAGTGGCAGTAATTCTAGTGCCAGCCAACACAAACTATTCAAAAACAGCCCCAGTTTAAGTGCTCAAAGCCTTAGCACATACCAGTAAGGGCCAAACCTCCACTTGTCATACAGTTCTTTTCCACAAGAAAGTGCATGCCCACTTCAGGTTAGGAGACTACGACTACTAAATCAAGGTGGTGGAGCAATGAAGGGCATCACGTCAATTAACACAGGATGGAGAACGCTCGCAAGTCACCTGCTATCCCAGTGTACAAACTCACCATAAGCACTAAGCAGTATTACGCCAACTGCAATCCCAGCCTAGGGGTCCTGTAAAAGGAAGATTTCAGCCATTCGCAGAAGCTCTGGCACAGATCTGTTGTACAGGTACTAATTTAAAGCCACATGTTTACTGTAATCAGGCAAGATAGTTTCAGTAACAGCCCTGATGCAAAGACTGCTGGTCCACAGAGCAAACAACAAAAGCAGCAGTTACGTGGAACAGATTAAAATCTAGAGAAGAAGTGTGTTATTTTAAGCCTGCCTGTCCTACTCTTCAATATGTCTGTTCAAGCTACGGAACAGATGTGCAATTTATGCTTCACAACCAGCTCTCCCATGGAAGTGCAGTAGTAAGGTGAAAACACGCCACCTCCCAAGAGATGAAAGGGCTAGGAAGGCTACACAGTGTACATCTTAATCTTCATACTTGTAGCTTCTGAAAAAGGCTCATCAGAAGACACTCTACAAAAAAAGCAGTGGCTACGGCTTTCACAGACTAGCGCTACCAGGTATCTCCATTATACAAAATAGTAGTTTGCTGACATCAGATGTTTCCGAGCAAAAAGAATGTGGTGGTGAGGTTTACCTGCCCTTGAAAACCGCACAAGGAAGACTGCTTACTTAACCAAATGAGTTCAGGATAAATAAGTCCACTGACTGTACATCATTGCTAACCTATTCCATATCAACAGCAGCAGGCTCCCTCAGAGAAAGCATTTGTACACAGATGTGACTATGCTTAACCTGGGTAAAGGCATCACAAGGACTAGATAATTTAAAATAAGCATTTCAACAAACTAAATATTCTCAACTTACTCTCAAGTTACAGAAACGTACCCAAAACAAAAAAGCAACTATATGAAAAATGCACTGCTGCTCATAGCAGTAAGAGCACAAAGTCTCAGCATTGCACCCACAGATAGTATATATTCAGTCATCTTCCTTACAATATATCCAAACCCCAAGGTTCATGTCAGGAATAGCTTCGTTCAGTTTCTAGCTGTCCAGTCACTAACATTCAGAAACAGAGAGTGACTTCTCTAACGATCAGCCACTGCTGTTCCTACGGAGGCTGGTATAGTTAATGCAAACTTTATTTACAAAAGACACTTGAATTAGTCACTTCATGCCATGTGTCCATACAGAATCAACAGTTCAAGGATTACATGGACAAGAATTCACAAAATTAAAAGTGAAATCACTAAAGGTCTTCTAAGAGTTAAGAACTAGGAAAAAGATCTTAAAGACAATTTTACAAATAAAAAAACAAGTTAAGAGAAACTAGTCGGAGCAAGAGGATGGTTGTTTACAGGTCTGTACACTAGAACTAATACACAGACAGCCTTCTATTGTCAAAGAGATGCTCACTGAGAAGCAGAGTATGTACAAATGCTTGTGCCACAATGACTCAGCCCCCCAAAATCCACTGTATTATACATAAACCAGTTTGTATACATTAGGCCTAAATGAGGCCATTTAACTATGAAGACTTCTAGTTTAGTAAACTAAAGCTGAAGACAGCCCAAGCAACAGTGATGCTTTCTCGCATCTCTATTTGCGACTGCTTTTTATTCTCTCCAATCTTTTTTTCAAGTCATCAATATTAGCTGCTGCAGAAGAGGGTGAAGCCAGGGTATTTCCAATGCCAGAAGAATGAGTCTGATTGGAGTCCAGGTCCAGATGTTGGTACTGCTCCCGTGACTCACGGAGCTGGGAGAGCTTACTGTGTAGCATGTCTGTAGAGGATGCAACTGCAGGGACTGCTGGTTTAGAGAGCAGAGACGTCAGAGGTGGTCTGTCTTCCTGCTACGGGGGAAGAAAGTGAAGTGTTAAGAGAGATAATGGCAAAAGCCATATAAGATGTACAAAGCATAATCGATGCTTTTCATCTGCACAGGAAACACTGAAAACAGAGGAAAGGGAAGGAGTAATACAACACAGGTGATCTGGAGTGATAAAGCCAATTGCCATCAAGTCAGAACCATGCAAAGCTAACTACAATACTCAATTCCTATCATTTAAGTAATTCGTGTTTAGCTTGATGTCCGTAGGGACACAAAGGAACTACAGTCTTTAGAGATGCAAAATTCACATCAGACCAGTGTTTTACTGAGATGGCCTGCTGCAGTCTTGAACATCCTGAACTCTAACACTACAAGAGCGAAGTCCACGCCTATGTGCAGCATCAACAGCCAACAAGTTTTCTGGAGGAACGAGAAGAGGAAGCTTGGATGGATTGGCAAGATCCACCCTGCCAAAGACCAACAATGTCAATTCACTGTTCTTTTACCAACTGATACTTCCATGTCTGTTAACTGCATTGTTACTATCATCTAGGAAACATTCCCCTTCCTCAGAGCTGTAAGCTGATAGGCAATTTGTGTTAAAGGTTAAAACAGTGATGTGCCTGGATGACTATTCCTAGAGAGAACATCACTTCTCACGTGGCTGAGCACAAACTTCAGTAATTGGCACTAGAGTCCTAACACACAGATCACTGAATTGTTAGAATTTTTTGCCCACAGGTTTTCAATACTGAGCTCATTCAGCATTTCTGTGCCTCAGTATCCGTACATTCAAAAATATATAAAACTTCATTCAAAGTCTTCATTTAGCTCTTGTGGTTGTTTCAGAGCAGAAAGATCTAGAATTTCCACATCATTCAATTCAAACAGAAGTCAATATACGTTAACCTTTAGAGAACAATAGTTATCTGAATGTTTCTGAGACCAAACTGCACAGCAATGGAAAACACCAAACTACAGGGCTGCAGAAACAACCTGCATGTAAACCAGTGCTGCAAATGGAGTGGACTGAAACTTAAGCCTACTGGGCCAAGCAATGAGTTTAAAGCCATTTATACTAGACATGATGACATGCAGTGAATAGCTAGGACATGAAGTATAATGAAAGACATCAGTCCTGACTGGAATCTGCCTTTGGCACAGAAAAACCAATCATCTGAATTTTTAAAAAAGAAAGTGCAAATGAAGTGCCACCCCCACCCCCAGGATTTACAAGCATTGTCAAGTACAACACCTTTACCTTTGCGTTGTCAAGGCCACAACGCTGCCTGAGGATTTTTAATCTTTCCAAGTAAACCGAAGGCCCCACTTCCTCCCCATTTGTGTTTCCTATAGATGAAGTTACAGTGTGGGTAGAAGCAGGAACACACGTTCCTTCCATCTGAGAAGAAATTCCTGGAGGATGAGGGGAAGGGGCGAGGGGAAAAAAGTTAAAAAAAAAAAATTACAAACACCAAAAAAATGTAAGCCTCTTGGTCAGTCCCTTGAATGCAATGGATGAAGAATCAACTAACCTATAAACTACCAAGCTATTAGTAAGTGTTAGTATAGGCATATCAGGCCTTTCATTTCCTTGCAAGAGTGACAATTTGAAACCAAGAAAAGAAGTTGAGACATTTAAGAAGTGGCAGCAGAGCAGCTCCAGAAGTAGTGCTGAGGCTGACAGCTGAAGACAGTGCGGGGAGAGGAAAATGCTGACGCGGATCAGCAGTAATCATGATGTCCAACAGAGAGAACTCAACAGTTGGCAGGATGGGAAATATTTGGAGCCTTCTGTCTTTTTCTAAGTTTAGCAGTACTTCTGGACGGACCTCACCACTGATTCTCATCCCTCTCTACCTGTCATTCAGTTGCTGCTTCTTCCAATTCAATCTGAAATAGCGATTTCTGGAAGGCATGTAGCAAGGTTTTTAAAGCTTCCCTACCAAAAGACTAGGAAAAGATTTTTTATCTTGAAAAAACCTTTCCATTCTGAAATGAACGGCAAGTTCTAAGACTTAGTGTGGATAGGGATTTGTTTTCACTAGTTTACTGCAAGGATATTTAAAACAGATAAAGGAGAAATAAGATTAGGAATTTGTACTTTAGTCTAAATAAAGTACAGTTGCAAGATGGAACAATATCCTTTATTATATCAAATAATTATTATAGTTAGGGAGGGGGAAAAAAAAAGACAAAACTGGGGCCCATAAATTCTGTTTTGAAATCTAAGTGTTGAACTAACATTTCTTGGTTGTACAGACTTTCAGGATGAAAGGCAGAATTTTCTGTCCTATCTAGTCAGACACATTTCGGAGGTTCTGAAAGAAACTTGCATCATCTTCCTAAAGTAATTTACAATACAGGGACAGGAGAAGGAATAATAGTAGGAAAAAATGCTAAAGTCTCACAGGACACTAAAATGTGAAATAAATGAAAATTAAAGGTAATTTTGCTAGACTGTGTATCAGTTTTTACTGTCAGTTAATTATTTGTCACATTCCCTCCCCAATATTGCATTAGAAGTATTTAATTGTGCTTATCTGCAATGAAAAGACTTACTAACAAACTGTTTTACATAATTTATCCAACTTGAAAGCTGATTTATTGGAAAGGGGTAATCACAAAGACTGCTACAGAAACAGTTGAAGTTATTTAAAATAAACTTTTCAATTCCACAGTAAACAGTACTCTATCAAAAAAAACTCCTGCACCATGTTAGTAACTAAAAGGTAAAAGCAGAACCTGACAGCTGCTGTTATAAACAAGCTGTACACTTTGCAGAAACAATTCTCGACACCAGACACGTGAAGCATAGGCTAATGTTCAACCCACGCTACCGGATACGAATGAGAACCACTTCTTTACCAAGCCTTTCAGATGTTTTCTACATTAGTGTGACGATGGTTCCAACATATTTTTTTGTAAACAAAGAATGCATAGTCCCTGCAAATGGTGCCTCATGAAGCAACGCAAGTGCCAAGAAAATATGTGACTCACTTTGGAAATCCATAAACATCTGCAAGTATTAGTTTCCAGCAGAGGACATGTAACTGCTCTCCTTGTATCTCTGCTCCTCATAAACCAGTTTTGCTATAACACATACCTGTAGAAGCAGCAATGCGTCCTTTCCCCTCCCTTTCTGTTTCTATCAGACGGAGGCCTCTTTCCACATAGCTCTGGAAGAACTGAGAGGAGTTTTTCAGGAAAGGCTCAATGTCTGCATCAGAATATTTCTTTTTGTATTCATACAGCTCTGCCAGACCCTGAGAGAGAAGAGTTCCTGTGCATTACTACAACTGCTGCAGACACCATTTTAACGTATCACGCCCTCTTCCTTGCAGAAAGGCAGCACTTACCTCTTTAGTGTTCTCCTTGGAGCCAATCTTCTTAAATATTTCTGCCAAAATATCGTTAACTTTGGCCTTCGAAGCCTTTTCCTCCTAAATAAATAAAAGGAGACTTCTAAAACAAAGTGAATAAAAATGAAGGGAAGTTAGATGAAACCACAGTGCCCTCAGATCCGCTAGCTGGACGCAGAGCTTCCAAGGTGAACAAAACCTTTAAGCAATTAGGGTTTTACACAGCCACTGTTTACCCAGAATGAGAGTAAGGACATCATCAAGCTGCAGGACTCTGAGAAACCAGTGTTTAAAATTTGTTTTGGGTATGGTTAGTAGATCAAATGCAGTATCAGGCAGCATAAAATCTATGCTGCACACCTCAATGTCCTGCAGAGCATTTCATCCTGGGATATGCGCAGAATATGCAGCTAATAACAGAGAAGCGCTGTAAGTTCCCAAAAGAGCCACAAATAAAAGTGAAACTAGAAGAGTCTTTTCAACACTGGCTGCATGTTGGAAAGGCAATTACTACTTCATATTCCACAATCACAGAATTAGGCTTGGTTCTTCAATAAATTGCCTTACATTCCCTCTCCCCACGGACACATTTACTCTACTTACTATGCGAGAAGCCCCTTTTTCTGTATCCTTATCGGCTTTACTTCCAGTCTGGTCCATGGAGTGTTTCATTACTCTACACAGGTAAGCCTCCAGCTCAGACTCATTTTTGTTGTCTATCATTGTTAAATGATCTAAGATCTAAAGGGGGGGGGGGGGGGGGGGGGGGGGGCGGGGAAGAGAATTAAAAATAAAAAGAAAGAAAAGCTTTAAAGACTGCATGAACATCCAGTTTAAAAGTACATGACTAGTGACTGCTCTGACCTTGGGCCCTTTCAGCTTGCACAAGGTGTGAAGCAGGGTCTTCAGTGTCCTTATAGGAAACTCACTCTTGCATTGCTTCAGTTTCTCTTTGGGAAAGACCTTCATGAAAACATGAATATCCAGTAGAATCCGATCCAGATTGATGCTGTTAATAGTTTCCGGAAGAAGACGCACCATTCTCCACAGACACTGGAACGAGAGGCTAACTTAAAGCAAGAAAACTCAAGCAAGAAGCATTTACTTATATAACAAGAGATTATACAAAGCTAGTATTGAGACATTTCACTCTGCTACCACATACAGACATGCACTGTTTTTGTCTGCTCAAGCTATCTTTACACTGGTACATACATTCTCTTTGTAACTAGTTGTACTGTATCCAGATCCTTCTTTAGAGCTGATGCATAAAAGTAGTCCTCATTTCTCTACCAGTAACAGGAGACTGAATGCTTTGCACGAAGAAATTTCAGCAGATAATGCATATATGCTATGTACATCCATACACAGTGTGAGTTCTTTAGGTTAAACCTCATTAAGAACACCTAAGTTGTCTTTAAACCATGCCAGTTACAAAAAGGTGTTCGATCACAAAAAAAAGAAGAAATCACACCCACGCTTTAAATGCAGACATTTGCACGTTCATTCTGCCTGTCCTTAGAGATGACAAAATAAAAGCCACCTCCAGCCTGGGACTGTCTGAATCCACTGCACAGTGCTGTGCCTATGCAAATAAGCCCAGCAGGTGACCGCACACCTCTGTATGGAGTTTCTATTAGTACACACAAGCTTCTGTAAACTATTAGCAGGTGTTAAGCTTCTTCCTGACATACATGAAGTCACTATATGTAACATCTAATTATAAGAGTTATAACAAATATTTCAAGTTATGGTCGCTTTTTTTTTTTTTTTAAATATATGCGTTCTTTCAGCTAAGTTGATTCAAATAAACCAAGTAAGCTCAAAACTTCTATTGCAGGCTCACCTTCATGATAAGTTCTGAAAACTTAGGAGAGCTGGCTGTTGCTAGCAGACTGTCTTGCAGCAAAACAAGCAGAGCACTAGAAGGAATAAATTTATAATAGTTACACAGAAGAAGTGCCACACACAAAAAATATGTCAGCTCCCCACAGAATACCACACCAGTGACTGGGCTTAGTCCAGTAGTTTATGTCACTTTGTGCAACAGCTTTCTTTCATTCTAGTATGTTACAAGAGTTTAAGAGGCAGTCTGCTGAACTAGCTGAACTATGAAGCAAATAGAATCATACTAAGCTAGTTCATTTAGCCTGACTCCAGCTGTGCAGATCGTGCAGTCAAATTCTGATCACCACTGACAATCACCATTAGCCAGCCAAATGATTCTACAGGCATCATTCTTTGCTTACAGAACGATTAACAAACTCAGCCATTCAAGGATCACACAAGAATGGGTGAAGAGAAGCAGTAACTGTGCAATTTTCATTATATACCTCAAGATGTTGGTCTGGTCAGACTTTTCCAGAACTTTCACTACCAAGAGGTTGACTGATCGGATGACCTGCTCACCCTCCTCAAGGTCTTCAACCCGAGAATCCAGCATTAATGTAATAAGACCATGCATTAGGTCCTTCAGCACACCAGTGGAGGCCTCTCGAGCCAGGCTCTCTATCTGAAATAGCTACAAATAATACAGTATTAGAAGTTTTCCCTTTATGCAATGCTTTAACATAGGGATTTCTCTAGATTACACTGGCAAACCATTTGATATCCCCCCATCCCCCCTCAACATTAAACAATAAAAATGCAACTAATACTTAGGCCACCAACTAAGCACTCGAAGGTAAGGAATATTAAAACGGAGCTTAAGGAAAGTGTTAGAGTACCTATATTCTGTAGAAGCATCAGACCTTCTCCCCCCCTAGTTTCTCATTCTCCACTCCCTCTCAAAAGATGCATTCGTGAGCAGACAATTAGCAACTAACCTTCATAAATAAGACTCAACAGTAAGCTAACAAGCTACATACAGGACAGACATTCCGTTCTGCAACTTCTGCGCAGAAATTATTTACTCTTCACTTTAACTTTCAGGTCAAAGCCTTACCGAGATCATGCTCCCAATAATACAGCTGTAAAGTTTGACTATCTCATCTTTGTCTAGCTTCTCATCTGCCATGTGTGTATTGTAGATCAGCCGAAGCTGCATAAACGTAGCTATTAGGAATTGGTCAATGTGGCCAGACATAGCTTCTGCTTTGTCTTCCTGTCTGAGAACCTCATCAATCTAGGATTTAAAAAACAAAACACCCAAGTAAAGTCAACACAATGCAAACAGTGCAAAATAACTGTAATTTCAAAACTTCTCAACAGAAAAGGTCTTGCCCTGACTAATCCACTTGCCAAGGCACTTGTATTCTAAGCTTACACTTGAAATCAGTAGCCACAGACTTCTATTGCTAATCCCAATGCAACCAGTTATTGATCTTGTAAAGAACTGCAATCCTATCCTGTACACAAATAAAAACCATAAAATGTTGCATTACAGATTCTGGAATTAACAGCTTTATGAAATCTTCTGGATAAAATACTTCTGAGTAGTTAAAGCCACTCTAGAAACATGTAAAAGCCCCAAGACAAGACAATTACTTTGCTAAGAATCTGTAAAACAGTTCTAAGTTAAGTCTCACTGGCTTAACTGGCTTTTTCAAACCTACAGCACAGATACTTGAAAAAAACAGAGATATGCTTTTTTTCCTTCTTAGTGCTTCTGTGTTACAAGTCTATTCTATATCATCCAAGTGGAATTTCTATTGCTAAAGCGAGTCAGATGGCCCCTGTGCACTTAGTTTTGTCATCAGGGAGATTCTGAGCAGAGTCCATGTCACCGGACATGATTGCTCCACCACAGTGCAACTCATCACCCTCGCAGACAAATAGTTTAGCAGTGTGATTAGTTGCCACCTTAATTCACTTACCTGCGCCAGAGCCTGGATGCTTGTATTTATATCACCACTGGCTACTTGGGAAATGACAAAGTTGATAGTAGAAGCTGTGTTACTGTGCATGTCATCAAAGTGTGGGGACACAGCACGGATTCTAAACAGTTGAAGAAAACAGGATTCATTACTCTTTGGAGAAAGAGCTCTAATTTACATTGAACTGCTATATTTCAGAGATGGTTTAGAGACAAGGGAAAAAGATTTCATTCGTAACAGAGGACACGCAAGGCAAGAATCATTCCTTTTCACATGTCTATTGCACTACTTGTAAAGACACCGATGATGCATTTACAAACTCAGGATCCTTATACTATTAAAACCACATACACAGAACTCAGGTTTTTCATTACAAATAACTGCTCTCCAGATTCCAGAACAGTACAACAGACCACATCGCTTTGACACCTCTCCTCAAATTAGCTGACACTACCTTCTTGTATCAACAGGTCTGAACGCAGAAACTAGCACAGTCAATTCAGATTCTTAAAATAGTATTTAAGTAGCCCTACTGGTTTCACTTAAGAGTTAAAATGAGACTCACTTGGGCTCAGGAATCAAGACCGGCTCAAAGATGTCATCTAGTTTGTGCTGTACAAGTGCTGGCATCTCACATCTGACAGTTCCATTGTCATTTTCAATTTCATCAAGATCCAGCTGAAATTCCCGTGGAACTGTATGCACTGTCTCAGAGTGACTACCCATGTTGCGATTTTGGCTACAGAAACCAGGAGAGAGGTGTTTATTATACATACACGAGAGTCAAGAGTACTAGCACTAGCATCCACTGGTAGCCCTAAAGCTCTCATAACAGCACAGATTCTGAAGTTCTGATTTTATTCAAGACCTCTAATAACCCCCTTTGCCTCTCCCCTGCCATTAGTAAAACAAGCTTTTGTAGGCCAGAAGAGCAGCTGCTAGTTACTTGCCTTCTTAGTTTCTCTTATAACCTACAATGAGACCCCCTGCATCTCTGATAGGTATGCAGTGGTTCATTTTGAGAGATATCTAGCACAGTTTAAAGTAGTATTAATGGAATATAGCATTAAAGTTAGAGGGGCTTTTTTTTTTTTTTAAATGATGGATAGGATCCATATGTACATAGCAACATTGCAAGATGATCTGAACCTAGGACTCCCAATGTCCCACATGACTTGTGCTGCGTATTAGATTTTTCAAGGAAATGTTCTAATACGCAGTTCTCAACAGGGACTTTTATTCCAAGCTAATGAGCTGGTGGCAAGGAATCGAATTTCTGAGTTTTTTGCTTCTGGTACTGTTGCCCCAGGCTCTACACTTCACGTATGCTCATGCAGTTCTGTGCTGTATGTCTACCCCAACTCAACACCGAGTTTAATGTAACACATAGGAAGTTCTCCCACTGTTCTCAACAGCTGCTTAACGTGGAAGTGCCCCATCTGCCTGCAGTTTGATCTACAGCCACCTCGGCAGAAACCTGTATTTTTGGTTTCTTTATTTTCTTTAAGTTAGAGACCCGTAAATAACCTAGAACTGGCCATGGTAAACCTGTCACCCTCAGGAAGGGATGACTAGGATAGAAATTGAAAGATACAAGAGCCTTGCTACCAAGGAGTTAGTGGGCAGTACTTACATCCTATAAGTGCGATACATAATTCTGTCCATGGAGAAGCAGTGAAAAAAGGCACAAGACCATTTAGAAAGATTTCAAGACAGACAAGACAAAAAAAAGTTCAGACATTCTGCGTTATATTATCTGTCCAATTTTCACAACAAGCAAAGATGATGATACAAGAACTAAAATAACATCGCCAGACATGATATTAGCACATACACTACGCAGGCTACAGACCATAATGTATAATTACATACTTGAGTTTGGAGGACATGTCCTCAGCTGGTCCCTTCCGCAGCATGCTAGCATTAGCACTGACGTTTTGAGTACGCTGAGGTTTCTCCTCTACCTGTCTCACTGGAGCAGCAGATGGTCTCTTGGCTGACCTTTTTATTCTCTCCTCCAGCATGCTCATGTCTTTCTCAGAAAGCTATAACACACAATGCTTTCACTCAATTCGAGTTGTATGGATTTTAGAGATCTTGGTCACCTACAGGAGGTATACCACTTATTACTGCAGACTGAAGTTCTCCAATACCAAGGGTAGGAACTGTCAGTACTACCATCCAGCAGCAATCTAATAGGGCCACTCTGGACTGCCAGATGCTACTTCAGGAACTAATTAACCCATATTGACAAGCTGTATTACTGAACACAGCTATTTCTAGCCCCCATAATTTCCAAGAAACAAGTCATCTTAAATTCAAACTATGGTGCTATCATGTGTTTCTAACTGTTGCTTGTGTTGTTGCAAAAAAACCAAACAAAATCCTCATGCACCTTTCTACAACCCCTATCAGGAGCCCAGGCAATGTTTTAACACTACAGACCCTGCCACAGAAGCCAGAATCCTAACAGTTGACCTGGTTAATATGTACTCATAACACAATCTGAACACAAGGTAAGCCAACTGAACACTCGAGCTCATGCAGTGAAAAGAATCATGTTTATCTGCTTACCTACAGGAATGAAGGTTACCAGTAACTACATTTGAACAAAAGTAGCTGTGACAATTCTGTGGAAAGTACTCTCCAGCATCCCTATGATTTGGAAACCTTCCTGAAAAGCCATACATTTTGGGACTAGACGGACTGTACTGAAGCTCAAACAGCCATGGTTAGAAGGGGCTGAATGGTTCATCTGCTATAATTCTTTTCTTAACCTTGAAAATCCAAAATCAAACGGACTATGCAACACTGGGGAGGTGGCAGATTGCATTCTGAACAATAGTTAAAATGAGAATCTAAATGTTAATGAGAATGCAACATTAATTCTCATGGAATTACCAGAGAAAATAAGTCATATTAAATTTCAACATTTTAGGAAGCTGGAAAGAAAAAAAAATTTAAAAAGAGAGGCAGCCTTGCTTCCCTGCTCATCGTATTCCATAAAATATCCATCCAATAGCTTGTATGCACTACGGCAGCATATAACGTAACACAAAAAAATCCTACAGATTAACAGATCTATCATATTGCTATCAGTTTAAGTGCTGCTAGAAACATTACCAAGACCACAAATTCAGAGAACATAGCAGGAAAAATTGGTCTAAGACTTCTTGATTTATGTTAGAATCCAGCATACTTAATCTGTTATGCACATGAACTAGCTTTTCACTGCTGGAGACTGGAAACTGAGTTTTGCCACCTGTAAATCTTACTGCATTTTAGATGACATGGCTAAGTATGATTTCCAGAAAACAAAACAGCAGCAATACAAAGCAACACAGTACTGATACAGACCTTAAGCACTGGAGTGCAGTAAGACAAAGCAAACAAACCAAACTTACCAGACTGCAACTGCAAAGCAGTTGAAGATAGGCATAAAAAAAGAGCCAAGAGTACTTGATGTAGCCCCAACCACTAGCCTTTTTTGGCCAAACGTCATTCTAAATCACAAGTGTTACCTATACAGTTGACTATAAAGCAAGTTACTCTCCACAAACAATTTAAATTCCCATGAAAGTCTGTTTTGCTCATTTCTTCCAATTTCAATTCCAATTTCAATTTTCATTTATGAACACTCAGGTTATATATCCCATAATCAGGAATTAACCAGCTACCTTTTAGAGGATCTATAGTGTAGCAAATATTTGCAACATTACAAAATGCTCGATACCAACAGCAAGATGCATGACCAATCACAAACCAAATAGTGCTAATCCCCTACAAAAATGTAAGAATGTGGGGAACAAAAAACCAAAACAACTTCTTTCCAGTTACACTCACATTTCCAATCAGCTTGAACACTTGGTCGCCATGAACATTATAGACAGTCACAATGGTGTTCAGTGCAGCATTGCGCACAGTGTTGTCCCTATCACCAATATGAGTTGCCATTTCTTTCAAGGCTTTCCCTGGAGTTGGCTGGCATACATTCATGCCATATGATTCAACCAGACATCCAAGCTCTTCCAGGCATTCTAAAGGAAGAAAATGACACATGCACATTCAAGTTTACAGCTGCTGGGAAAAGAGTTTGTGTTGCTTGCACAACTTGAACATTCTCTGTAGAGAAGTGTCAATCACAATGCTGATGACAGATATACTCCAGGTGATTTATGGAATGAACAGTAAACTAAAGGCTCAAACTAATTCACACAAATAGATAGCATCTAAAAGTTGTCAGTCACCCCTATACCCTTCAAATATTTCCCATTACCGTGAACGAGCAATGTTACAGTCAACTTCACATCTAGGTAGACAGTTGTAAGTTTGCAACGCTATATTATGTATATAATTTAACTTTCTGGTTGTATCAGGATATTTTCAAGGTGACTAGCAAGTTGTTTAAACTACAAACACCATACCACAAATAATTTCTATAAAGTGGAGATAGATGTACAGTGTAGAGACATTTGTTTCCAAAGTCTTGATCCGATTAACTGATTTCCTTAGTCACTTGGACAATAGTATTGTCACTGTTCTTTCTCCCCAGTACTGTTTCACTAAAACAATAAGCCTACTCAAGCAAGACTCATAATGCTGACAGCAATCTAACAGATTGCTCATGTTTGGAAGGTACAGAGACACCAAAAATAAAAAGCAAGATGCTAAGATTTTAAAATCCAATCCTTTGAACACTTAAAAGTATTTGCATAAAATGCTATACATAGGCACATCTCACATTCTACCAAACATTTTTATGCTGGGTTTTTCAAGACACAAAACAAAGCAACTTCAAGTACTTTGCAACTGCCTTGTTCATCATGCAATTTCCCACCTGCACGCTGTTTTGAGTTTTTGGATTTTGTGCCCTCCATGATGAATGTGAACATCTTGCTGGCTGGATAGATGAGACACATCCTGTTCAGAATGGCACGTACATCCTTGCGGATGACATCTTTTGGTTCTCCTACCTAGTGGAAAAGTAAAAAAAGAAAAAAAAAAAAGATTAAGAAATAGAGACTATTTTAAACAGTCTTCCAATACTGTTGAATAGTTTAAGTAATGTTAGGAAAGCCAGAATTATCCTCAATGGAAAAATCCTCTTCGGTAAATGACTTTTAAAGACAAATATGCAATACATAATCATAGAATCATTTCGGTTGGAAAAGACCCTTAAAATCATGGAGTCCAGCCATTAACCTAACACTACCAAGTCCACCACTAAACCACATCCCTCCACCTCTACATGTCTTTTAAACACCTCCAAGAGTGGCGACTCCACCCCTTCCCTGCTCAGCCTGTTCCAATGCTTGATAACCCTCTTGCTGAAGAAATTTTTCCTCATATCCAATCTAAACCTCCCCTGACGCAACTTGAGGCCATTGCCTCTCATCCTATTCACTTGTTACTTGGGAAAAGACATTGACATCCACCTTGCTACAACCTCCTTTCAGGGTAGCTATTAACAGTGATAAGGTCTCCCCTCAGCCTCCCCTTCTCCAGACTAAACAGACCCAGTTCCCTCAGCCACTCCCCACAGGACTTGCTCTCTAGACCCCTTACCAGCCCTGTTGCTCTTCTCTGGACACGCTTCAGCACCTCAATGTCCTTCTTGCAGTGAGGGGTCCAAAACTGAACGCAGTACTCAAGGTGCGGCCTCACCAGTGCCAAGTACAGGGGCACGATCACTTCCCTACTCCTGCTGGCCACACTATTGCTGATATAAGCCAGGATGCCACTGGCCTTTGTGGCCGCCTGGGCACACTGCTGGCTCATGTTCAGCTGGCTGTTGACCAACACCCCCAGGTCCTTTTCCATGAGGCAGCTTTCCAGCCACTCTTCCCCAAGCCTATAGCATTGCATGGGGTTGTTACAACCCATGTGCAGGACCCAGCACTTAGCCTTGTTGAATCTCATACAATTGGCCTTGGCTCGTTGATCCGGTCTGTCCAGATCCCTCTGTAGAGCCTTCCTACTCTCAAGCAGATCAACACTCCTGCCCAACTTGGTGTCATCTGCAAACTTACTGAGGGGGCACTCAATCCCCTCAGTCCAGATCATCAATAAAGATATTAAACAAAATTGGTCCCACTATTGAGCCCTGGGGAACACCACTTGTGACTGGCCACCAACTGGATTTAATGCCATTCACATTCTATTTGGAAAGAACATATTAGTGTTTGATGGCATCCTGCTATATTCCTCACGAATAATAAGGTTAGTTTCTGTAAAATGAACCATACCTTTAGGATAAGATACGGGATGAAAGAGGATGCTTCGTTTTCAGTAAGGTGATACTCTTCTTGACTCAGCAAATTGAAAAGCAACTTAAGGTATTCAAGTGCTTTCATCAAAACACTTGTGTTGGTGTCAAAGAACCGCAGGGTAAGCCATTTTAAGATCAGATCCAGGCAGCTGATGACTCCATCTTTTTCACTCTCCAAGTGCTTGAAGGAGAAAAAGGAAAGAAAAAAAAAAAGGGAGGTTGTGCAAAATGAAACACACTGTTCAAGCAAAGAACAGAGAGTAAGTGAAAGCTATGCCTGATAAGATGGTCTACATTTATTGTTTGATTCCTAGAATCATAAGTACTCACCTTTTAACTTACACAGCTTACTGAAATTCTACGAGAAGTCTCCAGTGAGGAAATTTTCCCTTCTTCCAAGAAACAACATTACCACCAACTTCACCCTGCCCCTGAAAATTATTTCTATATAAAGTTTCAACCTCACAGAACAATGACCCCTGGCTCCCCAAGAGAATTCCTATTTTATTTTAATTCAAGCAGATTCTTTCATAGCAGAGAGTAATTCTATACAATGTCATCTACTACCACAGATCCAAACTCACCTCAATCATAACAGCCAGTGCTTTGTTGTGGTGCTGAAAGTCTGCATGAAACATCTCATCCTGTAGCCATTTGGCCACGCAACTGGACATCTGAGTTTTTAACTGCTCAATATATTCATCACGGGGAGTAGTGAAATTCCACTTCAATACCTGTAAAATGAAGCGTTTGCAGTTCAAAGCAAGCAATACGTTCACCATGGTTTACCTGAAAAGTCTTCTCTATGTGGAGCGGTTACCTTTAGGCCATTATCTTAATTACTATCACTTCATTAAAGCAGTTGTTTTCAAGCTACAGATAGGCCTATTTACTAGCAAGTTACAAATAACATGCATTTTTTAAATAACAGAATTTCCCTTACAAAAGACAAGCTTGATAAGCGGGGCTGTTCAAAGTAAGTATGTTAAAAGCATTTACAATGTGTCCTGGAACTCTGAAATTAGGCAGCTATTCTCAGGTAAAAACTTGATGATACTTCACAACTGAAGACCATCTCTCGGAAGTTGTAAAAAGACCGCTGGCTTTTATGAGAGTGTATAAACACTCAAAATTCGGAAATCGGGTAAGAAACACCACAGTAAGTCAGATATTAGCCTGTGAAAGTTAACTGAAGAACCAGATAATCAATCCAAGCGATGGACAGAGACTAGCACTTCCATGCTTATAGCATGTTTAAATCTAAATTAAAAACCAAAAGAATGTTAAGATTACATTCCTTCAAAACTTGTGAATACATTTGAATTTTTCTCACCTTCAGACCTTTCTCATCTTTCATCCTCTGTTCTTTCCCATTTGGGACTATGATAAAAATAGGACCTGATTTATCATCGTCTTCCTTCAAGTTAGGCTTGCTTAGCACTTTCTTCCCCTGTACACCCTGAAAAAACCAAGGTATTAACAGGCAACACAAGACATATATAAGCCTCAGTCCCATCAATTGCAAGCATTAGATACTAGCCAACCTCATGCTGCCTACGTGTACGAAAGCCAGAGAGAAGCTGGAGGAATAATGTTGATTAGAATTTTAGAAGTATGTGCTCTGCTGCTGCTGTGGAAGCAATACCCATGACAGTGTGCGCTCAGTAGTACCCTGTGAAATACGACACACCACTCTCAACCAGTGTGCTAGTCACCCACACATCCCTAAAACCCAGTGTGGTACCTGTTTGATAGGTTTGCTCTTTGTCAGACTGGTACTGCCTTTGCTGAGGCTCGTATTAGCTTTGGACAGGCTGGTATTGCCCTTGGACACACTGCTATTAACATGTGACTGCTGTAAATAAGCCATAGAAAAGGCTTTGTTGTTAGACAGCTATTTACTCTTAAGAGTTACCGTTCCAAACTTTTTAATGCGTTCACAGCAAAGGCATTAACTCTAGCAACAGAGTTTTGACAGAAAAATACATTGACTTAGGCAAATCTACAACATCTTTCAATGTTCATTCCATTCCTTCCTGCCATGATTCCAGACCTACATCAAATGTTGTCATTACAGCACTATAGAGAATGGAGGCAACAGGACTGTAGAACAATTTGGTGGTTTTTTTAGTTATACACATAGGACAATCTTACAAGATAATAGCAAAAAAATTACTGTAACATAAAGCAACAGAAAAACCTAACCATAAATTCAAAGGTAACCAATTGAGATTATCATCATGAACTTAAGTACCTTCCTTCCCTTTTTGCATGGAGATTGAGAACATTTTACCCTTCATACTGTAAAGGAGAGATCAATTTTTTTGATACACTGGTTCAAAATTACTGTTCAAAGTATAACCTTGGAACTGCACTGGTAAGAATGAATTCTCAACAGCATGAAATCAAGGAGACCAAGCAGATTTACAACAGAGCTGCTCACAAGACCACATTTTTGACAACAGACACTTTAAGAATTAAATAGGTAATGACAAAAGTAGCAATTAAGTGAGTGATATGGGAACACTTCTCAGAACTCGGACAAGTATAAAGATTCTCAGTAAAAGCAGTCTCAAGCAAGGGCTATGCTCTTCTACCTATAATACATTAACAAACTACAGCTATCAACTTCAAAGAACTGATTTTATACAACATGAAATCAATATACCTTAGCTTTAGAGGAGGCTCCTCCTGCTTTGGCTTTTTTGGGATCAGGCTTTGATTCCATCGTATTGGACCCCGAATCTTCAGCAAGTGCTGGAGAAACAATAGACCACTTCAAACTACCAAAACGCCTGTTTTAGGTCAGCACAGTTTTCCATTCTTAGGACAGAAGAAAAACTGTTCATGGATACAATACACTTATCACACAGAGGTCTGAGAATTTTAGACCCATAAAAGGAGTTCCCTAAATAGCACATTAACATACAAAGGTTTCGTTTAGATCATAATAAGTTAGCAAATTTGTCATTATCAAAGCAATTTAAAAGTGCACACACACATATACTGTGCAGGCTAATGTCTACAGCTGTAGTTGCACCCAATTTGAGCAGTCAAGCTAGCCCCAGCAGAGAGGACTTCTTCAGCAGGACTGCTTCTTCAAATAGCTTGTCCCTTAATCCTGTTACCCTCTCTTTTGCATCAGTACAAGCACTCTGGTAGCCCCACAGTGAACCACACTGAGGAAATAGTCCAGATAAAAATTAACGTGAAAACATTTTAAAAAATGTTATGTTAAAATCAGATTAGTATTAAAAAAAACAAACCCCCTAGTCCGTGGGTTTTAGCTTCAATACCAAGCAGATATTTTCAAAGAGCAGCTAACAGATGGTTGCGTGGAAAAGAAAAACCCTCCTACACTGGAAGTTGACTCAACTGCAGGTAAGACCAGAACTGCAGACAGAACTCACTAGGTTTACCAGCTATTTGCAACTCTAACTGTGCTGTAACCCTTTTCTCCTGCTAAATATGTTTCTTCCTCTGGCATGTCAAAAAGCTTCAAAAACCATCCTTTTCTTAGTCATTTCCTAGAATTTAAGGGCTTACCTGATGCAGGCTGGAATTTGGCTGGAGCTGCTCCCCCTACCACTCTGGAAGATGCTTTAGCAGGAGGGGCTGGTTTGGCTGGCATGTTGGCTTTGGCTTTCTCAAGCATGGCCAGTACCTGGTCTTTGGAAGTTGGCTAGAGAACAGAACGGGGGAGGAGTGATAAATTCAGAAAGATTGGTGATGCTGATTACTAATACATGCCACAGACAAGGGAAATGACAGTAGTTTGAAACAAGCTATTCTCTGTTTAGCATCTTCCAGGACGCTTATCTTAAAGCATCGATGTTTTCAGACACTTCTGTTCTGAGATAAAACACCTTTCCATTAAGTTTCTTCTTCAAGACCTATGGGAAACATTTGAACAAGCAAGTCTGTTGTAGGTGAGCAGTCCTATGATGTTAATGGAGTGCCCTAACAGTGATTCAGCACGCAAGGTCCGTAAGATACACTAAATTGCTAGAAGACATCTTAAAGCACATGTTCAAGGGCATACAGCTTGACAGCAACTGGTATGGAAGCTATCTGCAGGTAGATCGTTTCAGAAGAAAAGCCAAGTAAATAAACATCAAGCTCCTCAATATTAAAGCTGTGGTGTCAGCAGTCTTTGTGAAGAAAGAAAGAAAGCTCTAACTCATGGACTCCCGGTGCTATTTTCAGCCCTCCTGAAAATGCTCAATGCAGACAAGCTTACGTGACTCAAGGCAGCATATCATGAGATCGTGCATGTGACTTGTTAATATCCACTCATTCAAGGTCACATTATCTAATTCTAGTGACAGAAATACCTTCAGCTTGCCAGTGGCTTTTGCCATCTTCTCAAAGCCAAGATGCATCATGAAGAATGGCAGGGCATCCTGAGCCTTCTTACGCACATCCCCATTTCGATCTTCAAGGCAGGAGTACAGATGAGGCACACACAAGAGTAGGTCAGAAGGAACAGAACGGAGTGCAGGCAACTTCTCAGCCAACCAACCAAGAAGCTGAAAGAAAGTTTTAAAATAAAAGTTTTTGCAGAAGCGCTCACAGTGCCCTGTCAGACCACAAAAGCTTGAATAGTAGTCCTTCACATACTTCTATGTAAGTAGGAAAAAAACCCACCCCCAACCTTTGTTCAGACACATACTCTTAACCAACATCAACTTTCATGTCAGCAATTAAAAAAAAAAATTTAAAAATTAAGTATAGTATGTTAATACACAGCTATCTCAAAACTTGCAGCCTGGTCTCTTAGAAGTGCAGATGAGATTCTAGTGTTACTTTCAAAAGGAAGAAACAGCCTGTGCAGTCTCATCAACCTCAAGCATATTATAATGCCTCCACTTCAGTTCTGGCCTTCATTATCATGGGATTAATTTGAGAGAAAACACACTAGCTCTTAAAATGCTAATCAAAACAGACAAAATTTCATTTTGGAGGCACTAAAATCTGAATAACAGCTATCATGCAGGAAAAGAAAGCCTGTCATTAGCCTTTTGAGGTTTAACAATATTATGTCAGTATGAAGACATAGCTACTTGTTTACTCATATAACGGTAGCATGGTGTCAGTTCAGTCTGCATAGAAAAACATAGTCCATAGCAAGTAAGGTTATTTTGATTAGGCACACATTAAGGAAACGTATACTTAACAGAAGCCTACCTCTTGCCTTAGGAAAGGATTTTCTTTTTTGAGCTCTTCAGACAGGTCCTCCCCTTCCAACCACTCTTTCATGCCAGTTTGTTCAGCCCAGGCATTCACAGTTGCTAGGGCAGCAGCACGAACGTTATTCTGTAGCAAGAACAAGATTTAAGAAGAATAATCCTAAAGAGGGGTCAGAAGATTACAACAGGAGACACAATAGATTCACCCTTCCCATGCAAGCAAAAAGCTTCTACATCACAGGCTTTGAAAGCTCTACTTTTATTCACAGCTTGAGAAGTCCAAGACAGAAGAATTTAGTTTTAGGGATGGTATCAGCTGCAGAAACCACCGAATCAAACACTATACTTATCTACCATCACTTTTAAAGGGAAGTTGAATAAAGAAGGACAAAAGGTATCTTTAAAAGCACTTTGTACCTGCTGCCATTCATTGATGAGAATTTTGGGAGTCTCCTAACTATCAAACAAGTGAAAGAATAAGGTTAGTAGTTTATGTAATGCTTAAAATAGACATCACATTCATAAATCAAGGCAAGTGGGTTATGAAGCCTGTTATTAGGGAACTCTTATTTAGGACACAGATGAGCAAAAGTCAAGTCAGAAACAGGGGAGCCCTCTAACTCCTACCAATTTCCATCTTCTGTGTTTTTATCCAAGCAAAATTTAGAATGGTACCATTTTCTGAAGCAGCCATGTGAAGTTATGAGAATACTTAACAACCACGATTCTTCAAAATGTTATTAGCATAGACATGACTCTACACATGACACTCTCCTGTAGGATAAATTTCTGAAGCAAGCTGATACTGTAACAGACTCATTTAGCTTTAGTATGAATCTATTTTAAATGCAAAGATAACATCCAGGCATGTACATAAACAAGAAGTGAGCATCCTTGCAAATAACTTGTCCCATCTTTAATCTCACTGAGGAAAAGAAACAAATCACGTGCTACAGGTAAATACATGCTCATCAGCCTCTCTGACGAGGCCTTAGTTCCCATTACCTGAACTTCATTTATCTTCACTCATGCTACAAGCTGTTGATTTTCCTCAACTATTCAGTGGGTCCACTATTAACATTTCAAAGTAGGGCTGTAAAACTCTAGTGATTGGATAAAGTGGGTAAATCTTGCATTACATCAAAAAAGTTGCTCCTGTAACAATGTTTGAATGAGTATACAATCCTCTGTCAGCATTATAGGGCTTATAAGCAACATTTGTATTATATATTTCAGTAACAGATAATCGCAGTTGATGTTATTCTTAAACCACCTACTTGGAACTGAAGGGAGCTTGCTGTTTCCTCAAGATAACAGGTGAATAAAAGAAGCAGCCAACTTAATCATGTCAAACCTCAGTTCTTTAAGACTCTTAATGAGAAAACAATTTGAACTAAGACTTTTTATCTAGACCTAGGACCAGTCCTAGTCTTTCCATTGCTTGGGACAGGTGGAATCATAGAATCATGAAGGTTGGAAAAGACCTCTAAGATCATCAAGTCCAGTTTCTACTCTTTTTCCTACTCGCATTCAGAGTAGATACATGCAAAGTATGCCACCTCTGATAATTGCCTGTGACTTCTGGCACAAGACATTGCATCATTGGCTGACAAGAAAGCTAATGAAAGCTAATAGGATCCTGGGATGTATTAGGAGGAGTGTGGCCAGCAGGTCGAGGGAGGTTCTCCTTCCCCTCTACACTGCCCTAGTGAGGCCCCATCTGGAGTACTCTGTCCAGTTCTGGGCTCCCCAGTTCAAGAAAGATGAGGAGCTACTGGAGAGAGTCCAGCGGAGGGCTACAAGGATGGTGAGGGGACTGGAGCATCTCTCCTACGAGGAAAGGCTGAGGGAGCTGGGCTTGTTTAGCCTGAAGAGAAGGCTGAGAGGGGACTTTGTAAATGCCTATGAATATCTCAAGGGTGGGTGTCAGGAGGATGGGGCCAAACTCTTTTCAGTGCTGCCCAGCGACAGCACAAGGGGCAATGGGCACAAACTGAAGCATAGGAAGTTCCGTCTGAACATGAGGAAGAACTTCTTCACTCTGAGGGTGATGGAGCACTGGAACAGGCTGCCCAGGGAGGTTGTGGAGTCTCCTTCTCTGGAGATATTCAAGACCCGCCTGGACAAGGTCCTGTGCAGCCTGCTGTAGGCGACCCTGCTTTGGCAGGGGGGTTGGGCTAGATAACCCACAGAGGTCCCTTCCGACCCCTAACATTCTGTGATTCTGTGATCTTCCCAAGCCTCCTTCCCCCATCGCTTCAAATAGTTCTTTCCCATGGTCCTAGCTTTGATTTTGACATTGCATCTTGACAAGCTCAACACTGACATCACACAAGCTTCAGTGTCAGTTGTGAGTGTTCTGTTTCTACCTACAGTTCAAAGGTCTCCTGCACAGTGACACAAAGACAACAATGTACGCTGGAATCTACACTGACGGGCTAAAAAAACAAAAGTCCTATAAGCAACTTCACCAAGCAAATCTGATTAACGTCTAATGTAGTCCATTTCCAGCATTAGAAGCATGCATACAGTCACCACAGTTCATTTAAAAAGCAACTGGGTTTATTTACAAGCAGGAGAATAAATCTCAGGCAGAATATATATTAAGGCAAAAATTCATATTTAGATAATAAGTTGTCATTTAGGGAAGAACCTATCAAAAAAATTTGTAAGCTTCCAAAGAAATTTTAATCACCGTCCACTTCTCAAAAGCAAGTCCAAACAGCAATAGTTATTCTCAGATAGCGAGCAGCAAAAAGGAAAGAGATCTTGGTAAGTGTCCTACCTTACTGTCTCCTAGGACTGTAATGACAGGAATGCCCAAATTTTTCACATGCTGTTTGATATTGGGGCCCATTGCTGTTGCTAGCTGCTGAAGAATGCTCAGTGTTTGCTGCACCTGCACATAAACAGAAAAGCTTTGAATAAAACACTGTTACAACTACGTGTGCAAAACTCCAAGTCGTACCAGGAAAAGTAACACTGCCGTATACTTAGCCTTTTACTTTAGAATGCCTGCTCAATAATACCTATTCCAGACTTCAAATTCATCACACAGATAAAATAAAATTTCTACTTTCTGAGTAAAGTGAAGTTCACTAAAAATATTTTCAAACAAGGGACGCTTCACTTCTGTGACAAGCAGAGCAATTATTCAAACTTAATTTTTGTTTGTTTGGATTTAGATATGCTTACATTACATTCAGAGTAGAGGTAGATTTTCCCTTTTTGGAAGGCTTTTTTTTAAAACAAAGGCAAATATTAATAAAAATAAGCAAATCTATGATCTAGAAATACACAGTTCACTGTTTACCAACTGTTGATCTCATCACATTGTAACAGACTGAGTAACATGCAAGGTTCAGAAATCATAAGCAGTTTGTCTTAAGTTCTAAGCTGGAAACAGCTGAAACAGGATTTTGCATAACATACCAAGATTTTATTTGAGTCATTGAGACGACTCTTCAAAGCAGCTGGAAGTTCTCCTATGTTTGGCTGTATGAACTTAGCATCATTTATTATGCTCGTCACTTCATCTAGACCTTCCTTTCTGATCTTCCAGTTTTTGTCCCCAATCTTAGACACTAGTTCAGCTGTAATCTTATCACTGTAAAACAAAAAAATCCAACAGTAAAAAGCCCATTTTCTCAGTTAAATGTCTTTTGGTATTTTAGTGCTTTAGCATCACAGATTTCTGCTTAGAAAGTTTTTATAAACATAAAGTTTAGTGTTTATAAACACAAAGTTTTGAACTGCAGTGGAAGTATGTCTTCAGGTTGTAAAACATAAACCTACCCAATATCTGTCCTTGGCAAGAGATCCACAACATCATTTCCAATATCCTCCTGTTCCTCTTCCTCACCATCATCCCCACCTCCCCCACTGTGCCTGGAAATGCCACGAGTTGGGGCTGGTGCCGTCTGCCCTTGCATCTGCAAGCAACACAAAAATCATAAACAGCTATTTTACACTTGCATGATACGAATGCACTGTCTCAAGGCGATAAGACTTCTAACGTATTATGCTATTCAAAAAAAAACCAGAAAATTTTGAAGGTTGCCATGAAAAAAGTGACTATTGACATAGCTAGACATAATGAGTTTGCAGCTGCTTTGGTAAGCCGTCTTAAAAAATCTGGTTCACTTACAAAAACACAGGTTAGACCACAATATTACTACAGATTCCAGCTACTGAAGTTTCCAAGTAGTTTTAATGATACTTGGTAGTCAGAGAACTATACTTCATACCTTCTCAAATTCTGCATCTATCTGGGACAGAAGGGCTGGCTTCTCATCCTCAAAGAACATTCGCAAAGGAGGTCCTACATAAAGATACATGACTCCCAGCAAGGTAATAGCAGAAGTCCTCACAGCCTGACAGGAAGAAGACAAAAGCACTCAGCCTTCAAAATTACGGATTGGCAATAATTCAGGATTAAAATTCTAAATTTACTCACTGGGTTAGTTGCAGCAAGAGCTGTCTTCACGTTACTGATGAAAGCTTTGACATTCAGTCTGCAGGAAAAAGATATCCCCCATAAGTAAAACGTACCCCAGGAAACACCAACAAGAAACAAAATCATCATAATACGCTGAAGGAAGAAAAAAATGCACTGAGAGCAGATTCATACCACTTCTAAACAAAGACATTTGCAGTTCTAAAATAATATCACAGGCACAGTGTAGACGGTAGCTATTTAAGTAATTACTGAAAGACATCAGTTTGGGGAATAGCCTACTATGAAAATCAATACAGTAAACCTAAAATAATTTATATGAAAGATTGCTATTATTACAGCTGGAAAGTTTCTTAAACTACATCACCCATATGACTGCTAGAATTGAAATCCTGAGGGATGAGTCTAGAATAATTTTAAGCACTTAACACATGGCTACACAATAAAGGTGAGGGTTTTTTTTGTTAGCCTGCTTCAGGATCTTCCAGAAAAAAATACAAATTTAAAAAACAAAAATTACAAGAGAAAAAAAGAAAAGTTTAGATTATGGAATCTTCTATACCACCATTGAGTTCAATAGAAGAGAAAACAGGCAATCACAGAAGCTTCCTTTGTGCAGCCTCAAACACTGCTGTTCTAGTATTGTATCTACAAGCAGATTATGCTGCTGGAAATACATGAGTTTTGGGGAATTTACTGAAGAAGAGAACTTTTTTTTCCCAGACTTAATCAACGTTACTATCCATTTAATAGCTGCAAAACAACTTGGACAGGCATAGTAACTGCTCAAGTAGTCAAATAAATTAATACTTGGAAGCCTTCACTGCTTAGAAATTTTGTTCTGGGGAGTAAACTACTACATATGCTTGACCACATTCAGTTAAGAGACTGGTGATTAAAAATTTAGGAATGCTACTACTGGTTCTGGAGAATCCATTTCTTACCCATACAGCGCCAGATCCAGTAATGACTGTTTTGTTTGCTACAACTTCATCCTGTTATCACCTTCAAAATCGCTCCCAAGGAGAGCAGTAAGTGTGTTGGTATGTTCTCTTCCTGTAGGCTGTCAGGTTTTGGTTTTTTAAACTACAAAATACACCAATCCACCTGGGTGTAGGTGTATCCAAGTAGAACAGGAACAACAGACATACAATACACAGCTCCCTGCCCAGCCCACTCCTATAGTGTATCAAGTTTAAGAAAAATGCTCTTCAGAGAAGGACAAGTGATGAATAAAGCATCTAGTAGTGTACTAGTATCCTATCCTATTAGTAATGTCAGTTACTTTCATTTACACATTTAGAGCTAGAAGAGCACCTGACAGAGCTAGCATCAGAGTTTAAGGAACAAGATGCAGCCATTCTCTTCAGACCAATCTGACAGAGAAGAACAGATTCTTCATCCTAGATTAGAAACATTTTCATTCAAGTTTCTCTTAGCAATTTACTTAAAAGACATACCCAGAAAAACCAAACTCTTTAATGGCATTTGAGAGCCAGTTCAAAGTTTCTGACTGGTTTTTAGGATTCTTCTGAGAGAAAGCCATAGCCACAAGCTGTAACAGAAGACAGTTAGGTGTAAATTTTCACTGGCAAACCAGGTGACAAATCACTGTAATAAAGGAATGAAGACACCTGCAAAAAACACAAGGCATGGCAAGTGAACAGATACAGCTGGGGTAACATCAGAGGAAAAATTTGTTGTGTCACTGTAGCAGAATACAACTGCAACTGAACCAGAAGTTACTGAAGTACTTACAGGCAACAAGAGATAACTGTATTATCGATCTGTACCTCCTTTAGCGGTATTTAAAAATACTGATTCACTACTCGTTCTTTCCTCTTTTGGAGGAACTTGTATTTAAATTCTGCCTTAGGTATCTTGAGAGCAAACAAATCACTTTCAGGCAACAGAAAAAAATCAAATATTTTGGATTTTCTCCTCAGACTGAAAGAACACCCTACATAATGCTTCTGATTTTATTTACTGGAAGTATACCTTTGCTGCTCACTCACCTGCTCAGCAGTCCATGGCAACTGACATGCCTCTGCTATTGCTGTCATGGCTTCTTTTGCATTGCTCCCACATTTCACATCACCCACCTTGTCTACGAGACCATCCAGCACAACCTGTGCTGAAGTTTTGGAGAAGTTTCCTTTCTGTGCAATCAACGCAACTATATGCAGTTTCATTTGCATCACCTGGAATGTCCATAACAGCAAAGAAGTTACTCATGTCTTCACGTATTTTAGACCAATTTTTTTTGTTCTATATATTTACAGAGATATATTTATATAAAAATATACGTATTTGTGGTTAAACACAAATGTATACAGAAAATGTGTGTATACACACATTTGAACATGTAAGACAAACACAACATTTGATTACACAAATAGGTATTATACATACATACACACTTGTATATAGAATCATACAATAGTTCTGGTTAGAAGGGACTTTTAAAGGTCACCTAGTCCAACACCTCCTTGCAACGAGCAGGGACATCACCAGCTGGATCGGGTTGCTCAGAGCCCCATCCAACTTGACCTTGAATGTTTCCAGGGATGGGACACCTACCACCTCTCTGGGCAATCTGTTCTGCTGTTTCACCACCCTCATTGTAAAAAAATTTCTACCTTACATCCAGTCTAAATCTACCTCCTTTTAGTTTAAAACCATTACCCCCTGTCACAAGAGGCCCTACTAAAAAGCTTGTCCCAATCTTTCTTATAAGACCCCTTTAACTACCGAAAGGCGGCAATCAGGTCTACCCAGGAGCCTTCTCTTCTCCAGGCTGAACAGCCCCAACTCTCTTGGCCTTTTCCCATAGGAGATGTGTTCCAGCCCTGTGATCATTTTTGTGGCCCTCCTCTGGACCCACTCCAACAGGTCCATGTCTTTCCTCTGCTGAGGGCTCCAGAGCTGGACGCAGGACTCCAGGTGGGGTCTCACCAGAGTGGAGTAAAGGGGCAGAATCACCTCCCTTGACCTGCTGGCCATGCTGCTTTTGATGCAGCCCAGGACACGGTTAGCCTTCTGGGCTGTGAGCACACATTACCAGGTCACGTCCAGCTTTTTCACCCACCAGCACTCTCAAGTCCTTCTCGGCAGGGTTGCTCTCAATTCCTTTGTCCCTCAGCCCACATTGATACTGGGGGTTGCCCCGACCCAGGGGGAGGACCCTGCACTTGGCCTTGATGAACCTCATGAGGTTCACATGGGCCCACTTCTCGGTTTTGTGCAATTATGCACACAAATCTTGCATATACACACAAATACATATTTTTACATCTATATGCAAGTATACATACATAATCAGTAATACTGGGCAGCCGTTGTCTACTTCTAGAACTTTGTATATACACACGTACATACGCATATCCTCACAGGTACACGCACGCACACACATACACATGTAGATATGTTCAAATGTTGTCTCCAAGTCTCATCTGCCAATAGAAATAAAACCTTATTTCAGAGTTTATATTCTCGCTGACTACAGATACAACTGTGGTCAGGCTGTGGGTACGTATATGTCACTGACGACAGTCTTTTAGCTGGAAACACAGCTGGCATTAAGTAACAAAAATGGACTGTTAGTTACTGAAGGATAATGTGTTACCTGAAAATTTGTTTCCTTCCAACCAGGTTTCTTGGCTAGCATTCTTACTAGAGCTTGGCAAGGCATTTCACTTCTCTCCATAAGCTCAACAGCCTAAAGGATAAATATCAAATTAGCCAGTGGGTCACAAGTGATACAAGACCCAACACACAAACAGAAGTTACCTGTAAATATTTTCTTAATACTGAGCTAAGTTGCAGAAATTCTCAGTGCAAGAATATTATCTAAAGAGCCTTACTACAACACCCACTTTTACAAGAAGTCCATTTTACAAGTACTGAGTCAACATTTAACCTACAGCATTCACATCGCTGTACTTTGTATGTTCTTTGCAAGTGTCCACCAGTGTCTTTACCACCACTATTGGGCATTCCAGCACTCAGAATTAAACACTTCACTGAAAAAAATAAATTCCATACCAAACCCCAAGCTGCTACCTTGTTTTTTGGTGTTTTTTTCCGTTTTGTTTTTTTAAAAAAAGAGATTAAGTATACTGTGCACCTTTTACATTGGAATGCTGACTACACAGCAGAGATAAAGCCTGAATAATCTAAATTACTGTTTTTACTTGTTGTTAGGCTTATCCGTTGCACTGAAACTGTAACATCTTTGCACTTGAATAAAGCTGGCTTCTGCAGCAGCATTTCAGTGCAAACAGGCACCATTTCATAATTTGTTAGTCACCTTTTCCACTAAAATATTAAGACTCAGTTGCAGCTGTAATGGTGTAGGAGTATGTATTTGTACATCTACAGCTGACACCTTTTTGAACGTGAACTTTCAAAGGTCTTATGACAGATAAAATGAGAAGCAAGCTAGACTTCACATTTGAGTAACAACTGATGCTTCTTTTGTTTGTGACTACATGGAGCACTCGCCACCAGCTGTGAAGACTGCTGGTATTGTATAAGGCTTCAAACATCAACTATTTGCCAACTGAAATTTTAGTGTTATAATCAATTGCTGCCTAACATGCAACCAGTAGGGACTTACTCGCAACTGGTTTTGCCCAGTCATTGCAAAACTTTTTAACCCCAGTTATCTTTGAGACTAAGCTTTAGAATTACTTTGTGTTTTAATAAGAACTCCATGCATCCTCAATCCATATACAAATATTTGACAAGAGCATAACTATCCACATTAAACTATAAGACATATTCCGCTACTGTTATGGAGCAAGAGCTAGTTTAAACCATTTAAGCCACTTGTCTTTTGCAAGTATTGGTTAATGTGTCTGAAGTGCTGACATATCACTACTATTGGTATGCCTTTTAAAAGGGTTACGAGGCCTAAAAAGCTAAAGAAATTATTGCTTAGTTTCTCTTTCCCTACCCCTCTCTCTTCTTATCAGCTGCTACAAACTTACTTTCTGAAACTCCTCCATGCAGGCAAGCCTCTCTTTCCAGTTACCACTGTCCAACTGCTGAATACAAGAAGCTGGAAGGACAGCAGCAGCCTTCTCTTCACATGCTTCTATCTGCAGAAAGAGCAGAACACAGTTAACACTCCACTGTATCCCTTCGGAGGGGGGCAGCAGCCTTAAGGATAGGTAATATACTGGAATGACCCTTGCACTGTGGTGGATTTACAAAATATGAAAAGTTTTCCGTTGTACGTTGAAAGCTTTTGTATAGATTTTAATTTAGGGGCCTTATGAATTTAGGAAGCTGCTAAATTGTACTGCAACAGGAAAGTAATCCCTGAAAAGTATGTTAAGTTGTGCAGATAGTCAAAAATAATCAAGTAGAGGTGGCCTAAAATTTGCAAGATAATTTTGTATTAAGTGTGAATAAACATTCACAGCAATAAATCAGTGGTTGACGAGGGTGGATGGGAGAAGACTTATCTTCTGCATCCATTTTAGCAAAACAAAGAATTGAAGTTATTTATTTAGTAGATGAAAAGTGATAAAAAGTTCCCTTGCTTCACTGGTGTCTTTATCATCTCCAGGAAGAGTATACTCATTTTCCACTGTATAACTAGCAATACAAACTGGATACATAACGGAAAGTATTCATTCTAAGCAACACTCTAAACCAACAGTCCAAAAAACATGATGATACATCTAGCAAAGCTTTCATAGCTTTTTGTTACTGTTTGACCTACAGATACCTTAGTTTACCTGGTTCCCTAGCAAGAAGATGGGTAGGTGCTCAATTAACATGCAGAATTAAATTATTTTCTTGAAGTGTAACTTAATATGAACAGCACAGAATAAAGTTGCATTAGTTCATTTAATTATTGTTGTACTATACTTCAGATTTCAATGTCAGCTCCAGAATACTGTATTCTCAACCTTTTAACACGAGACACCTTCAGCAAATCATGCATCCTAAATTACATATAAAGTAGTCATATTGTCGCTTCTTTCATCTGTTCCTACTTCAGAGACAGACAGTATGATATACCCTATTGTATTACCATGATCTATTGTTTACTGTCTTCTATGTCCCGGTACCAACAACAGCTTGAAGAATAGGATGTTTGATATATTCTGGCAAATACACCATTTTACTGGTTATGAATACTATTTATTTAAATGTACTGCTTTCTCTTGTCATAAGAAAAAAAAAAAAAAAAATCTGTAGTAGCTGATTAACCAAAGCTACTTATACAGAGGATTTCGTATTTCATAGAATAGCAGAATACTTACAGAGAGCTCCGATTCAAATATTTCCTTGGTCTCGGGACCCTTTTTGCCTTTAGGCCCAGCACCTCCCACACCTGCAGCTACAGCCGGTTTGCCTTTCTTGGGTGGGCCCCCAGACTAGAAAGGAAATGGACAAGTTAGCTAAGATCAAATAGATCTCTCGTTGATCAGATACTAAAAGAACTGTTTTTTTTCCACACGTAGAAAAATATGTATCTCTCTAGTACCATAACAGCTGCAGGCAAAGAATAGTTTTCTTCTACAGCTTATTTAATTCACATGTTGCTTTCAGACTTGTTTTATGAAACATGTACAGTAACGGGGACACACAAGACAACGAAAGATGAGAAGAGAAAGAACGTACATATTTGTGAAGATTCAGGAAATACCGAATTCATTAAACTTGCAAATTGTGTCTCTTCTCCAGGCTACCAGGGTATCAACAGATTTTTAAAATCAGCCACATATTACTACACCACAGAGCACACTAATGTTACAACATCTGGGACTCCTCTGAATGCCTCCAGCAGTCTATCACTATTTCAATATCAAAATCTGGTATTAAGACATAAATGACATGATGGTTTCTATCATTAAAAAGTGAGATTTCATCAAGTGCATTCTTGAAAAGTCCCAGATTCTTTTTGTTGTTGGGCTCACCTACTTCTACGGAAGGACAGCGATTCCCCAGTGGAAGGAGATGTTCAACAGGCCACCTCTGATCTTCAATAAGTAACTATTCGATGCAATCACAGACAACCTCTTGGCAATCTCTCTTACCTTCACAGTGGGTGCTTTTTTCAGTGGTCCTGGTTTGGTTGCTGCATCTTTTGTTTCTTTATCTCCACCAGTCCCTGAAAGAGCAGGGGTCTTTCCACTAGTAGGCTTGCCTTCCTTTTTCTCAGCAGCTCCTCCTGTCTTTTTACCATAAACCAGTTCTACCTTCTCAGCACATTCTTTAATCTGACAAGCAGTTAAAAAGAAAGGCAGGGTGGGGGCAAGAAAGAAGCTATTTAGCTACCACAAGTGGATGTACAGTGTCCCTTCAGAGCAGTGGCTCAAACTTGACTACTCAGGAAAAAACATGAAGAGTTTAAGTTGTTTACTTCACAAAGCACTGTTATCCTGTGTTCCTTACAGTAGTACTGCTAACTAGTCAGTGGCATCTGCCATCACTGTATTGCTAGAATAATTTTCCTAGTTCAAAATGAAGTGCATTTGTACACATAGAAAGCACTGACACTCCCCTCCCGACACTTATGGATGCTCTGAAGACTGATTCTTAAATTATAAAACCATCAAACTTCTCAGTTTATGCAAAAGCATGAAAACTTTGTTGTTGGAAAGTAAGTCTTTAATATCAAATCCTGTCTAGTAATACAGAAACAATACAGACTTAGACCACGTAGTTGTGACCTAAAACCCTAAATTTTGTTTCAGACAACAGAGAAAGTGTTCAAAAAAACAAACAAACAAAACCCCATAACCAACCAACCAAAAAACCCAACAACAACAAACACAAAACAAAACCAAACCTCACAATCGACCTCATAGATAACACAACCTTGAAGCCAAACAGATGCTTTACATAAGAATGAAAATGAGCAATCTTAGCACACTAGTGCATTTTAGGTAGTGGAAACCGAAGAAGAGATGCTTGACAATCTAGCAACAAACAAAGAGCTTTTCAGATTGCCCTCTGTAATTAGATTGTTCAGTAACTCTTAAGTAAAAAATAAATTTCCTAAAAATCTGTGCTGAAAGTCATTAGCTAAAGCATCCTCTTCAGTCTTCTCTAGCTTAAGATGGATCTTAGATAGATAAATGGAGCATTTTTTACAACATTTATGGTAACAAACTCACCCGATCAAGCTTCAGTTTGTCTACATCTGCTAGAAATGGATTCACAGCCTTCTCTCCAGCCACTTTCAAGGCAGTGCCTAATGCTTCAAATCCAGCATCTCTTACTTCAGGAGCAGAATCATTGATGTGCTTCAGAGAAAGACAACTTGTATCACACGACTTGCAGCTCATATCTAAAGAGATTCTTAAATCCATCTCCTGTATAACTCACTTCCCCGTTTTTAAAGTCTACACCTAAGACAGGATAATCCTTAACATTCCACCGCAGAAACAAAAAGGTTGTTTTTTACTTCTGTTTTCCTATTGCACAGCTCTGGGCCAGGGTGGGCAATTGTCTCAAACATCCAGCTTAAGAAACTGATAAAGATGCTCAAATTAAGCGAACTCCTAAATCAGGAATTATGCTTTGGGAACCTCCTACCACCAGAAGACCCTGACCACCAGGCATGCGCCCACCACCTGAGATTGCTGCTAGATCCAGGGGTAGCAGTATCTTTTCTCTTGCTCTCTCTCTGGCTTTCTCGGCACATAAGGGTAATGTTGGTATAAGTTTGTCACTCTGCTACACTCTGTGTTTTTGTGAAATCAGACACTGTGTTGTTGAAACCTTTTGCCAAGTCAATATTCATTTCCAACCCCACTGTGCTAAAAGCAACATTATGAAGTTCCAGAGTTGTTATCTTTTGTAATTCCACTGGAATCCCAAGTAAAGTTCTGTTTTTAGTCAAGTGCCTTGGTCATTGTCATGACTCCCAGTACTGCGCAGAGAATTAAAAAGATCACGTTCCCCTATTCCCATCAAGTGAGATCGGACACCTGTGTACCAATCACATGTACTGTTTCTCAGATACAGGCAGTTCCCCATCTTTGGGCCTTTCTCACAACAAGAAGAGGGTAAACATTCATGCTTTATTTTAAATAGATACTGCAACACCATGAAAGTTCACAAGCAGTTTGAAGTTCTGCAACTCTGTTCAAATCTCGATTTCTGAAGCCAGGGATATTTCCCGTAACAAGGAAAGGGCTATTGTACAATGAGAAAAAAGTACACATCATTATCATTTACACTGATAAATGTGTAAGTGTAACTGCAGTATATGAATCAATGATGGTTCTTTTATTCATGGTAAACGATATGTAGCATTCCAACAAAAGCTTGCTAGAGATGTCTGCAAGCAGCAAGAGGCACAGAGCCCAGAATTCTAATAGATGCAAATCACTGTCTTAATCTGTTATCAACTTCGTGAGTCTTCAGTTTCAGAGAAGCTAAGAAAAAGGAGACTAAACTGTTCCCATGACCAACAGCCATCTTCAAGTATGACATCAGTCAAAACTGACTCTAATGGCTACATAGCACACAAGAATTCTTTAGTTCTTGCACCACCAGAAGGGTCTGTCTCCCAAAACAATCCAATGGTTGAGTTAATACCAGAGGAGCTCCTCCTGCTTTACCTTGAGAAGTGCAGCACATAAAGGTTTTAACAGGCTTTTTGGCAGAGTAGCAGGTGTGCAGTGACGGAAACTTCTTGCAATGAAAAGGGATGTTTGTTGTTTAATTGTTGGGTTTTTGTTGTCCATCACCGCCAACACATCTTCACTTATGTTCTGCAGTGTGGTCTACGGTGTTGGATAAAGAAGTCATGAGTTTAAGTAAAGTAAGAGAAAAGCAAATCAGAATTAGAGACCAATTCTCAGACAATGGGAAAACTGTCACTCTTACTTACTGTAAGAAAGATTGCATCAATGGCCTCCTGCAATGCCTGCACTACCTGAGGCTTCTTCTCTTTAAATTTCTCCAGGATTGTTGGAACAACCTATGCAAAAAAGGGAAAAGAAACAAACAAAAAACTAAATCCACTCTTCACTAATGTAACTGGAAAGCCTGACAGCCTGCTGCCTGGTATTTTGCAGAGAAACAAATAATGCAAACATCACTGCTGCCCCCTCCAGGGATACACAAGAGCAGTACGAACTAGTTTATTCTGGCTGATATCCAATATTAAATTAATTCCAGTCACTCTATTAACAGTATGTATTTTTGAAAACTTTCATAGCAAAGCTAAGCAAAAGGCAGATATACAAGTTCACATAATTACAAATGAATACTCTGGCTCTACTGGTCGGGAACACAGAGTAATAGAATGGAATTAAACAATTCCACAGCAGAGTGCTGTGCTCTTGTACTGTAAGAATTCAAGAAGGTATACAAATTGTCCCCTCTTTCCCAGCTTCCTGACAGCACTCAGCATGGCTCATTAAGCTGCCCTTATCTGACCCACAGCTGACAAGACCATGGTTCTAAAGCAACCTGAATCCTTCCCGGGACAGTATATTTTGGATTTATCACCTTGAAAAAGCACACCTGACACTAAACTATGTCATACTGGAATTCCATAGCAATTTACACCCAATCTAGATGCTCAGTCAGTCACTGCTGAAAAATAAAATAAACAAAAAAATAAAATTAAGAAAAAAAAGAAAATCAGGAGAGATTCTCATGCGCCAGTAATACTAGCAGCTCCATTTAAGTGTGGTCTCTGTAATATTAAGAACTTGAGTCAGTGAGCCAGAGACATGCAGAGCTTTTAGCTGTTGAAAGCAGGCTACTTTCAAGATTTTAATAAACATAACACAGTTCATGGTTTGGAAGAATTCTGATGCCTTACAGAAGTTATAAGCTCTTGCATAATACAAAATAGATTTTCCACAGATAATGCTTTCTACTCAGAAGCTGACTATGAAATCTTAACCCCTTGTGACACAGAGTGACCTAGGCTCAGCTGCTGTCTTTGCTGGGCCACAACTTGCTAATTCCCTAGATCACAAAGACTTCAGCACTAAAAAAACTGCAACTAATACAGAATGGCACCATAGAGATCTCATATGTGCTAGAAACCCATGAACCCTACAGAGAACAAAGTCATAGGAAGAAGCTGACAGCTAGAATTAATATTTTTTTAACATGGAAGTTAGAAGCCATATCCTTTGTGAGAGAGGGAAGCAGGGAGAAAAGTCAGTCCAGGGCTCTAAAGGCAGTTAACAGAAGTGAAGCTAGGCCACATGCACTCAGTTACAGTAAGTAGTATCGTTCTATGCTTGATTTCATCACTCTCACTTTGACATAGACTGAAAACTGTAATGTTACTGTCTTAAATATAAGTAATAGAGTTTATAATAATCCCACAATTCTAGCAACAGTTCTGTTTTACAACACTTCAAACGCCCGCTCTCACGCAAAGCTACATCTTCCTCACTAGTAAACAAATCCAGCATACAAATCAAGCGAACTGGTAAAATGAGTGCTGAGATTATGCAATTCATAGCTGTCATTACAGTACTGAAAAAGTAATCTTCTCACACCATTTGCTTGGCAACCATTGAGCTATACCCTTACTTCAGAAGCTCTTCTTTTTCAGTACTAGCTCTATAGCTATGAGGGTTAACCTTTAAAGCACAAATCAAGTGTAAACAGATGTAAGAACACTTCTTACAACTACAGACAGCTTTCAGAATGAAAGAGACCTTGTCCGAACTGTTGTTCAGAGTTCGTGAGATTTTGTTTCTGAAGCAGTAAGATTCAATAACTTTCCAACACATCACAAAACACAACACTACCAGCAGCCAGGTCCATCAGTTCTCTCTGTCTCTAAGCTCTACCCACATCACTCTTGCTTATCACAAGAAAAATTTGATCGAGCAGCTTAAAGAACACAGCAACAGAGGCTTGAGAAACAAGTGAGATAACGCAACTAATTAAAAAGCTCCCTTTCTTAGACTGGTTAAGCTTCCCCATATTCCCTGCTATTAGCTGTCGGTAAGAGAAGAGTAGCAAAGGATAACAGAGAAGAGCATTAAACTAGCTAACCATGACATTTTGGTACCAAAAATCTCAGTAGTTTGGCTATTTAAAGCAGACCAAAAAAAAAAAAAAAAACCAAAAAAAAAAACAAACACCACCACAAAACCACAAAACCCATAGAACAAATAAAAAGCCCCACCACCAACCCTCCTCCAACATTCAAAAAACTGAACAACCTAAAAACACAAAACCTAAAACCTACATCATGGAGTAGCTAAGTAGAATTCAGGTTCAGATGCTATTTTTTCCACTGTGGCCTACAAATGCATTTCTGTGGGTGTATCTCCAGGAAGAGGTAACGTAAATAAAGTTCATTTCACAGCAGAGTAATTCAGAGTTGTCTTAGCACAGAAGATTTACTGCAATACTAAGCTTCACATTGCTGGATGTGAATAAAGAGATCTTGGCACATATTTCACTGTTTGCTCCATTGAAGGGTAGATAAGCATTCATAATTGTACATAGAATACCTTTGATAAATACCAAGGTTTGACAGGCAAAAAAAGAAAAGATGTCCAGCGTCAATAAGGCCAGAAAAAAAGTACATACTCTTTACTTACATGCCCTGCATACTGTCCAAATTTCTTTCGGAGGCCAGCAGCTAGTCCAGCAAGGCATTTGGCAGCCAAAGCAACTAACATAACATTTGTATCCTTTCCAACAACCTGAAGAGAAAAAACAAAACACTCCAATGTTAAAAACAGAAAATCCAAGTTTCAGAGACTTAGAAGAATTTCTTAGACTAGTCAGTGGGCCACAGAGTGGGTTATTTCCACCACTGCTCCAGCTAAACAATTTTCTATTCATTATCTTAACTGTAACTTTTAAAGTATAATACAAATAAAAATACAAAAAAATACTACACCATATGTGTACTCTGGGGTTTTTTTATTACCTTTTTGAGAACTTTCACCAGGTCTGCATAGTCTCCTGCTTCCAATTTGGGATTTTTCACCAGCAGTTCAACAGCTTCTAGAGCTTCTTTCCTTTCTTGCCACTTTTTTGCTTCCTGCAGAGCAAATAATTTATGTTCACTTATAAATGCAAACAGCTGTAGAGAAGCATACTTGCCACAAACCAGAGAGTTTAAAATTTAATTCTATCTTAAGAAAGCCAAAGTCTCCCTACAGTTTAACATCAATAACTACAATGAAATATGAAATACAGTCCCTCCCAGGACATCTCAGCTCCTTAAAATTACATCTTTCTTGCCAGTAAATCAAATTTTGAGACTTCTTTATGATAGTCTATATTTTACTTACACTAATCTGTTATTACCCATGTAGCAACAGAGCCTACATTGCAGAATGCCGTCAAGTGCTAAAACTCCTTAGCTCCAAATGTCATCGAATTAATGGGTAGTATTTAAGTTTATGCTTACTATTTTCTCATAGAAGTCTTTGGGAAGCTTGGAAAGAATTTCTACAGCTTCAAGCAACTCATATGCATCTACTTGTGGTACCGCCTCTTCCTCATCATCATCTCCTGCAACCAGAAGAAAGAAAAATACAAGCAGAGTGACAAATGAATTTTAGACTACAGCAACACCTAAGACTCCTTGTTTAAAAAGTATTATCAGCAGTTGTGATTTTGCTATTCCAAAGGACAGATACTCTTTCACATAAAGCTTTTGCCCCAGCCACATTTTCTTGTTGTGTACTGCACTCCACATGTTTTGCACCAGTTTGAGTTAAAGCACCTTTACAGTTTAATGCATTGCTTCACAAATAATATACCAGTGATATACTTTCTAATGGAGTTCAGAGATTAAACAATTTACCTCCATCTGCATCTCCAGCTGCCTGCTGCTGCTCAAATTTTGCTTTCAGCTCCTGTTGGGAACGCAGGAACCTGGTCTGCTTAGGAGCAGCTGATGACACTTTGACCCACTCTTCTTCCAGTTCTTTTAGCTGCCAAAAGAATCATCGAATCAGAGAAATTTTGTACATACTGCAAAACAAGCAACGCTTCATGGAAAGCAATGGAGTTTCCCATTTCAAAGCCAAGACAGCACTATCTTTCATGTTCTTTTTCTGCCACAAGCGACTTCCCCTTCACATTCACTGCTCAGAAGCTTTCGACCAAGTACATCCACAGAATGGAATATCATCAACAAAAATATCAATGCAAAGCATTTACATAAGAATAAACTGTAGAACAGTCAGAATGTCGTGTCCCCTCTGTAGAGGCTTTAAAATAAAAATGGCTGAGCATGAAGGAACATCTGTTACAGACAATTATTACACACTAAAACAAAACAAACATGTTGAGCTACATTTGATGAGATAGTTTTTGTTTTTTATTAAACAACACCTTTTTCCAGCAAGTTACTGCTTTCCACCTGAACACAATTAACTCCAGCAGGTAGGAGGGAAGGATACAGAAATAATTTGCAAAGTTTTAAAATAATGGAATGTTCCCTCTCCAATAGCACAGTTACCTATCAATGTAATACCACTTCCTGAAGTGGAACAGTCACATCCTAAGCACCGCCAGAACAAGTCTGCAGGGCTGCGCAGAGGAAAAAGCTTCTGGGAAAAAGTAAACTGCGAAGGAAAATGGTCAACTTCAAGACTTTCAGTGGAGGGGTCTTTTATCAGGGTAACCCTTTGCCCTTGGGTTAGGTCTCCAAGAAAAACCATTCTACTTCTCAAATGCCTTCCTCAGTTTCAATAAGATGCTTCCCCCTGCAACTTCACACGTATTCAGAACATGATTTCTTTGCAAATAAGAAAGACGAACTACCGTTTTCGGTAAAGTTACAGGAAGCTAAAAAATAACGTTGCTGTTACTGAAAAATTCCAGCTTTGACTTTAAGAATGCCCAACACCACACGATCAGGGAGGCTGAGCATGGAAGTGTCTTCTCAAATGTTTGGATACGGAACTACTTTCTGCCTACCTGAACAGAATTTATGTTCTGCAACGGAGGTCTCAGCGCATCCCTTATCCAACGGTAGATCTCCACAGCAAGGAGCTTGGCTTCATCTCGAACAGCCTTTTCCCGAGACTCAAAAAGTTTTGGCAATACTTTAATGATTGGCTTCAATGAGATTATTTTTGAACCAAATTCACTGAAATTTAAAAACATTGAATAGCATCAGTGTCCAGAGAGGAATCAGAGTGACCCACAAATAACAATTGATTTTAAACAATCTGTGAAATGCTTCCAGTGCACCTTTAGGGATTGTGTCATTTACTCAAATAATTATTATAGCTATTATTTTGTGAAGCTACTAAGCTACCGTAAAATTTAAAAATATTTGCCCTATCATAATTACCCTCCATATATTGTAGTTACAAAATCAAGCTTCTGAAATACTTCAAAGCACTTAATCCAATCTGCTGCTTCAATCTGTTCCCTTGCCAGGGGGGCAGAAAAAAGACAGAATAAAAAACTGTGCTTAGACCAAAATTTATATGACCTACTTTTTTTTTTTTTTTTTTTTTAAATCAAAATAGAATCTCCTTTGTCTATCCTTGGAGGCAAACTGCAGTAAAAGCATTAGTCACTTTTCCACTTGTTGGACCAGATAATTATAGTGAGCCTGGGTCATCTTCACAGAAAACACAAAACACACATGTGTTGAAATACGTGCTGCTGAAAGAACATACAAAACAAGTTTCCCCAGCCAATCACCTTTCCCTGTCAGCAGATTCTGCATGTTGTTGAAGTTAATACACTAAACTACCTTTTTCAATCACTGCTGAATGAGAACGTATGAACTTTCTCTTCATACTCATAGTAATTAAGTGCTACAGTACTTAAAGCATCATATCTAAATCACCTCTGAAGCTATAAATTTTTTGGGGTTTAGAGGCATTTCTTTCCCTTGAGAATTCTGAACTAACCTTTCCACCAATCACACTTTTTCTTCTGCTTTCCTCCAACTAAGTACCACAGGAAAAAGCTAGTAAAAATGGCTGCTCGAGAACTAAAACTTACACATCTTACTTTCCAAAAAACTCTAGTGCTAAACATTTTATTGCCAAGAGCACTTCAAGAAATACTAAGTATTAAAATCTGCAAAGAAGGCTCCAGTCTCAGAAACAACACAACTTAAATGCAGAATATAAACAAATTAGTTGCCCAAGATATTTATTTTTCTATGATGCCTCAAAAAAGAGAGAGCATATTAGGGAAAGTGCCTATGCAAATTCTGTTATTCTTATCTAACCCACATAATATTATCCAATTAATGTAACGACACAAGAAAGAACAGAAACCTTAGCACAAGATAAAACACACCATAAACTAAGTTATGCACTGGAGCTACCCACCTAGGTACAATGTAACAAAATTTGTCTTTCAATGCAGAAACCCTATCAAAGCACAAGAGAAATTTACACAGCAACACAGCTCAGAAGCAGAAGACAAAGGTTAAGTCAATGGGGCTCCAGGAAAGAATTTGATCTTGCCATCTCAAAGATAATAAAATACTGCATATAAATTAAAAATAGGCAGATGAGATATTTTACAGCCATGGTTGGTTGAAACATATTGAGGAAGCTTATGCAGGCTTCTAATCACACTGTACTGTTAAAAGGACATTTGATTAGGTAAGAAAATTTAAAATAGCTAAAATGTATTCTTAAATGTGGGACAGTAGTTTCACTCAGTAGAAGCGTAACATGCTAAGCCCAAAGCTTTATTTTGACTTCTATTACAAAAGCCTGAAACAATTAGTTTAACAAGAACCATCTACACACACACCCTAGGAAGTTCCCTAAAAAACACCTAGCATAAGACGCTCTCCATCTATATTATATAGTTTTCACATGAACTACTCGATTCAGGAAAAAAGTGTTCTGTCCATAAATACTAAAATTATCTGTTTCCTTTTTTAGAAAAAAAAAAATCTAATAGTGTATAAATAATTTGCTGTCCAAGAATTTGATAAAACCCGAGTATTTTTCACTCAACTCAAAGGCGACAAACATACTTGAACTGGAACAAAGATGTTCCACATCTAATCTCGAAACCAACTAGCACATCTTAAATTGGATTTGATTTTTAGGGAGCGTTATCAGCTTTTCTTTTAATAAAGAAATTACTGTATGGACAATGGAAACTTACTGCACAATGAACTTTTTTCTTTTTTTCCAAAAACACACACTGTGTACCCAATTAAAGATGCCTACATCAGTGAGGAAAACAGTGTTTTCTTAAAAAAAGATTTTTAAAAAAAATACTACATTTTAGTTTTCCCATCAATAAATTTATTTCAGCTATTCAGAAGAGCAACTCCACAGTCTGGAGCAAGACACATTAATCCTGCCCTTCCTTCAGATGTCTATTGTGAAAATGGAAGTTTGGTAAACGGTTGCCGTGAACGAAAGTGATCCATATGAGGCTTGTACAACAAAGACATCCCTCACATCTAACAAATCCCATGATGCTCTCAACTGTTGTTGTCAGAAAATATCAGTTCAGTAAAGACACATCCTATTCCACAATAACATGGGCATAGTAAAGACTTAAGCAATAAATTAGATCCTACATACTGCTGGGGTGAGGGGAAAAAAAAAAAAACAAAAACAAACCATCAAACAACAAAAACCATGAACTAAAACTTAAAAGCTTACCTTAGTGCTTTCCTCAGTGTCTCTATACATGCTACTATGATTTTTGGGTTTTTGTTGTCCAGACCCTTTAGTAATTCTTCTTGTACTGCCTCCCCTTTCTCAATTTCTATATACATTAGACATATATCTAGACCGAGTTCTTTTGCTCTGGCTTTTGGCTGATTGAACACTTTATTTACAACTCCAGACGCCACTTCTCCTGTTGTCCTGAAAGATGACAGAGTGCTACTTTTGGAACATTTAAGTGAATTAGGTGTTCCACACCATTTTCCACAGACAAAAGCATACATAACACCCAAATCACGGATTAAATCTCAACAAGTCCTCATATAATAGGGACTAAATTCTAAGTTAATTTTGAAGGCAATAACCTTTTGTAAGAGATTACTTCAACCTCTAGTTTAATCAAAAGAACTTCTGCAGACTGAGTGCTAGTTAACATGTTCCTAATACTGGACTACACCAGACAGTGAATAGTAGACATTTTCTCAAAAGTGTATTAATTAATATACATTAGTTAAGGTCCACAAACAAATGCCATTTCCTGGAATTCCATACGTTACAGATAACTAACATACAGCATTGGTGCACAATCCCTGTCCAGAATTTCTCATCTATTTCAAAGCTTCCAATCAACTAAATCATTTACACCACTTTTAAATCAAGGGGTTTGGAAGGTTGTTAGGTTTTTAAACAAAGCTTTGGGTTTATTTGTTTTTTGTTTTTTTTTTTTAAATAATACTTTCATTCATTTCATCAGGTCACAAAGGCAGTGGACCAATGCACTGACCTGGCCCATTAGGTGTTTTTATTTTACCCTCAGGAGCATAGGCTGTTTCATGGGCTAGACAACAGCGAAATACTAAAAAACATCCTGGGAAGACACTGGCAGGTATGAAGATTCATATTGATTAAGTCTGATGCAAGACCGCATAAACATAACTAGATTTTATTTCACAGATGAATTACACAAATATCTCCTTGGAAAAAAAAGACTCCCTGTACATATAGACTGTTTTAGTCAAACAAGAACAGTAATTCCAGTTCACAGCACCTATACCACCAAACTACTGATTCACTTTCTCCACCATTTCAGAAATCTTTACTACTGCCTTTAATAGTTTCTTTGAACGTTTTAAGTTATTTCTGACAAGTTCATATGCACATGGAGTCCATCTACAAGGAGAAAAGCTGACCATTCACCAAATTCTCTAGATCAGAAAGCAAGTTCTGCTTTCCATGGTAAAGACTGGAATTGTTAATAGCCACTGTGAAATTTATCTGCAGCCTTTCTCAGAGAGGCACATTAAACTGTCGTAACAGCCTACTAATAGCAAGAAAAGGCTACTTACTTCCCCGCTACATGAGCATTTTCAACATAAGCAAGGGCTGCTTCCAGTCCTTTCAACTGAGCCACTGCATTTGAGTCTGTCACAAATTTCTTTATCAATCCAAGATACTTGGACCATTCGGGACTCTTCTCATCATCTATCTTCTGGAAGAGTTTAAGGGCTTCTTCATAACCATTTAATCTGGCTTTCCACAGCTGGAAGCAGAAATCAGATGTTTAAATGTTGTGCTAGTATAATCTTCACTCACCAATCTCGCAAAGTTCTTCAATCATAGTTGAAAGTGTGTTTAGTAAGCTGGCATCTGCAAGGCTTCTCTTCAACGACTATGCGAATAATGTGCAACAGGACAAAATACTCATTCTTCTCCTGCCAACAATGATCTAGATAGAGAGATGCCAGTCTTCCCCACTGCTCTTCATAAACTCTGACAACCACCGACGAGTAGGTGGGAGCCCAATAACAGTTTCAGTTACAGATGAGTAATTTCTCCATATGAATGAGTGCACTGATCTTTCAGCGCACAAGCTTACGCCGTACAGACTATCATGCTACTAAATTCCGCTTAATAAATGATATTCAACCTCTAGGTTGGATAGAACTGCTGCAGTTTCAGATCTGTTATACGCACGCTCTGCAGCTGTCAAGATTACCTAACTATGGTGTACTTATATAAAGGAGTACCACAGAATCACCACAGCAGAGATGAACAGCAAGCCAAACCCAAAGACAAGATTTCCTACCTTGTGTTCACATTTCTGGTCAATGGGCAGTTTCATCCACTCACTGTCGTCCCCCATTGTAATTCAGGTTCTCTCTATAATTACAGTAGTATCTGTGGAGATATGGACAAGTTAGCACACAGAAAAATACACGTGAGGTGCTACCTGCAACATGGTTATACTTTAGGGAAAAAAAAAAAAAACACAGACCACAAATACAATTCTGTAGCAAATCTTATCACTGATGTGCAACCCAAGCCTGTAATTATATTTAGATACGCACTTTTGTTAGCCCTGGAAAGCTACCAGAAGCCATTAAAGATTAGAGAACAGTGCCATTTGTAATGTTCCAGACACTAGAAGTCTCAATCTATGAAAGTTTTAGTCAGTTGAGCAGGCTTGCAGAATATAACCTCACCCAAGCTTCAGGAAGAATGCACTATGATTAAGGCACTAAAATGATATGAGTACCCATCAACACCAGAAAACTGACTTTTACTGACACGTGCTTTCAGCAGCAGGTGCCATGAATCAGCATCAAAAAAAAAGTGGGTGTTAGTGTAAGGACAGCCATCTTAACAACATTACAAACAGCACAATTTAAATGAACAGCACTATGAGAGGACCAAAACCCATTTTTGCAAGCTGGCTACTTTATGCCATAATTCTAATGTAGCCAGCATTAGCAACTGCCAACAAGAGATCAATTTCTTACCACACATAGGGCTCAAATCCTTATCCATTCAAGTTCCTAACTGCTTTCCTCCTGCTCCCATTTGCTTTTTATTAAAATAGGATACTGACCATTAGGGTACAAGAGATGACACCTCAGGCTCAATGCCCATCTCAGACATATTTCACAACTAACCTGACTGCTCAGAGAATAGTGAGAGAATACGCCTGATGCAGGGGGATCAGCAAAATGAGAATAGCAGCAGAAGTAATAGTGAGGGCCGCCAATATCACTTATACAAACTAACAAAAACAAGCCAGAGAAGGAGTAATACATTCCAGCACACCAGTTCAAATACATAGACATAGATGACCAAAACTCTAAAAACTGGCCAGCATATACAAAAATTCATCACTAAAGGCATATAAATACACAATACTAGCAGAATATTCCTAACACAAATTCAGCCTATGCCAGCAAAACTGCATACTTTAACCTACAAAGTATTTCACCTAATGCACAGAGGTTCTCTGCAGACAAGTAACCCCTAGAATTAGGAGTGTAATTTCACTTGTGTAAGTTAACAGAAACACATTCTCCAAAGCCGCCTGTTGCCACACAACATTAACATACAGCTAACTTGATAGAAAAATTAGGCTAGCAACAGTCCCCAATAAAAATATCTTTATTCCTTCCTGGATTAGTTAGAAGATACTTCATAATATAACAGCCCAACACCTCAATAATTAAAAAACACCAACCAAAGCAAACAAAATCCCCCAAAACTCCCACCAGCCACCAACACACCCACCCACAAACTACATTAAATTTACCTTAAATATTTAGAAATTCCTATAGATGGAAATATGAAGCATTAATATTTAAAGTATTATATTTATTTTCTTTCTATTAATATTACCTTAAATATTCCTAAATACCTGTGGATTAATAGTTCTCACTATAATTGCATAAGCCTACTAATATACTCAATGGCAATGAAACAAAAGTTAATGTCAGGATAGAAGATGACTACGCATATAAACAAGGGTACCCAGGCACTGCTATGGTTCATTCTTTCACAAACAGTGATGCAGATATTTTTTTCTTGACATCAGCACAGTTGCACAGTGTTAATGAGAAGCTTGCTTTTCAAGCAAAAAAAAGGCAAAAGAAAAATTGTTCAGAGGATGAAAGATGAAGACTTAATCAATCCCTAAAACTGTAAACCACTGAATGCAGGAATCACTCTGCTCATTATGTAAGAAACAAAGTACACAGAAGTGGGGTTACCTAAAGCCCATTCTACTGGTCACACCATTGCTCCATGTCAGGAATTGACAAGAAAAAGGTACTGTGAATTAAAAGTTACAATGAAAACAAAACTCAAGCTTTGTTTGGTTCTGGTATGCAATTTCCATCATAAGACAGCAAGTGAGTTGCTATGTCTTTCTGCATCAAAGCCCCACCAGCCTGTTACAACAGATCCCAATTTCATGTTTAAACTCTTCTGAAAAACTCTACTGCTTTTTCTCTGCCCAAACCTCTCATTTGTTCTCTTTACCCCCTCCTTCAGCCTACTTAAAGAGCAGGTTCAAAATTAAACACAAAATAACAGCCTCCCAATTCAAATTCTATGCATTTCACCTATTAAAAAAACCCAAACAACCAACTGCACCCTAAACAAACAAAAGCCACCCCACACGCAAAAGCAGGACACTCCTGGCAAACATGGAGGTGTGGGGTAAAACTACATCTAGCTCTATGATTGTGATGATTTCTCTCCAGAAGCAAAAATGAGACTGCATTCACATTAAAAACTTTTCCAATAGCTCACCTAGCAAAGGATGCAGGAATGCCCTAGTGTGAACACAGTTATGGCAGCAGACTTCCTTCTGTCATTCAAGTTAGTTCTGCAGCCAAGCACCACCAGGAAAGATGCAGCTTTACCAGTATAAGCTGTGTTTGTGTTAGGAATGCCTTCATCTTAACATACCAGTATAGAAATAATGGGGTGCTTCCCCAGTGTGGATGCAGATAACATAAATAGATACAGCAGTCTCTTCCCAAACTCAAACATTCCTTTGCCAAGAACAAGCAGAGTCAACTTAATATGAAATTAGGTAGCTCTGAATCTTGCTCAGAACCTTGGAGTTAATTCAAGCTATTACCTGTCTCTATAATTTTGTCGAGGAAAGCGTAAGGAACCACACGAGGACAATAGTTTTTCCCAAAGAAAACAGAAAAAGAAATAAAGCACTAACACACCTGCCAGCATCAGAAACACCCTAATAGAGTATTGACACCAGTACTAAGACAAACCCTCATCTACACTGCATTCTTTTAGAAAACTGTCAGCAGCATGAACTTCCTATTTCAACATTAAACCTTTATTTTTCTCCAGAAATCTGTTGCGCCAAGGAAAATCTTACTGTAGGACAGTGACTACCTTACTACAATTCTACAATCAGTTCAAATCCTGAAGTCAGGAGCAACTGTTTATTAAAAAGGCTCAATCCACTGAAAGGCTGATACTGATTGACAAGTATTTTCACCTTTACACTTATAAAACAGTTCATTGCTACAAAGTGCAACTCTTGCTTGTACGCCGTAGTGATGCGTTATAGACTCTAGAAGAAAAGGCTCTAGAATTCCCCTTGCCAACATCACGGTGTACTTGAGGGGGGAACACACATGATGGGGCAGACACAGGGAGGGGAGACAGATGACCATGAAACTGTGTATTTTCTTACCTTTTTTTTTTTTTTAAAGTCTGGTCAAGTCAGTTCCCATACTATTTTCAGACATTAACATCTACAATGGTTACTTCATTTATAAAATGGGTTCAGTTGCCTTCTGTGCTGAATCTGGCATCTAAAAATATACTCCCCGCCAGCTAACAAGTCTCTCTAGAACAGACAATTTATCAGAAAATATTCCACATTCACAGAGGGAAAGCTCCTTCTTAAACACCCCATCTTTCTAACTTCATCACTGCTTGCACCTGTTCGAATGCCAAGATCTTGTACTGTCTACATCTTGCATTTACCAGAATAAAAGACTGTTGTTTCTCCCTTCAGTAAGTCACTGGGTTCTACACGTTCATAGAATACCCCATATCTGACAAAATGCTTTTTTCTAAAAGCTTCTTTGCAAAGAGACATGTAAACCTCCAGTCATTACTTCTCAACATCCAAATAGCAAGTAGCCTCATTATACAATAACGCAGCTAAGTTATATTATTACTAGTGAATTTGCAGGAACTAAGTTTTTGACCTATATAGCCTTCTTGTTACCACAACTCAGAACAAACAGATTTAAGTCTTTCAGTAACAATATTCATTTTGGCAGAATACAGAAAACAAGACCTCTGAAGTGACTGAACCACCAAAATAAGTTTTGTGAGAGAGGTTTGTTACTAACGTGGTCAATACAACATTTCCAAAAAGCAAGTCAGCTGAAGAATTTGCAATGGACATGAATAACAAATCCTCCCTGACTCTTCTTGGCAGGACGAGTTCTTTTCTTACGGAGCAGTGAGAAAATGAAGACGATCACAGAAATAATAGAATGTCTTTCAAAGGGAGACCACGCAAAAGCAGCAAGAGCAGAAAATATTTACAAGACAGCATAAATGCAAGAATTTCATATGTAAAATTGAGAATTCCCCACAGAATGTAAATTAAGTTTAGGAAACAAATTTATCAACACATAAGAGATTATAGCAAAGTGTCAATACATGAAAGTTTGGATTAACCACGCACTGCTCTGGACAGCTCCTACTCAGCTTGTAAATAAATGCTTTCTCTGCTACAGTTTTTGAGGGCTGAATAGCATCAACCTTACAGCTTCCTAGTATGGAGTACTGCTAAAGAAAATCCTTTCATCGTAAACATCCTGAAAGGTGTTTTATTTTGAAGCATATGTTTATCACCTATCCCTATATTTTATTGTGAAGTTTCAGCTTCCAGACCATTTTCTACAGAAAATATGTAATGGCAAACTAGGAAGCCATTTTATGATAAACAAAAACAGATCTTTACTGATACTGATTGTCCACTTCTCCCTAATCACTTACACGTACTGAACATCACTGTTGCACAAGAATGGCATCAAGCATTTTAATATTTTGAAAGCTTCTCAAAAACTTACTCAAAAGAGTAAGTTCTGAGAAAGCAAGACAGGCCTTTTTAAAGGGGAAAAAAAAAACCCCACACACCTGTTTAAAGTGTTCCTATACAGTAGGGCACAAACTTGGAAAGCATATAGCTGTATGTCACATTTCAGATGAAACTATACTTCTCAGTAGACAGTTTCTCTGTCGGTGCAGCCCACAGTTTTCCTAACAGAAAAGGATTTTTATTGGTTTAATGGCAGTTTTGGGTCATATTTGCTCTTTGGCTCTGAAAAGATGAAGTTTCCCTTTCTTAGAAGTTTAGCCCAGCACGTTTTCAGTATTTGCAGCTAAATCTTCTCATTAGATACAACAAAGTGGCTCAGAAAAAAGGTTGAAAAATTCAAGTAATCATAACATACTTAAATTTTTATTTTAAACAACACCTGGACACACTATTTTGAAAAGCATGCAAAACTAAGAACTATGGCCTAATCAGTCAGTGAAATAATGCAATTGCTTTAGTAAATTCCACATAATCAAAAGGAAAATTAAAGTCCAGCTAACTATTCTGAACTACAGATACCTGCAAAAGCCGCAAAGAGTGAGAAGACCTTTCAGTAAGGCTGTAAATGTGCTTTCCACCTTCAGTCCAGTATCTTTTTATGACAGACAGAAGAACAAGAGGTTAAAAAGGACCCACAGAAGATTATTTGCTGCTTTGGCAATAAAAGTTTCCTAGGATTGTAAAGGTTGACATTTTCAATTAACAGACTAACCAGAAGTTGCGAGATGCACAGACTCTTGACAAAAGGAAAGCAGGACCTCAGAATAACGAAAAAGAAACAAGAGAAATTAATGCTTTTTTTGTTATAGTTTCACGTTTCTTTCAATCCCCTCTATCAAAATACATGCTTAAAAGGAATTGTTTTGCAGGTTGGGGAGTAGATGGCAGCTGAGAGAATCTACTGCTTCAGTAGCAAAGAAATGGTATTCAAGAATAAACAGCATTAAACTCTCTCGCCTGCTCTACCTCATACATGCTAACTCAGCTCAGTGACATCTTAACAGCACAAATGGCAAGTCATTGGTAAAGGAGACAGATACTTAACTTCACTAGAAAAACATGATTTAATACGTGGTCTCTGAAAATAACTGAGGCCATTCCTTTCCATGCACCAAAAAGTGAGAGACAATGCAAAATAAACTGACCTTCTGCTACAGCTAAGCGCAAAAGCAATTTCTCCCTGCATGGGTAAGCCTAGAGTGAAGCCTGTCTTACAGAGCAGAGAGGGGCAAGAGGGAAAAGGGCAAACCATGGGCAAGTGCGTGTGCACTGACATAATTCTAAGGGTCACTGGCTGGAGTGAAAAATGTCAGTGGGACCGTGCTTATTAGCTGCAAACTCCCCCAGTCCCTCAAGATGTTTATGAAACTCAGGCATGGAAAGGCTCATGTGATGTTCTTTAAAAGGATGGCCTGAACTGCTCATGAAGGAAAGCTCCCACAGCGACATTGCTGCCCAGGACAGGCCACTCGCTCCCCCCTCCTCCAAGGGCAGCACCCTCCGACGCGGCAGCACGGCCACCTCCCCATGCACCCCCCCGAACTAGTGGTGCCCCCGCCACCCCAGCACCTCCCAGAAGAGCACCCCTCCGCTTCCACCCGCAGCCCCAGATGGCCCCCCCTCTCCCCCGCAGGCCGCAGCCCGGAGAGGTTTCCCGTTGCGCGGCGGCACCGGGTATCGGGCAGCAGGCCGCGGCCGGGGGAGCAGCAGGCCGGCAGCGGCGGAGCAGGCCGCCCGCCCGGCGTTGTTTCTGCCCGCCGCCCCCGCCGCGCACTCACCCCAACAGCTCCGGGCCGACTCGGCGGCGGCGGCGGGCGGTAACCGCGGGCCGGGCCGAGCCAAGCCCCTCCCCGCCGGCGGGCGGGGCTCGGGGCGCCGCGGCCGCACCTGGGCGGGGAGCCGGCCGGCGCCGGGGCAAACAAAGGCGGGCAGGGCAGCGCCGGGCCAGGCCGGGCAGACCGCAGCGCTCCGCCCGCCCCCGCCGTGCCCAGGCGGCAGCGGGGGCTCCCCGAGCCTCCCGGTGCCCGGCCTGCTGCCCTCCCGAGCCTCAGCCCGAGCACCCGTGCCCGGCAGAACAATCACTGCTGTGGCTGCGGAGCGGCGGTCGCGTTGGAGCCTGGAGAGGACCTGACCCCAGGCCACCATCGTCCCTAACCGGAGCAGGTCTGAGCCCGACAGGAGGAACGGGGCCTTGCCACGAAGCAGGACAAACGCAGTACCTTCCGCAGGAGGTGCGAAGGAATGGCCCGGCACCGCACCATCACCGCCTTTCGTGTTCTGCTGCAAGATGAGTGATGGCAGCACTCTGGCAGAGGTGATTCATCAGCAATCTCTCCAGCCCATCGCCTGACATTTTGAGATGCCTTTTCTGCAGTGACAACAGCAACTGAAGAAGCTGCTATGGTGGAAACTGGGCACTAGTGGCTTCCTCCCAAGAAGAGCATCACACCACGTGATGCAAGGCCATGTTTCTTCAGACATCTTTTCAGCTAGCTGAAGAACGAAGCCTGCCCTAGGTACTGCAGCACCAGCCACACTCTCCCCTCCATGTTACTGCTTCTACCATCTCAGCCTCCCCCCTGCAACAGGGAGGCGCGAACAAGCACGGCAGCTTTTGCTTTTCAGTGTTTGGCATTCACAGCAACCGAGCTGTCATAGAGACAACCCCAAACAACGCACAACTGCCCAGGTCAAGAGACTCTTTACTCAAACAAGCCACAGCAACGCTGCCCCGTGCAAAGCAATGTTTAGTTTAAGCACAAGGGTAGAAGGCTTTCCTGTGTCACACTCCAGAACTCCGCCTCTGCAAGGTGAACCACTGGAAGAGCCTACAACAAAGCATCGGCAACAGTAGCAACAACGTATTAGTCTTAGTCTACATCATTGTGAAACCAATCCTTATTACAGATGCAAATGGCTTCAATGCCATCCTACTCTTGCAGAGACTTCACAAACTATTTACGTTAAATACTTTACAAACAAATTAGCAATACAAGTTCATACATTTCTTTTCAAAACCAGAAAAGGACATCTGCTGGTACTCTGGAACACAGGAGAGACAGTAAGGGGGGAAAAAAGGGAACCAGATGATCAATGACCATGATTTTGAAAACCCTAATTAGAAGATTTACAAATATTTACATGTGTCAAGGGTCCTTCAAGTCATACATCCTACACAACAGAATCTTCCAAATTAGATACTTAAGATTGAGAGACACTTCTCCCTACTCCACAAAATATTCAGAGCAGTTTCTAATTGTACGTACTGTTCAAAATCATAGAATCATAGAAAGTTTTGGGTTGGAAGGGACCCCTAGAGGTCATCTAGTTCAACCCCCCCGCAACGAGCGGGGACACCGCTAACTAGATCAGGTTGCTCAGAGCCCTGTCCAGCCTGGTCTTGAATGTTTCCAGGGATGGGGCCTCCACTACCTCTCTGGGCAACCTGTTCCAGTGTTTCACAACCCTCATTGTAAACAATTTCTTCCTTATATCTAGCCTAAACCTACCCTGTTTTAGTTTAAAACCATTACCCCTCATCCTGCTACTGCTGTCTCTACTAAAAAGATTGTCCCCATCTTTCCTATAGGCTCCCTTTAAGTACTGAAAGGCTGCAATCAGGTCTCCCCGCAGCCTTCTCTTCTCCAGGCTGAACAAGCCCAACTCTCTCAGCCTGTCCCCATAGGAGAGGTGCTCCAGCCCTCGGATCATTTTTGTAGCCCTCCTTTGGACCCGCTCCAACAGTTCCATGTCCTTCTTGTGCTGAGGGCTCCAGAGCTGAATGCAGGACTCCAGGTGAGGTCTCACCAGAGCAGAGTAGAGGGGCAGAATCACCTCTCTCGACCTGCTGGCCACACTTCTCCTGATGCACCCCAGGACACGGTTGGCCCTCTGGGCTGCCAGCGCACATTGCCGGCTCATGTCCAGCCTTTCGTCTATCAGTACCCCCAAGTCCCTCTCAGCAGAGCTGCTCTCGATCCTTTCATCCCCCAGCCTGTATTGATAGCGGGGATTACCCCGACCCAGGTGTAGGACCTTGCACTTGGCCTTGTTGAACCTCATGAGGTTCACACAGGCCAACCTCTCCAGCTTGTCCAGGTCTCTCTGGATGGCATCCTGTCCTTCTAGTGTCTCGACTGTACCACTCAGCTTGGTGTCATCTGCAAACTTGCTGAGGGTACACTCAATGTCGCTGTCCATGTCATTGATAAATATATTGAACAGCACTGGTCCCAGTATGGACCCCTGAGGGACTCCACTCGTCACTGGTCTCCATCCGGATATTGAGCTGTTGACCACTACCCTTTGGCTGCGACCATCCAACCAATTCCTTATCTACCGAACGGTCCACCCATCAAATCCATGGCTCTCCAATTTAGAGAGAAGGATGTTGTTGGGAACCGTGTCAAAGGCTTTACAAAAATCCAGATAGATGACGTTCATTGGTTTTCCCTTGTCCACCCTTGTTGTTACACCATCATAGAAAGCCACTAGGTTGGTCAGGCAGGACTTGCCCTTGGTGAAGTCATGCTGGCTGTCTCAAATCACCTCCCTGGCCTCCATGTGCCTTAGCATATCTTCTAGGAGGACCTGTTCCATGATCTTCCCAGGCACAGAGGTGAGGAAGACAGGTCGGTAGTTCCCAGGGTCTTCCTTTCTACCCTTTTTGAAAAGGGGCACAATGTTCCCCTTTTTCCAGTCACTGGGGACTTCCCCTGACTGCCACGACTTTTCAAATATCATGGAGAGTGGCTTGGCAACTACATCAGCCAATTCCCTCAGGACTCTGGGATGCATCTCATCAGGTCCCATGGACTTCTGTACATTTAGGTTCCTCAGGAGGTCCCGAACCTGGTCTTCACTTACAGCTGGAGGGATTTTACCCTCCTGGTCTCCTTCATGACATCCATCGACTCGGGAGGGGTGAGGAGAGAGGTTGCCAGTGAAGACTGAGGCAAAAAAGTTGTTGAGTACCTCAGCTTTCTCCTCATCTGCTGTTACCAGTTTGCCGGTCTCGCTCATGAGTGGGGGTACGCTTTCTTTGACCATCTTTTTCCGGCTGACATACCTGTAGAAGCCCTTCTTGTTATTTTTCACATCCCTTGCCAAGTTCAGCTCCAGCTGTGCCTTGGCCTTCCTGACCCCATCCCTACACAACCGGGCAGCTTCCCTATTCCCAGGAAGCCAGTCCCTGCTTCCACTGCCTGTGCAGTTTCCTCTTCTTCCTTAGTTTGACCAGCATCTCTTGCCTCAGCCATGCCGGTCTCTTCCCTTCTCTGCCCGACTTCTTACACTTGGGGATCGAGAGCTCTTGCGCTCTCTGGAATACATCCTTAAAGACCTGCCAGCTCTGTTCTGTTCCCCTGTCCCTGAGGACCGTTTCCCAGGGAGTCCTTCTGACTATCTCCTTGAAGAGCTGGAAATTTGCCCTCCTAAAATTCAGGGTCCTGACTATGCTCTTCGGTATTCCCATTTCCCTCAGTAGCGTTAGTTCCACCAGCGCGTGGTCACTGCAGCCCAGCCTACCTCCGATCTTGACATCCCCAACAAGCTCACTCGCACTGGTGACCACCAGGTCTAGTATCGCATCCCCTCGGGTAGGGGTGCTTATTACCTGGCTTAAGAAGTTGTCCTCAATGCATTCTAGGAACCTGCTGGATTGCCTACAGCTTGCCATGTTGCTTTTCCAGCAGATGTCAGGGTAGTTGAAGTCCCCCAGCAGGATGACAGCCTGCGAGCACGAAGCCTCCTGGAGTTTGAGGAAGAACGCTTCGTCTATCAGCTCCTCTTGATCTGGCGGCCTGTAGTAGACACCAACCACTAGGTTTCCTTTGTTGCCTCTCTCTCCGATTCTTACCCATAAGCTTTCGACCTGCTCGTGGTTATTCTTCAGGGACAGCTCTTCACTCTGCAGTGTTTGCTTGATGTAAAGGGCAACGCCCCCCGCCCCTCCTTCCTCGCCTGTCCCTTCTGAACAGCCTGTAGCCATCAAGAGCTACATTCCCGTTGTGGGATTCATCCCACCAAGTTCATAAGTGATCCATAAAAAGGGGTGAACAGAGGTGTTACAGTTTGAAAATGACACAATCAGGGTAGCAAGAAAAAAAAAAAAAGAATTGACTACAAGAGCTTACAACATGCCAAGTAAACATATCACCTAACACGCACAGTAATGCACAAGAGAAATGACTTTTAACATTACACTAGAAGTCAGGTTTTCCTGAGCTGACCATGAAATGGGAACAAGACCTTCATGTTTTAGCAGACATTGGTTTGAGCATATCGGCTCCAGCGTGGGAGCCCAGGTTTCCAGAAGCACAGGCCCAGATTAGGCAACTGGCCCGCACCAGTGAAAGGACAAGAGCTGACGCAGAAGTCAGGTCCCACCAAACATAAGTCATACGCAGATGAGAATCAAGAATCATGTTCCATTACCATCCATTCACTTTTTTTTAATATTATAATATCCAATAAGTCTTGCTTCAGGACAGATTCAAAGCAGTCTAACTCTAACTTCCTGTGCTTCCAAAATCCAAGTTTCATCTATTTTTGTGCATCACATAAATAATGTTTTCCATAGCAGATCTGCTAGTTAAGGTTCCAAACTTTGTATTCTTGAGAATTACCTTCAATATATCTACAACAATTTGTTTAGAACAAGTCCGTTGTACTTGAAGGCCATTTGTTGTTGATTCTGCTTTGATATACCACTCTCTTGATGTTGCTTAAAAAGTTTAACCCTACTGCAAGTCTTGGGGAGGGGGGGAGGGGGAAGCTGCATCTACAAGTTTTAAATGGGAGAAAGTTATCAAAACAGCCAAGTTTAAAGAAAGGCCAAGCCTGAGGCAAGAAAGTAAAACCAAATTCTAATTTTTGCACAACCAACTGATCTGATATTGGACACCGAAGAGTCACAACTGTAAGGGCAGCTTGCACCCACTGATTCTTCTTTCCGAGTTGACCCTATTGCAAAGTTTTAATAACACATTTTTATGAGCAGACTTTCTGAATACTTCAATATTTGAAACCCTTAGCATTTGAAAACACGCATCTTTACAGTTTCAAACTAATAAAAGTGTTCATTGAAAGTCTACAGCAATGCTTTCTCTGATACACAGCTAATAAATGAGGAAGGTCTCCCACAGCTGGTAGCCCAACATCCCAACAACTACTCATCCCATTCTCATCTGCAGAAGATGACTTTAACAGTGCTGCAGTTTCACAGAAGTACTGCAAGATACACCACTACACACAAAACAATAAATCAGCAAAAAATGAAAACTGCCAAATAATTAGATTATATACACCAAACACAAATCAGTTAAAATATTGCAGTAGATGAGTGTTATTTATTTATTCATTTTGTTTCTAGAACAGAGTCCAGCTTAACTGAAGCTGTACAGAAGTTTAATGCCACAGCCTCTGCTACACAAAACTTCCGGTCTCTCACTGACAGAGGTCCAAATTCAGGAGGAAAGCCTCCTATGCACCAAACTGAAGGCTTAAGAAGTACCACAAGATTCTGACTCAGAAACAAATGAAATAGAAGGGGGGGGGGGAATATGGGACCCACGTTCCTGTCTAGACCTTCCTCACACATACTAGATAAGATTCAACAGGAAGCACCTCCTGACAAGGAACCCTGGTGATCCAAGACTAACACCTGTGCCCAACAACAGAGCTGTAAAAATGGAGATGAGCTCCTGCCTTTTGCTTTAAGACTGGAATCATCAGGAAACATTTTCCTCAGGTCATCTTAGAGGGGAAACCAACCCTGCACACAGCCTGCCGAAACGCACACTCGGGGCTCAGAAGTTACCAAGTCTGTATTTTCCCCGAGGAGCGCCAGGAAGGGGCCGAGCCCCGCTCCCTCACCGGCCCCCGGGCCCACCCTGCCGGCCGCCTCCCAGGCAAGGCCCCAGCAACTCCCAGCCGCGCCTGGACCCACCGTGATGACACGAAGGGGGCACCCACGGCGGCGCAGCCCGGGGCGCGGCTGCCTACGGGCCCCGATACCCCTCGCTCCGCGGCGGCCTAGGCGAGCGGCACCCCTTGAGCCACTACAGCGCGGCGCGGTACAGGCCGCGGCCTCCCACCGCCAACGGTCGCGGCCTCCGCCCCGCCCGCGGCCACGGGAGCGGCTGCAGGCAAAGCCCCGCACGCCCAGGTCGTTCCCCTTGAAGGATGTCAGCGCCGCGCCTCCGCCCGGTCCCCAGGTGCGACGGGAGAGGTTCAGGCCCAGCGGCGGGGAGAGGCCAGGCCCAGCGGCGGGGAGAGGCCAGGCCCACCCCGCCCTCCGGCGGGCCCGGGGAGCCGCGGCACGCGGGGGAAGGGGCTGAGCACTCGCTGGGGAAGGGGCAACGACGACGGCTCTCACCTGGGCTCCGGCGGGTCGGGCGCGGCGAGTGTCCGGCCGCTCCTCGGCGGCGTTTGAAATCACTAACACCGCCCGCACCTCCCAGTGTCCCCAGTGCCCATTGGCCGGCGCCGCCCACACCCACGCCCGCACCCGCGCGCTTTATTGGTCCGTTTGAATGCACCAGCGGCGACGCGTGCTCCGCGCTCTCCTGAGGCGGCGGCCGCCGAGCCCCGCGGGTAGAGCGCACCGCCACGGGGGCGGCCCGGGCCCGGCGAACCCCGCTCGATAACCGCCGGGCCGGGCCGGGCCGGGGAAGGAGCCCGGTGAGGATGCGGGGCCCGCTGCGGCCGGAGCAGCGCCTGGCCTCGAACCAGGGGGCCGCGCTGGGCCGCTGAACCTGTACCCCGCTCGTCGCGCAGGGGTACAGCTGGCTGCATTCGGCTCTCCCAAGATCCCGTCAGAGGGGAACGGGCCTTCCCTTCTCCAGTAACTTCGATACCGTTCAGGAGAGTTACTGAGCGTGGTGGAGCGTAGGGAGTGCGTTCTCCTGCCTTTGTTTCCTCACTTCAGTTGAAGCAAGTGAAGAACAATCACTGCTTTGGGTTGGAAGGGACCTTACAGGTCACCTCGTTCCAACCCCCCTGCCACGGGCAGGGACACCCTCCACTAGCACAGCTTGCTCAAAGCCCCATCCAGCCTGGCCTTGAACACTTCTGAGGGGAAGGAGAGTGCCATCAACACAATGGCGATTAAATCTCACAACGCCATCTCTCCCCACCACACGGCATAAGGATCAATTTTTAAAACAGCGAGATGATTATATTTTTGTGTGACCTCAGTGCAATCACTTCCACACAGTGCTTCCACTGTGAAATGAGCAGGAGTGAAGCTAAAATGTTTTACATGGTTTTGGTACTTCTTCCATCAGAAAGGGAGAGAAGTAGGTACAAGATTAGGACCAGCAGTGCAGTGTTGGTTATTACTGAACATTTCATTCATTATTCAGCCTTTTGCACCATTTAAACTCTCCCTTATAAAACAAATGTAACAGAATCTTGAACACCCCCCCCCTCCCCCCCCCCCCCCCCCCCCCCCCCCCCGTACAGATAGAAAACCAGCTCTTCCTCAGAGCTTTATTTTTCACTAGGGAGGGGCTTGAGACTATTGCAGTCCTAATGCTTTCCAAGAAGAGGAACATCATCTTCTGCTGTTATCATGTTAAAATGGTAACAAAAAGGAAAAAAAGCAAGGTGGGGGCAGGGTGAGAGGCATTATGTGTGTGCAGGGATTTGCAGAAGCGCATGAGTGTGGATATTTGGCCCTTGATTCAAAGCCAGAGTCACAGAAGACGTTCGTGTTACAATCAGATTGTCAAACCCAGATCCATTCCTACCTTCTTGCTCCTCTCAAATGAAACAAAGTTGAAGTGCTGTGCAAACTGGTCTAGGAGCTCCTCTTTCAAAGAAGAGTCCACATAACATGCATGATTCACAACCAAAAGCCAGTCAGAGTGGTTAAGAAAAGCTAAATTTATATTAAATTATCATCAACTCCTAAAATACTGAACACAGTGGTTAAATAACTCCAGAAAATCCAATGTCTCCAGTGAGTAACGTTAAAACCATTACACAGGAACACAGGGAAATCACTGACGTTAGCTCAAGACAGACAGGAGAGAGGTTTGCTTTTTACATAGTAAATCAGTGCTCAAGAGATCATCCTCCAGTGGCCCTTCTACATTCTTAGTATCTTAAGTGCAACGAGGGTCTTCTCTTCCCCAGAGTGGGGAAGCATAATGCACCTCCTAGGCAGCATCTCACTGGGGCTGTCTCTACGAAAAAGAAACAAATTTCTGCCCACCTCCGTGGTAGAGGAGAGGCTGCGGGGCATTTTGTTGCTCCTTTGTCACCGTAATCATTTGAGGAAAAGAGTAGAGAGCAGTTAGGAATGGTTGTTAGGCTGGAGTGTGTGGGGTCCCTTCTAAGAAGCAGCAGAGAATATTTACCAAGGTGGAAATCACAAGCACCATGAGTCTTTGAAAAGACTGACTGGGTTTTCATTTCCATTCTGCACTTGCCACTCGGACAGCAATTATTTTGACAGGCTGACTGAATCTCAAGTGACAGGTCTGGGCAGATGTTTCCCTTCACCCCTGTCCCAACTCAGGATTGTGGTGCTATTGGAGGGAAAAAAATCCCACAACCCCAAACCCAAAGAAACCCTGGCCTTCCCAGAAGTCAGAAAGCCTTCCTCCCTCATCCACCCACTCACTCCCAGCTCTGATGCCCCTGCACGTGGTTTCTGTTCAAATTGATTCTTCTGCCTACACTTCAGCCCTCTGGTGTTGTCCCCGCCTGAGGCAGCTTAGCCAGGCGGGGCCCATGTCAGTGATACACCCTCCTGTCTCAGTTCCCAGTTGAGTCCACGCGTCAATCCAAAAGTGCCTCTGCCCAACAAAAACAATGCTTCCCAGGCTGGAGTCAATCAAATAAATAATTAAATAAAAAATGAATTTAAAAACCCCCAACTGTCTGCGAGTAGGAGAGTCCCACATTAACACAGGGAGATCTCCAAGCCTTAGCTCCAGTTCATTTTCCACAGGAATGTACACCAGTCAGCCCAGTGGTGCAGTTACAAACAGTTTCACGCCACCCAGCCAGGTCAAAGCTGCAGCCTTCCCCTTTCCGCAAAGCTACCTCTGCTGTAAAAAGTACAGTCAACCCACTGGCAACTGTTGTGTTTTTCAGGGGCAGCAAGACTGTCAGTATATGAACAAGGTTAGATCAGAGTAGGACGGATTTTTCCTTTTTTTTTTTTACCAGCTGGAGAAATATCGCATGGGAAATGCACCCTCCCCACACTTCTAAGCCATACCCCTAGTGTATGTTTTGCTCTCTTTACACCATGGGTGGAAATGTACTTGACCTCTTCCCAGGAGATAAAGAGGTTACAGAGTTTGCCGTGAGAAATTCTTCCCTGGAAAGTTCTGCTTCCAAGCACCTGGCTTAACACTTAATATTTTACCATTATAATATCCATATGACTTGAGGGGTTAATATAAATCTCATTTTTGAAGAAGCATCAAGAGGTATTTTCTCTGTTTTCTTTCCCTCTGAACAAACAGATGACAAGAGAAGTCAAGGGAACATGAAAAGGTGGTAATAGTCCTTGGGAGCATGCAAGCCCCAGCTCCAGACTCTGCTGGGGTATAACTGCAAGGGTAGGATTACGTCCTCTAGAGGGTAAAGGCCTTGGAGGCCAGAGAACAACTGAAGCTCATGCAGCTGATGGGAAAAATGACTTCACAAGGAGAGCTATTTAGTGGTAACAGAAGAGCTTAAAGTGCAATTCTATCTGATAAACAACTATTTAAAATGGCCCTTACAGCTCCCTGATTGTTGTCTCCTATTCCAGGCCAAATGGGCTCAGCCTACCAATAAAGCAGTTCCTATCCGTCAGGACTGAGCATTCCCCTGGGAACCACTCGACCTAGGAATTCTCTTTCCCTCATTACAGTAATCAAAGGTCCTAAAGGCCAAGAGAATTGGGACCTTGAAGAACTGGGACTGGTGGGGACTTAGCAAATTTTATTTTTTTAATATACCACTTATGCAAAGGCAAGGGTACTAATTCAGTCTTGCTGAGATCCATTTCCCTCCATTAGCTCTGCAGAGCTAAGAACAATGCCAATCTCTTCTTTCCTTCAGTTCAGCACTCAGACCCCAGTACCCACAGGGAGCAGTTCTGCAAGGGCCATTTGCTGACTCTTGTTCTTCCAGAGTACAAAAACGTTGTAACACAAAAGGGGGGAACAGGAGTAGTGTCCACTGCCAGCAACAGACACAGTGCTCCGATCTGAGCATTCCCTGAAGTTCTCACTAGCAGATGGGACAGTAAGCAGTGGTGCTGTCATGAAGCAAGTCACGGCAACTGTGATTACCCTCTTCATGCCCTTAAAAGGTGACCTGATGCTGTGTCAGTGTCCCCTTGAGCCCCAAAGTATACCCCATCTATTCCAAGACCTCTCTCCAGTTAGAGACCCCTCGACACAAAACCTCAAAGAGTGCTCCTAGTGCTGGAATGACTAGGGGAAATTCTGTAACCAGGAGCTAGCAATGAGGCAGCTCTGCTCTCTTCATGGGCATTGACTGTGAGCTGCACAGCACAGGCCTTGCAGGTTGCCAGCGAACACAGAATCTGAGCCAGATTCAGGCCAGAGGAGTCACTGCAAAAGTTAATGTGGCAGCTTCAAGGAAAAGGGAACATATAAATAAACCACAGACAGTGAAAACGAGCCAAAAGGGTCTCCGGGTTCCAACCCACCCATCCTCCCTCTCCAACCACAACAGCACAGCTGCCCAAGCTCCTTGCTGAATGGCAGTCACAGTCTCTGGGCCCCTTGCAAGAGAGGCTGGTCTCTGTGCCCTTCCTTGCCTAGCAGGCAGAGTCCTGTCCTGTCTTTTTTGTGCAGAGCAGAGGCTAGGGAGGGTACGAGCATTTCCAAAGTCGCATGTACTTTAGACCTCGCTCTCTGTGGAGGGCTTGCGTTGGTGTTTCCAGCCTGTATCTGGGAGTGAGCCACGCCGTTCAGGAGTGGCTGCTGCTGTGTTAACACTGCTGCATTCAGACTGTTCTTCCTGTAGCAGCTGCTCAGTTTCGGTGTCATCCAGCGAACCAGAACTAGCCTGGATAGAGACCGTGTCTGTCTTCACGCAGACATGGTCCCGGAGGATCCCTCCTCGGGAGCTCCGAATCTGCTTAAGGTCATCCCATTCAGAATCATCACTGGATAAAAGGCATATCCCCTCCACAATCTTGATCTTCTCCTTGGTGTAGCCGTGGTCAGGACCAGTCTAGGGAGCAGACAGATGAATGAAAAAAGACCAATACATCTATGGAAAAATATGACACGGAGCAAAGCAGAGCTGGCATGTAGACAGCGAAGCAGACAAAAGGCTGGACCTCCACGTAAACAGCCACCGGCTTTGACTGTCACAACTGCAGAACCTATTCTAAGCTTCCCTTCACGTCTTCACCACCCTGAGACAAATCCTCCCCGCAAGAGCTCTCATTCCAAACTCCAGGAGTCTCCAAATCATGGCAGAGGAATGAGGATCAGCTGGCTCTTCTAATTCAGCTATATATATTCCCTGACAGCAGGGAGTAAGAATGACACTGAGCCTAAAAAGGAAGGGGGGGGGGGGGAAAACAAACATCCCCAAAACAAAATGTGAAGTAGGAATGGCTAGAAAATTTCATGGTAAAAGTACGCAGGGAATCGATTCTAGGTCTGCAATATCTTTATGTCTGAGCTGTTCTAGATTTGTCTCTCAGGAAAGCACAGCTAGAATACCACTGCTGAGTCTGAGTCTCACAGTGATACAGGGGAAGGATCTTATAGGGAAAGAATGGAAATTATTAGAGGCTAACAGGACCACACTGGGATTGCAGTAGTGAAATCTGTCTAACTTTGCTCACTGACAAATCAGGAGCACTAGGACATCTGATCTATCCCTGAGGAGACAGTGGAGGGGGTGGGGAAATAATGAATCTGGGTACATCTAGGAGCAGCAGAATTAAGAGAACAGTGGAAAGGATTTAGATTCTCAGAGAAATAGTCCTGGATTATCTTTCATAGATAAGGCTAAAATGGCAGGAAATTTTGAGAAATCTATTGGATAGTACCTTTGAAAAACAAAGCCAGGGAAAACTCTCCTCTGCATAAGTCTTACTGTGATCCCTGCTAGAGGAACTAAGTGATCTAACAGATCACCATGAACAGTCCTACAGAAATTATCTTTTTCAAATCTCACATACTGAATATAAGTAGCCAAAGCCAAGACCAAAGGATCTGCCACAGAAAATTAACTATATTTTCTGGACAGACAGTAGAGCTGGTTTGAGAACATAAAAGCAGGGGGGGAAACCAAGAAAGAGCAATTAGTATGGGACAGTGCTTGAGCCACACAACAGAGCTTGAGTGAGGGAGGCAGGATCAAACACACCGAGCAGTGATACCTGACTTGAGGATGTGGACGGAAATCAGAAGAGTGAAGATGAGAAGCTATCTGAGTGATAAGAAAGCTTCTGAGGAGAAAACAGAGGAGAAACTAAGTGCTGCAAGATATCATACTAAACCTGCTCCATCCTGTGGCACACAGGGTGGACCTCTGCAGGGCCTTCAAAATGCTCCATTCAACAAGGACTCCAGTTCTTTTCCTATCCCAACCCTTCCAGGCAGTGCACAGCCAGGAGCCACATTCTTGCTACCAAACCCCTTCTGGCTACCTGGTTCCCCTGGTGACTGTGCAAAGCAACCTTGGTGCAACTGTCACTAACCAAGACTGTGTCCAGAGAAGACAATTCCCTTTGACTCCTGTACTTTAAAAGCCAGCACCCAATGCAAATGAAATATGAGCCACTGTAGAAGTGGGGAAGAAGCAAAAAGCTAAACTGGGGAAGAAGTGCTGCTGGTTGATCTCCATGGGAGTCTGAGCAATTCACTGAAGCTGTCATCCTATGTCCTAGAAGTAAATGCTGGTAAGTTGCAACATTTTCACATACTAAGACCTGTACTACTCAACAGCAGCTTGAGCTGGGCTCCCATGTCCTTAGTAGCAGCTCTTACCTCTTTCTTATAGCACAGCTGGTTGTATATGGTTGGTCTGGGAATCGCTTCAATCTTCACCTCCTGGGTAGATGTCCGATATGAGGGGTTACTGTAGGTTAGGTTCCCCAAGCCAGGGTCCGTGAACTTGGCCTTATTATGCCTACAGGGAGAGAGCTGTCAGAAGAGACACAGGGCCCTGCTGCCAGGATCCAAAGTTCCTGAGTGCTCAGTGAGTGTAAAGCTCCAGTCTACACTGTCCCTAAAGAGAGAGAATGCTGGCTTCACCTAGCTCTTCAGCTACCAGTACATTCACTAGCTACCAGTACAGCAAGCCACTGCCATGTAACCACAAAAGCTATAGTAGCAGTAACTGGTGAAGCTATCTGCCAGAAAGCACATGAGCTCACATATGTACCAAGATACGCATTATCTCACATCCCTGTCCATAAGTCATAAGCTCTCTGCAGAAAATTTAGCCAATAAGGCTTCAAATAATAGAGCTGCATGCCCAGCACTTCAAAAGCACAGGACTCAAACCTCGCAAATAAAATCATCAAACACTGTTTCCAATGGAGAACAAAGCGATTGTAAGTGACAATAAACAAAGATGAAATGCTTTCGGGAGCTTTCTTCTCCTACAGCCCTAGATTTTACTGTTGGCCAGGAGAGGGGGGGGAAAAAGATCACTTACCTATATATAATTAAAGCAGCAATAAGCAGCAAAATAAACAAGACGCTGAGAAGACCTCCAATAACGTAGCTGACATGCAGTCCTTCTCCTGAAAGTGAACAACAAGGGTAATTTATGCACTCTCTTTAACTTCCTCATAAGGGTGACATTATGGTGGGTGTGTATTACAGGCCACCTGACCAGGAGGAGGAGGTTGATGAGGCCTTCTACAGGCAGCTGCAAGCAGCCTCACAGTCACAGGCCCTGGTTCTCATGGGGGACTTAAACCACCCTGACATCAGCTGGGAAGACCATACAGCTAGGCAGGCGCAATCCAGGAGGTTCCTACAGAGCATCGATGATAACTTTCTGATGCAAGTGGTGGAGGAACCAACAAGGAAAGGCGCGCTGCTGGACCTTGTGTTAACAAACAAGGAGGGACTGGTGGAGGATGTGAAGGTCGGAGGTAGACTTGGCTGCAGTGACCATGAAATGGTCGAGTTCAGGATCCTGCGTGGAGGAAGCAGGGCGATAAGCAGGATCAAAACCTTGGACCTCAGGAGGGCTGACTTTGCCCTCTTCAGGGAGCTACTGGGAGGAATCCCGTGGGCCAGGGCTCTCGAAGGCAGGGGGGTCCAAGAGAGCTGGTCCGTCTTCAAACAACACTTCCTCCATGCTCAGGAGCAATGCATCCCCCTGAGAAAGAATCGAGCAAAGGAGGCAGAAAACCTGCATGGTTAAACAAGGAGCTTCTAGCGGAGATCAGGTGGAAGAGAAAGGTCCATGGAATGTCAAAAGAGGGACAGGCCACTTGGGAAGAGTACAGGAATGTGGTCAGAGCGTGCAGGGATGCAACGAGGAAGGCCAAGGCTCACCTGGAATTGAAGCTGGCAAGGGATGTCAAAGACAACAAGAAGGGCTTCTTCAACTACATCAGCAGCAAAAGAAAGGCTAGAAACAATGTGGGGCCGCTGCTGAATGAGGTGGGTGTCCTGGTGACGGAGGATACAGAGAAGGCAGAGCTACTGAATGCCTTCTTTGCTTCAGTCTTCAGTGCTAAGACTGGCCCTCAGGAATCCCAGGCCCCGGAGGTAAGAGAAGAAGCCTACAGAGAGGATGACTTTCTCTTGGTCGAGGAGGACTGCGTGAGAAATCAATTAAGCAATCTGGACACCCACAAATCCATGGGCCCCGACGGAATGCACCCATGAGTGCTGAGAGAGCTGGCGGATGTCATTGCTGAGCCACTCTCCATCATCTTTGAGAGGTCCTGGAGGACAGGAGAGGTGCCCGAGGACTGGAGAAAGGCCAATGTCACTCCATTCTTCAAAAAGGGCAAGAAGGAGGACCCAGGGAACTACAGGCCGGTCAGCCTCACCTCCATCCTGGGAAAGGTGATGGAGCAGCTTATCCTCGAGGCCATCATCAAGCAAGTGGAAGAAAAGAAGGTTATCAGGAGTAGTCAGCATGGATTCACCAAGGGGAAATCATGCCTGACCAATCTAATAGCTTTCTATGGTGACATGACTGGCTGGGTAGACGAAGGGAGAGCCGTGGATGTTGTCTACCTAGACTTCAGCAAGGCTTTCGACACAGTATCCCATGATATCCTCCTAGGGAAGCTCAGGAAGTGTGGGCTGGATGAGTGGTCGGTGAAGTGGATTGAGAATTGGCTGTTCCGTCTGAACATGAGGAAGTACTTCTTCCCTCTGAGGGTGACAGAGCACTGGAACAGGCTGCCCAGGGAGGTTGTGGAGTCTCCTTCTCTGGAGATATTCAAGACCCGCCTGGACAAGATCCTGTGCAGCCTACTGTAGGTGACCCTGCTTCGGCAGGGGGGTTGGACTAGATGACCCACAGAGGTCCCTTCCAACCCCTACTATTCTGTGATTCTGTGATTCTGTGAATGGCAGAACTCAGAGGGTTGTCATCAGCGGCGCTGAGTCTAGTTGGAGGCTGGTAACTAGTGGTGTCCCTCAGGGGTCAGTACTGGGCCCAGCCTTGTTTAACTTCTTCATCAACGACCTGGATGAAGAGTTGGAATGTACCCTCAGCAAGTTTGCTGATGACACCAAACTTGGAGGTGTGGTAGACACACCGGAAGGCTGTGCTGCCATTCAGCGTGACCTGGACAGGCTGGAAAGTTGGGCAGAGAGGAACCTGATGAGGTTCAACAAAGGCAAATGCAGGGTCCTGCACCTGGGGAGGAACAACCCCATGCATCAGTACAGGCTTGGGGTGGACCTGCTGGAGTGCAGCTCTGCGGAGAGGGACCTGGGTGTCCTGGTGGATGACAGGTTAACCATGAGCCAGCAGTGTGCCCTGGCTGCCAAGAAGCCCAATGGGATCCTGGGGTGCATCAACAAGAGTGTGGCCAGCAGGTCGAGAGAGGTTCTCCTTCCCCTCTACTCTGCCCTAGTGAGGCCTCATCTGGAGGACTCTGTCCAGTTCTGGGCTCCCCAGTTCAAGAAAGATGAAGAGCTACTGGAGAGAGTCCAGCAGAGGGCTACGAGGATTGTGAGGGGACTGGAACATCTCTGCTACGAGGAGAGGCTGAGGGAGCTGGGCTTGTTTAGCCTGAAGAAGAGAAGGCTGCGAGGGGACCTAATAAATGCTTATAAATATCTGAAAGGGTGGGTGTCAGGAGGATGGGGCCAAGCTCTTTTCAGTGGTGCCCAGCGACAGGACAAGGGGCAATGGGCACAAACCGAGGCACAGGAAGTTCCGTCTGAACATGAGGAAGAACTTCTTCCCTCTGAGGGTTACAGAGCCCTGGAACAGGCTGCCCAGGGAGGTTGTGGAGTCTCAGTCTCTGGAGATATTCAAGACCCGCCTGGACAAGGTCCTGTGCAGCCTGCTGTAGGTGACCCTGCTTTGGCAGGGGGGTTGGACTAGATGACCCACAGAGGTCCCTTCCAACCCCTACCATTCTGTGATTCTGTGATTCCACTGGATAATAGTGACCTCAGTGTAACGCCCAATACAGAGGTTCTGCACCATACAGAAGTATGTAAAGTAAAATGTCAGCACACCAAGGTTTAGCAGAAGGTTTTGTTTTGCTTCATATGAAACCAAATATACAATAGCACTTCCTCCTACCCAGGCCCCAGCAAACCAAGGAGCATCAAGATCTCTGTAATGGGGGTTGGATAAGGATGAGTTAGACCCCCTTGCCGACAGGTTACTCCTGCAGTGGGAAACAATTACCCTAGTCAATCATCCTCAACTAAACACAAAGGGGACGGTGAAGAAGAATATCATTAATGGGAAGAGCCCAATGGATGAGGTGCAGGATGAAAGAAAACAGAACTATTCTTCAGACAAAAGTGTCACTTGGAAATGTCCCCATATAGGCTAATGAACGTGTATGACTGATGTTCATCCTTAGACACACTCTGCTCTGCTCAGAGGGCATTCGAGTAATTCAATCCTGAGTTTCAGAAATTTGAATTTCAAACACTACGAACTGGAATGCCCTGGGTACATTTGGAGGAACAACCCTGGTGGAGAAGAGTTAAAGAAAAGGAACTCACCCATGGTTGCCAACACTGCCTCGTTGGCATGAGTACACAAGCCTCGCCTAGCATCTTTGTCAGAGCAGCTGAGTGACAGAAGGACAGTTAGTTACTGAAAGTAGTATCAAGAGTATCAGAGGTATCAAAAGACATGATGGGACAGGCTAGTGCTGGTAACCCTTTCATTTCCATTTCAACAACAGAAGCCTTCCTTTCTCTTCTTCAGTATCCTTCTATATACAGAGAGGATCACATACATCTATATAAAGGGGTGCGTGCGTGTATATCCCAATTACAGGTCTGCAATAGCTTTATATCCGAGTCATTCTACGTTCACCTCTTGGGTACATAGGCGCATACATACATCTATCAATCAGAACACAAATGTCAGCATCAGTGCTGATGCAAAAATCAGAACATTCTAGAGTCAGCACAAAGATCTTCCCATCCGATACATCATACTCAACAAAACAGAAGTTTTGCCTTGTAAATAACCCAGCCGTATATTACAGAACATATTTTTTTGCTGGGCAGTAGGAACAGCAGGCTGTGGGGAATTAGCAGAACAAAGTCTCTTAACTACCTGCTTCGTAACTTAAATGATAGAGCTGCAAAGGTTCTGTTCTACCCCAAAGAAGCTATTCCTTTGTGATCAGGGCAAAACCACTTCCTCAGATGTCTGGCTGAGGTCTGAGACGCCTCAGCGAATTGAAGCAACAGACTCTACTCTTCTCCTCTCAGAAATCAGTTCTTAAAATTAGGAGTACAAAAATCAATCGAATGACAGGGTCTTAGGAGGATTTTAACACTTCAGCAGAATCAGCCTAGACACATATTTCAAGAGAAAGATCTCTGCACCTCTTTCTCGCCAGCTCAACAGTGTGCCACATTCTTTGTCAAAATGGTTTTCCCCATTATGAACATGAAGTCTGGAGCTGGTACAGTCTCTTTTGGCTAGGGAGAGGTATGTTTGGATGATGACAACCAAAGGGGGCTTGCATGTTACACCTTGCACAAGCTGTGACTTTCACACCCCAATTCCAAGAGAATAAGAGCACTTACTTTCCTTCCACTGCTTCCAGAGATGTGAGAGGTTTAGTTGTTGAGATACCTACTCTGCCAGGTGGTGTCTGACTTCTCTCATGTACGCTGGTGGGTTCAGGACCAGGAGGCACAACACCAGGAACTAGAATAACAGAGAAAAGTAAGCAGGACCCCAACTTTGTGGGACAGGTGAAGAAGTCTGGTAAGTGACAGGCAGTTTCTGAAATGGCCTATACAAGCAGCTTTCCCATCTCAAACCCAGCCTGTCAGCAGAGAGGACAGAAGAAGGCTCTATTGCTTACAATTGCCTTACTTCCAGTATACGACTCGGCATAAGCTTTTATACACCGAAGAGCTTCAGATGCTCTGTTTGCCAGTGCCACTGCATAAGTAGTGACAGTGGCTCACTTATGGAAGCTGCTTCCCAAGTGACACTCAGTAAACTCACTAGTAGAACAGGGCCGCCCATCTGGTTCATCTGGACACGCGCAGACAAAGTCAGAAGCCCTGGCAAAGCAGAGGTGAGTGCAGCCTCCATTGTTCACTCCGCAAGCATTAGCACCTGGAAGGAACAAGCAATTTTCTAAATATGTGGGAGATGACCATGTAGGAGCTCAGAGCAACAACCTTTTTTCCTGCTCAGCCAGTGATACTTGCTAGAAAGCCAGCAAGTTACCCTGCTATGGCACATACCCTTCATCTGACTGCTAAGAAAGTGATAACAATACCTAGACACTGGTGGCATTAGGGCAGTCTTGAAAGGAAGACACTGGAAATCATTAAACAGGAGCCTAGTCAACACAGCTGCACAGATTAAAAACCACAAAGCTTACATTCTTCTGTTTTAACACAAAGTCAGATGAACAACACAGAAAGTGATATTTGCTAATCAAACCTGTAACAGAACGCTGTTAAGATGTACTTGACGGAAATGTCACAGGTAAACTAGGAACATATGCAGGGAAAATGCATTAACAGTTTGAGTATAAGAAAGGATGCCAGTCTCGCGTGACATCTACAGTAGCACAGTGGTTCTAGAGTTCTTCTTGTCTACAGTTAGCATTTGCCTGAATCAAGGTCCTCCTATTTACCTGTTTGTCTTTGAGGGGAAACCACAATGATATCCATCAGTCCTTCAACGTTGGCTAGGACTGTCTCTTTGTTCCGCCCAGAGTATTTGTCCACTCTCTGGATAGATTTAGTTTGCCAGTCAGTCCAGTATATCCACCTATCCTGCTGCTCAGGGAGACAGCAAAGAAAAATCACATCCATCAGCATGTTTAGCCACTTAGACACAGGACACCCATAAAAAACACATCCCAGTGGCAGAAAGCCCAAAACAAAGGCCTTTTCAACCTCTTCCCCTCTTATAATAAGGAAGATGACTGTCTACACCTCACACGAGTTGAGACAAACTTCCTTTGTTGGCTCCGCAGAAGAGTCAAGTACTATCCCCCTCAGCCATCGTGGTGTCCCCAGACTGTAATAATTCCCTGTCCCCAAGCTCTACTGTCTGAACTCATCAACACACCAGGGAGAACGGCTGCAGCAGGAAAATCCTCATACCTGTGTCAGAGCAAAGGGATGTGACACCTGGCTGACCAACACTTGCCGTAGCTTCCCGTTGAGATCACAACTCTCTATGCGATCAAGATGCGCATCCACCCAATAAATCCTGGAGGAACAGGGAAAGGGTTGAGCTTCCATCTACACAATCACTCTTTACTTTCTAGTCATTTGCTAGCCAAGATGGATCACACACACACAAAAAAAAACCCCAAACCCACCGCACTACTCCAATAAATCAAGCTAAGAAGGCTAAAAAAAAAGAGTCATTATATCCCTTAACCCTATGCAAGTATAGGAAAATCTTTCACTGACCTCCTGGTGTCATAATCCAAAGTCAATCCATTGGGCCAGCCTAGATCAGTGTTAATCAGGATTTTACGTTCAGAGCCATCCAAGTTTGCCCTTTCAATTTTAGCAATGTGACCCCAATCCGTCCAGAAGAGGTACCTGAACAAATAAAAGGCAAGTGTAAGAAGAAAAGAACATTTCCTTTAGCCTAATGAAAGTTTTAGTTATGAATTAAACTGCCAGATTCTTCAAGTTCAGAAAAGATCACGTGGTATCTGTAGCTTGCTTCTCCCCGATATCTGCCCAACCCCCAAATTCACTGTCTGCCTGATTACGCCTGTCACTCAGAGTCAGCCCCTTACTGGTACGTGCAGATTCACATGGCACATCTCTTCTTCCTCCCACAACCTCCTCTTCCAATCTGCCTCTATACAGCCCTTCTCCCTGGCCCACTAATACCCCATACCTACCCCTTTTTGGGAAAGACAGCAATGGCTCGGGGCTCATCCAAGCTGTTATTGATCAGCACCTTCCTGGAGCTTCCATCCAGTCTAGCTACTTCTATGGTATTGCGTCCTGTGTCTGTCCAGTAGAGGTTCCTGGCAACCCAGTCCACTGCTAGGCCATCTGTAGTCTTCAGACCCTGACCAATAACAGTTTCCATATTGCTGCCATTCAGATCAGACCGCCTAAATGGACATCAATGACAAATTGCAGTGAGGAACGGGGAGCTCCTGGAAAGCCTTCACACCTCCATGTGTGATCCCCATCAACCACAACGCCACTTCATACTGCTACCTCCCTAATACCTCTTTCCACATAGTCTCAAACAGGTTAAACACACCTTCAGCATTTAGTTCAGCGATACACATGACGTTGTGTACCAAAGACAAGGTGTAAGTAGCAGTGTATTGCCAGCATCTCAGTTTCCCCAGCTTATTGGCACACTCTACAGCTCACTGTGGCACAACCAGCACAAGTAGCTGGGTGACCGGGGCACTGGCACTCACCTGATAACATCAAGAAATACATCTGTGTAGTAAATCTTGCCATCCACACTATCATAGTCCAGAGAAATGACGTTGTTCAGTTCAGGGACAGGTATGTGCACATCTGTGTGGTCACTGGTGTCCAGTGAGATACGACGGATGGAAGCACGGCTAGAGAAAAGTAGATAGGTCTCTGGAGAAGAGTCACACGTCTGCTCATCTCTCTTCAGCTGGATGCCAGTGGGGCAGGCACAGGAGAAGCCAGTGGGGTGAGGCAAGCAAAGGTGGGAGCAGCCACCATTACGAACTCCACATTTATTGAAGCCTTTAGAAATGGGGAAAATATAGTTTAAGGATCAGTGTGGTCCCACAGATCAAACCTTTATCTTGAAGGCTACATACATGCACAACTTGCTAGCAGCTGAGTTCATCCTCACCATCCCAGCCTTGCTGGGAATCTACAGCCCTTCATTCTGAGACTGCCTCCCCCTCCCCTCCAAGATCCATGGTGGGTAAGGGCACAGTCAGGCATGGAGAACAAGAAGGCACAGAAGAAGGACGAGCATTAGGAGCAAAATCTTGACCTGCATTCCTTGCTAATCATAGTTTTCCCATGGAAAAAGGAAGAGCCAAACGCTGATAGATTCACACAACTGCAGTTTAGATTTATTATTGCTGCAAATGGTAATGCCCACAGAAAGATCCAACCCTGTGGGGAAGCAGCGTGACAATGCACCAGAGGCCAGGCTGACAAAGAAGCTTCTGTTTCAACTTAGCTGCACACAGTGGCAAGTAAACAAAGGCATCAGAGAAGCCTGCTGAAACTGCCTGACATATTAGGGTCATATATTTTTTAAATTGAAAAAACCCAGAATACATTTACTAGGAGGGGATAAGCCCAGAAGACAGGTGCAGGGAGTAGGAAGAAGACAACAGTGATGTGACAGCTAGAGTTTTGGTCAGCTTTAAGCTACATTTTAAAATTATACTGTCAAGAGTCATGTTCTGCTGTTAGTAGTCACAGGAGACGCAGCACAGAGTTTTCTGTAGAAGTATGTATTGGGGAAATTCCACCGAAATAAAGCCACAGCACCAAGCAACAACTCCTGCTGAAGGGCAAGGAGGCAAGATGGGGTTGTATAGGATCCCCAAAGAGTAACACAAGGAATCTGACTCTGGAACACAATAGTTGGAGACCATGATATATTCAAAGCAATTAAAGAATCCAAGATTTTGTAGACCAAAGTGGCAGATAGGAAGATAAAGCCTGCAATGGTTGGGAGAAAAAATGACTAGAACTTGATATAAGGTTTCAGCAACTAGCTTAAGAGGAGTTAGTGCTTTTCGGAGTTAAAAGAGGGAAACTGTACAATGTCAGTAGACTCTGGTGAAGCCTAATTGGGCATGACTCATTCAGCCCTCCTAAGAAAATGGCTCTGCTGTGTGTGAGAATGAGGTTGTAAGTGCAACCCAGTGAAGGAAATGCGATGAAGGAGGTCAAAAGGCATGCAGTAATACACAACCAGACCTACGGAGCTGGGTAAACAGGGAGAAGTGCAAAAATAGTTAAACAAGAGGGGAAAAAAAAAAGAAAAGGTGATTTTTGAGAAGTTACTCTATCACTCACGCTTTACACCATAGGACTCTTTCCAAGACAGCTCTGCAGGGCTCCCCTACTCACCACAGACACCCGCTGATTAGGGAGCAGCCTAGAAACTCACCCAGGGGCCGTGCCCTGTCAACAGCTTGAATGTCCATGAGACCAGGCAGGTTTGCCCTCACCAAGATGACGTTGGCACCAGTGTCCTTGTCAGCCCTGTGAATGCTGCGAGTTTGCCAGTCAGTCCAGTAGATGTAAGAGTCCAGCAAAGTGAGGCCATAGGGATGTTGCACTGGAGACAGCAGGGTGCGGCGGTTAGCACCGTTGAGATCTGCAGCCTCAATCCGCTAAAGAAAGAAGTAAACATCAGCCTCATACTCAAAACACTGAGCCTCTTGCTAGCAATTACTGTATTAAGTGGAAAACAGAGTCTAAGCAAGTGATGTTATTCAAGCACACTCTCCCTATAGCCCATACTCTCAGAAAAGCTTATGTTCCCCTTGCTCTTTTGACAGCTTGCTCAAGAGCTTCAAAACAGTCTCCAGGCTACCAAAGATCCAGTAACAAACAACGCTGAAGAACAGAATCAGACCTCAGTATGTGCATCAGCCCAGAGCAGCTGAGACCCAGTCTTATCCACTGCCAGTCCATTAGGCCAGCCCAGGTTGTTGCTGATTAACACCGCACGTCCAGTGCCATCCATCCCAGAGCGTTCCAGCTTGGCATTCTCACCCCAGTCCGTCCAGTACATATACCTGGGGAAAAGCCAGCAAGTATTATGGAAACAGAGGTCAGAAGTCCTGTTCTAAGCCCTAAATAGCCTCTTGACAACACTAACCCCATCTCATGGTATAAAGCTATTGCCCGAGGGCTGTCCAGGTTCTGCCAGACCAAGACTTTCCTCATAGAGCCATCAAGGTTGCCCACTTCAATCCGGTTTGTTCCTGTATCTGTCCAATATATCTTCCTGCCAATAGCATCCACAGCTAGCCCATCTGTAGTCAACAGTCCTGAGAAAACAGAAAGGTGTATGGGTCACTGGTCATCCTCCCAGCTTAGTCCAGAGCTTCTGGTATTCCCCTTGTGCACCTCATCAGGCAGTTGGTTTAGGCTTTGCTTATCCTTCCACCGAAAATTAAAAGATTATTCTACCAGGGTATCAGAGAATCTCTCTTTTCATGCTACATGGAGGTGGCGAGAGGCTTCCAGACCAAAATCTCTCTTACCTGTTGTGATGATGTCCTCAAATTGTGAGCCATCGAGGGCAGCCCGGCTGATTTTCCGCAGCGTGCTGTCCGACCAATAAACCTTTCCTGGGTGGAAGAAGAAAGAGAAACTAAAAAAAAAAAAAGTCCACAACAAAACCAAACCAAACCCCAACAATCAAGCAGTAAAATCCTTAAAAAACAGATCCAGGTCTCTGACTACCAGCTACGCCATTCAAAACAGATCTGACTGCACAGGAATAACAGCATCACAAGACTGTTAAGCTACAGTGATAAAACAGCACAAATGATGTTGTTCCAATCCTCCTCAAAACATGTAGGAGGAGAGGCACTCTGACCTTTACACAAGGCCAGAGAACACATAACACATTACCAGATAGTAGCATAGAGTCCCACATCTGATTTATCAAAATGTCCCAGAAGACAGCAATCAGATCATCTACCTTACTGTACAACAATAGGTTTACATCCAGCACAGCATCAGATGTTTAATATACACAAACAGCCAGAGTCTCAGTTCTACTGCTGCTGTAAAAGGCCTCAGCAGGAGAAAAGCTTTCTTAAATCAAAAATGCACAGGAACCTCACTCAATCAATATAGCAGGCAGTTTTTTCCACATAGTTGGGTTTCTCTGTTTTCCTCTTAGGACATTCTTTTCATGATTGGAAAGGAATATTTGCAGCACATACTAGAAAAAAACTGTACACAAATTCACAGCCTGCAGTAAGATCGGCACCTGGATCTTTACTCTGACATTTAGATATGAAGTCACTTGTTGCCTTTCAAACAGACAGTTGGACACGCTAAGAAGTTCAGACCTTCACGAGGATCCACTCCAATTGCAATGGTGTTCTTCATGGTGACATTGACTGAGACGACAACATCTGCAAAGTAGGGAATATCTAGAGAGACCATCCGGATGTCAGTCCTTCTGGCAAAGATCAGAAAGCTGGTCATTCCTGCAGAGTTGAAAATGGAGAGATATCAGCAAGGAGCAAATTCAGCCAACTGTTTATCAAACATTCTGGAGGTGACATCCACTTCAGTGGAAAAGAAAAAGTCTCAGGCAAATCTCAGCTTATGGGGAGTCTGGGTACAAAAGCTTTACTGAGCATTACTGAATGTTTCCTTACATCCAAGTTGAAAAGGATTGCACTCATAGAAGAGTTACTTCTAATTTCTGTTTCCCACACATATTAACAGAAGTCAGGTTTTCCCTGCTAAGGCGAAAAATTGGATGTACTACAGCCTGAAGCCAAGTGCCTTCCACAGTCCTCAAAAAGAGGGTCCATGGGAGGAGAGTGTACAGACCTATTATAGAATATAGCACCTTGTACTTAAAAAAGAATCCACCTCAAGATTAGGGCAAAAGTATGGGGGAAAATATGACATGTGGTTTAGCTGCCCAACATAATTTCAAGTAAAGTTTCTTCTGCATCAGCCCAGTTATCAGTAAGTTTTTTCATAGTAATTCCCACTCAAATTGAAGGTACAAGCATTAAATGGGTTTTTTTAATGGGTAAAGCAGCTAATAACATAAAAGTGAATTTTGTTCTCCAACAAGGTAGGAACGAAATGTGGCTGCAATACAAAACTGCAGTGAGGATCCTACAGAGGGGACTCACCAGCAGAGCAGGTCTTGCCATCAGATTGCAGGTTGATCCCAGTAGGGCAGGTACAGCTGTAACCTTTTGGAAGAGGCGCCAAAAGGCACAGGTGACTGCAGCCTCCATTGTTCACTTCACACACCGTACGTACTACGGGAAAGAGGATGAGAAACCCATAAGCCAAAAGCACAGGCACAAGACAGGGGTGCAACAGCTATAGAAATGGACTCTAGAATGCCCTTCAATACCAAGCCAAGAGTTATTCTCATGGTCTTATATTCCACCCAGAGTCTTACGGGATTGAGGGCTGACAGACAGGTCAGCTCCTTGCAGGAGAGCTGTGCCACATACCAGAGCCTGAGTAAGCTCTCAGCTCAGTGTGGATTGGGGCGAGCTCTGTACCTGGTGGCCTGTGCCGGTGGAAAACATGAATATCCATAAGATTCTCCAGATTGTCCTGCAGCGTTTCCCGAGCCTGCCCAGTCCTTCTATCTGCGCTCTGGATGCTTTTGGCCTGCCAGTCTGTCCAGTAGATTCTCTCTCCATAAAGAGTAAGTCCAAAGGGGTGAGGCAGATTGCTCCCAATCAGCACCTGGTCAGATTACCCCCAGCCCCCCAAAAAAACATTACTAAGAAGTCACTAAGGGAAAGAGGCTTCCCTTGCCCCCTCTCAACATCATAATGTACAGCCACAGCAAAAGGAGAGTCATGGAGCAACATCAAAAGGAGGTTCCCTCACACACAGTTTACAACTGAAAGGGAGCTCTTCTCTCCCAGTGAAAGGAGCTCAGCATGTCTTGATTTGGAGATTTCACTTTCAACTGGAAAGAGAGGCAGGGGCCATCAGCACTCTGTGCTCTAGGACTTACACCTCTGGCTCCCAGATTCCCTCCTCAAAGATGGCTTCCTTACCTTCCTGTTGCTTCCATCCAGACTGGCATACTCGATGGTCTTCATGCCTGCGTCTGCCCAGTACAAGCACTGTGACTCATAGTCAATGGCCAAGCCATTAGGCCATGTCAGGTTGGAGGAAATGATCACCAAGCGGTTTGAGGCATCCATACCAGCACGCTCAATTTTAGGGCTGGCTCCCCAGTCAGTCCAGTACATGAACCTGAACACAAGCCCAGACAACAGTGAATCCCCGCACTCCTTCACTGCCACTACGGATAGGCAGTGTTACAGAGAAGCAAGAGAGCCTGGTGCCTTCAGGCCCTAGCAGGAAGTAGCAGTATACTAATATTTTACTCATGCCCAGCCTTGGGTTCTTGTAATGTACCCAAGATTATATTCAAATTTATATACCTTCCACTGCCCATGGGTTGGCCTAATTAAAACAGAGAAAAATTTCAAGATAATAGTTCTAGGTAGAAAAATAAACCACTTATTTACCCGTCTCCACCATCGACCCTTTACACTCTTGCTGCACTGGTCTTCCAGTAATCCACTCAAGGAAAGAATAGCACACTTTTATTCAAGTCCTTCAATGCTTCTAAAGCAATGTCTGGCAAGCTTTTTCCTATCCACCTTATCCCTAGCTCCACATCATCTTATGATTCAGAAGCAAAATCCTTTATTGAAACCATCTGTTTCTGTTACTCTACTCAGATTTGCTTTCCATGGCACAGTTGATGCCCCAATGCTCTATGACACAGTGCTTTCAAGCCAAGAGGCCACTAATGTTACAGCTTGCTTGAGATCAGCAGTAATTCTGACTGAACTCTGGTTGATAAGCAGAGAGCTTGAATACAAATTTAACTTAGATGTGAAATAAAGAAATAGAAAAGAACTAGACGGCCTCATTCTCAACATTTTTTGGACCATATTTTTAGTTATTATGTCCCCAGGATAAACAAATGAAAACACCAGCCAAGTCCTGCAAGCTCTACAATACAACAGGCAATTATCCCTGCTTATCTTTTTCCACTAGCACCCAAAATTAGGTCTCTACTTTCAGTCTTTTGCAGGATGTAGAACAACAGCACCAGAGAGAAAGACAATTGCAAACAACCAAAGAATCTAAACATCTTTAGATATGCAATAATTGCCATGTCATCTCAGAAGAAAGAATCTCTCACCCTGCAACAGGGTCCACCACAATATCTCTAGGTCTGTCTAGGTTCTCCCAGATTAGAACAGTTCTCATGGTCCCATCTGTGTTGGAGACCTCTATCCGATCTGTTCCTACAAAAGTGAAGGGAGAGAACAAGAGAGATCAAAGACTTCTGGAATTGCAAGAGCTAAGACAAAAAACATCCATACAACAATGCATTCTTCCACTCCAGCCATAGTTAGAAGGCAGATAAGAATTGTGGCTCAACGTGTCACCTTCCATTAGATCCCTCAAATCACCTCTGTGGCTGTCACTGATGCGGAGTCCTGTATGGATGTAAACCAGCTCTTTCCTAAGCCCCCGAGGTATCTACGCAGGCATGAGAGAACAGCTAGAAAAGAATCACCTTCCTTACATCTCTCTGAACTATGACTCTCCAGCAGGGAATATCCTCCAAATACTACCTGCTGCACCCCAAGATACACTGTTGGAAGACACATAAAACACACGAAATCACAAGCTCTGCAGCAACACAATAGTGGTGCTTGACTCCTACTAAAGACCTTTCTGCAGAATTAGTACTGGGGACACTGTAAAGAGAATTAAACTAAGGATTCCACCTCAACTCCCACTTTGTCAGAAGCACAAAAGGTGAAACTCCATCTTTTGCTAGACACAAACAGGCAAATTTGCAATGAAACAGATAGGACTACTCTGCTGTTTTTCAGTTTTCATGATTAATAAGGAAGACAGAAGCCTAGGTAAAGCAGAGGATCCCAGTACCTGCGTCAGTCCAGTATAGCTTGTTGGTGACCCAGTCAATTGCCAGTCCAGCTGGACTTTCCAGGCTGGTGTCCACCACAACCTAAATTAAAAAAAAAAAAAAAAAAAAAAAAATCCTTGTGAGATTAGACCTCAGGGAGAAAACACTTGCCCAATGCACTACCCATTCACAAACAACGTTAACTTTCAAATGGCAAAAGCCCAAGTGGACCAATGCCATACGAGAGAGAGCACTAAGGACTTAGAAGTCCGAGTAAGTCTTACGTTTGCAGAAACATCTATTTTTCATGTCTGTTCAAACTGCAACTCCAAACTTTGAACTCTGTTCCCCTCATTTATGGCAACATCAGCCTAAGGGTATGCGTAAAATGCATTCCCAAGGAGCGTGGCTCTTGCTCCAAACGTAGTGCATTGCAGAGGATTCAATACTTCCTCCTTTCAGATTTTAGGGTTACAACAAAGGAACTGACCACAGCTTACAAATCAATGTGTTTTATGTCCCAATTCAAGGTTTTCCACACAAGCAGGAACATGCATCAAACTTGTATATGAAGTGTTCAGTGATCTCATGGCTCTTTTGACCCAGAAGTAAGCAAACTAACGAACAATGAATGCAGCATGAACTGCAGCTCCTTAGAAGGCCAGTGTACCCCAGTGGCTTCAAATCTAATGCTCAAGGAGTCTCCTGACTAGATGACCTCCACACATAGTTAACACTGTACCTCCTGGCTCGATCCATCCCATTTTGCTCGGCTGATTGAGTCGGTGCTAACATCTGTCCAGTAGACATAGTCATCCTTTGAGTCCCAGTCTAGAGCCACAGCGCTGCGAACATCAGCAAGGGGGATGACATCATCTGATAGGTCATCTGTGTCAAAGCTGATCCGACGGATGTCCATCCTTCGGGCAAAAAGCAGGAACTTGTCAAGACCTGATCAAAGGTCGAAAGGTCTTCTTTTAATTTCTCTAAGTTCAACAACACAGTGATAAACACAGACAATTCCCTGCTATATTGAACCTTAAGCACTTATATCTCTCTCACTGGCAGGTCACAGCCCAGGATTTTTCTGTTTTTGCAAAACATCACCGAGCAGGATGGGTGGGGGGAGTGGGGAGAGGGGAACAGAGTAGTAGGGAGCTGCCTCCTGGGGGTAACCTACGCTGAAGGAACAACATTTTTCTTTAAAGCATGCCATAGATCTACCTCCAAATCAAAGAGCTATTTGAGAATTGCTCTTGTGAATCTAGGGGACAGTTGGCCTAATTCTTCCACACGGTTGCAAACCAAGAGAAACTGTGGCAACGAAGTGGACTCAATTTTTTGCTCATCATTGACACAGCTCCTATGCGAGTTTTAGGAAAACAATCAGCTGTGACAGGTAGCACGGCACCAATAGCAGCCCTGAAATAAGGAACCAAGGATGGAGCTTCTCTGTATCCCATCCATCAAGCCTAGCAAGGGCAATGGGAATACAGAATAGGGGAATGCATCAAAAAGGTGAAGCCTCCTCTGGCGGGGCCCTTAATACTACCAACTCAGTCTATCCAGCTGCATCTCCTCGGAAGCAACTGCTGCTGCTTACTCCCACTGCCAACCCTCTGCCACCCGCTGAACATCTGAGCATGCAGGCTGTGGTCCCACCTCACTTACTCTGGGCGCAGGCATGGCTGCTGGTCTTACGGAAGCCTGTGGGGCAGGCGCAGGTGTAATCCTTGCTGCTTGGCAGGCAGAGGTGAGTACAGCCCCCATTGTTGGCCCCACAACGGTTTCTCCCTGCTCAAGTAGCCAAAAACAAAAACAACCACGCATAAAGCGAAGAGTAAAGAAAAGAGGAAAAACACCAGTCAAGGGGTCAAGACCCACATGGATAAGATTACTTATCTACCCAGAAGTTAATGAGAATAAGGAAACTTATAAACTAAAGTACTAATTTCATTTGTAGGGTTCAATTTTAAAATAAAGCATTCAACTCAATCCACTTTAGAGCAGATTACGGCAACTGAAGAGGAATAAGGGAGGTGTCACTCATTACTAGTGACCACTTAACGATTCCTCCCGCTCCCAAAACAGCTCTTAAGGCATTAACAAGTCACAAGTATTTCTTACTGAAATGCCTCCACTGCCACGTGTCAGCAGGGGGAGCTGTAGTAACACCTAAGACCAGGTTACCAGGCCTGAGAGACCCCAACTGAACTGCCAGAGAGAGCAAGTTCTGCAACAGCTCTGGATGGAGGTGGTGGATGTGCTGGTATGCTGGGTTCAGGCTTGCCATCTCCCTGCTTTACAGGGCGGTGGGTGGCAGCAGGTCTTCCAGTGGCTCAGAATGGTTCTCTACCCTCTCTGCAGTTACCTGCTGGCTGGCGCTGAGGGTGCAGTGTGTGGATGTCCATAGGGAAGTGGAGTTTGTTGCGTATGATCTCCTGGTTCTTGCCTGTGAATTTGTTGGCACTGTTGATGCTCTTGGTGTGCCAGTCTGTCCAGTACAAACTGTCCTCAAACACGGTGATAGCAAACGGGTGTGGGAGGCCTGTAATAAACATCCCATACACACATATGATCAGGTCCAACAGGACTCAGACTAGCAGGGAAACAAGGGAAAGCTCTTTCCACTGCCCCTCAGGCCTTGCCACAGTTAGCCTGCTCAGATCCACCTTGCAGTAATACCACAGACAATTCTCCTCTCTCCTGTCCACCAAAGACTGGGTAGCAAACCCAGCCCCTCAGCAGTGGCAGAATTCATCCCACAGTGAAAGAACATGAGACAAGCACAGAAGCAGGAGCCAGCGGCTCTGAAACTCACAGTAGCACTATGCTACTCTGTCATCTTTAATGCAGAGAGCACTCCCTGTACATAGCCCTGTCACTTACCTTGGCTAATAACAGCCTTCCTATTCCTCCCATCGAGGTCAGCTCTCTCAATGACATGATGTTTGGCATCCACCCAGTACATTCGATGTCCTGCATAGTCAATGGTCAGTCCATTGGGCCAGAAGAGGTGTGTATCCGCAATGATGCGCCGATTAGAGCCATCCATGTTGGAATACTCAATGCGGGGAGTGTTGCCCCAGTCGGTCCAGTAGATAGTGCTGGAGCAGACAGGGAGAGAGGCTAGGAAACTCATGCCCCACATACAACACCCAGCATCACTCCCTATCAGGGCAAAACAGTATTAGTCCTGTGACCTGAAGCATGAAACTGGGTCACAGCCATGGGAGAACTGACAGCCAACAAGATAACGCTCAGCACTTTCAGGCTGGTGAAACCTGAAAGGCCCAGAATAGGAGTAAGGCTCTGAAGGACTCCAGTATTTCCAGGTTCCCCAAACTGGCAGTACCAACTGAAGGCTTGAGCCCAGAGGCAGCCTTTTTGACCAAGGATGAGGCTTTCAACGTTCACCTGTAAGCACCTGCATGAAGGGCTCTATGTTTTCACTCACCCCTCCATAGGATGTAGGGCAATTGCTCGGGGCTTCTCCAAGTTCTGCCACAAAAGTACTTTCCTGTGAGTGCCATCCAAGTTTGCTACTTCAATTCGAGATGTGCCAGAGTCTGTCCAGTATAATTTGTCATGGATCCAGTCAATAGCAAGTCCACCTATCTCCAGGGGAGAATGAAGCACCGAATGAAACCAGGAGCAGGATCTGCTCAGAAAAAATAGCTCCCTTTCCCTCTCAGTCTCAGATGAGGCCCAATTCAGTCCTCCTGTCTCTTCCCCCATCAGCCAAGATTAACTCCAGGGGGACACTGATCTCACATCCATTACATCCAACCCATCCCCTTGCTCGAGGAGACGCACTTGATTTTGAATGCTGGGTACCCACTTCTCTCCACTCACCCACCCCTGTTCTCACAGCATGGTCAGTCCCCAGACTTTTGCCTTTTTTGTGGTGACGCACCTGGGCTCTCCAGCCCTGTGGAAACTACCTCTTCCACATTGCTACCATTCAGATTGGCCCTCATGATGCGATCGAGAGTGACATCAGACCAAAACACAAGCTCCTTGCTGTGGTGGAAGTCAAGGGCAATGGCATTTTCCAGGTTGTTCAGGAGCAGCGTATACTCTGAGCGGTGAGGCAACACTTGTCGGATATCGATGCGATTGGCAAAGAGCAGTACTGGCTCTGGCCCTGAGAATACATGGGAAGACAGCATTAGAGTACTTTGACGGGGTCCTGTCTACCATTCCCTGTGCACCAAGTCCCAGAACACAGTTTTGCAGTACTGGCAGCAAGAAATCAATACCCAGGTGCAAAACACTTCAGAGAGCTATTTTCACATCCTCAGTACACAGTCCTAAGTCAAAGATGAGAGTTTTAAACCTTTCGGCAAACATTCACTCAGCAAGAAGTGATCATTCTAGGTCCCACCTAAACCAGCCTCACCTCAACCTCTCAAAGCATACCACTAGGCAGCCACTTGGCAGCTGGACTATAGTTTGCTTTTCCTGTATCCATCTCCTAGCCATACACACATGCTCTATCACATCTTCTACCCCAGACAAGACACAGTTAAAATCTGCCTTAGCCAGATCTAAATGCAGCAGGTACTTCTACTGCAAAGGGAAAAAAAAAAACCCCACCCACAAACCAGTACCAACATCCTTTATGGATTTCATTAAGGTAATTCCTAATGAAATCTTAATTCTTTAAATGGAATTTCTAATTCCTCAGCTCCTACTCTGAATAAAGTTAAACAAGTATACAGATGTCCTTAAAAAAACAGCAGCCACTCGCAGCATTCAGGACTGATGACCAGCATCAAGGGTCAAACCACAAGGAAGTGTGATATAACCTCTCTGAGTGGAAAGGTTAAGACACTTCCTGAACAGAGACAGTGGCAGAGGGCTGTTTTTGCCCCAGGGTCTGGATCACCAGGAACAAGAAGGGACCAGGCAAAAGAAGGCAAGGGCTGTCCTGCTGGCAGGGAAAGGAAACTCAACTATCTATCTCTCCATGCTCAAAATCATGCAAAATTTTCACAGGCATTCACCAACAGCCTGGGCATTCAAACCCAGGTACTTCCTTTTCTTTACATGTTGGCTTTGAACAGCATAATGTTGCCAATGAAGCACTGGAGACAAAATTATGAGAAATGGACCAACACACACACACACACACCAGAATAAGGTTGAACTCCTCTTTACCTAGAGCTTTGCAGCTACGCTTGTCAGGTCGCAGCTCATAGCCTTGCTCACACCAGCACTGGAAGCCTCCTTCACTGTTGGTACAGCCTTGGCTGCAGTAACCTTCCTCAGCACATTCATTCACATCTGCATGTTACAGAAAAAAGGGAGAAAGTTACCGTTAGATCATCAACAAGCCAGGCAATCTCACTGAGAGCTTGCTTCTGCTTTCATACTCTGATATGCACCCTATCATAGCTGTCAACTCCAAGCACATCGAAGCAGCAGGGAGGAGGCTACTGCTCCAAAAACCCACCATGGCATGATCGGCCATCTTCCAGCAGCCTGTAACCTGTGTGGCAGGTGCACTGCACCATCCCTCGTACCATCTGGCACTTCTGAGCACAGCCACCGTTGTTGATGTTGCAGTTCTCCTCCCCTGTTCGTGGACCTGCAAAAGGAACACGTGAAGATAGCTGAGCTGAAACCACAAGGCAGCTGCTTGTGTCCTCAGCTGTTAGGCAGCAGTCGCCCTTCAGAACAGGCTGAGCAAGAGGGGGAGGACACAAGCTGTGCTGGAAGCTGCCTCTTTGCAGCCAGAACTCTCCCCCACAGGCCACAACTAAAGGGGACAATGAAGCTCAGAATAATATGCTTCTAGGATTCACTATCTCTGCAGACAAACTTTGACACCTGAGATCATAATCTTCTTCCCATTATTTCTTGTCTGCAGTATGTAATTGGCAAAACCACCAAGGTCTTTTTCTTCAGTCTTCAACTCTCTCCCATTACCACAGCCCAGGCTTTCTTCCTTACACATATCCTTCATCAACACCAGATAGACTCCCACACATCACAGTGCCTCCATTTATGTTTAAGACTGAACTTGGAAGACTTACGGCAGTTTTGATGCGGGCTCTCATCACTGCCATCTCCACAATCATTTGCTCCATTACACAGCTTCCTCTGGCCAATACAACGCCCATTTCCACATAGGAACTGGTCTGGGGCACACTGAGGGGTCCCTGCAATAGAAAAAGCAGAAAATAAGCACGCCACAGCTTACTGATGGAACAATAGTCATGGTGAAGAAAAGGATACAGAACATTTTCTAAGATTTATTACAAACTTTACATATGAGTGCAAATCCATGACTTCCTCTTTCACTGAATTTAGCTCATCTTGCACTCCTTATTGCTTCACATATCTTTATGCTGATTTGGAGGCTTGCAAACTCTCCTCTAGACTGAGGTCAATGTTGCTTTATTGGGAAGTTCAGCTATTTAATTTCTCTCAGAATGACTGGAAGGTCCTGGCTTTGCTCTCTTTGGTTCCAGATTCCACAACCCTACTCAGCATGTGCAAGAGAGGAGTCAGTTCCTCACTTTAATCATCTGATATGTCACCCCAGCATGGCTGTGGATCTTAAACCTGCCTAGGAATGAGCGTCTTGTCCAGCCTAACTGCATTGTGACAGACTTGGAATGAGATTTACATGCGTCCTTGAAATCTGAGCTCAGGCTACAGGATTTCACATGGGCTACGCACTCCAACTTCTGTTGTTGGCAGGGAGACTCTACAGAATTCTTGCAAGTGAAGTAATACTGTTTGTAGGGACTTTGCCAATCTGATTGTTTCTTCAGCAATAACTGCACTGTCCTGGTCTCATTTCTTCTACCTCTTAAACTGACTTGGTCAGTGGTTTCCAAATCATCACCTTCTGATAATCCTAGGAAGACAACAGGACGATACAGTTATCAGCAAAGAAACAATTAGATTGGCAGACTGCCTGTAAGCAGTACGGAAAAGGGTAGTTGTGAGAGTAACAACAAGTACAAATAAGAACTAACAGACACACTAACTGGGAACAAAAAAACCAAATCACACACAGATTCATTTTTCAGAGCACAGGAATGCTTTATATGAAGGATTCTGAAATGTGGACTGCATTTGTCATATCGAACAAAGATCCTTACATCAGCTCATCTCCTAGCATTCTAGGAATCTTCTCACAATGGCCAATAAAAATATAATTCTGCTCTAAATCCAACAGGCGACACAGGATTTTAACTCTTGCTACAGACATTGAGACAGCACGCTATTTCTCTTAGATAAGACAGTACACATTCTCCTTGGAAGCCCTGAGTTAATTTTTACCTGCTGACTGTTACCAGAGACGTCATGCAGAACTGCACAACTAACCTTACAATAACAATAGCTCTACTCAACCACTTTGGGTTTGGTTTGAGGTGGAGCGGTTGAATTTCAGTGGCTCTGGAAGTTTAACTTGGCTTCTCGGTGGCAACTGTTTTTTCAATATCTCTAAACACCTTTGTTATCAGGATGAGGAAATAGGGTTACCTGCTTGTCTTTAAGTACAATTGTTTTTGCAGGATCACTACCATCTCCTGCACACCGGTGCTCATGACAGCTGACCAGTCTAGAGCAGCTGCTCTCAAACGGCTACAAAGTGTGCCTCTCCAGGTCCTCAGAGCTTAGCTGTCCTTGTAGAACACCCACTCTCCCCTTCTCAGCAGGCCCAAAGAAAGGGTATAGTTTCATAAATACCTTGTGTCACCCCTAAATCCATCATTTAAAATACACTGATTCAGAAAGGTCAGTATGCACAGCAGGGCTTTACTCACTGGGATGAATTAATGGACCAGTATATACTATTTCTCAACAAGGCGTACAGACATCTCAAAGAATTTAAGGAAAATAGAAGACTCTAGACATTCCTTGAATCCTACCATAACACTAGGGTCTGTTGAAACCTTCCTCTTCTCCATAACCACTATTGTATAAAAGAATGGCTATATACGAAATGATTACTAGAAAGAGAGACTCCTCAGCAAGTATCTAAGGGGGAAGTTGACACCCTTGCCTCTAAAATAAAGGCTTTATCCTTCACTTCCACAAAACGCCCTTTTTGATTTCACTGTCTGCTAGAATTTCTTGGTAATTTCACAAAGCAACATGAAAGCTACCCAGAACTATCTAGAAGGCATGAGTTAGACATAGTCCATCTGACAAAGGTAGCAACTTTGCACAGTACTACTGTTTCCAAGTCTGAATAGAATCATCTTAGAGCTCTGCAGTAGAATTCATAGTGTAGGGACAGGATAGGAAGATACAGGGATCTGATATTTGATTAGAAAACACCATCACTTAAGTTAGTTTAAGCACACAGACCTGCACCTGTTTGCAGGTAGCCTATAGATCGCATTCTTTGGGAAGGACAGAAACGCTACACTGAACTCAGTGAAGTAATCCAAGAGAGACTTCACTGCCTACCACCTCCAGGATGGAAACACTAGCTACCAGCAGCAAGGCAGCAGGCCAAACCTGTGTTCTCACAGTTCTCCTCATCACTGTTGTCAGAGCAGTCATCTTCCCCATCACAACGCCAGGACAGTCGAACACAGCGCCCTGATCTACAGCGGAACTGGTCAGCTGTGCACATAGATGCAGCTGAGGGACCAAAAAATGAGGATTAGATGAGCAAGAAGGATCAAAATAGACCCACTCCAAAGCTAACAGTCCCAAATACTGTTCTGCATCCGCGGAAACTGAACGCTTCCACCAGTTCCCAGCACTCACTGCAGTTCCTCTCATCTGACTGGTCATCACAGTCGAAGTCTCCATCACACCTCCAGCCAGCGTTAATGCACAAGCCACTGTTGCACATGAACTCTCCAGAGCGACAAGGCTGGTGAGATGCTGCAGAGATGGTGAAGAATATAAAGAGCAAACTCAGACCAACATAACATCCCCAAAGACCCTCAGCACCACCCTTACACTCCACTACTGCAGAACTTGGTCCTCAATACACTCCTCCTGGAAACTGCTTTAATTCCTGTATGCAGAAGTGTACTGACTACACAGTTCCCATCACTATTCTCACTTTCCTGAGGTTAAAAAAAAAGTGCCAGTTTATGTGTGAACAATCAGATTGCTGTCTACACTGCAAACCCTTTCCAGACAATGCAAAATCCTTTTAGGTTTACCACTCAGATGCTTGGACGAGTATATAACCCTACACTAACTTACAGCAGTCTGATTCATCAGACCAGTCTCCACAGTCATCATCACCATCACAGTGGTAGATGTCCAAGATGCAGCGTCCATACGCACACTGGAACTCCTCCAAGCTGCAGGTGGTTGCTGGAACATCTGATGCTAACAAGGGAATCAAAGAAAAAAATGCCTGAGGTGACAGGGCACGATACAGTTTAGATGCAACCTTCACAGTCCAATAACAGATTAGCGAGTATTAAATGGAAAGGTGTTGGAAATTACTAGCAATTGCTGCACAACTCTGTATGACTTGTATTACTGAGAGGAACTTGAATGCTGTTTGTGCTTCACTGAGGGGAAGGTTAAACCTTTATACAAAGACACCCATGCAGACAATCCACTAAACACCGTAAAAAAAAGTATTAAAAAAAATGACATAGGATGTTAGTCTATAAACACTAACTTTCCAAGAGTCTTTAAGTTCTAGAGAAGGAAACAGCTATGAAGAAGGAAGGTTGATGGGAAAGCAACAAAAAGGATACAAGAGCATCACCTTCCGTCTTATGCTTGAGACACTATGTCTTAGTGCCCTCCATAAAGTGTTTAAATTGTTTATTTAACCTTAAAAAGGTAGATACAAAAACACATGGAAAACTAAAAATACCCTTTGGGGTAGCTCTATAGTAAGGATTGAGGCATGTCAGAATGCAACGTTAAAGTATGGAATGATTCCATTAAAATTTTAACAAAAATAAGCATTTGAAGACCAACAGAAGCAAGCAGGTAACAAGGTGCCCAGGTCTGCACCTGACCTTTGAGGATTTCCCCCCTGCCCTTCCTCTCAAGCAGTCGCCAAAACAAACTGCCTTATCAGTAAGGAGCACTGCCAGACAGATGACCCTGAGCAAAGCCCAACAAACGTACAGTCAAGGGTTTTGCCCGCTGTTCTCTGTTCAACGGTACACTATATGAGAAGGGACAAAAAATATTTTGAGTCCCACACAACACAATCTGACTTCTCATACTGTCCAGACAATGAACTGCATGTTTCAGGCATATGAGCCTTCCAATTGAGGAGCTCTGAAAATAAATCTATTAAACAAAAGGGAAAAAAAACACTGACAGTCTGGGAAGTGAACTACACCTGCCTCTCAAACCTGAAGTAGTGGGCACAGCCTTCAGGCATGCAGTAAGAGCTTTAGTTCAGTGAGTATCCAGTGGCTGGATACTAAAATGTGTTAACATATGCCTCACCAAAGCAGCCCAAAAGGAGAGTTTGGGTCTCCTTTAGAAGAAAATTAAGTCAGCGACTTAAATTCTCATGTAGTGTGATTCAGTTATAACACATACACCCCTAAAAGAAACACACAAAAGAAAACATGCACAAAAACAAACAATGTAGTCCCATCTTGTCCTAGATGAATGACAAGCAGGACTGGAGACAAGCAAAAGATGACAACCACATGGAGGAAGATAAGAGAAAAGGAGGCAGCCAAACTGAGCTTCTTAGGGAGTTACTTAAAATGCCTTACAGAGACAACTGCCAGCAAGGACTGGAGAAGCATTCCAGCTTAGGAAAGCAGGGGCACTGGTTCTGGGTGCCCCTCCACTCCCATAAGAGGCTAAGTTGAAACATTTCCCCTTACTTCCTCAGGGCCTATTCATGGCCTGCAGGGAAGTAACAGGCAAGGGAGCAAGAAAGGGATAGGGGGAAAGAAGAGACAGAGAGACAGAGAGACAGAGAGACAGAGAGACAGAGAGACAGAGAGACAGAGAGACAGAGAGACAGAGAGACAGAGAGACAGAGAGAGAGACAGAGAGACAGAGAGAGAGACAGAGAGACAGAGAGACAGAGAGAGGCTGGCTTCCTCTTAGAGCCCTTTCCTGGCTTAGAAATGTTTGCAGCCCCTGGCTCCCTGCCAACTCTCATTATGTGGAGAGATAAAAGACAACTCCTCCATGCATCCACTCCCTCTGCCCTTCAGGAGCTGGCGGCCCCGATCCCCCTCCCGGAACCTTTTGAAGTTTCCTGCTATCTAGAACAAATTCTGCAAAATGCCATTGAGAGCAGGGTGGGGGAAGGGACCACTGCAACTTCCACAGACGCCGACAGTGCTCGCAGACACAGTGAGGAGAGGCAGTGGGGGTTTGGAAGGCACATAACAGACTGCTGTCCCACTTGCTACAAGCCTGTGAAGGTGGAGGAGAAAACAACTGTTGTGGGGTCTCATGGCCCCCCCTCCTCATCAGTCATTTTTCAGACAACGTCCTGCATACAGCATCCGAGTGAAGAGAGGCTGGTCAGGCAGGCAGCCCCTGCAGTGTGCCAGCTGGAGATGTGCAGTCCCTGAGGATGCTGTCAGTGGGCAGAGACCCCCCTGAAATTTCATGCAGGAATCAGAGAAGAGAAAAAAGAACGGAATAGTTTTCTCCCCTCCATCCCTGGCCTCCATCTCCTATAGTTTTCTATAGAGCTGTATTCAGTAAAGCCTAAACCTCCTGCTCCGACTCAAGGTCACACAGCCATGGGAAGGAACACAGAAGCAGCCAGGCACACACGGAGTACGCCTGTGAGGTAAAGCAGCAGATATATCACTTCTCTTATGCCCTCTGGAGTAGGCAACAGCAGGCAGCAGAGCTGCTAGTACAGGCAGGACTAACTTGATTTTGATCTCTGCTGCGGAAAATGTGCCAAACCCCAAGACAGAAGCAGGTCCAAAGGGCTATTTCCTGTGGTTACAAAGCAAGGAGAGCACTTACGGCAATTCTCTTCATCCGAGCCATCCTTGCAGTCTGTGTCACCATCACAGAACCAGTGCTCAGCTATGCAGCTACCATCACTGCAACGAAACTCCTTCTCCGAGCACTTCCTCATATCTGCAGAGACAGTAACGCAAACAAAGCCCTGGCTTTTCTCAGGAAGCAACTGCACCATGCTCCTGAAGCTCCTAGGGCACCCGCAAACAAGACTGATCATTAAACCATACATACCCACGTCATGCAGTGCCTGAGCAAATCCATCACTGTTCATTTAACTGACACAGAGTGCTGGATTCAAAAGGAATCCACAGGACTTCACAACAGCATGTCAAGGAATAAGAGGTCTCAAGTGATTTTTGCCTGGCAGGTAAGCCACACAGCCTGAGATCCCAAGCAGCCAGCCCTGGGAATGGAATATCCCACAAGCCCAGCCCAGACAAGCCAGCTGTGAGCCTTTGCCATGCTCAGGGGATCCTAGAACTGCACAGGCTGGAGTCTGTGCAAGCTCTTTTAAAGCACTGGCAGGGCAGTATTTGCAGGGTCAAATTACTCACCACACTGCTCATCGCTGTTGTCGCCACAGTCATTGTCACCATCACAGTGCCACAGGCTGCGGATGCAGTATCCATTCTGACATGAGAATTCATCCTCCTCACACTCCCGTGGAGCTGCAGGGACACAATGGAGATAAAGTGAAGGCAAGGCAAGAAGATTTACCTTGCACAGCACCAAATCTGTAACATGTTACAAACTAAGGAACAACGTCCTTCAAGGACACCACGATGTTGGAGAGCTGATTTCCCTTCCCCTAACAATACCAGGAGGGCCACTGTGAGATTTCTTGAGTGTCTGTCTTCCACTCCATCTGCAAGTCAACGGTACAGCAGGCTCTAAAACTTGAGAACATGGGTTGCAGGAAGTACCTGGAACAGAGAGATGGAGCCACCCACCTTGTGCTTGTATTCTAAGACAGCCCCAAGCCAGGCTCAAAAGATCCCTGCACAGAAAAAAGGCAATCCAGGCCTCTTTTTAAAGGAATGAACAGGCCCTATCATTACCTAACAAATAATTACTGGCAGAATTACACGTCCACCTTCTTTTCACAAGGCCAAAGCTATCTTCAAAGGAAAGGAAATGTTGGTTGAAAAGGGAGAGAGAGAATTTAAACTTCCTCTTCTGAACACCTCAGTATTTGCAACCTTGTTCCATGCTCTTTGTGAGTCTTCTAAGGAAGCTTGTCTGCAGACCAGTGAGGAAAGGAAAGGGACTGCAAAATTAGCACCTGAGGACCTCAATCCAACAGAAATCCTCCTATGGTTACATCCTAGTCTCCTCTAACCCCCACCAGTCTCTTATTCACAGAACCTTGCCTTCCCCCTTTCACTAGTGTCCAAATCTTTTGATCACACCATTCTCTACTGTTGTCTTACATACGACAGCATTCCAACTTTCTCTGAAAAACAGAACACCAGACAGACCCAGACCTATATACCTTTTCTTCCATGAAAATATTTTAATAGACCAGAAAACTGAGCTTAGTCCTGCGATGCAGAGCATCACAAAGGATGTCAAACCCCTCAACCTTTCTTCCCAGCCCTTTGCCCAAAAGGGTAGGCAAAGATCAGGGGTATACTGATCAAAAAGTGAATTCATTTCCATGCAAGTATTGGACACAGAATACTTTACAGCTAAGAGCTTTATTTTTGCATTTCTTGAGATGTGGTTCCTCCATCAGAGCCACTGTGGAGCACCATGCACACAATTTTTGTAGAATTCAAGGGCTGCAGAGTGATACTTACTAAGCAGCTGTGACCATCTCAACCAGACAGCAAAACAGTTCTGCTCCTACCTGCAGCCTGATACCAGCTTTAGCAACCAATGCAGTTTCAGAGAAGCTGCAGCTCCAGTGCTACACATCGCGCTGGTTCTCTGGCATGTGCTGTCAAGTATGGATCTGACAATTTGTCGTGGAGAGGGAAAATTGTATCCTTGAACACCTTTTGCTAATGGAAGCCAAACACAAAGAACGCCTGTCCCACCACAAAGGGGAAAGGAGGGGGCTGAACTCCAATGATACAGGCAAAATTCCCTCCATTTTAATAATCCGCAGAAGCACAACAGCAGTGCTCACAGCTAGCGGCCTGCCATGGCAGCTCTTCTGAAGATGGCACCTCACACAGCAGCAGACAGTCAGCTTTCAGGATAACCAGTCTCTGTGCGTGCAGCATCCCTACAGCACCTCCCTCTCCTCAGGGAGCCCTCTTGGAAGGCAGAGGATGCTGGGGACAGCCCGGCACCGCAGAGAAGTCAGACAGTGGAACCTGAGGCCACAGGAAGTCAGCCAGACAGGCAGTTCAGCAGGATTTGGCAGGGGTTAGGTGTTTCCACAAACAGAGGAGGACACGAAGAGCTCAGCTCAGGGAACTGCTTCATGGGACATTAACTAGCAAGGCTGCAGGGCATAAACGGTTCTCCAGCTGGATGGAGAAGCATCCCCTCCCCCAGGACACACAGCTGAACAGTAAGCCAGGTGCCAAGGCAGCAGGGCTTACGGACATCAGGTATACACCTCTGTCAAAGGCAAGATACAGCTTATTACAAGCCAAAGGTCTGTTCAGTGCATAAACTCTTAACATTCCTGTAACAAAAAGGGTCAACTTGCCCGGCCACGGCAGGCAGGCACTGCATCCACCCTCTCCCCTCCGAGAGGTGACTTACGGCAGTCCTGTTCATCCGAATCATCCTCACAGTCATTGTCTCCATCGCAGACCCACGACCGGCGGATACACTTCCCGTTGTCACAGTGGAAGTCCAAGGGGGAGCAAGTGGGTAGCACTGCAACAGCAAAGAAACACCTCGTGGAGCTGCAGCTAGCTTCCTTCCTGAAAGCGAAGTTGCTTCCCTCCTGAGGGAGGAGGGCTATACCTCTTAGAAACAAAAGACATAAAATTTCAAGTCACGAGGAAGAACTGCCCCCTCTGATGGGGGGCCAGGGTACGTCCATAGCTTGGCAGTCTCTCCTCCCCAGAGAAGCACTGACCTTTCCACAATAAAGTAGCTGCCACAATTCCCCCACTGAGTTCCTTTTTCCTCTTTCATTCCTGAGACTGCTGTCCTCCTATAACCGCACTTGTTTTACAACAAGCAAAATTACATTATCAACACCTTTCCTGCATGCTTCCCAGTGCAGTCCATCCTGTTTCTATTACACAGCAAGTTCTTTAGAGTGAGAACTATTAGAAGCAATGTTTTTGGGAAGAGGATTTTGCAAGGTACATGCTACAGTGTGTGTTACAACATGGGGACTCTGCCAGCATTTTTGTCTAACAAACCTGCAAGGAGAAGCTTAGAGGCAGGAATCCACTGCTGGGGATAATTTGCTGTACCTCAGCTGTGGGCAACAGAGTCCAAACGCTGCTAAAGGTCTCCATAAGGAATGGAGTAAGCGGGTAGCTGCGGGATGATGCTTGCTTACACAGCAGTCTGCTGGCAATGGAGTGGAACCACAAATCCACTGTATCTGAAGAGGCCTGGAGCCACAAAGCTGGAATTCAAGGGGGAGTCTCAGCCATGTCCTTCCCCCCACAGATGAGAGGAACACTCAACCCCGGGAGGCTCATGCTTTTAAGTGCTGCCAGCTGTGGTAAGGAAGGGGCTGCACAAGACTGTTCCCGACAGGTGTGTGCTCCAAAGAACAACATTCACTCAGCGATGCGAAGGAGCGAGGGCTGGTGAGGCTAGTGCCTGAAATCCTTTCATCCCAGCCCAGCTTGCCGACAGCATCTCCCATCTGTTACCAGGCGGGCCAGCCTTCTTCTGCTATGCTGCTACTTTTTCCCTTGCTAACGCTATCCTGGAGGTGGGAACGTGAGGGGAGGGAGATGGACAAAAGAAGAAGGTGAAGACAGCAGCCACACACACACAAGGTGGAGGATTTAACAAGGAGAACAAATAGTCACATTTTCAGCTTTTCCAGCTTCCTCAACCCTTCATATCCCCTTGGCTCAGGACTGCTGCCAATGTCCTGTGAAAGCAGCATGGATTACACTATACAGAATCATTCACTGCTCTCTGTAGCAAGTCCTTCAACACTTCTCATCAAGAGCCTGTCCTAAAAGCCTCTCACCCTAAGAATACACAAATGCAGTTAAATTCAGACTTGCCCTAACATGTCTTTTCCTAACCACAAACTCAGATCATCTTCTCAGCCGTTCCTTCAGTATGGGAGGCGTAGGCATCTCTGTATCTGAGAGGACATCACTGCAGACATCACTACTCTCAATGCTAAACCCTGCACTAGATGACAAAACACAGAATCTAACACTGGCCCTTGGGAAAAGGTTCTTCCCATCATGTCCAGGATGCCCCACGCAGATACATGTCCAGGTCAGATCCAGGTACTTCTAGGCCCCAGAGAGGTACGAAGGAGAGGGAAGCATGCAAATCTGTATTTTCACCCCACAGGCTTGACAGCACCCTGGTCTTCTAATGGCCAACCCATTTCCTTACATTGCGCTTTCAATGAGCGGCTGCATCAAAATAGAGAGGAAGTTTCCCCTTCTTCCCCAGAGCAGGCAGAAGGGGAAAACACTCTAGTTCCCAAACTCCGCTTCCAAACAAAACCAAGACAGATTTTTGGATTAAAAATGTTGACCCCACAGATCAGTCCTCTCTCCTCCAAGCACAACTTCCGTAAGTTGCACGCTGAGCAAACCTTCCCCGGCCTCAGCTGCAGTTTCAGGACTAAGATCATCCCCCCAGCATATGCTTTGCTGTCCGCTCTCCCCAGTCCCAGCGCGACTAATCACCAAAGGACTGCACAGGAGCCACCTGGAAGGGAATTTGCATGCTGACTCTCCAGGGGAGAATTCTTCAGGCTCCCAGAGGGGTATGCCGTTAGTGCTGGTTCAGAGCCCATACCATTATCCCACTGAACTGCTCTATCGCTTCATGAGGTAATGATACAAAATGAAAATCCACCCCTACAGGGAGCAGTTCAGCCGATTTCATACTCCCTCTAAATATAAAAATTGAGCTTCAAGCACAAGGGAGGGGGAGCAGGGGGAAGAGGGCGAAACACAAACTGCCACATACAAAGGAAGACCTAATTCCCACCCCAGCAGACAGCAAGCATATGCCAGCCCAGACAACACCAGGGGGGAGATAAATCCCCTTCTACAGGAGCTGTCCTTTAAAAGAGAAAGAAAAAACACAAACCCACTTAAGACAAAAAACACTAATGAATGAAGGCTGATGTCTCACAGAGCAGAGGAACTGCCAATGGGATCGGGGCAGGGACCTACGTAAACTCGTAACCTGAATCTAATAATGGTCAGAAACAGATGCTTCGAGGGAAAATGCAAGAGAATCTGGGAGCAGTTTTCACACAGGGGCAGTCTCTTCCTAACCCCCTCTTCCCAGCTCTGCCTTCCCAATCCACGATCCCTTCTCCCCATTAAAAAGCAATCTGCCTACACAGAAAAATTCCTGTGTTTCCTTCTATTCGTTCTGAACACACCAGGCTTCAGTTCCACTGTATAGCCCTTTGCTCTAGGGTTGTTACTACTCAGCCCTTCTGTTGGTCATTTATTACTTCATATTTTGATGAGTTTTATTCCTATGGAGTTAAAGCTGAGGGCATATCACTAGCCCAGAGTTAATGTTTAGTATTGTTGTAAATATATCCAAAGTGTTTGGAAATTTGAAGTTAAGAGGAAATTCAAAAGTTAAGAGGTCACACTTAGGACCTTCAAACAGCCTCCACTATATTTTGTCCTGACATCATGGAGCAGCTATACAATTTGGGAAGTGTATTGCTTTAACTCATACAACTCCTTTTAAAAGCCACACTTCCACGGTCAGAAGAGTACATGGCAATACAAATGAAGCAGTAGGAGCTCCTTTCACTGCCAGAGATGGAGCAAGACCTCTCTGGACAAGCTGGACTTGCATCTAGAAGACTGGAAACAGAAGTCCTATGTTCTTTTCCCAGATTTGTATTGATGCTTGCATGACTGCGGGACAGTTCTGTCTCTTTAGCCCTACTTCCCCAACCTGTAAAATGAAGGATATTTACTGCTTCCTAAGAAAGCTGCAAGTCCTTCATAGGCACTGCTTCCACTGATGAGAAAATAATGGCAGATTGCACTAACATGCTTTCATCACTACTCATAGCAGGATTAGATAATACAACAGTAAACACAGTTAAGCCTCACCCCCACACACTTTCCTGTTCAATTCCAGCTTGATCTCCCCATATCTGTGCATAGAAACAGTATTTTCCTAAAAGAGATGAGCAAGTCCTACAATGGAGCTGAAGACAGCAAATGCCCAGACAGACACTAACCCAACTCCCCAGGCAGAGCAGAAAGGCAGGATGGGGAACAAGCCCAAGGAAGGGGAGCCAGTGGGAAGAACCAGCTTGGGCAGCAACAGCCGAAGTGAGCACATCTGTCAACTGACAGCAAGTAACACAAAAAGGTCTTTGAACTTCCAAACATTTCCCTGAGCTCATCCCTCTGCATGGTCACACTGGACATCATCCAAGGTTTTAGCAAAGCTAAATCTATCGTAAGCCTGCTATTCCTCCCCCTCTCCCAACTCCTATTACACAGGGTGCATTTTTATGGTCGAGCAGAAGGGGAAGGGGGAGGGTGGGGGAAAAGGGAAGTTTACAAGGTGAAACGTAGGCTGAATCACGTCCCACTTTCCTTTGAACACTTTATCCCTGTTGCCTGTGGTGAGCAGGTTGCTTTGTACCCAAGGACAGCAAGCAACTGGTGTTCAGACCTCCGGAGCGCAGCAATTCGAAAAATACTGGTTGTTTAACTAGACAAAGTCTCAGTCATGTGAAGAATGAGAAGGTGATTTAAAAAATAAATACAAACAAAAAAACCTCATGCTACCTATGTTAGAGACAATTGCAGTCTGACCCCAGCTATGTCCACACTCCTGCATGCGTGTGAGCACATATATACACAGAAACACAGATCTGTTTGCTGAGATCTGTAGCACAGCGGGTAGTAAGCCCAGAAACAAGAATAAAGGATGTTAGTCTACTCTCAGGAAGAACTAGGAGACACTGCATTTTACTAACTACAGTTTGGGAAATCTAGTTCCAGCATAACATAAAATGTTTCCAATCGCGCTGCTGAACTGTATTTAAGGATGTTACTGGTCAAAAGAAAAAAAAAAATTAACAGAGTATCAGCACCCAATCTTTCACAGCCCTTTGATCACAAGCGCTCTGCCTGAGGGGGCACTGGATTAATTCTGATGCCTTTTAAAGGAAACACACATACTCCAAGACCAGTAAAATGATGAAGTATGGTTGCAGAGATGGAACTGGTGTCTTTTCAAGAGAAGCTTGAACTTGTCAAGAGTTCCTAATTAGTAAAATTTGAAGTTCAGAAGCGACACTTCACCAGAGCCCTTGCATCTGAGCTCAAGACTGGTGATTAAGTCAAGGGCAGAGGGAAACTGATTCTTTTAAAGTTTCCATTAATTTTAGTAAAAGACCTGTGAGATTTTTATCCTCACATCATCTAAAAAAATTTTGTTGTGAGACTGATAATTAGGCTATGCTGATAGCCTTGCTTCTGGAGTGGAAGAAACCCTCTCCTGGGCTTGAATGAGCTGTAGCTCAACAGGAATTCCCTGCATTTATTTCCCAGTGAGATGGGAACAACAGATCACTTTCAGTAAGCTTTAAGGTGCAAGGAGCAAATTCTTCTTCAGTCCCTTTAAATGAAAAGTATTGTACAACAGTGCATGGAGCTAAGCAAGCAAGTCTGCGTCCCAAGGTGCTACACATTTACAAGCTGATCAGGTATGATACAGATCCAAAATTCAGAGTAAGAAGGATCTGCTGGGGTTACAAGGGGATTTGGTGTATCTTAGGAGAAACAGAACTATTTATCAGTCTTCAGGCCAAGTTTACTCAGTTGTCCTTTCACCCTTGCCACAGGAAGTAAGACTCATTCACACCATGCTGAACTTCAAAGCACACGCAGGAGGGCAGAATGAAAACCATTCCTCCGCTTGCATACGGCTTTCGTTAGGGACAGGCCAAAGTAGTGTCTGTTGGCACAAGACAGGAAGGCAGCCGAGCTACTCTGTGCATGTGCAGCAAGGGCTTCCAAGCCAGACACTCTCAGCAAGCCAGAGAGCTGACACCAGAGAAAGTCTATGAAGCTGGCACGACAGCTGGGAGGTTGCTTATTGCTGTTATTACTACAACACTCCAGCTTGTAAATAGGATCCAGAGCAGGAAGCAAACATGTCAGGGAATAATTGTCTCCCATTACAGCAGGGCTTCAGATTTGCAAGAAAAAGAGTTCCTGACACAGCCAGGTAAACAGAGGCAGGGCTCTCCCAAAAACGATGGGAAAATACCTATGAGAGGCAGACATTCCAAGGACACCAATACAAGTGGAAAATGTCTGAGGTGTGCAGAAGGGGTAAAAGTTCAGGAAGAACTTTGTGCAACTGACTCAAAAAGTGGGATATTGTTTCATAGTTTGTAACAGAGCACTAAAAAAAAAAAAACAAAAAACACCACACCAAATCCCAAGCCCAAAACACACCACATTAAACCAAAAATCTCTATCAAAAGGAAGAAATATTCCCTGTGTCTGCTCCTGTTTTTCATAGCTGCAACTCCTCTCAAGTATCTTGACGTTTTCTTTAAAAAAAAAAACCCACAGTGTGTTTTAAATTATCTGTCATTCTTTAATTGACATGATAGGTTGCCAGTTCAAGGCTATAAAATTGCATTAAGACAGAGTTCAGTAAAGTCCAATCAACTGCTCAAGCATATGCAGTGCTACAGAGACACAAATGCAAGACTTGCTTAGGTAATTTTCTCCTTTCCCCTCACCCCGCGTTTCGCTGTCTTACTTTATTAGGAGTCCAGCAGTCCAATGTCTTCCTATTCTCCTCTACCTTTCCCAAGAAAATAGACAGAACTCTCTCAGGAACTCATTCTTGTCGTTGTATTGGCTTACAGTATATATATGACTCAACTGAAGGAAAAGTACACCTTAAAACAAGCATGGTTGCAGTTTCATTTCTCTGGAAAGTTAGGACATTCACAGGAGAAAAAAGAAAATCCTGTAACTCTGTAAAACTACGTTGCAGCAGACCAGTGAAAATGTGGGATTCCTTACAATCGCTTCTGTTCACTCTTCTGATCAGAGGCATCTACTTGATCATATTATAATTCCTGTCTTTAAAACTCAGCTCTGTAGTTCCGTACATTGCTGAAAAAGAATCCCGACAGCTTTAGCATCTCAGAAGAGCCCACGTAAGTGGTTGCACAGACTCAGGTTCATGAGTCGGAACAAATGACTGGGCTCACCCCAGCACGAAGACTAGCCCCATGGTTTTTGAGGAATCTCGCTAATTTTTTAACTAGGACTTTAATATATCTGGGGCCTCATCAGGACAACCCAAACTTACAGCTCAGTATTTGTATTAAAAAGAAATCTGCCACTTTCAGATCTGGTATAAGCCAATAAACAAATCAAGTTCAAAACCGAGTTGTTGTCCAAAATTGCACTCCAACCAGTATACCGTACGCATGTCACAGACAGATGGCCATGGAAGGAAAGAAAATCTGTGAACTGACTGTTCTCTTGTACTATGTGCAAGGATCAGTGCTGATTTGTGAGAAGCTTAAATTGATTTAAAGTTCGAGCTGCTGTTCTAAGGGGCTCATATCCCACCCCTGCTCTTGCACTCCTGCTGCCTTCTTTATGCTTGGCACAGTCAGAAAACAGATCAAATGAGTACACTATCACAAGACTCCTGTATGCCAAGCAAGAGAGGGATTTAGCAAGCAATCTGCTCTAGCAAAAAGTTTCAGTGCCATACTAGCTAAGCAAGATAGAAAATAGCACAGACAACTACCACGAACCTACACTGCAGAGTTGATCTAGTTCTTACAAGCTAACAATAATATCACATACCTGGACTCATAACGAGTAGCTACTCAGAGCAAGATTCAGCAGGCTTCATGGAGTAAGTGTTCCTAGGGCCCCTCCACTGCAACCTGACGTGTGTGCTGAAGTCATGCACTTAACATTTCTTAGGAATACTTATCCCCATTGCTTAACTTCTATTTTTGTTTTCTTCTTTCCATTAAATTGCAGTCAGAGTACTTCTGGCTGTCAGATAAAAAAGTTCTCCTCTTTGTATTTATTCTACTACAACACAATATTTAAAAAGGCAGCTCATATTCTAGTCCTTTTACTTGAGTCACTTTCCTACACTGTATAAATGCAGCTCTTTATCTCTTCTCCCACCTTGTCAAATCTACTGTCCTTCTCTGCATACGCCAGCTTACCTCTCTCACTAAATTGCAGAGACCTACAGCACAAGCCATATTCCAAATGAGACATTTAAACATTCTCATTTTACATATTCTGTTTTCTAAACAGCTCCCTTTGCTTCAGTCTTTTTCCTCCCTTTGCCTTGTTAGAAACTGTAAATTAAAGAAGGCAGAAGTCAAACCCAGTTCCTACATTCTCTGCCTCACTTGGCTGTCTGCCTATACTTTATGTACTTCCCAATATCCAGTGCCCAAGAGTATCAGCAGATTGATCACAGTTCACTACTACTCCCCAGTTTGCACAGCTTCCATTCAGATCCATACAGGCTGGATTTCCTTAATATATTAGGAATATGCCATAACCGCAGCTTTACTGTGCGAGACCAATAGGTTCCTCTTGCCCAGGACTCAGAGAGAGACATGATGCAACAACAGCAGATGCCAAAAGAAGAGTGTAAGAATATTGCATGCAAGTAAATGTTCTTCCTCAGAAGGCAAAACTGCCTCTATTTGTGATACATACTTCCCAAACCTTCCAAAGACTTCCAAAGGTGGCATATTCACCTTTAACAGCTCTCAATGGATTTTACATCCATAAACTTGTCAGATTGCTTCTGAGAATGTTTGAAACTTCAGAATCAATGTTTTGTAGTAAGGAGATCCACAGCTTAAGTATACATTGTATGAACAAGCAAATCTTGTTAGCTTTGAACCATCTCCTGCTAGGTCCTATGCAGGGTCTTATCCTTCCTGCCCCCAAATTCTACCACGCCTGCTTAGCTTCAAAAACCTTTGGTACTGGATTTTGTTGAAGTACAAAGTAGACCTTATCAACAAGTATCTCTTGTCTAAATTGTTACTGATTCTTTCTCAGTGTTTTAGATTTGCGAAGCATGACTTCCCTGTACAAACACAGCCCACTGCCACCCCCAAACCAAAACAGCACACCACCACCACCCCAAACAAAAACCCCAATCCCTCCTTGCAAAAACCCACCAAAAGAAAAAAAAAAAAAAAATCTTCCTCTGTGCTAAGGAAGAAGCCAGCAAAACCAGTTTAGTTACTGGATATGCCTGACCTCCCCAAGCCCCTTATCCGCGCTCAACTTCTGTTTCAGCCTGTGCTGTTGACTACAGCCTCCTCTCTCATGCTCTTTTGAGATTTCAGTACTATTTCTTCAGTTCCCAGATCTTCATCTCCTCTTTTTTGAGCATGGCAAGTTATAAAATTTCCACTGTTCTTCACTGGATGCAAACATGCAGTTTTCCTCCTACTTTCTTTCATTTCTCCAGTTAAGGTCGCTTCCTTGCCCAATAACCCTTTCACTCATCACCCTTAAACTAATCACTGATCACATCAGTTTTCATGTAATCTATTTTTCAAAACCTCATTTCTCACCCATGGTCTTCCACATCGCTTGCTATTTGTCAAATTGTAAGAAACAAGTAGTAAGGAGGAAACAAATTTTCACAAAGCTGGGTTGAAATCTCCCACGCTTCAGGAAGAAGATATTATCCAAAACAATATTTCAAAGATGAAGAAAGCTCCTTTCCTTACAGCAGTCAACAGTGGAAACCAGGGAAGGCTAGAGAAACATCCAACAGAGGAAGATAAATTCCTCAATCACTTTCATTGACAGGAGCCTTAAACCTTCAGCTCTAGGGAAACTTTCAGGAAAGGAGTTCCGTGAAACTGCACCTTTTTTTCCACCCTTCAATTCTACCAGAGTTTGTGGAATCCAAAGAGATGAGGTAAGAAAGCAACTTAATTGTGGCTCCAGGGAAAGAGGTTTTCTCTATTCATCCATACAGTGTTAAACCCACTGAGAGTGACACTTCTTATCAGTTCTCACCTGGCTGGGCTCAGCTACACAGATGCTCACACCATGCAGATACACAGTAGCTGCAAGGTAACTTCTCTCAGCAGATCCCAAGACCAACCAATGTCGATTACAGTGCTTACCTCTCCCTTCCTTCAAACAGCAGCCAGAACAGAAACCAGAATGTTACTTAAGAGGGCAGACAACCCTCACTACATTTCTTCACACTGCTTATTTATTTTCCATTAATATTTATAGCATAAACATATAATTTAATTCACAGCGCTTTTGCAAGGGTGTGGAAAAAAGAGGTACTTCTCTCTAAAAAACATTCACATCCAACAGCCATCTAAAACCAGCTGCAAAAGGCAGAGTTGGGCTTTCAGTGTACTTTATGTCAGTGGACACTGGCTGTTAGATTGTAAGTACTGAAGTCAGTCAGAAGTATGTCATCTGCAGTCTTAAACATTAGTCAAACAAAAACTAGGATGTGCCTATAAAACTGAGAAGCATCTGCAGAGAAAAAGTTAAGACATTTAGTTTTCACAAGCACAAGTCAGGAATAGTATTCTTACTGCAACCATCTTCATCACTGTGGTCCCCACAGTCATTGTCTCCATCACACTGCCACTGAGCAGGGATGCATGTGCATTCCCCAAAAGCACTGACAGCACATGTAAAATGATTACGTCCACAGGAGCATTCGGTGCTGCTTGTAACACCTGTAAAGGAACAAAGAAAAAAAGATATTTTGAAGACATCCATCTATTTTAGGGTAAATGCATTAAATACAAAGTGACATCAGAATTTTTCTCCATGTACACACTACATGTATGAACACATACTCTACTGTAAAGAAAAACATCCACCACCCCCTTGCACTGTTGAAATAGGAGATCAAGTACTATGCACAGTTTCCTGGAACGTGGCTATTTGAACGCAACAGCAAATAGCAACCTACCAAAAAGAGATTCGGGAATCAGCTGAAAAATAACTCCGCACTGGTCACAATCAAATCCAAGGTTATCACAGGTATCAGAAGACCCTTTTCATTTTACAAACTCTGTCTTCTCCTACAACACAGTGCTGCTGCTCCACGTAGTTCAGACACCACAACAGAAGGGACAGAAAGACTCTACTTCAGAGGGTTACCTGGGGTCTTCTCCAGACCCTGAACTGTTCAGATCCAAACCTTTTACATGGCACTGCTTTAGACATTTCAGACTCCAGTGAAAGAAAAAAAAAAAAATTAAGACATCCTTTCTTACTTATCTGTAGGGATTAAACAGTGACATTATCCTATGCATAACTGACATTTATGAAAGCAAGAGAAGAGGATTTTTAACTCTACAAACTGACCAAAAGAAAATGCAGTCCAAATGCCAATACATAATCTGGTAAGAACCTTTTTTTTCCAGCCTTAAAGTTAGCTTAATGAGCTGCTAACCCTTTTCTCCCCTCTCCCAGCTGCAGAACAATAGTCTGCACAACTCTTGACTCTTACTTCTGTGCAAATGCAACTATTTAGGATATCATCCCACAAACTCTCTTAATAAATCTTTGCCTTAAGAAAGAACAGGCTGTAGCCCACCTCTCACAAAGCAAAAGGTCGTGCCTGAACTTCTGTCTGATGTTATCTTGACAATCTATATAATCAATATCACTGTTAAACAAATGATTATTCTATCAATCAACAACCCCCTCAGGCTAGTCTGTGACTGGATTCTTTTTGCATGGTCCCTTCTTTCTGCAATTCAAACAGTCCTAGAGCTCTCAGATTAAACAGTAGATCATAAGTAGAGCAGTACAGAGGGATACCTGCCCCAAGTGGTAGTTATATACATCCTGAACTATTTGCAGACTTTTTGATCTCATTTGTCATATCTAATGTATCCATGATGAACCATGAGCTGTTGCAACCTAACTAAAAAAAAATAAAAAGGAAGAAAGCAGTCTCTTAATTTCCTTATTCTCCATTCTAATTGGGAAAAGCAGTATCTGCTAAATTTCATGTAACTATTCTGCAACTCTGTCAATAGCAGAATTCCCTCCAGCAACAGCATCCACTTGTGAAAGTTTAGCTAAGATTTAAGTTTAGAGAGGACACACTTCTTCCTTGAGGAAGAATTCCATGATAAGTTTCTTCTGCAAGAAAACTGGCTGAGGAGGTTTCCGCCAGCTTCTGCTGCCTGGTCCCAACTGCTACCTGGCAGGTTGCAAGGCCTTGCCACAAACTATTTTCCAAGCACATCCACAAGCTGCTGAATTGGGCCAATCAAACTGGCTGCCAGATCTCCCTTCACAGACTGCCATGGGTGTAAAATCCTTTCTTTCCCCCATCTCAGCTACAAGTTATATTTAAAAGGTTTAGTAGAAAACATACATCTCAAGGTATTACTGTATACGTTAGAGAACGCAGCCAGAATCTGGTGTAACAAAAGGATAGAGGCAGGAAGAATACAAGGTGAATAATGAACAGAAAGAAGGAAAAGCAAATGAAAGAGGGCAGAGTGGTCACATCCTCAAAGGATTTACCAGGCATGGCCAGGGCAAAGGCTGACTCCAAAAGACAGTAAGTAGGTGATGTAGAGTCAGAAGGCAAAAAAAGCAGTACAGACATCTCTAAGGAAAAGCAATGCATCGTCTATGCAATATATCTGACTACTAAACACAAGGAAATTCAGAAGAACCACAAACCTCCCCAAAAATCAAACAGGTTTCTTCAAACTGGCAGCACAGTAAATTCAGGACAAATCACCTTCTTCTGTTGCCTACCACTATTTCAAAAGGCAGAACTAGCTGTATATTGTATCCAAGGTAGCTGCTGTTTACATCACCTTTTCCAAAGCAATTTTTCTAGCACTATCCTCAACAGGACCCCAAAACATTTGTCCCAGCTACTTTAAGCTCCAACAGCCCTTCCTTCCTGTTGGAGTACAGCAAGATGATGATTCATCATCCTCACTATCCCCAGAAAAAGACAAATACGAAAGTGCTAGTGACTGGCTCTATATTGCTCAGGCTCCATCATGTCTTAGGGTAGCTTCACCAACAGGAAAGGATCAAACATCAAGGCAACCAACTCAGACTAGGGGAATGTATTTAATAGTTTATTTCTGGATAAGCACAAATGAGAGAGTTGGGGAATAAAGTAAAAGCAAACTATTTTAGCTGCTGAACGACAGCATGGAGGTACAGCTCTGCAACAGCAGAGAAAGCATCAGTGTAGCTGTCCCAGTCTGCAAACAGCAACTTCATCTGCCGTATTGTCAAACACAGGTATCCTGAAAAGCTGCAACTAACATCACTTTATATACATATACACACACATGTACTAAATCTGTTCTTCCCACCTCAGTAAATATGCTATGTTCAATCATCTCTGGTTTGTGTTTTTACCACGCTACAGAAACTGTTGGAAGCTGAAGGATACATTACGACCCAGATACCAACACTCTCTCATAAGCACTAGCCTATATCTGTAGTACCATTACGTAAGCATACTTTGCCTAACTGGTTCAAATTATGACCTTTGTGAGCCTCATGCTTTGTGATTTGTGACTTTTAGGGTAACTAACTTTCTAGTCATTATAATGCTGCATTTTATCAACCACAATTTACCCTAGTCTTACACTTGGTCAGGTAGAGCACATTATTTTTGGAGAGCACGCTAATTTCAAGTTATAAACAAAATCAGAAGAATCAATCCTGGATGGCTAATCTTTATCCAGTAAAAAAAACTGAACAAAACGTGGGACCCCTTGCAGACAGCAGAAATTTTCTCAGTGATTTCAGTGTGGATAGTATTTCACCTTTGGTGTCCCATGATTATTTCCCAGAGCTCAAAGCTCCAGTAACACTGCCCTGTAACTGTATCTGTAACAGTAGAGGGCCAGGAAGGATAAAGACGAGAAGCGTGCTCTCTCCAGCTCTCTCAAAAGACAAGCGGAAATAGTGCATTTGGTGTGAGAAGCCTCAGTGGAAGAAGTACTCTAACGTTGAGCTCTCATTGAACATAGGGAGAGTGAGACAGAAGACTAACCAAGCACGCATTAGGGTGGAACATAAACCTCCAGTGTCATGTTTCAATCCCAGTTAGTCAGGGGTCCAGGAACAGGACGGAAGTCAGCACTCGCTGTTCAGGCAACTGGACCAACAATCAAAGCAGACATATCTACTTACACTTCTGCACATTCTTCTGGAGCAGGAACAATGTGAGGTACCTCTGGGCTGAGCCATGAAAAGTTTTAGGAAAAACATTTGTCATCACATTGCAGGCTTGGACTTTTTACCAACCCTCTATATTCAAAAATCATTTCACTTATGCCAGAGGCAAAAACCTGACATATTTTAACAATGCAATACATACAAAACAATACACAAAAGTTAAAACAGAGGTTATCACCAGGTACTGAGCTGACATCATTCAACTTCCCCGTCCTCTCTTGATACCTCATGTGACCACCACACAAGTTTACTACACTCTCACTTGCCCATGGGTACAAGCAACCAAAAAAGAAAAAAATCATCTTCACTGTCTGTAGTTTGCTTCCCTCCAGATGCGACAGAAGCAGGGTCCAACAACCAGTTTTCATAACACAACGTTATACAAACAGCCTCCAGATTTTAAAAACAGGAAGTCAGTCTAAACACAGGCCTCATATTTAACATCTGCCATCACCTTAAATTTAGCATGGTATGCTCAGTTTCTTCAGATTCCTTCCAAATACGCTCCCCATCTTCATGTTTATCTGACAAATGAAACACCTCCTGAGGGAGGGTGGGGTTGTTCCTCCCCCTAGAAAAGATAGTTAGGATCTTTGTAATTTTATGTCTAAAGTTGGAAAAACAGTTACGTCATTCCTGGCTGAAAAGCAAAAGTCAATAATCATCCTGTTGTTTCTGCACATCTTTTTTTTGGGGGGGTGGGCCGGGTTGCTTAAACCATGAGTTATTACTCTGCTCCCTCCTCCCCCCATTAGGCCAAATAAAATAGCCCATAATGAAAAACCTAATATACAAAGCTCCGTTTTGCTGATGAGGTCACTTGCAACCCTCAGAGCCATTACATAATAGCCCTGTATTTGCCACAGGTTCACAGAAACATTGACATTACAAAGGAAGCTTAAGTAGACATAGTAATTACCAAACTGAACTCTGTAGCCTTTGTTTTCTTAGGGACAGCAGATTTCTAGGGGAGAGTGAAAACACTGTTTAAATCCTGATGCTATGCTTCATTCCAAAAGGAGAGATACCCATTTATTCTCAGTAAAAAACAATGACAGATAGAAGCTCTTACCACTATTTTGTAGCAACTCAACCTTCTACAGGCTGTTGCTTCAATATGGAATCATGTAACAGCCCGGGATGGAAGGAAGCTTGAAAGACCACCTGGTCCAACCTTTTGTGCGAAAAGGAGCGTAGATGAGATTATCTACCACCCTGTCCAGTCGCATCTTGAAAACCTGCAGCAATGGGGACTCTACCACATCCCTGGGGAGGCAGTACCAGCGAATGATTGTTCTTACTGCAAGAAGTTTCTTTCTTATGTTGAGATGAACATGTCCCTGCTCTTTAAGGTCCATCAGCTCTACCAGGCCCTGGCAGCTTTGTAGCAACAGCAGGATTATCTCACAGTCCCCTAATGCAGATGAAGTTTCCTCAAATGAATGTTGACCAAGAATACTGCATGAACAACTGCCAAAGATCCTGGCATCTGTGGTCAACATCATGCTGCCTTTCCACTTTTTCTTTCTTTGCAGGTACCAACAACTGACTATATAAGCGACTCTTCCACTCCACACCACTGTTAGTTGCATCTTTTCCCCGTCATCCTAACCATTCTTACCATTACGCTTTAAAGTAGTATTAAATTCACAGCCATCAGTTTGCTTGCACCATCCTGCAGTTCTGCATGTACCTGTAACACAGGGTAGCATAGCTAACCACGGCCAAGTATCTATTTAGCTGTTCTATACCACAAGAAAAATAGCACCAACAGGTTTAGGAAACCCAGAACTCACAAAATATTTGGCACGCTTTACAGTAGCAGACTGTTCAGTTCAGAATCAGGATCCTCTGGAAAGAGTAATCACTCTTTTGGTCCAGGACTGAGTAACATACAGATCTGGGTTCCTTCACATCCATGGATGGGCGTCTAACTCCACATTTCATGGCCTACAGAAGGCCTTCAGTGGAAGGCAGAGATCTTTCTGCAACCTCATTACTACAAGAGACACAACCAAAAAGATGACAGTACTAACTTTTACAATTTTAATCCTACCGTATAAAAATCTCTGGCAGAGGACAGAAGTTATAAGAGGATACTGAATGGATGTGCATCAAACAGCTGCACTTCAATTCTTATTTCTGTATTTTAAGAACCCATGAGCATCTGATTGTTTATTCAGGGTTAAAATTAGTGAATTCTGTAGCATAGCCTTTAAGACTCTTTAACACCTTGCTCACCTGTTGCTAGAAGGCCTGTGTCTGAGACCATTTTCTCTTTGCCCACTTCCAGGCCAGGCTCAGTTCTGCATTCCCATCACATACACACCTTGATGAGGGCAGACCTGGGACATTTCAGGTGGCCTTGAACATAGTTCAGTTCATACATTTTCCTTTTTCACCTAGCACTTTGCTGAGTGTCTCTATAGCAAGGCAGCTCAGCTTCCTTTCCTTGCCTATCTTGAGGGGAAAGTAAAAATTTTGGATTCCTCTCTCTTACCCAAATAGCAGTTTCCATTGAAGGAAAGTACAGTTAATCCAGCTTTAGAAGAGGGATTTGCTGACCATTGTTTAAGCCCAGAGCTCTGCTGGCAGACACAGCAAAGACAACATTACAGCACAACAGCATGATGTCAGAAGGGGCACCACACACTGATAAAATCCAACAGAGGTTTGTGTTTTGTTTTGGTTTTTTTTTTACTCCCATTATGGAAGTATTTGAAGCAGTTCTGACCGGGTACCCACATGGTGTCCAAGTAGTTGATGCCTGCCTAGCGTAAAATTCACCTCACTAGGAAGAACAACCTAGAAGTTTTCAAAGCTTTAAACAGAACCTCTATGGTTTTGTTTGAGGAAGAATGTGACAGTGGCAAGGTTAAAAAAAAAAAAAAGAAGCAAAAACAAAAAAAAAACAAAAAACCATACCACCCCACAAACCCACAACCAACAAAACCACACCAACCAGAGAAAAGAGGTCAAAGATGTTACAGCTTTTGGTAATTGAGTATTGTGCCTACTTTGGCAGTCTCCAAGTGAGGATGAAAGTTTCTGAGGCTTAGAGGTTCCCCTCTCAATTTGCAAAAGCAGGGATACCTCAATTCTGAACAAGCTGTTTCTCAATTAAATACATGGCTGAACAAAGTTCTAGGGAGAGGCACACTGTCAAGCACAACCACCTTTCAGTTCTCATATTAAACTGCACAACTATGCAGGTTAGACCTGAAAAATATTACACTCAATATGACCACAAGGAATCAGATGCATAAGGAAGAAAAATTCCACAGGGCATCTGCTAATTAGGACCTAAAGAAAGTAAGGGGTGCAACAAAAGTGCAAACTGAGTTAGTGTTTCGTGCCATGGGTGTATGCACGAGGTAGAGTGAGACTGGAACAGAAGCCATATTTTCAGAAACACCACATGGGTCCAGAGACACAAGGCCTTTACAAACATGTTTGAGTCTCTGACGCCCAATTCTAATCCCCCAGAAGTAAATACTAGCAACCCCACTGAAAACCTTACCCTGTACCCAAGGAACAGGAAAGCATTTATAGAAACAACTACTGAAAAAGAAATAGTGAAGAAGGATTTGACTTGAACATAAAAAGATTCAAGAATCAAGAAACTATTGTTACAGTTCCTTCTCCCAAATCTTTCAAGTTATAAATGAACACCTTTCCATAAATAATGTGACTATCATCGAGGTCTCTAGATACTCGTCCTAACTCTATCCATATCTTCTGCAGCGTTTGACAAAATTACTTCTCCCTCTCTAGAAGTGGGGATACTGCTATTACATCAGCAGAGCATATTAAGATTTAATGTTTAATGTGTTTCTATATATTGAGAGTCTTTGAACAGAAGGTGCAGCTAAAGCAACAGCACTATTGCCATGAAATCCTAGTCTAAACTAATTCAAATTGGCTGCGCTACCAGCACACACAGATCAAAAAAATCAGCTGAAGGACCATAAACAAAAGATAATGAGAAATGGCAGCAAGTCAAGCTGCAGGGGGTAGAGATGGCTAGTAGGTATCATAGGGATCAGCATTAGATCCAGTCCTATTAAGTAACTTAATTAATGATCTGGAAAAGAGAAGTATCACAGAATCACAGAATAGTAGGGGTTGGAAGGGACCTCTGTGGGTCATCTAGTCTAGTTCTGGCTGGTTCTGGCCGAGACGTAGTGCCCAAAAGTAACCAGTCCTTCATTATAATACATTATAAAGTATCACGCTAAAGGAGCCTGCAAATGATACCAAAATAGGAACATTCTTCTACAAACACCACAGGAAGAAAAGAAACAATATAGAAGTGACCTTAAAAGATGAGAATTATGACCAGGAAAATTAAGATTCAACCTTTAAAATTTTTTTTTTTTTTTGAAGCAGTGCATCTGGTGGAAAATAATTTGAAACAGATACTCAAATGAAAGAAAAATCTGAGATGCAGCAATGCTTGGAGAAATCAAGGAGCAATAATAAAAGACAAGCCATCCATTAGTTTACGCTATGACACAATATGGCAGCCAAAAACATACTTTCAGCTAAATATGCATGTGTCACATCACGGGGGAAGAAACTTTCTCCCTGTGCAGAACTGGGGTATAAGACTGAGTTCTACACTGAGGCTGATACAGGGAAACTAAACAACATATTCTAACCACAGCAACAAAATGTTTATCAAAGGTGTGTTATGGCACACTGCTCCCTCAAGACTTCAAACAGATTCTGTTTGAAGCCTGAATCAATGTGGCATTTTTAACCCCTCTGCTGACTATTTAGTTCTTGAAATCAGACAAAAGGCAACAACTATCCTGTGCATTTTTTTTTCTAAATAGGACTTTTATTATCCCCTGTTTTCCTGAGCAACCCCTCAGCTGCCTATGGAAATAGCTCATGGTGGACAACCCATGAAGTCCCAGTATAGAAGCAGGAATCTTTCAACTACCAAAGCATGTTAAACACATCAAAATCTCAGCCCAAAGTCCCCGTCCAAAGGCAGGCAAGAAGTATCAGGTAGATGACAACTATTTCCAAGTGACTGAGGAATTGTATCAGACAAGGCCAGACAGGAGAAAGTCGTATCCGAGTGACTTTTCCTCCCGGCTCTTTCTTCAGATTCCTGTGCAGCTCCTTCTTGGTAACACCAGAACTGCTCTGTAAGAACCTGGTAAAACATCTCGACTCTAGTTTCCAGATCTTTTGGCTGAAATGTGACCATACTGTTATGCTTTTTGCATATTTACTTGCCATTAAATAGCATATGTCCCACTTTCCCTAACTACAAGGTTCCCTCAAACATTTGCAGCTAGCAGGAGTCAAAAATGCAGGTTTTGTTCTGTAGCTCCACATGCCTGTCAGTCACTGCTGCCATCCAAGAAACCAAGCAATGTATCAACCTGTTTCAGGTGTCCTGTCCAAAATCAATAGAAATAGCCATCTTCTAGAAAGGGCTTTGAGCCTTTCAAAAGATCGCAATTCAAGACAATGGTTCTCCCATTCTCTCTGCAAGTGTGTTCAAAAGCATTAGACAGTAGGAGCATCTGTTTTCACCTTCATAAATTCTTGGTACAACAAAAACCACAGAAAGTCATGAGCTGCAGTATACCATCTTCGGCGCCATTCTGCTTCTCACCTCCACGGCCCTTACTGGAAGAGATTCAGCCTCCTAAACCCTTTTAACCCATATATTTACATTTTCTCTGTGGACTAATTCATTTTTTCCTACGTATAAACTTGGATTCCAAGAAGCCAGAGCATTATGCTTCCTCCCTTGTGAAATTTTCCTCCTGTTACTGTTAAAAGCATCTCTCGAGCCTTGGCATTTCACTACCTGTAGATTTTCTCTCTCAAGCAGAGAGCATTTCATCCATATTGTATTATAAAGTGTAGAGTGATACCTGAAGGATGCCATCAAGAAACATGCTTTGCTGATTTTAGCCTGAAGTGGGATTTCCTTATGCAGCTGCAAGCTCCTTTGCAACTCCATGTCAACAGAGAACTACAACAAAGAATCCAAGGGACAGATATAAAGTGCTCACCCACAGCACTAAATTACTTGTCACACAGGACCATTCCACTCAAGCACATGAAACAGAAGTTAAATACCACTCAGAAATGGACAGAAAAATAAATGGTTGCTGCGGCATAACATCATTCAGAAACATCATCATCAGCTTTAGAACAGTGTGGGAATGTTTAGCTGGACCACCAGGGCCTGGCAGACAGAACTACATGACTCAACCCCTTTCAGAATATACACACAGCTAGACAAACACTTTAAAATACTACCTTAAGCCTACATCATGCTTTGCAAGAATTAGTCACCTCAGCAACATGAGATACGTAACTTTCCATTTCTTTCACCGTTTTGTTTGTTTGTTTTGTTTTTAAATAAAACGCACACACTAACAACCTCTATCCTTTCCTGTCCCACACAGGTTGCGAACAATTTACTGCGGATTTGTCATGAATCACGCAGTACAGTAGATGCTAAAATTTAGAAAATAATGGCACAACAGCAGAAATGTTACCAGGAGACCTTCACAATACCAGACAATTGCTAACTGCCAGCAAGAGAAGCTACTTGCTGTTTTAAAGAGATAATCCATAGGGAAAAGGTAGTTCTGATCTATTTCACCTACTTTAGTCACCAAAAAGTTTCACTAGCATGACAGTTCTTGAGAACGAAGCTTATCGAGCGGGCAGAAATCCTTCTATTATATCAAAGTTCATGGAGATAAGCTACAGACATTGATCAAAATGGAGCTTGTTTTCCCAGTTACAGGGCAGAAAACGTTGGCATTTTAAGTTCCATAAACTTTCTTTTAACTTTTCTATTACTTCATAGACAGATAAGATTTCTCTCATCCTTCTCTTCTGCAAATAAATTAAAACAAGGAAACAAAGGGAAAGAAGCACAGAGACATGAAAGCATTACTGGTATTTGTTGGAGAATACAAGAATAAAAGGAAAAAAACTAAGCAGCTTTGATTCATACGCATCTTAGAGGATATTGCTGTGACAGCAGCTGATTTATAAACTTGGGGCAGCTATGAGACCTACATCCATATTTTTAAAATTTCAGACAACCGAATTGCACCAACTTCCCTAAAGGCAAAGCAGCACTTTAATCCAATGCTGAGACTTACTACCTTCAGAAGGAAGAATCTGGGCAAAGCGGGTTCTCCCCAAGTCCCTAGGAACAGACTCCTGACTCCTGCTGCTACAGACAGAGTTTTGTGAACGGTTTGCTTCAGTCGCTGCTGTCCCTGAAGTGTACCGTAGATCTACTCAAGTTAGCTTTGAACTAGCTAACTTGGGTTTTGGCAGCAGTAGATCACAAAAGCAGAGCGCTGCAATCCACCTGCAAAAGTCAGCAAAAGCAGCACAGTAAATACTTCAAGCAATTATCCTACAGCGAGCCTTACACTACCTCAGCTACAGGAGCACCCAAGGTTTACTACAGTCACAGCAAGGATATGCTCTGTCCCTTTTGGGAAACGACCTGGAAGAATCACAACTTCAGAGCTGTTTCAGAAATTCTGAAGCTTTGCAATCCCCTCCCTTCACTGAACGGAGATGAATGCAAGCAGCCCACAACACCTAATAAAATACAGCCTGGCCTCTGCCACTCATAACAGCAATATGAGAAAAAAAAGGTTTAATTTGCATTCATGCATTCCTCCCTCTTCTACTTCACTTCCCTTAGTTTAAGTAACCCAAGTATTAACTTACACGGCAAACAAACTTTCAGTACTTTTCCAACAATCCTTCTGTTTCTGCTCCCATTCCTGTTGTCCTCTTCCAAGCTGCGAGTGGCTTTGGGAGTGACTTGCTTAACAGCTGAGAAAGACACAGCTGTCATCTCACTGTGCATGGACTAACTCAACCTGACTCAAGCTAAAAAACAAGCAAAGAAAAACCCACTCAGTTTTGAGTTTCATATAGGATAGCTGTACACCTTCCTGTCTACATACACTCTTGAACAGCAACGGCCTCCAACTCTGGCAGATGCTACTGAAGAACCAGTTACAGGTCACAGTGTTAAGGAAAACTGAAATTAACACCAATTTATTTTAAACTACTGTCTGTAAAATGCACCTGTTTAATTGTAGCTTCACAAGAAACTAAGCTTGTCTCGGAGTGGGGGGGAAAGGAAAATGGAGAGTTCAAAAGAGGGCAGCTAAGAGGACGCAGCACTACTACCATCTTTGCTTGAGAAGTAGTGCTCAGAGGCTTTAGCGAACCAAGAAAAACTAAAAGGGGTCTTTTTTGATCCGAGTTGCAAAGACTACAGCTCAAATGTACTTAGGAAAATTCAGAAGACAAAGGATCCTATCTGGCCACTTCCTTACCACAGATCTTGCAGTGGATTGAGAACCGGCTGAATGGCAGAGCTCAGAGGGTTGTCATCAGCGGCGCTGAGTGTACTTGGAGGCCTGTAACTAGTGGGGTCACCCAGGGGTCAGTACTGGGCCCAGTCTTGTTCATCTTCCTCATCAATGACCTGGATGAACTGACAGAATGTACTCTCGGCAAGTTTGCGGATGACACTAAACTGGGAGGAGTGGTGGATACACCAGAAGGCTGCGCTGCCATTCAGCGAGACCTGGACAGGCTGGAGAGTTGGGTGGAGAGGAACTTGATGAACTTCAACAAGGGCAATTGCAGGGTCCTGCACCTGGGGAGGACCAACCCCATGCACCAGCACAGGCTTGGGGCAGACCTGCTGCAGAGCAGCTCTGTGGAGGGGGACCTGGGAGTGCTGGTGGACAAGTTGACCATGAGCCAGCAGCGTGCCCTGGTTGCCAAGAAGGCCAGTGGTATCCCGTGGTGCATTAAGAAGAGTGTGGCCAGCACGTCGAGGGAGGTTCTCCTCCCCCTCTACTCTGCCCTAGCGAGGCCACATCTGGAGTACTGCATCCAGTTCTCCCATAATATCCTCCTAGGGAAGTTCAGGAAGTATGGGCTGGATGAGTGGTCGGTGAAGTGGATTGAGAATTGGCTGAATGGCAGAACTCAGAGGGTTGTCATCAGCGGCGCTGAGTCTAGTTGGAGGCTGGTAACTAGTGGTGTCCCTCAGGGGTCGGTACTGGGCCCAGCCTTGTTTAACTTCTTCATCAACGACCTGGATGAAGAGTTGGAATGTACCCTCAGCAAGTTTGCTGATGACACCAAACTGGGAGGTGTGGTAGACACACCGGAAGACTGTGCTGCCATTCAGCGTGACCTGGATAGGCTGGAAAGTTGGGCAGAGAGGAACCTGATGAGGTTCAACAAAGGCAAATGCAGGGTCCTGCACCTGGGGAGGAACAACCCCATGCACCAGTACAGGCTTGGGGTGGACCTGCTGGAGAGCAGCTCTGCGGAGAGGGACCTGGGTGTCCTGGTGGATGACAGGTTAACCATGAGCCAGCAGTGTGCCCTGGCTGCCAAGAAGCCCAATGGGATCCTGGGGTGCAGTAAGAAGAGTGTGGCCAGCAGGAGGAGGGAGGTTCTCCTTCCCCTCTACTCTGCCCTAGTGAGGCCCCATCTGGAGGACTCTGTCCAGTTCTGGGCTCCCCAGTTCAAGAAAGATGAAGAGCTACTGGAGAGAGTCCAGCAGAGGGCTACAAGGACGGTGAGGGGACTGGAACATCTCTGCTATGAGGAGAGGCTGAGGGAGCTGGGCTTGTTTAGCCTGAAGAAGAGAAGGCTGAGAGGGGACCTAATATATGCTTACAAATATCTGAAGGGTGGGTGTCAGGAGGATGGGGCCAAGCTCTTTTCAGTAGTGCCCAGCGACAGGACAAGGGGCAATGGGCACAAACCGAGGCACAGGAAGTTCCGTCAGAACATGAGGAAGAACTTCTTCCCTCTGAGGGTGACAGAGCACTGGAACAGGTTGACCAGGAAGGTTGTGGAGCCTCCTTCTCTGGAGATATTCAAGACCCGCCTGGACAAGATCCTGTGCAGCCTGCTGTAGGTGACCCTGCTTCGGCAGGAGGGTTGGACTAGATGACCCACAGATGTCCCTTCCAACCCCTACCATTCTGTGATTCTGGGCTCCCCAGTTCCAGAAAGATGAGGAGCTACTGGAGAGAGTCCAGTGGAGGCCTAAGAAGACGATTATGGGGCTGGAGCATCTGTCCTGTGAGGAATGGCTGAGGGAGCTGGGCTTGCTTAGCCTGAAGAAGAGAAGGCTGAGAGGGGATCTTATAAATGCTTATAAAAATATCTGAAGGGTGGGTGTCAGGAGGATGGGGCCAGACTCTTTTCAGTGGTGCCCAGTGACAGGACAAGGGGCAAAGGGCACAAACTGAAGCATAAGTAGTTCCATCTGATCATGAGGAGGAACTACTTTACTTTGAGGGTGACGGAGCACTGGAACAGGCTGCCCAGAGGTGCCGTGGATTCTCCTTCTCTGGAGATATTGAAAACCCACCTGGACGAGGTCCTGTGCAACCTGCTCTAGGTGACCCTGCTTTGGCAGGTGGGTTGGACTAGATGATCCACAGAGGTCCCCTCCAACCCCTACCGTTCTGCGATTCAGTGAAATGGGACCTAAAAAGTCTGCTGTTCACACAGCTAAGTGCGAGGAGTTAGATGGGCGAGTCACTTCTGTGTGAAATCTTCTTACTTGTTTCTCATTTCCCATGTCTTGCTTCTTGTTTCTGTTTCTTCTGTTTGTTAGTGGCTTCCCTTGCTTCTTCCTTGCCACCTACTAGTCCTGCTGTAGTCCTTTCCTGCAGCTCTGTTAACGTTTAACAAATTTCCCTTCAGTTCCTATGTTTCTTTTGGCTGTAGCTCAAGGCAAACTCCCCAGATCCAAAACTAATTTAGGGCTCTGAGCAACAGTAGCATTTAAATGTTGGCTTTGTGCCATCAGGCGGGCAGCCTCTTCACTGGGAAGAAATCTAATTCCAGTGTTTATTAGATCAACAGTGGCCTCAGGGCTGGACTTCCTTTAATGTTGGCCTTTTAATAATTGTAAGGCTAATACAGGAACTTTGGACCCCCAGGAGGGTCTCAGGAGCCTGGCTCTGACCTTTTTTGGGGGAAACAGGGCTTGGATCTGACTTAATTTGGGTTAGTGAGCATAGGGGAGCAGATGAGTGAAGTGGAGCAGGAGGTGTATTTTGACTTCCCAAGCAGCGTGTGTAAATCCTTACGCGTTTGTGCAATAGTGACTTTGATTTCCTGCGAGTTTTTTTTAACGAGCTGTCTGGGGTAAGGAGCTAGGTAGGGCAGGGCAAATTGTGCCTTGGTTAAGAAGTGGACTGGGACCGTGTAGGATCTGCGTTAATTTCTCAGTTTGGCCACAAGCTCTTTGGGAAGTCACTTAGGGCTCAGGTTTCCAAGCATGAGGAGTGCCTATTGTGGGAGGTATGAGTACTTTGTAATACCAAGGGTCAGGTCTAGATCTCTTTGGCCAGATGTGCGATGATGGTTAAATGTCTACTTTTCCACTGATTTTAAATTACTTAGACACCCAAATACTCACAGGTCTGTGCTGCTGGGCTTCCATTTTCTGCTTCTGAATTGAAGATAATACTTCCCAACTTTTAAGAGGTGTTGAAATTGTTCATTAGTAGAAAAAGGCACTCTGACACTGTAGTAGTGGAGGCCACACACATACCTGCAAAGATGTGTTTCCATAATTAGACCATTTTGCTCTTTGTGCCTCCTCCTCCCCCAACTCAGTGCTGTTGCTATTATTTAGTGTGAACAGTATGAAATTGGCTGTAAGGAGTCCTCTGGTGCTTTTCACTATTGCATTTAATTTTTCTGGGGTGTTAGTGCAAATGAACTGTGGACTGTGCAGGTTTGTAGAGGCAGCTGAGACTCCCAGTTACAGCAGAGTAAGAGTTTTGTGACTACTTTCTAAGTGCTGCAAGTGAGTCGGATGTCCAGGTGCTGTGGGAGGTGTTGCTTCGTGAGCTGCCTGGAAAGCAAACGAATGTGGGTGGGCTGAATAGGGGCTGATGTATGGCATAGCTGCCCTGCAGTAACCCCAACAATGATGCTCTTGTTTTTCCTGTTGGCAGTACTATTGGAAAGAAAGTATCCCATCTAAGCCCATCAAACATATTTGCATTAAGTTTGTGTTTTTGAGTGCACGTGTGTGTGTGTATATATTAAAAAATAAAAATGTTACTGGTAAAGGTTTCTTTTTTACTTTTAAGTTATTCCAGTCCTCTGGTAGGCAGCGCAGTTGCTGTGATGTCTCTGTGGTTGTGTGGTACCTCTCTCTTTGCCAGGCCCAACCCTGTTCTTCCAGCTCAGTCTGGCCAGTTAATAATTGCCCCTTTGCTGCTCATCCTCTGAGGGCAACATAATATCATGTGTGGGGTTATTTTGTAGAAAACGACACACAGAACAACTCTCTGTCCCAAGATAGCTCCGTTTATCTTGTGGTTTGTGCTTTTGAAGTCCTACTGCCTGTGGAATTGCAAAAGCGAGCTTCTGCCTCCTTATTGCCACGAAACCACGCTGTATATCCTGTCCCTTCCCTGGAGAACTCCTCTGCTAAGCAGAGCTGTTGTGGTTGGCTTCCCAATTTCTTGTGTGGCAGAGAGCTGGAAAGCTGCAAAGCTCAGATGCTTCACCGCTAACATGATGGCCTCTTTGTAGAAGACCGAAATAAACTCCTTAAAATGACACTGTAAGAGAACAGTCTCTGTCCTGTCCAGGAACCTAGCATTTTTTGTATCATGCCATAATGAGAGGAAGAATCTGACTGCAGCCCACAAAAGCCATAATGGACGTTTTTTGGAGGCAGAACTCACTTCTTTGCATTGTGTGCCTGGACAACTGCAGTCCTGCTAGAGCATTAGGTTCCCTGAAAATGAGGACTTCAGAACACATGCATTTTTGTCTCCTGAAAGGTAGCGTATGACTATCCATGTTGATGTGTTCTGGGACTGATCAAGACAGAGAAACTTGGCTTCTGTGTTTGATAGGTTAAATAAACAAAAGAATGTTCTGGCTTCTAGTTTTGGAGAGAAGTTGGGCGTGTGTTCTGAAGGGCAGAATGTCCTCACAGCTAGTCCAGCGCCTGCAACATCTGAGAGAAGAAAGAGGCTGGCTGATAATTTCCTGAGTGACAAACATTCTTAGTGTATTTCAGAGAGCCAATGCAGGGTGAAACCTTGAAGGCCAGGTCAAAAATGGCTTCCAAATGTGTTGTGAGCAAGGTTATGGGTGCTTCGTGAATCCAGAGAGCAGTGAACAAGCACTGATGCAGTAATTAACAAAGATTTTAAGTGATGTGGGAGAGGAAGCTAAAAGCTCAAGAAGCTTGTGAGTCCAACGAGAAAGGAGCCAATTTCTTAGAGAATCACAGAATGGTCGGGGTTGGAAGGGACCTCTGGATCATCTAGTCCAACCCACCTGCCAAAGCAGGGTCACCTAGAGCAGGTTGCACAGGACCTCGTCCAGGTGGGTTTTCAATATCTCCAGAGAAGGAGAATCCACGGCACCTCTGGGCAGCCTGTTCCAGTGCTCCGTCACCCTCAAAGTAAAGTAGTTCCTCCTCATGATCAGATGGAACTACTTATGCTTCAGTTTGTGCCCTTTGCCCCTTGTCCTGTCACTGGGCACCACTGAAAAGAGTCTGGCCCCATCCTCCTGACACCCACCCTTCAGATATTTTTATAAGCATTTATAAGATCCCCTCTCAGCCTTCTCTTCTTCAGGCTAAGCAAGCCCAGCTCCCTCAGCCATTCCTCACAGGACAGATGCTCCAGCCCCATAATCGTCTTCTTAGGCCTCCACTGGACTCTCTCCAGTAGCTCCTCATCTTTCTGGAACTGGGGAGCCCAGAACTGGACACAGTACTCCAGATGTGGCCTCGCTAGGGCAGAGTAGAGGGGGAGGAGAACCTCCCTCGGACCTGCTAACCACACTCCTCTTAATGCACCCCAGGATGCCATTGGCCTTCTTGATCATAAGTTATTTTGCAACTACAGTGGTTCTCATCTACCCTCCTCTCACTACGCTCAAAATACAGAATAAGAAGCTGAGGAAACTCTTTTTCCTGACTCCTTGGCTATGTCAATGCTGAGTTACCATGAAACTTGACTTTCATCCTTGGTCAGCTAAGAACAGATGGATATTTCTTGTCTTCCTGGCTGGGATCTTGACAGATCCCATGTTCTCAGGGGGAGTGGTACACAGTTGCCTGCAGGAGCAGCTCTCGCAGTAAGCTCTCTTTTCATGAAGAGGATACAGTAAAAACTGCAAATCCCTGTCTGTTCATGCTGTTCTCCATTTTACTGATTACTTGTAGGGACTTAGCACAATGCCCTTCTTCCCTTGAATACTCAAACACTCAACCTAATACACATGTCTACGCAAACAGAGTTTAAAAATATTCCCATTTTGGCTTTTTTTTTCTCTCCTTTCCCAACAAGGAGGGGCTGAGCATGAAGACAGTTGCCTCCTGTGAAGCCAAGCTAGCGAGGGCACAACTTGCACTGGTAGCTTTTGACGGAAGTGACCAGATACAGGACAAGAAAAAGGAAGATCAGTAGCTTCCACGTCAGAAAGCTCCTATTTCCACTACAATTCCTTCTCAGTTGGAGGGATGAACTGGAAGAAACCAGGAGCTTGGATAGCAAAAAGCAATCCCTCCATCATCTTTCCAGGGCCCACAAAGAACCTTTGTTTGCTCCAGCTGTATCTCCGCTCTTCCTACCTCTGTACGGAAACATTTCCAAGTCAGTGGATGCACACCTGCACAGGGTGCTATAGAATAGGATAAAAAGACTGGAGAGCATACTCATTAGAGATCTTACACACCATCCTTTACTGTGTCATATGAAGCCAAATATTGCTGGGGGGAAAGCGTGTCTGCCCCTCCCCCTCCAATCTCCTCACAGAACTACAAGCATGATATTAAAGAAGCAAAAAAATGTGCAGAGGGCATTTGGCTATGTACGGACACTAAATCAGGTGAGAAAAAAATGGGTTAAAGAAAACCAGAAGTATCACAACATGGACTTTTCCCCCCTCCACACAGTTGATATTAAACCAACATATAATAAAAACAAGAGTTTTCACTCATAGAAAGGGGTTTCTAACATCTCGAAATTCCACCCGATCACTGCTAAGATAATGTATGTCCAAGCTGTCCGTTTGCTTTCAATTTCCACATCAGCCCCCAAATTCAGCTGAACTACAGCTTTATTTTCACACAGATTACAGCATTCTTTTAAATACTTACCTAGTCTTTTACATTATATCCACCACAGGGCTATTAATGTTTCTATGAAGTTTGTTTGCAACAAATGCCAAGGAGTCTGTGGAACTTTGCAGGTCTCTTCACAGATTTTTCCTATTGTCAGATTCAGGATTGCATAGAAGGAGAGGCAGATATGGACAAGGGCTACTTAATTCTGCAAAACTATTAAAATATAGCCAGCAACGTTTGAGCAAATCCCCATACAACCTCTCCATGAACAAAACATTCCTAAACCTTATTTTCATTCTTCAGGCACTTGTCTTTCATGAGATACTGTCTGTTTACAGGTCTCCTGCTGTGCACGCAACTCCTTCCCCAAATGACAGAGGTCCTCTCTCACACAAACATGTAAACACAGACTAGGCAATGCTGACTCCTGTAAGCAGCCTCCTCCCCGATGAGCCCTGTAAAGGGTTAAGGCCCAGTTATCGCATGCTGGTAGGCTGACAGCTTTATGTCTGTAATGTCTATGCAGGTTTCAGACTCTCCCTTTAATCGGGTTCCATTGCAATTAATCAGTGGGTTTCTTTATAAGAAAAAAATAATAATAAAAAACGACGAGCACTCTGTTCAACCCAATTCAATCTGTCCAGCCAAATCTCATGACCAGCTGGAATGCCCCTTTCCTAGCCTGCCCAGCAGGATGCCCAAGAATGGCGTGTGAACGTTTCTCTCTGCTCCTGCTCCAGCGTTAAAATGAACAATAGTCCCTGCCAGTGTCATTCTTCAGCAATTCATCTCTTCCTGTCGCCAGACTCTTTCGTTCCTTCTTGCCCCTTCCACCTTTTTTGTATGAAAAGCAACAGCAGATCGGCAGCAATATAATAAAATAAAATTGTATTTACTTGGGAGATTTGGGGCAAGGGGCAAGCAGAGGGTTGTGGAAAGGAACAGCCCCCACCCCCCTCCTGCAATGAAGACACAGAAGGGGAGCGTTCTCAGGCCCCAGCTGACCTGCTCCGCTCCATGCCTGGTTTCCCTGCTGCAAGGAGCATCAAATTTGCCAGAGGGGCTGCAGGGGGGACAGGGTCCTTTTCTTTCTGGAGTATGTTGGAACTCTAATTACAGGGAGGCTGTTTCCGGGGGGAAATCAACATGGATCTCAACCCTGTGTTTTTCACGTGCAGACCTGTGGCCTTTACTCAATATTCTCATTCACCAGGGAACAGGTCAAAAGAGGCTGAAAGAGGCTGGAAGCGCAGTGTTAGGAGAGACCTGGATCTCCTTTTCCTGAAGGAGCAGAAATAGGAGGGCAATGCTGTGGGACAACTCCAAGGAAAAAATAATATTATAGTGTATACACATACACACACACATTCCCCAATAGAGCAGGAAATGTGTCAGTGTAAAAAATTAGACACCACTGAATGGTCCACAAGGAACAGATTAATCACAGAGGCAGCAGTAAACAGCATGCTAAAAGACACACCGTGACTCCCCAGCACCTTCTCTCTCTCTCTCTCTCTCTCTCCATTGAAAGGAAACAAGGGACCAGGTCTAGCATTACAGACCCTGGAAGATTTCAGTAAATTTACTTATACAGGTGTGAATTTAAAAGGGTTGCTTCCTGGTATGCAGAACTGAGCAACAGTCCAGCAAAGACAGTATCTTATGCAGCATGCTTCAGAAGAAAATAAATCCATCTGCTGTTGATTACACAGGACATTTAAAATCTATTATAAGCAAATTTTGAAAAGCTTTAATGAAATCCCAGAATTAAATTCACCTGCACAGCCTCTAACAGGCCTCTTTTGCACTTTATGACACCACTCAATCCCCACATTACTTGCAGTACGAAGTCCTGAACTGAATGTAAAATGATTACATGATATTCACTGTAATAGTCAAGCAGTCCATAAACATAGATTCGTCTTCATACCTTACCGCTATGAATGGTTTCATCAGCTCCATTTTATAGATCTCAGACAGCCAGAGTCCCAAGCCAGAAACCTCTGTTCCTAGGTGTCCGACCCGAAGAGCCAAGAAATGGTTTGCAGAAGTGTTAGATGCTCGTGAAATGCAACAGAAGGAAAGGGGAGCAACGCAGGTGGTATAAAACACCGTGCCAAACAGGTCAGCCTCAGGCCTCTCAAACTTGCAAGTCCCTTTTTTCTAAGAAACAGGACAAGCACCAGAAGAGAACTTGAAAGACAAGCTGCTTTGTAGGCGAGCCACTAAAGAGAAGTGGGACTTGGAAGCAAGAAGGACAGGCTAGACGTAGGAATAGAGAGCACAAGGCAGTATCTCCCATCTTGCACCTGCTACCCAGAACCCTCCTTCCACCTGCCCACTTTCCCTCATCCCTTTTCCGTCTCTTAACAAGCTTCCCTACATCCCTAATCCAATTCTATTCTGCTACTTTTCCCTCCTAAACTCTTCTCCTTCTCCTCCTCTCCCCATCTGAAAAATGCCCAGAAATTCAAACCTGATCCAAATCAGGTGCAAACACAGTCACCATTCTCTCTTCCCACTGGGCACACATACCCAAGTTTTAAGCCAGATGCAAGCTGATTGCAAAAGAGCAGCTAAGTGATCCAGATGGAAAAGAGCTAGCAAAAAGTTAACACTTGAAAATTACCTGGAAGAATCTGAACAGGCAGACAGACTGTATTATTCAGTATCTGGCACCACACAGCTGCACTCTTTTTGCACACTTGCTTTACGGCCTTGTGGGATGACAGACTCACCTCCATAGGGGACTCCATGTTATTCCTTGCATTGCAACACAATGTTCAGTACTGCATCGTACCACACTGAAATAGCCTACTGCAGCTGCCTTCTCCTCCTCTTTATCACCTGTAGGCCAGCAAAGGAGCACTCAGCCCAGAGGGCAGCCTCTCAGAATGTATTATCTAGACAACAGTTCCTCTGCAGCCCTTCACTTTAGGGAATAATTGGAGAAGAGCTCCTGTTCAATTCAAGCCCGCCACTGGACAGTCAATGTCCATTGCAGAGAGATTCAAAGAGGCTTTTGTTGTCAGGCTTTTTAACTTCTACTCAGCATACACAAGTACCAATTTTCAAATATTTACAACTCCACCATGCACAGGTGAATTTCAGAGAAACCAAAGAATCTTTAAGCCCCTTCTGCTTTTTTGTATTTCTGGAGCATGGGAGGCTTAAACATTCACAAGCACTTCTGCACTGTGGCAAAATTTTATACATGATGGAGGGGCGGGGTGGTGTGTGGAGAAGCATTATCTCTCTCTATTCTCCAAACTCACCGAATGATTTCTAACCAAAGTTTCACAGACAGTTTTAAGCAGAAACTCTTCTCTCTCTCCCTCAAGTTTCAGCCTTGAAAGTTCAAAATTGGTCAGACTTTAATCAACCAAAAAGAAAGAGAAAAATCAGGCAGGGATTGGAGGATGCTTGGCCCCTACGGCACCACTCCTTTCCCACACATCATCCCCTTCTGCTCCAGAGGTATCAGGAACCTTCTCTGGAATTTCTAATTCATTAACACAGTGAAACTGAACTCAAAGCAACTGTTCTCAACTTGTACTTAATTAAAAGACTTCGGATTCTATTTTAGTTCTCAGGAGAAACTGCTCCCAAAAGCTTATCTGTTTTTCCAGCCATATTAAATGATCTAACTAAAGTTGTTCTTTTTCCTTACAAACTTTGCCTCACTTCTAGTTGTGATGCTCTAAGGACAGAATGTTTCTACAAATATTCTATCATGAACAACAAAGAAGGAAGGGGCAGTCACCAGATGCCACTGAGGATTAGGATGCTTAAAAATCTCCATAGTTATGTACACTCTTTTGACTCAGGTCTGTATCTGGCATATTAGTAATTTGTTCCTACAAAGGAGGACTCTTAATTCTATCTTCAACTCCAAATGAGAGGAAAGCATGTCTGTTATTTAAAATCATCGGCTACATCCATGTTAAGACCTTTACTGTGAGCTTTACCATAGCATAGCAGTCTTGCCTGCCCTGCACTTTCTCCCACACGCTAACACAGAGGAAGCCTTTACTTCCTAAATTTTGCCAGTCACTTTGAAACAGGATTCAACTTGGATATTTTGCTGGGATTTAACTGACTGGAAATGGAAGATGTCTCCAGGTCTTGGACAGAGAGTTCAGGAAGCCCAGTCTCTGTATGTGCAACACCTAGTTATGCTCAGCTTGAAGCCTCATTATCTTAGAGTGAGAGTACTTGCTGCTCAGGGAAAATACTGACACAGGTAAGCACCTCCTGCCCAAATTTATTTTCTGACATGATACATCTGCAACAAGGATGATGCTTCTGGCACCATTCCCACTACAACAAGAGCATCAGGTCTTAGAAGACATTTGAACTTTTAATAGACAGCAAATAAGGCATGCAACACAGCTTAGCCAATGTAAGAATTTAGGCCCAAACTGCAGGCATGCCATGCTTGCTGTCAGCCCTGCAAGGATGGAAAGGAATGTTTAAAGGAGGTGGCTTGGTTACTTGTTCCCCATAATGCTAGGGAGAACTGGGCTCATATGACCTCTTCTTGACACAATCAAGCAATTTCATGCTGTTTAGATACCTCCACTGCAGCTTTAGAAAAAGGGGACAGAACCAGCACAAATATACGAGCTTACCTGACTATCCCAGGGCTACAGTAATGGCCTCAAGGAACTCCCAAGGCCAAAACCTATCAGACAGTCAAGTTGCAATAGCTTGCTTTAAAGAGATATCACTTCTCTGATTTCTTCCACATCTGGAGATGGGACCCAGATGAAATAAACTAGAAATTCAGAGACAATTCACAGGCAGTAGAGAGAACATGAAGTCAAGCATAAAACATAAAGAACAGTTAAACAGAAATAAGCTAGACATACTCAGCACAAGAAAAAGCTGAGCATTCAGAGTATACCAACACTTTGGACAAAACCACCCAGAAAGGGCTCGTCAGCTAATATCTCCTACTAAAAGAAAAACCAAAACAGGAGACTGGCTGAGCCCAAACCATTATGTGTTGTCTGCCTACAACACATAATGCCCTCTTCCCTCAGCTCCAACACTGATGCCCCCCAAACCCACTCTAGCTTTAGCGTGGATGCTGAGTCCTGACAAAGGTTCCCTTTAGAAGCCTCCCTCCCATCCATTTCTATTTTCCCCTCCCTCACACACACAACTTTTCTTTCCCCTTCCCACCTCCCAAACTCATCTCACCCTTCTGCCCTCAGAAGTGATTAAGGAAAAGCTGTAGAAATATTTGCCCAAAGCTAGAGCCTGTTGCTGGGCCCAGCTGTATTGTTGGTAGGAATACACACAGCAAACTTGCACTTTGAGGAGCCCTGCGGGACTCCAGGCGCTTCAGGGAGTCTTTGTGAGCCCAGCTCTGCATGCACTAGCCAGACTATTGTGAAAGGGAAACAGAAAACCGTTACAAACCCCAGTGCTCCCCCACTCCCGCCTCCCCAAGTGCCCCCCTTCCACCAGCCGCCACCTTCCTCAAGACAAATCGAGAGGGGAGGGGGCTGCTGCTGAAGAGAATGAAAAGGTTTCCTCAGTTAGATTTAAGGCAACAAGTCAGAGCTGCAAGGAGTCCTTTATCTGCCAGGGAAGCCTCCCACTGCTCCAGAGCTGGGCCGAGCGGGGATCCTGGGGCCCAGCTTTCTGAAGGCCGCCATTGATTTGTCACTGGTGATAAGTGAGGCCGAGGCCGTTCCCACCATCGCCTGCAGAGGGGATGACTCTCCCACAACGCCCGGCAGGGGAGAGGGGCAGCAAAGGAGGAAACGCAGAACCCGGTGGTCGAAAAATCTCGAACGGCTCCTTTTCTCCAACAGGAGCGAGCGTGCTGAGGCCGAGGTAGGGGAGGAGAGGCCACGGTGCGCAGGGACAGCACAGCCGCTCCGGCAGGCAAGCCCTCTCCAGGCGAGCAAGAGCAGGGGGGAGTTCTTCAGCCCTCGTCTCCAAAGGGCCTCCTAGTGCCAACTTGGTCGTACAACATTCCTTCAAAAACTCCCCAGCCGCTCCTTTACCAATAGCGGGAGGCTTTTAAACCCGCTCTGTTTACACTGAGGCGCTCTTCTCTCAAGCAGATGCCGCTGGAAACTCGTTCTTCTGCTTTTTGGGAGGCGAAACCTTTTCTCACAGTACTAAACAAATGAGAGAGGCTAATGAAGCACCATGTCTAAAAGGTAAATTCCCAAAGCAACAGGAGATCTTAAAGGAGCACCAGAGCTCCCCCAGGGAACACACAAATAGAGCAGCAGCTGCCTGGGCAAGACCAGATGCAGATGGGTGAACTGAGAGCAAGACAAAAGGTGGGGGGTGGAAGGCAGGGGGGGGGAAAGAAAGGAAAAAAAAAAAATCGGTAAAAAGTAAAGATCTTTAGCCTTTCTGATTAAACTAATTAGGAAAGACCATCAAAACTGGTTCAACTCGCATTATAAAATGTCTGTCTTGTGCTCCAAGATGCTGAGGAGGTTTGAGACACCTTTCCTTCCTTTCCCTGCCCCCAGCTAGGGTCCACCCTGGCCAGGCTAAGGCTGAGGCACACAGGCCTTGTAACTCCGCCTGCAGACCAAAAGATTCGAGTCTCCAGAGCGAAGAGCATCACGCCTGCAGCCTCCTTCCAGTTCAATCAGAATAGACCCACAAATCCAGAGGATCTGATCTGGCAAGATATTACCTCAGGACAGTTGTGCGCAGCTCCTACAGCACCAGTTTATAAACCAGCACACTAAAATAAATGGAAGTTGCCAGGCTGTAAACTGTGACATTCAGCAATATTCTGCCTCATAATCAGCCATTCAGAGGCACACAACAGCTCATTTGGAGCAGTCATTATTTCGGATATCCTAGTTAAAATTACTTGCTATACAGGAGGGCACAGGTATACAAGAGTGCACAGCCTCCAGAGACCCTTAAGCTGGGGATAAGCACAATATCAGAGCCTTAACAGATAAAATCCAATCCAAAAATTTCATGAGTTTAAAAAAGAAAAAAAAAAATTCAAACCAAAACCCCATCTCAAACCTCTCACTCATCTGAGAACCAGCCAGCAGCCGGTTAGCTCAGAACACAAGTTTAACATGCTTCTCACCAGAAATACCACTCTGCAGCCAAGCAGCCACATCCTAAACCAGCCAAAGCTTTTGAGCAGTCCTAAACTGCAACCCAATTAAAGTTCATTGAGGACTTCTGCCTCCTAACGAGAGAGAAGTAAGTATCTCCTGAGTTTGATGAACTAACCGCTTGGACCACTGCCACTACTTGGGAACCTGGAAACAGGCTTATGTCCAGCAGGACTTCAACTTGCACACCTGATTAATCTCAATAGCTACACGAGAAGCAGAACTAACAAAGCCAGTTTCAGAAGGATTCATCTCTAATAGTCAATTTTGGTGCATCTGTTGCCAAATGGAAGAAGGGAGGGGATACTTTCATGTCTAACAAAATGCAAACTCACAAGGAATCTTCACCCACAGCCAAGTCGTTTCTGTGGTGCCTTCTCTTTATTGTGCTGCCTATTTTCATGAAACTTTTGTTCTCTGGGACCAGTTTTTTGGGTGAGAAGATATGCACTCATATTGAAATAACCATTGCTTCCATACAAAAGCAGGCTAAAGATGCCTGCAGATTTTTCTCATGAGTAGAGCCTGTACAACAATAGTTTTAAGAACTGCTTCTGATACTACTTCCTGGACCAAGCTCCAGGATCTCAAGTGCATATCTAAATAAAAGACAGAGATTCCTCACAAAGCCCACAAATTATTTCAGTAGACATGTCATTCAGCCCTGGAAGAAGATTTTTTGACACTTTTTTTGAAGCCTTTTAAACTCTTCTGCCTACAGAGGAAAAGTCCACCCTACACGCAGGCATACTGCCTTTTGCTAGAACCACGATCTCAGGGCCAAAACCCATGACAAGACAGCGTGGCGTCTGCTGTTCAGTCTTACAGATACATTTACTGTGATGACTCAAGAGCCATTTTCCTTCTGTTATTCCATTGTACTTTGCAGAGTAGGGTGCAACAGACAAATCAAGCTGAATCACACTTTTGAGACAATGTATGGGCACTGCAAGAAGTGATGTTATTCAGCCAAATATAGAGTACTTCCTCTGATCAAAGAACGATCCAGTCCCATCAGTGCTATACATGCTACATAAGATGACTGGATAGCAGTAAAGATGTGGCAGAACACAGGGCTACTCGTCTAGTTATTTCTATTTATAGCAGAATTTTATCTCCAGTAATTACAATCTACCTGCAGAAGTTCCTGGGAGTTTGGGGGTTTTTTTCAGTTGGACACAGACTTTCCCCCCCTTTTTTTTTTTTGAGTTATATAGTAATCCATTTTAATGGTTGTGCAGTAAAATGACTTTTTTCAGTCGGGAAAAAAAATTATTTCTGTGGTGGGAAAAAAGGCCTTAGTATGCAGTTTATATCTTGACTAAATTTGCCAAATATTTCTGGTACCATACACTGCCATTCCCAAACAATGTAAGAACATAACATTTATTCCTACAGATCATTCTCTAAGTAAGAACATCTGGTACATTTGGACCTTCAGCCAGCAAGCCTTGATGAGTCAAGATCAGATCTACCAAAGTCACAGGATGCCACTAAGCTACATACCATTATGGTCATGATAGCATACATCTCAACCTCAGCAGCTGAGCTCAGTCAGTTTTCCCATTTCCTGGTCCTTTATTCCAAGGTTGAATATGGTCCATTAGTTCCAGATTCTGAAAAGTGTGGTTAGAGGTTCATTCCCCTCCCTCCACTTTTTATTGTACACTATCAAACAATGTGGAATTACGAATAGCAACAGCATTCTGGAAATCATTCCCATGTCCCTCCTTATAAGTGCACAAACACTTGGCAAACTGAAATACATACAAGATGATTTAGGTATCAGTTCTTCAGAAAAGCATGACTGTTTTCCGTGGGGAAGATACAATCTTCTGCCCTTTATGCTATAAGCTAGTTTCTTGATTTCTTTGCTAGATATCCTCCCAAAACAAACCCTCTTCTGTGCATGATAAGCAAAGGACAGGAAGCAGCATTGATTTGACTATGCCTAAGTGATAACATAGTTCTCAAGTCCTCCAGAAACACACTGCTCAGAATGGGAAAGTAACTTCAAGACTGTGATTCCATATTTACCAGTAGTGCTAGCTCAAAGAGCTCTCAGCCCTCCTTCCCCTAACTCCCAGTCCCATGACCCCCATGAGCTGGCACAGCTTTGTGCAGCCTGGTAAAAAACAGATCAGGTGGTCCACCGGCAATGAGCAGCAAAAAGATGAACATTTGAAGGATATTCCAACTCCTCCTCACCCAGCCCAGACTGATTCCTCCTTTTGCTTTTCTGCTTGCACAGCCATGGCCTCAAAGTCAAACCAACAGAAGAAGTTGGGGTCATTTCCTGTTTAAGGCTTTACAGAGGTATTTACCACAGTGGCTCAAGAGTTGTTTTCTTCTTACAGTCTGTTTACCAAGTGTTTGTACATTTAGAAGTAGTATACACATGCTACCATGCTGAAAAAAAACACTTACGAAAAGGAATAAACACGGTGAATTAGATCATTCTACACTGCAGTACAGTAAATGTTTAAAAATGTAACATTCTAATCTGGGAAAAAGCCACTGACTTCAGTGTGCAGAGAAAAAACAGCTCTTAAGCAACCAGTCACCATAGTCATTTCTTCACCCTTGCACAAAAAAATTCTGTAGACTCCAAAAATCAAATTGTCAACTATCCTTAGAGAAGAAAAAAAGGAAGAAAAAAAAAAACCTAGCCATTAGCATACCTGGCCCAACAATCACAGGGAACCTTTATGTCACAGTTTGCAAAGAGGACACTCGCAAGTTAAGTTCTGTGCAGATGATCTCCAAAGGCCATAGGGAAAAACAGTTAAGCTATTGGGTAAATATGGCCACTGAAGCCAATTATGTATTTACAGAATTCTAGCCAGCAATTTAGCTTGCTGCTACAAAGCAGCGAAAAGGAACATTCAACAATTATTATTTAAAGTTGGCCACAGCTAAACTATCCCAAATCAGGAATCCAGGGTTTAATATTTGGATTCCTAACCAAGTCCAAGTTACGCTTCTGTTCTCAAATTTCTTGACCTTTGTGGTTACATGGTTAAATACCTATTTGTGATCCATCCTAAGAGCAGCTACAGTCAGGACAGGGGAAAGGGTGGAAGCGTCACAGAGGCAGAAGAGATCTTTGTGAGCTGGGTTCAGACATGATATCCCTCATTAGACTAATGCTAACCATTTATTGAACACGCTGGCGGATAACAGGAACATGCACTGTCTAGGACAAAAACAGCAACTAGATCCTCTTAGAAGGACATCACATCCAAGACAAATTTTTGTTCTCCCTGTATCAGACCCAAGACAAAACAAATGAGTATTTAATTGTGATAATGTTGTGCGCAGCATGTCAGAGGGGGGGAAAAAAAAAAAAAAAAGGTCAGAGAAAGGCAGCTTCAACAGAAAGGTATTTTGGGGATGGAGAGGACAGTGGAGCCCCTATTTACCATGTTAATCAGTATTTCATTGTGGTTTTGTCTCTTGTTATTCAATACATGTCAATTCATTACATGTAGAAATTATGAACTCTTCAGAGTAGGGACTGTTAACACTGTGAAGCTCTGATTTCCATCAGAGTGAATCTTTACATGATCTAATTGACAATTCATGTGTGAGATTCAGCCCATGTGGATCTTCCCCTTCAGCCTGCCACATAGTCATTCAGGGAGAACAGGAATGGCCGTTTAGGCAGCTTATGGTTCCAAACAGCTAGCTCTGTCTTCCTTTGACTCACCAGGCACTTAGCATCTGTGCCGCCATTTCTGCTCCAGCTCTGGAGGAGGGTGGGATCATGCCTCCTTTTGTGTGCATGCCCAGGCCAGGCTTGTCAAACCACAACACACCACTGCATCAGTGGAGAGGTGTGGGGAGAGAAAGAAAAACTTGGATCCAGATTCTACAAATACGGGTCAAAAAAAATTCCTTCCTAGACATCGGTTGTTTAAAAGGCAATATTAAAGAAAAAGAGTCAAGACGACAAAGCTTTTCATATTTAAATTGACAATTTCTCTGGCAACAACTCAGAACAGAAGTCTGTGTTAGCCCAAGTGAAACAAGATAGTAGGTGTTTTGCTTCCAGTCTTAACGAATAGAAGTTTCCACCACAAAAGCCATCACCAATTAATGTACTGCACCAGTTGCAACATCTGTAAGTTGATCTTTCACCACGCTTTGACACTAAGACATCACCAAGACTGTCACACAGTCATGAGGCCTATGCTCGCACGAGCCATAGAAACTGAATCTAGGGCTTGAATTCTCACCTTGCCTTGCTCCCAGGGGAAGTCTTTCCAAATTACTGTTAAGGCAAAGTGAAGCACCAACAAGCCAGTGCCAAAAAAGGTTGGACTTGCCTCCCTCCACCCTTCCATCAGGTCTATACTGATCAGCTCATTGAAGAGCAACTCTCTTCAGCTTGCCAATACCACACAACCTGTGCTGTCACTGGTTTCACCTTTCTGCAGGTCAGTTCTGCGACAGATCAACAAGCTGAACCGATTCACCCAGCAGACATACATACAGGCCTGTCAAAGGAACAAGGGGCGAGACTGTTCTTGTGGGGCAACCCACGGTTACACTAGATCAGGCATAACATGGAACCACACCCTGTATTCAAGGAAGCCCCGCAGCCAGAGGCCAAGCCGCAGATATTGTGGGCAGAGAACAATCTTCAGCAGCGACAATATCCCAGCATCCCCACCAAAAAAAATTCTCACTCTCAAAGAGATATCAAGTTTACTGAAAGCAAAAGGCAGCAGAAACAAAAATTCCTCTCATTCTGATATTCCAAAACATGGGCTTAACATTACTCCAAAACTGTATTTTGAAGACAATGTTTGCCATAATGCGAGATTCAGTAATGTGCCCTTATAAGTCACTTGCATTTACATTCCTAATGTCACCTGAAACAAGTCGCTGACTGTGTTCCAGGCAAGCCACGTCTCCACTGTCCACTGTTTAATCATTATAAGCAGTATGTTTAATTTACAAAGCTTAAACAGGAGAAGAGGACTAAGTTGATAGAGCTGAAGAAATAGAGGACAGAAAAAATGCAGTTCATGATCCACAAGTCATTTATTCCAGTGCGCTTGCAAGAGACATGAATCTGCAGGAAGACAAGTGGGTGATAATTAGGGACAGTTGGAATGTTGTTTATTTCCTACTAGCAAAGGCAGTAGTTCAGGCCTCCAAGGATAAATCAAATTTCTTACCCAGACGGAAGACATTTCATTTTCAAACATGAACCATACAACAATGGACCACAGAAAGGAAGAAGCCAATTCACAACAGCAACAAGAAAACAAAATTACTAGAGATTTTAGAGACAAGTTCTTATCAAAACCTGCCCTTACAAAGAGCCCCATGTTGCATCAGAACTTGCACCACATCCCACCACAGTCAATTCAAAGACACTTTTATTGGCAAAACAAGCTCCACAAGTGTTACCCACATGTAAGAGATATCACGCTTAAGCTTCTCCCAGAAGTGGATTCAACATATGAAGTGTCTGCCTCCACAGAGGTTTCACAGGAGGCTACATGGCATGGAGTTCAATGACAGAAATGAAAATATTCCAAGGAATGTTTTATTTTTAGTAAGATAAGTGTTTTCTTGCTCTCTCTAATCTTCTTGTGTATTTTACTCACAGGATTAGGAAATTTCCTTCTCAGTCTCTCCTTTTAGTTCTCTTTCCTAGACATTTACCATTTGATTTGTGATGTTCTCCCTCAATTTAACTCAAAGCTGCACATGCCAGTTCAGTATTTGGTAAGGGTCTGACTTGATTTTGCACATTTCCTTTGGTACTATCTGCCAGCATAACAACTTTGCACAATAACCTGTGGCAGTCTAGTTGGCTAGTAGGTTTGGACTTCCTTTTTTGTTACAAAAACTTGTGTTCTGGTTTAGATTCGACTAGTTTCTCAAACAGATGGATTTTGGATTAAGTTATTTGCTTCATTAGCCTCAAAAGGAGTGCCAAATCCCAGAAACAATGTTTTCGTAGGAATGGACAGCGTTTTCATTTGGTTTCAGTCTATAGTTCTCTAGTACTTTTAGATGGAGACAGCTTTTGCTGCTTTAGCTGATAGAGCACCGAAACCAAGTCTTTTTATGCAAAGATCAGCAATGGAAATCCTTCCAGTTCTACTCTGTAGCCATCATGACATAGATTACATAGATTTAGCTCTATCATGTCTTTACACATCTGAAATAAAAAAAGTTAACTTTGTCTTTGTTACAATGCAAGACCACACAGAGCTCTGGAGTTCATTCTTGTGGGAGTCAAATGTTTAATTCGCCATCAAATAGCATAGCAGGAAAATCTCAGCATTGTGTTAATTTCTCATGGTTTGAGTAGTTGAAATGTGTCTTACTAGCTAGGGCCACTACATAGCCAGTGCAACCATGCTAGCACAGAGCCTTAGGCATGCAAGGGCTCCTGAGACTGGTTAGTGTGGGGCTGTAGGGGAACCTTGCTACATGCCCACCTCTGCCCAGCCCCATCCAGCAACAGAATAATTCTCCCCTTCTGGAGTTACTGTCATTTCCCTCCTGCGAGTCACTCCTCTTCTGCTTGTCTCTAAAGGGCACGGAGCCATACAGCACATACCTTAAACACCTTGGTATGCAGCCCACAAGATCAGAAAATCTGGCTCCCTAGGCACATCTGGTCTTCTGTGGCATTAAGTCAGATGGCCCTCTTTCCTCACAACACTTTAATAAGCAGTTTTAGCATCCGCATCACATTTCTGTTTAAGATCTTGACATATCAGATGCCAAGCATGTTGTTACGATATCGTTCAAGAAAAAGCTCAAAACAAACTCAGACATCACTCCATGCCTTTCCCAGATTAACCTGCAGGACCAATGCACTGCAGTATATTAGCCAGCAAATGAAGGTGTTTTGGCAGCTGTCCCAGTCACTTCATCGGAAGCCTGAGCTCAGAGGCTGTTCCGCCTGAGCGGGTAAGTCAAGATGTACATACCAAAGATGTCATCTCTGCTGCACTCCCTTCCTTGCTCGAAGGCTTCTGTCCGAGTACTGTTTATTTTTATGCTACAATTGATGGATTGTACATTGGTTTCATTTGCCCTGTGTCTCCCATTAGTTCTCTGTCGTAACTGTGTTAGATTTGGCCTTGCACACCCAATTAAGCTAAACACTTAATGTGGTTTTGCCGAGCGGTTAAAGCAGGCAAGTGCCTGCCACCCCCTCTTCCCTGCCAGTCTGTTCTAAAGCATCTGCAGCACAACGATTTTTCATGGGTCATTTCTCAGAAAGTAATCATTTGCACTTCTCTTCTTCCTCTAGCATATGTATTACTGTCATCAAGAGTGTGCTTCACCAGCACAACCAAACCAACAAAAAGTGACTACAGAGTATCACAGGAACTATCCCTTTTTTTTTTTTTCCAGACATTCATTTCTAGATTCAATGTTTGCTCTTAAACTTCTGAAAGACTTGTGGGTGAAGAGCTAACCGTAACAAGCAAGAAAGGAAATATGAAAAAAAATATTTTCTAGGGACAATTGACTGGAAAACTTAATCTAAGGAATTAGTTTATTTTGTTCTAGTCTGGAATTTGCACTAAGACCAACAGAAGATTAGAGCTCCTCATCCAGTTCACAGCAGGCAGGTCACAAACAAGAGAAACCTCAGAGAAACAACAGGCTTCTCTTGCGAGGGGATGAGCCACTTCAAGTCAAATAAGCCTGTAGTGGAAGGTTGCAGAAGGCAAGGATCAACAGGGTTACTCTTCCCTGCTAGAGTACAGGTAGCATAGAAATTACTCAACGTAACTGTCAAAGATGCAAAGATGATAAATCTGCCCTTCCAGAGGAGTTGAGACATAGGCAGGGCAGCCACCTGCTCCAGAGATAAGAGAGCCCTGGGCCTGGAAACAAAAAACCAAAAAAACAAAAAAAAAAAACAAGGAAAAAAAAACCAAGAAAAAAAAAAAAACGACCCAAAAGGCCTAAACAGCTTTTGTTGTTGAAGGTAATGCTGACTGCGGGTCTGAATTCTTCCTTACACTCAAAAATGCAGTGAACAAAGGCCTACAGATGGTGTCAATTCACGAGCAGTGACAGTTGGAACTGGGACAACACACGAGGTTACCACCCTTGCAGTGGAGATATCTTAACTGCTCATGAATCAGCTGTTTGTGAGTCACCATCCTCTGGCAGCTGCCGTTCACTGGTACGGCAAAGAAGTCAGACCCAGGAGCAGCCTTCCCTCAGGCCTAGCAAAGACAGCAAAGGGCAGTAACCTCACCAACCAGCCCAATTCAGTCCTTCCCTGTTTTCAAGTCAACGCCCAAGAAAAATCCCTTCAACCACTTTGACTCTGCATGGATACAGCTCTCAATTCAACCTGTTCTTTCCTTGCATTAAACTTAGGTCTGTTTGCAGGGCAATGACTAGTGCCCTTGTTAGGAGACCCGACCTAGTCTCCCACCTACTCCCACATCATGCTTTCCAAGATTTAGACGCTGAATAATTCTATTTGAGATCCATGACAAAAATGCAGATAGTCCACTAGCATTCCTATTTGCCAATGGCTATCCTTCCCCGCTTCTCAGCTATTAAAACCTCCAGAATGGCAGCCTCCAGTCTATTTCCCTTTTCCATGTTGCAAACTCTCCAGTTTTCTCTCACAGCCAAACTCATTATGTTTTTACTCATGTTAATAGGTACTATGCTGATCAAGGCCCTTTTTAAAAAGGCAGCACAAATTAGGGGCATGTCCTCCAGGCGTAAGAAACTCAACTCAGGCTTTTCAAGAGTAATAGGCTTCAAAAATCACAGTGAGAGGAACACAATCTCAAAAACCTCATTTCCTAAATTTGTCAAGCCTGAAGAAGTCATAAACTCTGAATTACAAAGAAAGGACAGCAGTAAAGCTGGCCTGCTTTTAAACGCAACTTTAATTCAGAGTACCATCCCACCTCCTGGTTCATCCTCCCACCTCCTGGTTCATCCTCAGGAGCTTGGAACAGAAGCAGGAAATTACAATCCTGAGACTTCTCATTTTCTTCCCTGTCCTCGGAGTTGCAAAGAAAGGATTTGACTATTCAGCAGTTATAGAAAATCAGAACTAAAATTGGGTGGGAGCACAAAGAAAAAAAAAAATGAAGGTGTGTCTTTATTTTATTCTAATCCTAGATCCCGTAAGACATGGTTCTGCTAAAGTGAATGGCTGCACCTTAGGCAAGAACCTGTCCCAGACACTACCAGCTGTCACCAAGTCAAATGAACTGACCAATCTGGAGATTCAGGTTAAAGGAGCAGAGTGCGTATTTCCCTCTAACCTTCTTGCATAGTCACACAATACTTCTTATGAGCGTTTGGACAAGGAGGCTGAGAACATCACATGTTTATGTTTTAACAGTTCTCACTAGTGGCTCACTCCTTCACACAGCAATTCTTAATGGAGAAGAGGAAGAGCAGTAGCCTCTTTTTCCAGGAAAGGCATTTTCTGCCACCAGTCTTGTTGCTTCTGCACCCAGACTCCTTTTCAAACCCAGAGTAATCTCCTATTCCCACTTTACACCTTTTTGCAGGCAGTAATCTCCAACCTCCTAGCTTCTCTCCTCAACTCTGCCCTCCCATTTCATACACCTTTCCCAGGCAGGACTGTCCTCCAAAACATCTTCCCAGACATCCCACTCAAAAACACTTCTGGCTGTATCTGTTCCCAAGCCTGACAGGTCCCACATTCCACCACTGCAGATAGCTCCATCACCACCCCTATCTCATGGCCTCACCACTATGCCGATATCAGTCTCCCTTTCCACCTCTGCGCCCACTGCTAAGCTCCCGATATTTCATAAAAACGCCCCACTAGGTCAAGGACTCTACTGTTGAAGGTCCCTAACAAGTAGTCACATCCTCCTTTAAAGCATTACTAAAATAATTCTTTCCCTCTCAGCAGTTAAATTCTGCTCAATGCTCACCTTCACTTTCAAAACTTCCATCTTTTATGCTACCTAATTAACAGCTCTTTCTGCCATCAGATCCCACATAATTACTCCACTTGGAACACCTTACACGGCTCTTCTGTTCCCTTGCCAGCTCAAGTCCTTGGCTCTCATTTCCAAATTGCCTATCTTTACTTCTGTTAATATCTGTACTCCTATATCCCCTTCCCTTCTCATGGTTTATGCTACTCTCGCATCTGCTTCCTCACCCTTATTTCCCCAGTTACCACCTTTCAGTAGTCTTTGATGCCAACTGCTACCCAAAAACCCTTCTCTATCCTTGTTCTAAGTGATTGGGAGAACTTTCAGAAGCTTTTCCCATTAAACTAAAGCTAAAGGAAATTTAATTAGAAAGCTACGCTATTTTAATATTGGACCTTATCTATCCCACTAGAATTATCCCATCCCTGATCCTTATCAGATGTCAGATGTCTAATTTAGACTACAAACCCTTTGGGGCAAATGTAGCCTCTTCCTCTGTACTACACAGAGTCACAGCACTTAGACTGATCCTAAAGGTAAGAAAAATACCTCAGAAATTCAAAGAACCTGATTTTGCTAAGAGCAGCGCCACTCCATACACTGAGACTTGGGAATGAGCAGCGAAGTTAAAAGTACTCACTATCTGAAATGTCAAAAGGCAAGAACAGGGTTCGCCCCAAACAGAAACAATGTCTGACCATGTCTGAGAAGAGAGGAGCTGGGTACAGCCTGCACTGAAAAGGCTTTTCCATGGTATCTCTAGCCCCTTCCTGCCTCAAGTCTCCAAAGCCATCGCTTATGCTCTTTGAAACAGCAGGAAAGTCACTTCTTTTTTCCTTCCCTCTCCAGAGGAGCACAGCAGAAATAAACCTCGAATGATAAATTATGCACCACCTTTGTGTGGCTGCCTCTTGGCCAGATGGGAAATTTTTTTCTCCCAAAGCCTTTTGTTTCTAGCTTTGATCCCAGTGTTGGATCTGCTCTGTTCAGCACTCCCTCCGCATGGAGGTGAAGGGAGAGCTGACACAGGCCAAGTTCGAGTTTACTGCAAGTCACAGTCAGATCTTCCATTAGCCTTCTCCCCTCCCCCTTCCCAAATGGAACTCTCCTTGAGTTTGAAAAGATCCTATTAAACATTTTCTAGAGGGCTTACAGAGGATACATTATTTTGATGGATGCTGGGACTAAAGGAGGAGGATTTCTAAGTACAGTGAAATAATGGAGTTTGTTCTAATGGTTTTAAGAGATGCCCGGGGGCACCAAGCAAGTTCCTTCTCTGCAAATCAAAACCACAGAAGACCAGAAAATGGAGCCGAACAACTAAACGCCAGGAAGCGAGGAAATCGGGCTCTATTTAACTGCTGCTCTTGGTTACAGCCAACTTCAGACTGCTTGGAAAAACAGCACACACACACATCACTGGCACAAACTTAACAGGAGAAAACAAAGAGACAACAGGGGTCAAACTGGGGGTGGCAAGTAGGAGAAGGATGCAAGGCTGGGTCCCCACCCCCTACCAGAGAGTTGGATCAATTATCCTTGAATACTAACAAGATTTCTGATTAAAGAACTGCTGCTATGCAATAGAAACAGAAAGCTTCAGCAGCCGAGAGCGGCTGTCAGGCAGTAACAAAGAGACACAGAAGACTATGCCCTGCTAGGGCATACGGAGGAAGTCACCATGCTGGTAGCCAGGATAGGGGTCTCCCCTGCCTGAAGTCACGATAACTTCTCACTGCTGGTAAATTTAACTCCAGGAGTAAAACTTCACCTCAACACTACAGAATACGGGGTCTGTTTTCAAGCAAATATGTTCTCTGCTGGAAGATTCGCTGGACAACAATTCTTTAAACAACCTCATCACTACAGTACAAGCAGGTGAATTTTATTCTCATCCTAACCCATTCAGGGGAAATAGTTGGTGTTTCCTAGTTCTGAGTATTGCAACATCAGAAAGTTGCTATTAACATGCAACAGCTTGAGAAACAAGAGTCTACACCATCTTCTGTCATACACTTTTTGACAAAACTGCAAGTTGCAATACAAATATTTAATATGCATATACAATACTGCCCATTAATCTTAATGGTTTGTGACTTGCTAACTGGTGGCTAAATACAGAGAGATCTAATGGCCTAAGTAGAACCTCATGAAAAACAGAAGCTTCTGCTACTACTTTTCACAACTTCAAGTTGTGCTAACATTAAGCATCCTGCTATAGACATGTATCTCATACCACCAGAATCAGGATCCTGACTGTTCAATTCCCTTTTTGTTTTTTTCTTCTATTTTAAAAAACAAACTTAATTCTTCAATATGAGGAGTTTCAGTCACCTACAATTTAGCAAGGCAGAAGTCCACAATGTTAATGAAGTCTTTATGAAAACTTCTTTTCGTGCCCTTGCATAACAAGTCTCCTTTCATCAAGGCTCACAGCAGCTGAGGAGTTCTGCGCCTCACAGAAGCACTGACTGCAGCTCGAGAGTCTCTCAGACTAAGTGCATAGGCTGGAATACTTCAGTATTTAACAGGCAGTTCTGTGTAACAGGGTAAAAAAGTGCCCGGAAAGCTGAAAAATCTGAACACGAACTCACCCAAAAGAGGATGGCAACCAAATACTCCCAAGGTAACAGTCCCAGAGCAACCAGATATACAGCATGAATAAACCACAAGCCCCTGAATCCGTATAGTTACTACCTTTATTACGGGGAAACTGAAATCTTCATAGAAGATGATACAGAAAAAAAAGCTCCAAGAAGCATTACAGTGCCCAGTCTTTATGCAGAATAGACAACAAAATCCCATAAAAGAGTAATGCCTAACATAACAGCCATGGCAAAGACCCACAGGCACTACAGATGCAAAAAGCAAGAGCCTAACCATCAAGCACATTAGATTCATGGATGACAACTACAATTAGCGTTCTCTGCCATGATTTGTGTGAAACACACACAGCCACTAAACAGAGTACGCCAATTAATGGAGTGAGTTTGCTGCATGCCAGAGCTCCAGCTCTGGATGTTTTATTAGGTAAAGCCAGACATTCGAAAAGACGGTCAGTTCAAGTGTGCATGTGTATGCACTACCTTACTATATAAACCCCTTTGAGATAACATCACTAATAGCCACGGTGGAAATAACAGAGGGCTAGAGAAATAAAGTGTCCACTTTTCTTATACATTTTTTTTAACAACACTTTATTTACCAATTCACTCTTTCCAACAGACAGTCAGTAAAATTTCTGTGATTTTATGAATCTCTTGATCATCAGCAAGAGAAACAGAAGTGTTACTAAAATGAGAAACAGCCACAAAAGTCACAAGCAGCAGAGGAACTCAACAAAGATGTAGGACATGCACTTAGTTTTTGAAGCTATTTTTAAAATCTTGACTGGTTTTCAAGATAGTATCTCTTTATCTGCTTTTGTAAGTGTTACGAAGCATGTATTCTATTGTGTTCAATAGTAAATTGCATTCTCGGGTAAATGGAGCTGGCCTTGGGCAAGACAATTTCTATTTCACTTCCCACATTTACAAAACAAGGATATTATTTGCCTATTTCACAAGAGCGCACGAAGATTCAGGAGGACTATCAGACTACAGATCATTCTCATAGAATTAATGTTTTAATTATTTTTCAATGTTAATTTCACCAGCCTAGAGAACTACAGGTTTTCAGGAGTAAAACCAAAATACAAATCACTTCAATTTCTTTTTCTAGTTAACCTACAGCAAGTACTGCCTTCTGGTTTGAACTACAAACAACTGCATAATGTTTATATAAATCACATTTTCTCCTGTAACTTCAATGAACAGAACACAGAGAAACAGCTCCAAGTTACCTGAAATCCCATTTTGTGGCCCACATGAACAGAATATCCCTCTTCGAGGTTCACAAAACACTCTGGAAATGCAAGCACTTTACGTAACTGAGCACCTATTAATTTGGTTGCTGCATACACTCACACTCCCAGGATGCAAGAAGGGACTGTGCTCCAGAAAACTGTGCTAAAGCACACAACTGAAAGGTTTTGGAAAGAGAATATAAAAGAAAATTGCCTACCTACACTAAAGAAATGAAACAATAATGTTACCCTCATACTGGAAGATTTATGCTTTATGCCTTTCCACTAATGCTACCATGTTTTAGCAGACACAGAATTGTTTAAAAAACAACAAATCCAAACAAAATAAAACAAAACAAAAATAAACCCAAACACCACCACTTGTCAACCTCCTGTAGCATCTTACTCTTCATTTTAGAAGAGTGGAGATGTCACTCAGTGCTGTCAACACTTTTGACAAAAAGAAAGAGTCAAGATAATTCAGGGTAATCATGGGAACTATGAATATCATCCAACCTGACCAACATTAAATGCAGGCACTCTCAGCACACCCAGGAAGCAGAACATTATCAGCTTCAAGCTGACAACAGGAAACCGCATTTTGCACTTGGCTGAGAGCTGTAGAACCAATAGCAATGCCAAGCATGCACAGTGGAGATTGTGATTTCCACAGCAAACTACACTTCTATAGAGATCATTAGCTTTAAATTCTCTCTATATACCCATTTTTAGCTGCAACACACTTCGCCAAGACCTCAAGATACTTAAGATACTTGCAGACCTCTCTTTTTTTTTTTTAGCACAGACTTCTCCAGTTTTAACTGCCACTATCTACCAAAAAAGGGTCAAAGGTCAATCTTGCAGACTTGTTTGCTTTACCTGCTCCTCTACTGAGATACAGAGGTAAACGACCAAGCGTTTCTAACAATTTAACTGTTCGGCATCGCGAGTTCTGTGGATGCTTTATGACTGTTAAGCTGCACACTGTCCCCGCAGGTACTTCTAAGGGACAATGGTGAAAAATTTCTAGCCAAGGGGAGGAACACCAACTCATCATAAGCTTTGCCATTTTCTCTGCCACCTCCATCCTGACACCTCCTCATGTTTTTCCTTGCTTCAAACAGGAAAACCATTGATCAGGAACTGTGTTCTTACTGCAAAGCGTATCTTCCCATGAAGGAAAGAGGATACTCACTTCAGTTGCCACATCCAATCACAAATTCACGTTCATTTGACAAGAGGATACAGGAAAGTGCACTGATGGGAGAACTGCTTGAAAGAGAGACAAACTGCCATAAAAAGCATCCCGGACTCATCAAGGCACAACCACCAACGAGCAAACCTGCACTTTACAATCAGACATCCCCCACATGGCTGTTAACAGCCCAGACACATTAACTAGGAGCACCTGGGTAACAGCCAAAATAAAACACATCCAGATCTGTACCTACACTAAGATTTGTGCTTTAGATCCTTCTCACTCCTAGACTGCAGCTAAGTTATCTGTGTGACACTTGGGAACTTGAGAGTACTTCTGGTTTCTAAAAAGCAGATTTTCTGATACGCAGAATTGCAGCCCTCAGCCTTTCCAAGCTGGTTTAGCACCTTCTTCAAAGCTGCCTGCAGTTAGGTCTCTTGTTAGAGGAGAAATAGCATTATTTGAAACCCAAACCCATGTGATTGTGCCCCAGAGGCAATACTTGCAGAGCGATGGAGGTCAGCAGCACTGCTGCAAATGCTTCCTGTAATTTCAGAGTTCCATGGGAGAAAACGGATGGGTGAAATTATACAGCAGCTGCCAAACGAGGGAAGGGAGAGAAACGAGGTACGCATCTCCTCTCTGCACCCCTCCCCCAAAAACCTTCCAACTCTTTATAAACAATTCCGCGAAGCGTTGAGATGTTTTCTCCTCCACCGGGCGCACTCGTAAAATAAAGCACCACCGCACAAGAGCAAGAAACACCAACCGCTTTTCAGTTGACAGAGCAACCACAAAGACAAGTTTTCACCGGCGAGGCTTCACGGAACTGCTTCCCTGCTCGCTACGACCGCGGCCAAGCCCTCCCCTCGCCCCCCCGCTACTATTTTTAGTAGCACACATGCCCCGGCCCCGCGCCGCCAGGGCGCTGCAGGAGGACCCCCGCTCCCCGCGGCGGGGCAGGAGCGCGGGGCGCCGCCGGGCTGTACCTTTAAGGGGCCCGTGGCGGCGGGTGCGCGGCTGCATTCCTGCTCCGGAGCGGCGGCTGTCCCGACACGCCGGGCACGGCAGCCTCCGAGGCAACCTGCGCGCCCGCCCCGGCCCGGCCCGGCGCTCGCACCGCGGGAACAAAGCCCGCGCCCGCCGCCAAACTTCCGCGGGGGGCAGCGGCCGCGTGGGCAGCGGGGACCCTCCGCTGCCGCCCGGCCGGGACCCGCGCCCCGGCCCGCCGGGGGGACCCCGCCAGCTCCGTGCTCCGGCCCGCCGTGCCGGGGCACGGGGAAGGCGAGAGCCGCGTGCCCAGCCGCGGGACGGAGCACGGACCTTTGTCCTGCGGCGGGGCAGGGCAAGGCTCCCCGCCCGGCGGGCGCGGGCAGGTGAGCGGCGCGGCAGAGCGGGGCTCCCCGCCCCGGAGGGGCGGGGGGGGGAAGCTCCCGCCGCCGAGCCCGGGACGGCGGCCGGGCCCCCCGCGCCGCCGCGGGGCAGAGGACGCCGCGGCAGCCGCTTACCTCCGGCGCGGAGCAGCGCTCCCAGCAGCAGCAGCCGCAGGAGCTGCGGAGGCGCGGGCAGGAGGCAGCCCCCGCCGCGCCGCCTCATGGTGGCAGCGCCCCGGGCCGCTCGCAGCAACGTCCCGGGCTCCGCCTGCGCCCAGCACCCCGGCCCAGCCGCCGCTCGCTCCCTCCGCAGCCGCGGCAGCTCCGGGGCTGGGGGCTCGCTCCCCGCTCCGCCCGGCCCAGGCCCGGCCCCGGAGGAGGAGCCCCGCCGGGGCAGCCCCCGCCCCGCTCCCCCCCAGGGCCGAGGCGCTTCGCAAACTTTCGGCGCGGCAGAGGCGCTCCCGGGGCCGCGGCTCTGCAGCGAGACGCTCCCCTCCCCGAGTCCCCGGGGCCGCCGCTCGGCACCACGGCGAGACCCCCGGACTCGCCCCGCGCCCCGGCCCCCCTCCGCCCCTGCCGCGGGCGCGGCTCCCTCCCTGCGGGCGGGGAAGCCCTTCCTAGCGCGGCCGCGGTGCCCGGGGCTCTCGCCGTCCCAGCTCCCGCAGCGCTGCCACGGAGCCCGGCTCCGGGGTCTCGGCTGCCCACCGCCCCGCATCCTCCGGTGGCTGAGCGGTTCCCCCGCGCCTTGCCACCGCTTCCCGGCTTGTGCCGGCTGTCTCTGCCCGTGGCGCAGGGCAGAGCCCCTTCTCCCTGTCCCCTCCCCGGTTGCCGAGCACCCTTCAGAAACCGAAAGCCTCTAAGCACCGAGTTCCCGAGCCCCTTGCCCAGCACACAGGTTGCTATCTAAGAGAAACGTCTCATTTCCCCCCTCCCCCCGCTCATGACAAGTGTTGTGGTGTTTGGTGTTTGCTCTACAGCCGCAGTGTCCAGAGACAGCTGATGATGTATGAACCCCGGACACCCTAAAAAAAGAGCTCGGGTCGCTGCCTGTCGGAGTGGAAATGAACACTTGGACAATTGTCTGATATGCCTTCTTGTCCCTGTGCTGCATTTAGCAGCAGACAGGCTTCCACGGGACATCATCATTAAAGCCAGTTTTATGATCCTCTGTGGCACGATTTGACATTTTAATATATAGGGTTGGCAATGCAAGAAACTGTCGTTAGATAATTGATCTCAGTTGATTTCAAAGTATTAACTTGAATGGAAAGCTGACTCAGATAGCTCAAACCCTGGGCCACAGGGGAAGATGGGAATTTTGTCAAATTGACACCGAAGGGCCAGTGATAGGAATGGTCTTATTTAAAGCTTTCGCACAGATGAATCCAGAGGAAGCTGCAATTAATCCTCTCTCTTAAAGAATCACAAAAGCAAGCAAACAGCACAGCGTGTGATCGAGACAATTCTGTCACTCCTATTAATTAAGTGTAAAATAGTACAGACAAGGGATGTTATTAAAAATGTCAACATAAAATTAAAGCAGGGACTGACTCTTGACAAACTGAGCTTCATGTAAAGAAAAAAATAATCCAATGCAGAGCTTCACTGAGGAAGGAGTAGAACTCCCAAGAGCAGGAACCCCATAAGCAACACTTTCAGTATAAGCAGCAAATCATGCACAAATTTACAATATATGGCCTCCAAAATTTAAAAAATGCAGACTTTTTGCTTTATATGCAGAATCACTGTTTCAAGATAGGAACAGATCCACTTCAGACAGCATGAGTGCAACAGCATGTAGACTATGGCATTGAATCCTACACATGCAATAGGCAAAGCATACAAAGTTGCAGAAGAGTTAACAAATGCCAGCAGCCAGGAGGGACTGATTGAGGCAGAGAGACTAAAAATCCCCTCTGTGCTCACATCGACTTGGAAGCAGGGAGAGAATGAGGCATGGAAAGCACGTGTAATTATTGTAAAGGAATAAACTCCAGGATAGCAAAGTTGAAGATGATTGAAGTGGAAGAGTTGGGAACAACGGGCTGAAGTTTACCATCAACCTGACTGGGGGCTGGCTGGCTAACATGCAAAGCCCTTGCCGCATCCCCCTAAAATACAGGGCAGCATAACTGAAACTCATTTAAGTTTATATTCTCTACTCAGGCTAGATCCTCATATAGCATAAATCAGAGGAGCCCTGGAGACTTCAGGCTCACAGAAGCTCGTAAGAAGTTTAGATGCCGAAGTACTGAATGTGATAAAGCACAGACACAGGGCCCAGAACTTCCTGATAATTATATACGTAGGTCATGGAACAGTCTTCCAGCAGCTGAGTATTTTCCTGTGTTTGAAACAAAAACCTCTTGAAAAATATTGTCCTAAACACAAATAAATTGTTAGCTCTTCAGTCCTTCTCTCCCCAGGGAACAAATGTTCTTACCCACTTGTGTTTGTTAAAGTATGTTTACTCATGCTCTGCATCTTGTGCCGTATTCTAGCAAACCACTTTCCTCTCCAAGCTCAGCTTCCCTGTAATTACATCTCTGTCTTATAAATCATTTTGAAATCCCCTGGTGAAATGTTAGAGGAGCCATAGTACCGTCTTTCACAACAATCTCCTAAATAGGTTGCAGTTGAGCAGATAGAAATTTATACTATAAACCTCTCAGTTACCTACCTGTTGATACAATGATTAGCCCTGATTCTCTGTGGGATCTTTGGGGAATAATTATAAAGTCGATTTATGCAGTGAGAAATTGATATTTTTGTTGAAAGAAAACTAGAAGGGTTGCTAAATAACGCTGGTAAAATTGAACCATATGCTTAGGACTTGCCTCTTTCAGAACAAATAACTTTAAAAAAGACTATGTAAATATCAGAATCCACTTCAGCCCATGCAGAAGGTAGGCACTTGTTTTTACCCACAGCTATGAGGGAGGAACATTATTAAGTAACTTGTAGTAATTTATAGATCACTGATAAGTGATATATAACACAAGTATTGTAAGAAAGATGAGAAAGAAGTAATTAAAATATAATTAACTATTAATTTATATGACAACATGCTTTATGAAAAAAACACACCAGATGTTATAAAGGGAGCAGGGAGAAGATTATTATCATAACAACCATTCTGGGACATAAATCTCCCCACTCCGCTCCAAACAGACACATTAGAGAAATAAACCAATCCAATGACAGAAAATAACTACTATGCAATAATACTAAAACTTGGCATAAATTTTCAGAATTATTTTAAATAGCAACCCTGTGTCATGAAAAACGAACCAAGGACATGGCGTCATTGGAAAAAGAAGAAAGAAAGGAACGAGGACAAGGAAGGATTAGTAGGGAAAATACACTTCAAGTATTTTAAAACCACAAAGACCTTAAGAAGAGGTTTAAAAAAAAAGAAGTTAAAAAAAAAGAAAAAATGGGAGGGGCAGTTTGGGTCTTACCTGCCAAAGTACTTTTAATACCTTCAAATGGGCCCTTCCTTGGGAAGATGCTTTTCCACAGCTCCTGTTCCCTGGAAGCGAGTGACAGATCAGACAGCTTAACTGCTATGTTCAGAAAGGTTTGGAGCAATTGTGTTTTAAATATTTGAGATAGAATGAACTAATTCAATAGAATGAAAAAAAAAACCCATGGAAAATGGGCAAAATGCATTTGTGCTAAATCAGGTTCCCTTTTTTTAAGTAATGTTCAGCTCACCAGGTAAACAGAAGACAATGGACATGATACATCCTGTACCCCTTTTGGCACTCTCTCACAGGACACTGTCATAGAGTGACATTTTAAATACAACCAGTGGAAGGTGTGCAGGCATCTGACAGAAGAAAACCATAGTGGTCATTAGTGGTTATTCGTCAAAATGCAAAGGCACCTCAGAAAGACAACTTTCAGGGTCTGTCCTAAGGTCTGTTTTGTTTAGTATGTTCACTGATAACTTAGATGATGCAATATTTATGCTTGTAAAATCTATCCTAAAAAAACGGTTAACCTCAAAACAATGGCAGGGCATGCAAACACTAGGAAGGATGAGATCAGACATCCCAAATGCTATTGACAAATTGGACAGGCTGTCCAAAAACCAACAAGGAAAAAAACCAGTAATGAGAAATATAAAATATTATTCTTAGGAAACAGACATCAACTAACAATGTGAATTCCTGACCAGACAGAAATACAGCAAAAACAGATCTTAGGGCTTTACAGATAACGAACAATATAAATCAACAGTGCAGTGCCACTGCCAAAAAATGCATTTAATTCTGGAATGTGTTATCAGGTGTGTCATATACCAGACAATTTGTTTGATTTCTTAACTTCACATGGTACTGAAGCCCCAAGTGTCATACTGTGGCGGAACACCTTAGAAATATAAACACAGCTGAAGAGAAACAAGAAAATAACAACAAGAACAAGAAGTTTAGAAAACAAACCCTTTGAGAAAAAGCTGAAGGAATTGCATTTGCCTAGTCAAGAAAATAAAAGCTTGAAGTGAGATGCAGCTTTCCAGTACATATAAGCTCATTAGAGAGATGTTCATCAGCTTTTCTCTATGGCTCCAGTAGAAAGACATCAAAGAGTCAGCTTGATTTGTGACAAGAAATGCTTAAAAGATTTCGCTGATCAGCATTCCAACTAAGAATTTTTCAACACTACAGTGTTGAACAACTGTCTAGCGGGAATGTGGAACCTCTTCCACTGAAATTTTTTTAAGAACAAAGTTTGATCAGCCTGTTGGTGCTAGCCTTTATATATTTAACCTCGATGCAGCGCAGGCTGGACTAGGTGATTTTTTGGGACTCTTCCAAACCCAAGTTCCACAATGGATATAATTCAGAAAATTCAAACTGGAAAGATCATTACAAACTCTGCACTCTGGTTGATTAAATTCTGTATTACTAGTGACCTCCACTAACTAGACAGAAAAGCCAGGAAAATAGCAAGTTGTTCCCAACAGAGCTCTAGGTTCAAGACAAAATCATGGGTTCCACACTATCAGACTACGGGATTTTCCAATGGCCCTTATAATTTCTGTCATTATTCCACTGCTACATTACCCAAATCAGCTCCCTCTTAGTATCACCAGTGAACCAAAGAGGTGGCAGCCTGGAATACCAGGTAAGCTAAGTCTAGATTTTACCCTTACCTGGGAAGATGCAGTTACACAGCTGCACCTCCGAATTCACTGTTGGACATGTAAACAGCTTACTTTTCCAAAGGGCTGAGAGACCTACAGCTTTCACAGCCGGTGACCTACTTTGTAAATTATGGTCTCTGTGTTAAATACATTAAATTAAATTTTAGCATTGATTTACACAGAATCACAGAATCTCTCACTTTTTCCCTTGTTGCCTTCCCTGCAGTTTTCTAAGCAGTGGCACTACTACTGTGTACCCAGATATGCCCATAGATGTCAGAAACATTCAAGTCCTGTCAGCACTCTACAGTGTTTCTCAAGTTACTGTCCACTTACTCTCAAGAAAACAGTAATATATGTGCCATGTTCTGCAGTGTTACCACAATTGTTTTAATTTACAACAAAATAAAATTCAGGTTAACAAGTCAGAGCTTAAGTCCTACTTCATTGTCTTCACCATTCATTTACCTGCTGCCTTCTAAGCAGCACATTGCACATTTATTTTGTGAAACTTTGTGACCATCTCATGGACCACCATTAATTCTACTCTGAGCGCAGAACAGTGAAACTACTAAATGCCTACATTCAGCAGCTGAGAGAGGAAGAACCTTGCACAAGGCCCTTTGTAATTTAATGACCAAAATGTGGATTCATCTCCCACATCCCACTTTTTTTTTTGTCTGGAAGGTGGGAGTGAAACCAACCTGCCAAGCTGTTCAATCTTCCACTCTGGCGAAAAAAAAACCCAAACCTTAAGTAAATTGACTCTCAAACTAGGGGGAAAAAACCCAAACCCAAGCCTTTCTTCATGTTTTCTTTGAGATGGTAGCTCTTCCTGGGTGTCTGGCAAGCTGGTTCTTCTCCCTCTTTTGCCGGTTTCCTTACATCCTCTATGTAAAAATAATGCAAATACACCCTCTTGTATTCCTGATGGGACTCCTCCCTGCAGTGAAATGGCAATTACCCAGGCCTTGCACAATGCCTGCATTGCAAAGGTAGCCTGTGGCTTCGCCTTCGGAACAGCACAGTTGAATACCTTGACTCTGGCACACAGAAAAAGAAAAGAGGAAGAGCAGAAAAGGAAAATGTTCTCTTAAAAGCTAGTAGTAGAAGAATTCAGGTTGCACACAAAAGCCTAACTACCTTTATTCTCTAAACACATTCAAACGGGTAAGTAGCAAGTTGTGGCTCCTAAATTAATCTTTGACTGCACAAAGCAGTATTTTCCAAAGAAATGAAGACCTTTGTCTTTCTTTGACTTTAAGCTATTAATGTAGTTTGTCATCAATAGTCTCTGCATTCAGGTAAAAAGTTTGTGGTAGAAATCAATCACACAATCAGAAAGAAAAGTGACACTACGTCTCGGTATCCAGAATATCTCTGATGGGCTGAGTTTTTCTTTCTCCAAAAACTAGAACATAAGAATAGGGCCTGCAAGAGAAACAAGTAGTCATAGACTAGATGTTAAAGACATAAACATATCTTTCCCTCAGCTCACAAACCTTTCTTGTTTGCAGAAGCCCTGCCACTATGGAGATGAGTGACATGTAAAAATGTAGACAGACAGATAATGAGTGTTTTCTCTCTTGAAGGTGATTCAGTTCTAATACTTTACTGGTATGATGGGTTAGGCAAGTACTGCCAGCATGCACAAGATATAACTCTTGAGTCTTTCTGATAAGAGATAAGGCATGTCAACCATCTACTTTCTTATCAGGTGGCTGAATCAGAAACGCCTCTTAACACCTCTCCCTCTCTCATATTAGCTCTTGATAAATGTGAATGAGGGAACAAATTAATTGCTTCTTACCAGCACTGAGACCTGAATAAAGGTACATGGTGAGAGCAAGATCCAGAGTTGCACACACCCTCCACATGGGTTTGAGATCAGTCACATATGCACAAACATCCAACCTCTCTCCTAGCCACATATACTTGTGTCCATATCATTGAAACTTTAGGATTTTAGGATACTGCCGTGGTTTTAAAACTCGTGGATTGAGATAGACAGTTCAATAAGACAACACAGTAAACACTACTACTACTACTACTAATAATAATAATGAATATGCAAAACAAACTATATACAGTTTTTCTCGCCACCTGACGACAGCCCCCAAGCAGTGATTGCAGAACACTGAAATTGCAGATTTCACAGATTTCATGAAATTCCCAGAAAAGATCAAACTCCCGGAAAAGTTCGAACTCGCGGAAGATAGAAGGGCTCCCTGTCCCCCTGTCAATCCCCCTTTATAAATTGACCATGACATCTATGGTATGGAATATTTCCATTGGCCAGCTTGGGCTAGCTGTCTGGGTGTGCTCCCTCGCAGCTCCTGCACCTGCTTATTAGCTGAATATGAGAAACTGGAAAAAGTCCTTGATTTCTTAGTAACAACTGAAAACATCAGTGTTATCAACATTCTTCTCCTACTAAATGCAAAACACAACAGCTACTGGGAAGGAAATTAACTCTACCCCAGCCGAAACCAGAACAGATACTTAAACATACTAACATAATACTAGCATTCTGAGAGTTCAAGGTAATGTGGGTTTGTGTATGGCATTTCCATTTATGCTTCATTCTAGGTCAGAAGAGTTGATGGAAACTTTATCGGCGACTTCGGCAAGCACAAACCCATACTTTTAATGCACAATGAAAACTTTATCACAGAGGCTGCAGGTTTCTGTTTCACATAACTTAGAGCACACTGAATATGCTTAGTAAATACCAGAAATAGGCTCTAGTCACAGAGTTTGAGAGAAATTCTGATCCATATATAAAGTGTAAGTGTTTAAGGAACAACTCTTCTTTCACTAACACCGTGTAAAGTTTAACACATAAAGAGTTGGAACCTTAAGGACATTTTTCTACTATCTAATATGTTATTATCAGTTTAAAATGCGGAACGGTCAATCCATTTTGCCGTGGTTTAAAAATTAGCATGATGAAGTTAACAAATCAAAAGAGAAATTTAAATACATTCCTCAGATAAAAGTTCATTAATGTCTTCACTTGGTACTATATTCTGCAAAATGATCCATGTTCCTTCTATTCTGTTTATACTTAATTGCCATGACCTTAATTTGTTGTTTCAGTCTCCCATAGCTTATCTTCTCTCTCAGCAAGTGATCTGCACACTACCCTTTCCACCTCCCATCCACTGTTCCTCAACTTCTCTTCCTAAGTACTCCAATCATTATATCATCTCTGGCCTCTATCGTGACTCCACAAAGATGCCGCTCTTGATGAACATCTTGAGTGTTATGTAGTGGAAAGGAAAGAACATTCATCACTTGATCCTCTTGTATTACCGAGTGAATGACTGGGATACCTATGTGTGCTTTCACCAAAAAAAAAATACTGACTTCAGCTCTTGCACAGCTGCAGGATTCTGCAGCGCTCTCTCACAACAGCCCGAATACTCACTCAGGCTCTCTTTTGTGTACCTAACAAGCAGAACTAAGGATTGTTTTGTAAGAATTCCACAGTTTCAATGAATCTGTGATCTTCTCTTTCTTTTGTTTTTTTTTTCCTTGCATCCATCATTTGCTTTTCCCTGTAGATGTTATAAGACAAAATACTTTCAATGTATTTTGAATGTGCTAAATCTCTGTACTGAACACAGAAAGTTATACACCTTTCCCATAAGAACTGGCCAGTATAGCTGTCAGAGTTACTGCTTCACTTCAGCCCAAGAAGCAACAGCTCACTCCCACACAGATTTGCCTACTCTCTTGCACACACAGAGTGTCATTTACTTATTAAAATTCTCTCACACAGACACCTGGTCTAATAGATAACACAGTCTGGCAGCTGAAGTTTGCAAGGAACATTCGATGACTAGGAACAAAGAATGAAAATTGCAGGCCTTCTTGGGTTACCCCCCAAGATGAGCTAAGCTTTGGCTGTCAGAAATGTTTCCCATGCCAGAATTTCATAATGATATTTATTTTTATCAGGCATTTTAGACTTTTTTATTTGGCATGAGAGATCCTGCAAACTCTGCCAGAAATGGTTGTTTTTCTTCTCTGCATCATTAGTGAGGCAGCATTCCAGCAGAGAAGGGTCACTCACTTGGTGCTTAAGTACTTTTAAAGATGTTGTCTATTCCTTCCTGACGAGATAATGGGAACAAAAACTGAAGGAGACTCTTTCAACAGTTTACTGTTACAAAAAAAACAACTTTGCTTGCTAACACTAAGCTCAAAAACGACCAGAATTTGGACAGTGCATTTAATACATCCCAGTAATCTATCATACAACTTACAGCTACCCTTGATTTTAAAATAAAGATGTGGCCTCCATAAGCCACAGATCTTGTCATAATAATATTCTTCTTCTCATAAGCAGATCACCCAGAATTTAGAAGCACTCCTGTGACTGAGGAGTAGAAAAATGCTTGAAGTTTTTTTTCCTAACAACTTATATTTAAAATACAAGGCTTGGGGAGCTTGATTAGACCTAAATGCTCAGGTTAACACAAAGTTCATCAATATAGTGAGAGCTCAAAATTAGATCAGATCTCTGCTTACTTTTTTTCTGTGCACCAGTTCAAGGGGAAAAACAAAAATCCCAGCAATCCAGGCTAAAACGCAGCTAAATTAGTAAATAAAAAATAAATTACGATGGCATAATGTTCATAGCACAGTTCTCTGCATGCTTATGACATCTTATCAGTTAAGTACATTGACTTAAGACTTCCAGGTACAATCACAGGTGTCAAATTTAAGCCCTTTAATGGTACAAATGCTGGCTACTTAAGAGAGCTGCTGCTGTCATCATGTCCTATCACTAGCTGGAAAACACACAGTTGTTTCCAGACTTCATCCTGTGGCAGATGTTAGGAGTGAGAAACTTTGTGAATCTTATTTCTCTAAAGTCCGTTGATCTTACAGAACAATGTAAGTCCTATCTGTTTGTCTATGTTCTACCTGAAGAGGTAAACCAGTATTATACTAGTTATCATAATTATTTCATTATTAGAGAAAGTTTGGTTTACTTGTTGTGTGAAAGACTCTGCTGCATGTGAACCACATAAACAGTTTGTTCAGCTTCAGAAGGCTCAGATTAGGATAAGTACTAGAAGTACTGGATCTTTCTCTGTAAATGTCTTCTGAGGAACCAACAATATGAAAATACGGATTTCATCACATAATTTCATTGTGATTTTGGCTGGCCTCTTTACTTAAGATAATCTTATTTTTAGTGCATGTGTTCAGAGAGTTTGGTCATAATTCATAAAAATTAAATCAGAAATTTAATGGGAAGTTTTTATGAGTTTGCAACTGACTCATAAATGAATCATCCAGCTTCAGCGCCATTGATTTTTAAAATGTCTTGCATAATACAATCCTAATTTCACTTACATGATTTCCAATAGTTTACACAAACAACAGCATGTGAAGCTCTTATTCTCCATTTCTTCAGATCTCTCTGCAAAACTTATCTCCGCTATGGTACCCAAAATAATAGTTTATCAATAAAGATTCTCAGTTGTTTAAACCAATGTTTTTCTCCTCTCGATACGATTTGTTTTTCTTGTGTCTTAAGATAAACACACTTTGTTATCACACCTGCAACTTTATTATTATGTACTAGGTAAAGCTCAGCTGGCAAACGTGTAGGAACCTTCAAAAATGCAAAGCACCACCAAACCCCAAAAAGGTAGGTCTGGCACAAGACAGGCTCTTGGCTGTTTCAAAATTGGACAAGGTTTTGGACACACAAAGCATGAACAAGAAAGGCTAGAGATAGTTTCCTAGTGATTTTGTGAAACCGGCTTACATTAATTTCATAGAAGTCAGATGGAACAGGACTGAAGACTGCTCACATTTAAAGAATGGCATTTCCAACTGTCACCTGAAGAAAAAAAACCAGAAAAGTTAAGTTTCCTCCAATACGTCTAGGCTTTATTGTAACTACTCTAGCAATAAAATATTTCTTTCCAAGAAAAAGTAACAGAAGCCAGGCAGAATGACTCAGTCTGTTTACAACAAGGCATTTCCTCTGTAATTTGTTGCTTGACATCTAGTCCTGTTTATTATTCTGTATAATACTATCTCTGAAAGAGGAGCTGTTTCTCAGGAGAACTTTGGCTAATAAAAGTATTTCAGCTCAACATTTAGGAAGGTGAACATAAAACCAGCAAAGAGTAAGCTAAGCAGTTAACATAGTGGAGTCAAAGTATGTGGGAATGGAGGAGAACAGAAATCTGATTTAAGCTAAATTGCTGAGAAACAGTTATAAAATTGTCACAGAAAGGACTTTTTCAGTCCATGCATTACAACGTAATAAGGAAATTTTCCTTCATGACATAATTTATATGATACCACTGACTATTTTCAAACTTGTGGTCACACGAACTCTTATATAAGTAAATGAGCCCAATTAACCTCAAGGTATGATTTCTGACAGACTACTTAAACCACACTTTGAAGTGAATTAAGCTAAATAAAATCAAGGTCATTTAAACTCTGAAAGCGGGGGTGCACAAAATGCATCAATGTAGTCCAACTGATCCTTCTTGAAAGACTAATTTGGATTCCCAAATGTCCCTGGTAGACAAAACTCAGCAATTTTAGTTAAGATATGTAAGCACCACCATGATTCCCAGGGTAGATGGTGACCCTGAAAGTGTACTCCATAGGCTTGCCCTGAAGTGAGACCTGTACCTCTGATAACCTACCAAGGGGTTGCGACAGAGAAAAATACTCTTTTTTCCACTGTCATTCTTCCAGCTGGGTCCAAAAGAACATTAAGGCCCTGTTAGATTTGCCCCTCTTGGGGCAGGCATTAAACATGCATGTTTACCAGTGAAGCAGAAAAACCTTCTCAATTTATTAAAATGCACTGGTCTAGGGTTCTAAAACCAATATGGGAAAGCAAGCTTAATACCTATGGTCAATCTGGCAGCATTTATCCCTTTTCAGGTCATGAGTGAGAGAGAACAGGTGAGTCCTGCAGCTGATCTGTTATATCACCTAATCCCGGCTCTGGCAAGCCCAGAGAGAAATACTAGTAAACAGGGAAGTCTATAAATGGCTCCAGAAATGACATCTTGTTTTTACACAATTTTCTTTGAGTCGTTAACAGTCAGGCGCCACTACTACTGAAACTTTTCATTATTACAACCACAAATGGGCTCTGTGTCCAAAAGGATTCCCTCAGCTGGTTTAAAGGAAATAACAACATCCAAACCATAGAGACCAAACAGTAACAAGAAAAAAATCCCAGAGAGAATGAAAAACAGAAATATTAGAATGTAGTATTTAAAACCGGACTTTAGAGGCCTCTTGTGAATAAGTAGTCCAGATGCTGATCAAGGATAAATTGTTCACAGAAATGGTTTAAACAACAAAAAAGAAACACTGCACAACCTGTGGAAGGGTCCTACCAGCTCAGCTGACCAGCAGTATGGGAGAGGAAGGCTTTTATATCTGGCTTTTCAACACCAGTGAAACTACCTGGCTGATGATAAAGGATTGCTTGTGAAAATAGAGCTCTTGACACTAATTTTAAAAGTGCAGGAACTAATGATCACAAGGGGTCTATCAAATTCCATTTCTCCTCTCCAACAGTGGCCTAGAACCAGATACCTCACCGAAAAGTACCAGAAACCCTAAAGCAAGCAGTTATAGAATAGACATCATGTTAGGAAAAATGTTTTGCAAAACCCCATTAGTCAGATAATTGGCTTCACTGTGAAGTAGGATAGTTCATATTCCTACAGATGTAGTGCTCTTCTTTTTCCCCTATGCTTTTATATGTAGTAACATAATCCTGTGTTTACTCATTCTGCATGAAAATATCTACTTCCTTTCTAAATTCTGCTGAATTCCTGGCCTCAAAAAATTCTTATGTCAATGTATTCTACAATCTAATTGTATCTATTACAAAAAATGTGGCATCTTTAAATTTAATAGATATAACCACACACACACACTGCAAAACTGAACAAATACGAGTTTTTAACAAGCTTCATTGCAGCACAAATCAACTTAGGTAACATAATTTTATACGTTATGTGCATCCTGTTCAAAACAATCCTACATTGTTCCAATCATTCTTCACACTGGAGTGTCTCCTTGCCTACTTCCTAAATTATCGTCTCTGCCCATCTTTGAAGTATTTATATCTACGCCATAACCTTCTAAAGACACAACAAGCCAGTGGAGTGGTCCACACAGTTTTGCGGGGGATATGAACAGGTAAGTTATAACACCCTGTTTGCCCTTTTCTAACTGTGGCTGTCCTTTGAGTATAGATTAAAGTTGAATTGCCAAGAGTCACACTCAGCTCTTTCCTCCAGTGGAATAAAGATAGGTTATATGCACGCACAAGTGGTTTATTTATTTTCCGCTCTTTTGCATTTTGTCAGTAGCAACATAGGCAACACTTCCAGTTCCTGGTTGGTTTTTTTTTTAAACTCCCAGGATTACATCCTGGGCTAGGATTTTCCTAATGGTGATGCAAGAACCTGCAAAGTAATTTTGGAACTTTAGCCCCATCAGCTTCTGGGGAAGACGAACCCAGCAGGGCTGCTTCCAGCCATGCGAAGAGCTCTGTCTCCTGCATCCCCAGATCAAGGGCCACTCCCAGACAAGCTCCCAAACAAGAACAGAAAGAGCCCTGTGGCTCAGGACTTTTCTGCTAGTTGCTACTTCACGTGAATGAAGGACAATTCCTGCTGCTTCCCATACCTCCCTCTCTAGAGCACAAGGTTTTCAAAGAAATGGCAAAGCAGTGGCATGGACAGAAGGTCATAGCTGCAAAAGACCTCCTTGGTCACCCTGTTCAGTCACTGCTCCCTGGGACAAGGGTACTACGCAGTGCCCTTCATTGAATTCTTACCATTCACCTTCAGATTAGGGTCTTTCCCCCTCAGCTGTAGTCCCGACAGACCCTGTCATTAGGCATCTTCTGATTTCCAACCTAAATCCAACCAGAATGACTTTACACGTGCACCTCCCTGTGCCTTTTTGCCTCTTCAGCTCCGCTGGCTCTCCCCACTCCGAGGTGTCCCTCAGCCCTTGGAGCACGCTGCCCAGGCCATCGCCCACCGCCCCTTCCTCACAGCCAGGCCGCCATGTTGCCCACAGCTCCCTCCTCAAGGCCAAGCTGCCATGTCACCACGCTCCTCCAAAAACACTCTCCCACCAGTTCACCCACGGGCTCCCTGCCTTGCCCGCAGCCCCTGACCTGTGCAGACTGCCCGGGCTGCCGGATGGGGAGCCCGCCGAAGCCCCCCTCGGGGGTGGCGGGGCGGGGGCTGAGGGCGGGTGGTTTGGCGCGCGGAACGCTGGTGGCTTGGGGGCGTGTTCCCAGCCGGGGCGAGCGGCCGAGCTGCACCGGGCCCTGAGCGCTGGGAGCGTCGGGCGCCTTGGAAACGGACGGAAGCCGGGAGGGAGCGGCGCGGCGGGAGGATGCTGAGCCCCGACCGGCTCTCGCTGCCGGGGCCCGAGTACTTGGGTGAGGAGCGGGGCAGTGGGGCGGGGCAGCGCCCCCAGGGTCCGATCCCCGGGGTGTGCTAGGGCTCGGCGGGGCCGGGCGTGGCTGTGGCCTGGCCCGACCCGGCCTTCCCGGGGGCAGCGGCGAGCGGCCCCAGGCCCGAGGTGTGCCCGCCGGCCGGGCCGGAGCGACTCCGTATCCGCCTTCTCGGCTGGGGAGGGGGCAGCGCCGGCGGGTTACAAGGCGGTGTTGTAGGGCGCTGCTTCTCCGGGCGCTGCCCTGGGGCGGGGGTGGCTCCGAGGCCCTCCCCTCCGGCGCCCTTAGACGCGGTCTCCGTGAAGGTAGCGCCGGCCTGAGGGCGATGAGCTGCGGCCTGCTCCCCTGTCTCCTTGGCACCGTGTGAGCAGAGGCAAGCGACGTCTAGCTGCTCGATGGCAGGCTGGAACCGCGTTTAGCCCGTTACCAACCAGTTTTGCTCACTGATCTATGTGAGCAACCTTATGCCATATTCATTTCCCAGCGTTGGAAGGGGTGCTGTTCTTGTGTAGGGAGATGGTTTGAATGTCAGCTTTTCTTCTGAAATAGTGTTGGTAATGTTTCCCACATAAAATGGAAATCTTTTCACTTACAAAGCATCCGCTCCCTTGCAGACTACGTTCTTTTAAGTTGGCTCTAACAGTTTGTGTTACTGCTTGATGTTCCAGGAAACGAAGGAGAAAAGGGATTCGGTGTTAGTGTCTCAAAAATAATTAGGATGGAATAAAGTTAATATGACTTCATTTAATTGCTAGAGAGGAGATGAATTACAACTAGTAAGCATTTGGAATGTGTTCAGGACAGTGTTTTTGAAGTGAAACTCTTCATTACTTTCTAGACCCAAGAGGCTTTTTGGTAAAATCTGTTATAAAGGTATACGTAATTTACTGTGGCTTTCTTGTACAAGAAAAGGTCATAAATGGCATGGATTGTGTTCTGCTACTTGTTCTACCATGATTTTGCCATCTCTGGTAAGTCAATGCTAGAGAAACACTGCTGGCTTCCAGTAAATGGAAGACCTGTCTTGCAGGGAGGAGACTAAAACAGCTTAGTTTGTTTAACCTAGCAATAGTGTCAGTGAGGAGGGATCCGACTGTTCTTTCAAAGCACGTCATAGCACTGAAGAGAGATGATGTATTTAAGCAAAGGAGTGATCTAATTTGTCTTAGGGTAGAATCTCTTTGTGCTATTGCTGCTAAGGGTACTTTCTGCATACCTACATAACTGTGATGCTATTCTGTTTTAAGGAAACTCAAGGCAGAAATAAGAGGGTTTTTAGCTCTGTTTGAGGTGATTCTCAGGAGATTTGCTTTGCTAAAGTTCTTATTGCCAAGTTCAATTCCGGAGCTAGTTCAGGTGTTTGAGAACAGTATCGCAGTGTGCCATATGGATACACCCTTTGGTTTTGTGCTACCCTATCACACTACGTCAGCATTTTCAACCTATGCGTTAAATAGACTCATAACTTTTCGAGTTGCTCTAGGCTGAAACTTGCAAAATTTCTTCTTTTTAATGAGCCAACTTAGTTTTAGGTTCATTTAATTGTTTTGTAGGCACTTAACTTTTACTTGTGTGAAACTTGTCAGTAAGGATTGAATCACTTAAGACAGTCTAGGAAGCAGGCTAAAAATTCTTAAGGCGTAAGAATAAACCAGTTTTCTGTGTCACATCTGAAGCTGAGAAATGAGACAGAATTCTAAGAGATGTGCAAGATTATTAGGTGCAAGCAGCTTTATTAACCTACTTAAAGAGAGCTTCCTTTTATCTCGTTCCACATGCTGATCTACTACTCCCTGTTCATTTTGCAAAACCTTCTAAATTATTCTGACATTGGGGTCAGAAAAAGACACACGTGTGAGTGTGTCAGCTTGAGCATTAACTTGTATAAGAGCCTGTTCTGTTGATCATTTAGTATGTCCTCCTGTTTACATTGCAATATCTGTTGTCTGTTAGAGGGGAAAAAAGTGTCTGCTACATTATGGTATCCTTATTAGCTGTAAATGTTAACAATAACAATGTTTTTGTCTTTGAGAGACTTTGTAACTTACCAAACTGCTCACAAATCCTGCAGAATGAATTGTGTATTAGCAGTAGGAAAGTGGTTAAAAAACAAACAAAACTCCCAAAGCCCGATTCTCCCCCCCCCAATAAACACACCTCTTCACACATTTTCATAAGATGCTTTTATGTTTTCTACATTGACGTGGCTTTCTGAAATCACCATTCTTTGGGTTTGTTCTATTGTATGCCTCAAAATCTTGTTAATATAGTTGTTTAGTGTGGATTTGTAAGAAATTGTGGTAAGTTTCACTCTCTGTAATTTCATCCTGAAATTGTGTTGTCCCAGGCTGCCGCATAAGATATTCTCTGAGTCTCCCAGATCAGATGGTACTGCCTTTCCTGACCTGGAATGGGCAAGCTTCACCTAACCTCCTTTTTCCCTTTTCCCTTTTCAGTACCAAAATCAGGCCAACAAATAAAATGAGTGGCCAAAATAACATTACATACTGCTTGCTGCATTACTTTTTTTTTTTAATTTTTCTTTTTTCCCTATTTGAGATGATTCTTCCACGCCCAGTTTGGATGCTAAGAGGGTAATAAAAACAGCTGTGAGTTAAAATAGAAGTGAACAGGGAGAGAATTAAGCATTTGCTTAAGATTAAAAATAATTGCAAAGCTTTGGTACAGCAGAGTTCCTGGAGAATAAAAATCAGGGCAACACGTCTGATGCCACAGTGACTGTGAGATAGTAGGTAGAAGAACACAGATGACTGATACTCAGTGAACGGGAAAGGAGATGAGGTCTGCAGAGTTGACAGAAAGGCTACAGTGAAGATGTTGTTGTAACAAGTGGGACATTTTAAACAGCATTTTCACTGAATAAATAACACTTATTGTTTGGAAGAGTGATGAAAATGTGTTTCTCATTTGATGGATGAGATTGAAACTACAGTAGACAAAATCAGGCCCATTTGAGACACTTTTCCATGCCTTTCTCATTATGGTTTAATAACTGGTGATTGCCGAGTTATTTATAACAGCGGCAGTGGCGCACTTAGTGTATTGTTCTGCTTAGGCAGCTGTCTTCTCAAGCTACAAATTGTATTCCTTCCCCCCCCTTTCCTGTTATGGAGAAAAAGCAGTAGATCATTGCAGATTTCTGAACTTTTCTTTTTCTCTGGGTTTTCCTCCCCTCTACTCCCTAACTCCAGGATGTGCTTTTTTTTCTTCTTTTGCCAATGTAAGACATGTAAGAACACAAATACTCTGTTAGGGAAGTGCCTTATCAGTAAAACATGGGGCTATGAAGTGTCAGGAACATGGTCCTCGTGTTTCCTCATCTCTCTCATAAGAAGACTTGGGCTTCATGATTAGAAAGAACGTTTGTGATACTGATGCATTTTCAAAACTGAGTCTCTCCAAGTGGAGAACTTTCAGTTTTGTAGAGACTCTGCAGAAACCTAGGGTTTACTCTTCTTCTGAACAATCTTAAGAAGTATTGAGTTGGAAAGTCCAAGTGCAATGGTTTTCTTTAACAGTACAATCAGTGTATAGGTTATGTTGTTGTCCAGACATCTCAGCTGACACTGAGTCTTCTCTTAGTCTAGATACTTGATGAGCTTCTGCCAGGCACTCTGGCTGTAAGAGCTTATGGTATAAAAAGAGAAGAGGATGCCCTTTTTTTTTTCTTTTAATTTTTTATTTCTTGCTCTGTTATACAGCTAAGAGAACGATAATATGGAGGATGAATGACTTCCCCACTGATGCATAAGGGTTTGTTTGTAGCAATGTTAATTAAGTTTGAATCTTCTTAGACTCAGCCTGGCACTTTCTCCAAAAGATGGAGGTTTCATCCCCAAACCTGCTGTTGCACTACAGAACTTCCTCCTTAACTTGAAAGGTAACAGGTGAAATCTGATCCTGATCTAGGTAGATTTCCAGAACCGGAGAGCAGAGGGACCTTCAGCATTTGAGTATGAATAGGTAGGGAACCGTTAGGCTACTGAACGCCTTTATAACAAGCTGGAATGACAATTACTTCCACACTGTTAATAATACATTGCATAAATTCGGAACTTTTTTTTTTAAGAAAAATGATATCTCAGCAATTTTGCATTGGCGAGTGGTGATTTCTAGCAGCTGTACGACATCCTGCAGGAGATGGTCTGCTGGAGGGACTTGGACAATTAAGTCAGTCTATGTGCAGCCTCTGGAGTGTAAACTGAAAGAGTACAGTGTCATGGTTTCTGATTAATATGCTGATTAATTGTTTGAAACAATTTTTCAGTTATGGTCAAGATTAAACTATAAACTGAAACATTCCTGAAATTTTTTGTTGAAAGTGGTTTTGAAACTGTGAACATACAAAATATGATATAGTTGTGCTGTGTGGCCACTTAGCATGTGTTCCTGAGGAACAGTGCATGTCTCACGTCGTAGTGTTTTCTCTGGTATGACAAGGTCTGCTAGTACTTCATTACATGTTCTGCCCTTCAAAAAAAGGTTTTTTTGAGGGTTAATAGGAAATTACACTGTGAAGCTCTGCAAAGCTGAAAGGAACTACAGCTGTACAGTGATTTACCTTTTAGGTTGATTGTTTTGTCTACATACTTCTCTTGCTCAGGTCATTCCTTAGCTGTATCTGAAGAGATTAAATCCCAAATTATATCTGAAAAGATTAAAAAGAAGCATCCTGAAAGACCTTTAATGCTGGAAAAACTTCCAGAGTTAACATGATTTTGTTCTTGCGGTTTGTGTCCTTGCCAATTTCCTCTCACATCATTATTGTTTTGGTAATATTTGCATGAAATTGATTTTTTGTTACTATAGATATGTCTTTCTAATGTGCATAATACAGCAGTGTCCCTAGTTAAGCTTGAATTCAGAATAAATACTGAAACGGTATTTAGCGATTACTTTATACACTCTCAGAGATTAAAAAATACCAAAAATATTCCAAATACATTAAAGCTTGTTGTACTCTTGAACTCCTGATAACTGAAATGAATCATAATGTTAACTACATCAAACAGTGTGTATTTTCGGCACTCCAGTTGAAGAGGAGGCAAATAATTAACAAAAACTGGTCTTATTATCCAGGAATTCCCACTCCTGATTTTTCAACATACTCAGTTATGCCAGGAATGAACCAGCCACACATACACACAAAAAAAAGCCCTCTTATGTGCATACAGTACAAATTGTTTTGGTAGACAGCTCACGTTCCAGAAGAAGTCATCTCTCATGAAGAGATGAGCAATAATGTAGCTAGCTGATTTGATAATAAATTGATAAATAAAGACTTGCCTCTGCTGTAGGGCTCTGCTCTGCTGCTTCCTGGAACAAGGTACATGACACGTGTTTTACCGTCCTACACCAATTTATTCCAATCATACTCTTTCTTCACCTTGCTTAGTGCATTTATTTTTATTTTGCAGATATTTTTATTGCATCTTCTGGCATCCCATGTTTGCTATTCCTTTCAAGTATGACACGCAGCATCACTTCATGATAAGTGTGCTGATATACTGATCTTCAGCTTTTCTCCTTTGACTTTAGAAAAGGAAAACTTGTTGGAAAGAGAAGCTTCTTATCATTGTAGCATTAGGGAGTTGCATCTAAGTGGTAAAACTGGGAAACTGATATGCAAAACCAGTATGGTTAATGTGATTTTGTTACCAATATGTGCTGAAGTAGGCATCATATAACTACCATAGTACTGTGGCACTTCCAAGGTCTTAATCGTCTCCATTCCTGAGCACTGCTGATAGCAAAAATGTTACATATATGCAATATCATTACTTAAAGGTGACGTGTATTTCCTTCCTTCCTCCTGAATTTCTGTCTTTGAGAATTTCAGAGCATATATTCTGTTTCATGCAGTGGTATTATTTGCAATAAATTTTCCTTTTCCTTCAAGTTTTTTCAACTATCAACGCTTGTTTGTACGATATGTGTAATCAAACCTATGAATTAATGGATTGTTTGTTCTCATAAGAAGATTGAAAAAAGTCATTCAGTGGCTTAGAAAAGGACTATTTTTACTTTAAGGACACATGCAAAATTATTTGATGCAGTTATGGCTAAATAGAATTAGTTGTGATTGTCCAATGTGTTGTAGTGAAGTCCATAGACTGTGGATGCAATCCTCATTTTGCCTTTTACGTGTAAATACTTACAGATTTATATGACCTGCTCTGGGCATGCTTGAATTGAACAGTCACTGTTTAGCCCTGAATTTGGTTCTGAGCCAAAAGTGCATTGATTCCAAAATTTGCTTTGAACCTTGGGAGTGTGGGTGATGGTGGGATATGAGCCTGTGAACATGGTGTCAATACCATCAGAGGCCATTCTCCCAAATGCTGCCGTAGCTGACTTTAGAGGAGCTGTGTTGTACACATTGCTACCGATTGGACAGAGGCTCTCAGTGTAACATCATTGTTAGTGGTTTAGTGATAAGAATTTAGATACTCTGTGCAAACATGTCTGCTTATTATCACGTCACAGGCTGCCGGAAGACTCCTCTGTGAGCATACACTGTCAGATCTTTCTGTGAAAGCTGCCTGGTAGCAAATCTTGCCTGACAGCAAAGAGTAGAACCTCCCAAGTGACAGTGGTAGGCACAGTTACCTATTGTGTGGGGTAGTTGCATGGGGTTTCAGGGAAGAGTTTAGCAAATACAGGTTGCATGATCCATTAACTTGGAAGGTTTTGTACGAGTAAGGAGGAGAGCCTTTTTGCAATAAGCCATAAACAAATAAATGCTGAGAATGATAACCTGTTGTAACACCTCCTGTGTGGAAGCTGCAGTGTACTGGAATTCTATCAAGAAGAAAATGAGCAGAGACAGCAAGCTGTAATAGCACAGTTGCATGAGCATCTGGGCTTTATATTCTGAATTGGACTTGCTGCCTTATTACTGCAAGCTGAGCCTCAGAAATACGAGCAACACGTATACCAATACACCATTATCTCCCTGAATTTTCAAAGAGATTGAAACTGTTAAAAATGTATGAAGCATCCCACTTATTTTGCACAGGATCCCATGGATTTTTAACTCTGCTTGTATAAATAGTTAATGTTCCAGTATGATTCCAATGTTTGTTGTGGAAAGTACCATTGATATAAATTATGGAACTACTGTTTTGCCATAACCAGCCTCCTGGCACTTTATTTTGCCTCTCTGGCCTGCTAGAACCTGCCTGCAAATTAGTTTTTATTCTGCAACTTTTCTGTGTAGGGTAGAGCTGGTTCGGTTATAAAACACACTACTTGTGCCGTTCCATGGAACTGGGCAGCCGGTGAACAGGAAGCCAGAGCTGGAATTTGGTTTGGCAGTGTGAACTGTGCTACCTGGAAAACAGCACAGCAGCCAAAGAGCCAAAGAGAGAGACTTCTTGAGGAAACTGCAAGTGCTGTTTTCTTTCAGCTTCTTCGCTCACCAGTTTCTTCCCTCTCCTACACCTCTACCTACCTTCTGGGAAATAGGGAGAGGTTCTTTGCCAGGATCCTTAGGCCATGCAACAAAAAGCTTAACAGAAATATCCTTTTACTAGCGACTGTATTCAACAGCGACCCATATATATTTGTGTACATTTTTAAGTGTGACAGAAATGTCTGAGATTCTGTGTTGAAAGTTAATTTATTCTCCAGGAGCAGACTCAAAGGTGTTTGTTATAGAGGTCAGCCCCATTGTGCTGTGTAGCACTGTGCAACCAAGCCTATCTATTCCCATAGGCTTTTAGGGGAGAGGTTAATGACTTCAAAAAAGCAAAATAGCAAAAATATGTTTCATTGATAGGGGATATTCTACGAAAGGAGGATTGTACACTTTCCCACAAAGTTTGGAGAATGGTTTTGCAGTTGAACAGAAGTTTATTGCAGGGTGAGATGAGTGGAAGCATGTCTGCTAGTATCATTTCCTGGCTTAATCTGGTACCGTTGACAGCTCAAGAGTGGCCTGAAAAGATGGTTTCTGAGTATGAAGTGCATAATGAAGAGAGAGGAAGGATGGGCTGAAATAAAGTTACCTAGTTGCTGTTATCTGGAGCCTGTGACTGAGCACCACAACTCATTCCTCCCTCAGGGGACACAGGTGCGCAGAGCTATTTTTCTTTAATCACTCACATAAATTAAATTTATTCCTTTGCATTAAAATAATTAAATAAAGTTACACCCTGTATCTTTTAGTGCCAGATAATATCTCTGAACCTTTGGCTCACCATTTTGCTATCAGCTGCAAGGTATTTTCCAGGGTGTGCTTAACCAATTTTACCATTGTCCTGAAAAATGTTTTAGGCAGAGAAATCCCCTGATAGCAATCAATGTTCATACATACTTTTAATCACTGTATCCACTGGGAATAATGATTTCCGGGTCTCTCTTGAAGTCCACCTGCCCCACACTAAGATAGAAGGGACTTCCGTGCTGTGTATCGAGTGGCGCAGGCTTGATGCTTACCAGGATATTAAGCACAAATTAAAATGGTTTGAAGAATATTCATGTGGATCTGAGGTTGGCCAGTTGCTGGTGAGAGGATGATGCTGCCAAGTCTGGAGCAGATTGGCAATGAGGAAAAACAGCCTTTACTTTTCCTATATCCCCTAAGGGTTTTCTCCTGCTCTTTTTAGGACACGACACTACTTGCAAAGGTGCAGTAGCATACGTGTTTAGGATGGAGGTGTGTGCTCTGGGAACAGGGTTTGTGTGCTTTCCAGGTTAGGAACAATTTTCCTGGGTTCGCTGCGACTTGTCTTCTGATTGTTGAACTTGCAGATTTGGAAAGTCTACTGCTTGGTAGCTGGCGCATCACCCCAGACTTGGCTCTTTGTTGTTCCAACTCGGTTTCTAGCCAAAAACATCAAAGCGGCTCAGGAGCGAATCTGTGCTGCTTCCTCCCTGGCAAATGCTTGATTTGTACAGAGTCTGCCCTCTGTAGCAGCAGGTTTGTATTGTACCAACTATCTTAATTCAGAAGTCTTAGAAGTGAATGACATTCTGTGGTTGGGTACTGGCAGATCCACCACGTCTGAAATTTCCTTATGTTTGTTTTAGGCAGTTATTTGAGACTGACTGTTGAGCAATATAAATCTCTCTTGGCATTGAGACTTGTTCCCCACCTGCCACTCGAAGAACATTCACTGGTGCTTGTATGGAAACAGATGTACTTTTATTTGCACCTTTAGGAAAAAAACTTTACAGAACACCCTTAGAGCTACTTGGCTTTGGTAAGGAGGGTAGGGCAGGGAACACTTAAAGCTCTGCAACAGCTCCACAGATATGCCGTTGACCATCTGTATATGAAAGATGGCTGTCACTCAGAACAGAGATCAGGAGCTCCTCTTGAGTAAGCGTTTTTCCAGCGAGGCAATCTCACAACTCCTTTTCCTCTTCACTTCCAGAATCTCAGGGGATTTTAAAAAAGGGTCAGCACTGTTAATGACTAATTCTGTGTAGCCAGGAAAGAAATAAGGACTTAGGTCAGGAATTTTACTATCCATATCTGGATAGTAAAATTTCTCTCTAACTGAGGGAGCAAATGCTTGTTGGCTTGGTGTGTAAGGCACACAACTGGCTGGTCTGGCTCTGGGCTTTGCAGACTCCTTGTTTTCTAATTTCTGTCTCTTACTGTCTTTTATTTGCAGCTCAAAGACATGTCCTCACGTACATGGAGGATGCAGTGAGCCAGCTGCTGGAGAACAGAGAAGATACTAGTCAGTATGGCATTGCCAGGTTCTTCACTGAATAGTAAGTACATAAGGACGCGGCCAATAGTGCCAGCCTGAGGGGGGCTTTTGGAAACAGGTAGGGTACATGGAGAATGGAGCTGGACACATGCTGATTATGTTGTGAATGCTGGATTTCACTGGGTTAGCCAAGGGCTGCCTGAGCACGTTTCGGAAATGTGCATGGGTTTTGTACATTTCAGTCCCTCTCCTATTACAGACGTTCATGTGAAGCAGTCGTTTTGGGGAACAGAGCTTTTAAAAGAATATAGAAAACCAAATTCCGCTTGCCTTAATCAAGGCTGTTGGTATCAAAGGCAGAGACTGCTTCTGGTTTCAGCAGCACTCATTCTTCCTTTTTCTGAGTATGAATTTGAACTGTTTTGTCTCCATGTGTGATTGTTGTCCTGGTGAATGCTTTAACAGAATGCCTCTTCCGCCCTTATAACCTGCATAAGTCCTTAAATAAGGAACATTATAATTAGCACAGGTAATATCTTCCTACTAATTTGGAAAGATTTTTTTGGTGGGAAAAACTGTGTGCTGGTCTTCAGTGTTGTTGATATTGACTCAGCCGATTGCTGTATGTTTTGCCAACTTAGTGATGTCTTGCACAATGTCTAAAACTTTTACAGGCAGCTTCATTAAAGATCTTTTGGTAATGTGTGTGCTTGCAGGGGTTATATGTTTCTGTCTTTTGGTGCCCGTTGAGAAAATCTTTCCTTGCTTGCATCCTTTCCTGTTACCCTTTTTCTGAGGCAAATCTTTGTCCAGAGTATTTCACAACAATCTCTGTACTACAGTAGTGGAAGAGGATCTGAAAGCATAGGAGTAGTTTGCTTTCTCAGTTGACCAGTTTCAGTGGTTTTTTGTGGGTTTTTTTTCTGGTTTTGTTCTTTTTCTGCGCATTAGTGTCCATCTAATCACCAAATGAGATCTAACTTGCTAGTTTGACTGACTGAACAACTTGCATTATACTTTCTTGCCCCATGCACATTTTCAACTTTTAAACAAGTGTGATTCTCACTGGTAAATGAGTAACTAAGATAAATACTGCAGCAAGTCTGAGTGAGGGGAAATTTTTGAAGCTGCCTTTTTTGTTTTTTTGGCGATAGGCTAATAAGAAGTTCAAGGCTAGCATGGTTTTGACCATCTTGGCAGAGGAGGTAAGATACGGGCCTTTGTGCTGCATCTGTGTATAGAACAGATCTTTTAGGTAGATGGCATTGTAACAAGAAAACATAGTTTTTCGTTAGTACCTTATCTCTTTTGCTCTCAACAAAATACTTCCAGCTTTCACTTGGAGTGAATCATCTCGAGACCCATGCAAAACAGTAAAAAGGAAATTTTGCTAGAATAATCAAACAGCTTATCAAAGCTGTTTAGTTTTACTGTTAATCTTTCTCTGTAGCTTAGTGTAACTAGAATGAATACTAACTTTGAAAGATCTCAGAAATCTATTTTAGAAGCAAATAATACTTGGTACTCAATGGATTTTATAAGGAGATTGGGTTTTTTATTGTTGTTTATGAAGTAGCTTAAACTTTCAAAATGCATTCCCTCTTTGTAGACTACCAAAGTTAAAAAAAATGCACAGTATCAGGAATGAAACTCTTACTATACAAACCAATGAGCAGTATAATTCCATGTTCTGAGCAAGTTGCAGTGGTCACTGTTAAGTGAGGGTTGCAGAGAATTAGTCACGGAGAGTAGTTATTGCGGACAAAGGAAGGTACAACCTGTGCACTTGACGTGATTGGGAATCATGGTACTCCATCTGTTTTAGGTGAGTTTCCACAGAAAGTAGTGCTGAGATTAGACAGCTGAACACATAGTCAGTAAACAAGCACTTAAAGGTAAAGAGCATGACTACAATGACCTCCACCCACCAACAAGATTCTTTACCAGGCTTGAAGGCAAGATGGCTCTGAAATACCCAGCTGAAATCATGATTCAAGCGTCTCTCCAGATCGGATTTGGTTTCCACCTGCTTTCAAGTTGACATCACAGGGCCTTTTCGAGACTTCTGATCGTATCTACTTAAAAAATTTAACGATGAGCAGAAAGGCCTTCCACGCTTTTTGAAACTGCTCACATTGCTTCTCTATAGTATTTCTTCATCATGGCATGATGATTTCTTTTCTTTTTTCCTTTTTTCTTTTATGGTATGTCTGGAGTTTAGCAGATCAAACTGTTTCCCTGTACCAAAGCACAAATAGGCTTAGTAATTTGGAGAACTGTGAAACTCTTAAGATTTGAAATGTGGGATTCTTTAAATACAGTAGAGAATAAATGATTGGCAGTATGGGTGTTGGTAGTCTCAGAATACAGTGTTTCCTACTATGAAAGTGTCATACACTCTGGCTCCCAGGGCCTAGTGGTGAGCCCTCACTGCCTAACAGATTTCTGTTCATCCACACAACTGTCAACATTTGTTCAGGCTGTGCTTTGACAGTTACACTGGATTTTTATTGCTCTGCCAAGCAAATAAGCTTGATCTTGATTTTTATCTTTAATCTCAGTGTCTTGGAACTCAAAGATGACTTGTGAGATTCCAGAAGGTTTGTGTGCACTCTCCCAGTGTTTTCCACGTTCCAGGTGATTCTAAGTGAGAGGACTGGTGTGTGTATATTTTGAAACATGCTGCAGTGATTTGAGATGAAGGGACTTGGTATTACGGTATCCAGTTTTTCATACTGTGCTTTGCCTATTTATGCTCACTTAAAATTAGAGACTAAGCCCAGGGTTTAGAAAGCTAGCAGGTAGACCCAAGCAAGTGACTTTTTTTTTTTTTTTTTTTTTTTAAAGTCTGTATGGGATAAAGACTTCTGTAACTTTAGTTAGTGTGTCAAGGACAGGTGTTAGATATTCTCAAAATTCTTCTCAGAGGGAACACTTTTCAATAGAGTGGTATTCCGTGGACCTCTCTTGCTGGGTTCGTCACTGAAGAGCAGTCATGGCTTTTCCATCCCCACCTCGCTATGAGTCACTTCAAATCTTTATGCCAGTTACAACAACTGTTTCTATGGGTAATTAAGAAAACTTTGTTGGGGGTTAGTTTACCTGAGTGAAATTTCAGAGCTGAAAACTATGTGGTCATGTAGCTCTGTACAGATCAAGCAGTAAGTGTTTTGCAGGCAATGAGTGTTTCTAGTTGTTTCTTGGAAATTAAATGGGGTATGTATTCCACTGCTATCCACAGCCTAGCACTGGGATTGCTAATTGCAGAAAGATGACCTTTATCTCTATACAGTTCTCCTTCCAGAATATTTGTAGTCTTCAAGGATAATTTTTTCTCTCACTTTATTCCATTGTTCATTTGTCCTAACCATGTGGACATCTGTTTTCAGTCTTGGGAGTTCCTTGACACTCCCCTCATCTGACTTACCTGTTCCTGTAAGTCAGGAGTATCAGTCACCCTGCTGCCAGTTAATCCACATCTTTTAGCTAAATGAGTAAAATTGTGCCTCTCTTAGGACTAGTCTTGATTTTATAGATATGCTGAAATGCTACTGGTATTTGTTCATTACAAACCAAAGAAATCTCTGCTCTGCTTTTGAATCTCTATGAAACACAGACTCTTGAAAACTCTCTGTGTAATTACACACTACTGCTGCTTTACTTCTTCCAGCCTAACTTCTGTGCCAACATATCTTAAAGGGACCTGTTCCTTCTATACATTATTATTTATCGTCCTGTTTTCTTGATCTTTCCTGTACTGAAGAAAAACAGGGCCCCCATGCTAATGCATTTGATAACACAGAGGGAATGTGCATAGCATCCCACTTTGTATTTTTTGAGGTCTTAAAGGGAGTCTGTGTGGCTTTTTTCACTTTAGCTGGAAGAAGCAGTAAAAAAAAAATTTGACAAAGAGTCTTCCTACTAGTAATTTTTGCTTTTCTTCTGGGCTAACCATTTGCTTGAAACTTTCTCTTCCAACTTGCAGGTAGATGTGCTATTCTGTTCAAGTCTCTTTAGAAAGCTCAGAAATATTAGCCAGTGATAACTTACCTTGGACAGGAAACTCGTCTTCCTATCACTTTTTATTTAATAAACCAAATACAACTGAAATGGAGACACAGGAAAAGGCTTTTTTTTTTTTTTTTTTCCTATGTTCTTCTCCCAAAATACTTCTGGTTTTCTTTTGTTTCTGGTGAAATGTCTCCCTGACCACCTGGCAGCTGGAGCACTGGTTCAGAGAGACATCTTGCTTTTAGCTTGCAGGTGCATCACTACCTCCATTTGGCTCTGCAAACTGACATCTGAGATCCGCTATTTCTGTAAGGCCTGTTTCTTCTGGCTCTAACTTGAAGTGCCCCAGCTGGATGTTGTGTGACAATTTGATAACATTTATCTGAGAAGGTGTCTGTGATGTGTGTGTTGGGGGGGGGTCAGATACTGCGTTTAGATCTGTTGTGTGCCTGACAAATCAAAATACCAGGTCTGCGCTGTGTAGAGCTCTGTTTTACACAAAAGAAAGTTTGCTTTGTTCAGAGTAACAGGACTGCCAGTGCTATATAGTTTGAGATCCTTGGATAGGAAGATGTTATCATGGTGAGAAGTATCAACTTCTAGCAATGAAAGTACCTCATTTTCTCCTCCTGTCTGGATTGGCTGGAACTATTTGTTCAACTCATTCCTTAGGGACGAATATGATACTGCTCTCTTGGCTTTCTCTGGCAATAGCAGTGACACAGCCTTTGGTATCAGAAAAACTTTTGGCTTGTTCAGTCCTGTACTGCTATACAACATTACCTAAATAAATCTGTAAACAATGTCCTCCTCTTCAAAATGGTCTCAGTACCCTGGAGGGGGAAGGGCCAGGAATGAGACAGATGGAATACCCATGAGAAATAAGCCACTGACTGAAGACAACCTTAATTGGCAACTGGAAATAAGATGAATTATCTGCTTATAAGGAGGAGAGATTCTTAGAGCTAGCTTAGAGCCATCTTTTTTTTTTTATTTCTGTTTATGTAGGCCTTATCATCATCTTGCTGTCATCTGCTCTGCATCTTTCCCCTTTTCAAGGCAACTTGTTCTGTCTTGTTCGCAAGGATAGTGTAAGCTCTTCAAGACAGAAGTGATATTGTACTGCATGTACTTTACAGCATCTAGCATTGTAGAACGTTGTCTCTGTGCTTTGTACAATCATAGTATAAACAGCAAAAATAGTAGTGAGAAGGTCCTTAGGGCTTTGACAGGTTGTGCCAGATTCTCTTTCTGAGAGATGAAGGCATTCGTTAGACTTTCTCAGTAAGAGTGTTTGGGGGAGGGGTGTTGGTTGTTGGTTTTTCAGTGTTAGTTCTGTATTTTGAGCAAAACGGTAGCCTCTGGGAGGTAACAATGCTTTCTGATTCTGACATAAAATGTTGGTACTCCCTCTGATAGAATCTTACGAGCAATTGCAAAAATAACATTTCGTGTGTTCCTCAAATACTCTCAGGATTCCTACATGTCTTCTGCTCTGGAGAGAAAAAGACAAAATTATCACACTCAGTGGAAGACTGCACTGAGCCATGCAGTCAGTACGAAGCTGCTGCTGTTCATGACCTAGCTGTGAAGCAGCCCTTTGGGCTGAAAATCTTAGCTGGAATAATGTGCTTGATGGTTCCTGACAGGCTCTTACTTGGGATTCCTTGATCCCTAAGGCACTGTGTAAGAGGGCTGTCTGCCTCTCCTTTGCTCTTCAGTTGTCAGTGGAAAGAGAATGCATATACGCACTCAGACACAGCACTCATGCCAGAAGCTCTGAGGAGCAGATTTTGCAGCTAATATGGATAAGTTGCTATGAGAGAGACATTTTTAAAGTCTCTCTCTCCACAGAGTAGGTGGATTTGCAGGACGGAATTTGTTGATAAATCTTTCTGGGGAACCTATAATAGTTGCATATTTCTCCACTTAGAGTGTAGCTAATAGACACAAAGCCTTTCTGTTACAGTCCATTTGTTGCCTTCCAGTCTTATCTCTACAGAGGAGAGTTGTCAGAATGGCGAAGTCTCTTCCTTGTAATCTAAGTTTCTCCAACCCGTATTAGAAATGGGATTTCAGTACCCCCTATCTACTCTGCATGGTGTGTGTGTTTTGTATTAAGAACTATGGAAGGTTGGGGGTGTGTGGATAACTCTGTCTGTGATTGAAATTGTGTAGATTTTGACCAGAACCTGTAGATCTGCCACCTGAAGCATGATGGTTTTATTATAGCATTGCTTAACAGCTGAAACAGCGTTGTTATCTTCATCTCACAGGCAGGATCTATGAATTCCTGATTTTCCCAGAGTTGTTTCTTTGTAACAAACATCGCAACAAGTCCCAGCCTGACAAATATGCTGGTTGGGATGACTGCTGTTGAGTAAACAGCTGGGAAAAATGCATACGTTAATGGTAATAACACACCGATTCCCACTGTAGTTTGTACAAGTTGCCAATATATTGGAAAATGTGGTGTTTTCTTCCCACATACTCAAGAATGTTACAGGTGAGTGGATACTCAGATGAATCCAAACCCTCAAAGAAACACAGGAGGGGAAAAAAAGGTAAAGAAGCTTTTTGGTAAGCAGGACAAACTCAGAGGGATGGTAGCTAAAGGAGCAACACAGAATTGAACATGAAAGACATTTACCGTTGATGCTGGGTGTGATAATATACTCCACTCAGGAAACTTATAATACTCTTTTGGTGACAGAAAAATCTAGAGAATTTTCGATAGCATATGAATGTTAGCACTTGATATCAGGACCGTGTTAGCACTGGGTAGTTGTCTGTAGGTAACCATCACTTACTTATATGCTGACTTGAGATGCACTGTGCTCTTGCTATTTGAAGGGAGGCAATCACAACTTTTATATGCAATGTGGTCAGATTATGATGCTTCTAGTGTGTATTCAGAGGTGTAGCAGTGCAGTCTTTGCCCACTTCTTTCCTGTTCCTTTACATTATGGAAATTACATGTTTGTTTGTGGTCGTTGTCAGAATAGTTGCAGCAGAAGTGGACTGGCTACCTTATGGAGACCTTATATAGTCGGATATATTTAGATTCCTTCTTACAGCCTTGAATGTTGAAATCCAACACATTTGCCATGAAGTTGAGCTTCCTTTAATGACAGTTAAAGCAAATTGCATATGGGCAGTGTTGATAGCTAATAAAACTGAAAAACAGACGTCTGAAATTTTCCAAAAGCCAAAGTCCAGAAACCTGGCAAGTGGTAGAAGGATTAGAACTGTATGTGTCCGAGTTGACTGTTTCTGCTGTTTCTATGGGCTAGAGTTGAATGTACTATCCTCTGTCTCGTTTTAGTTTATAACTCTAGCATAATTCTGTTTATGCCTCTAATTTTTTTATTGCTTTTCATCATAGTTGTTAATGTTACTAGTACAAATTTGGAGATGTATATGTGATCCAAGCTCGGAGTCAAAATCAGACCTTTGTGACACACTTCAAATGAGTAAATTTATTCTTGAAAGAAGTCTGGATAATTTAGGGAGAGAGGGAAAAGGACAACATCCTAGCGTTTACTGAAAACTGATCTCTCTGATCTAGATTAGAAGGTCATAGAGAAGTAATTTTTCTTGGTTGTGTTCATTTATGATACAGTTTTCCTACTCCTCAGTCCATCCCACTGTCTGCATTTAGCAGTACAACAAAATAGATACGCAAGTCATTGCTGTTCCTAAGTAAATCTTTAAGGAACCTCCTGTACTTGTGCTCTTTGTGGTTTATTATGCCATAACTCATTTCATCAGTTGGGTATTTCATAGGGCTCATCATATCCTTTTTGGGATGCCATCAGGTCTATTGTTTAATTTTATTTTCCCAATCAGTCTGCTTGTTTTTAATATCTGTGGTATGGGGTAGTTATTTCCTTATTGCTGTTCTTGCATTTCTGATCACAAATCGCTTCTCTGTTTTAGTTTGTGTTCTTGCAGAAGTGAAAGGCCCCTCAAATCAGAATTGGTGAACTATGGTAATCTTGTCTGACTTCCACCGAAGAAAGGTTTGTAGTAGAGCACGCCATGATGCAAAATAGATATTCAGTGCCAACATCACTGTTTAACAAGCATCTTTCTCCATCACTGGAGAACAGCTCAGCTGCGCTTGCTGAGTCACTGTGTTGGAATATATAGGAAAAAATGAGAAAGACAAATAGTGACATATCCACAACAGATGTAGTGGGACTATTTACAGTTTTTTGCATACAATCTGTAATGTGTGTATGAAGCAGTGATCTCTTTTGATGCTTGGTCCCATGCTGTAAGGATTGGATTTCCTGCAGCTTCTGTAACTGTTTTGAAGAAATCGGTTGTAGTAATGTGAAATTGGCACCTGGAATTCAGTAGAAATGCCCACTGGTATTTTTGTCTTATTATATGGGGGTGTTTTATTTTCAAGAATTACAATGCATAGTTTTTATCCTTTTCTGTTAGGCACTTGTTGGGGTCGATGTAGCTTGAGAATTAGCATGACTAGGCCGCTTAAGCAAAACAGCATAACTGAACGGGCCACTGGAAAAGACAGCTAAGAATAGCCATTGAGAAAGTTCTGATAGTGCACATGGTGTGGGTTAGCAAAAACAAGATGTGTTCAAGGACGTGGAGGCAGTCTGTTGCTATTGGCGTTAGTGCATAGTTACCAATCATAAGGGAATGTGGGGCGTGTGAACAGCGTGTGATTTATGTCTGTAGCCTATCTGAATAAGCTTAATCGCATGTACAGATATGGAAAATGTATATAACCGCACAAGCAGAATAATAAAGGAACTGACTGCATCGTATCAGTGTGTGTGTGAAAGTTGTTCCTGTCCTTGCACGGATGCTGAAACTTGGCAGCCACTTTTTTGGAACATACAGTTTCTTCCAATAACGTTTTTGATGTCTCAAGCTGTAAGAGAACCACTGTTGAATACGCGATAGCTTCATCAATAACTATACCTTTCTCTGTATGACTAATACATATGGTTTATTTCTGGTTTTAATGAAGCATTCCGGTGTGAGTCTAGATTACTATACACTATATGCATATAGGAGATCAATTTCAGAGGAGTTCTAGGCTTCCATCTATCTAAGCTTATAAGACTTTGTATTAAATTAGAATCAAGTAGTGTAAGTTTGAGGAACACTTTCTTTTTGCCAGACAGATCTTTAAGAAAGGGTGGATGAGAGTTGAGGTTGGGTTTGTTTTTTTCAGTTTTGTGGTGTTAGAAGGAGTTTTGTAGTCATTTTGAGGCTGTAAAATGTTGTGGTTTCACAGAAAATCTTGAAGAGCATTTTTAATTGCCTCACTAAGAATACGTGTGTTCCAATGAGGAGAAGGCCAACAAATGTAAAATTTCTCCTAAACTGGATATGCCAAGCTGTAAAAATCAGCAAGTGCCTGCAGCAATGGGATGTGATAAGATCTCATAATAGGATTCCTTATCCTTTACAGGATGAAATCCTTTAACTGTCTCTGCATCCCCAGGAGTAGCAAACTACTGAAAATCTTGTTGCTTGCCTGAAAAACACATAGTTAAAACTTGCCTTTTCTTAAAAAAAAAAAAAAGTCTAGTTTCTAGAAATCTGGCTGTCTCCAGAGAACCTGAGACTTTCTATGCTGTGTGGTGTTGAAACCATGCAGATTCCAGAATACATTAGCGTTAGAGACTTGCAGTAACCTTATGTTCTGCAAAATTAATCCTGTTGCATATCTTCAGATAAATTAGACAAGGCGTAGCAGGTCAACGCTGTAGCCAAGCAGCTTTAGTGAGCACAAAGTCATTTAGCTAAGCAATCTCTACGTGCAGTTAGCATTAATGTAAAATGATGAAGTTTCATCTATATTAAGGAATTTTGGCAAGGTTCATTTGTTGACATGATGGAAATACTGGAAGCTGCTCCGTCTTTGATGTGCTGCAGTTCTTGCCAAGGCAAATGAATAGGTGAGAGAGTAATAGTTGTATTTTTTTTTTCTTCTGAAATTCTCCAGTCTAACCAAGACTGAAAAGAGCAAATATGGGAGCTGCATGCATGGCACCAGTATTGAATCGCTTTGGAACGGTCGTTAAGCTCTATTTCAGTAGTGTCTGGATCATCACGGTTGTAACATGATTGTACTGCTACCTTTTAAAATAATTAAAAGTCTTATTTATAAAACATGGAACTGTCTTATGATAAGGGATACAGGAGACTACGTGCAGAATGGAGCAAGCAGGCCCTTACTCGTGCTTATACTTTGGCCTCAACTTTGAGAAGCCAGTTTGCCTTCACTCAGCATTATGCTTTGATTTCAGCAGTACAAGATGGGTGCAGTTATTAAATACTTTTCTAATTCATACTCCTTCAGTGGACATTGACAAGCTGATGTCAATTCCATAGCAACTTCCAGAGTTGTTGTCAGACTAGAGAAAATCTGAACACTATGTTGTGTTGCTTGTGTTTTTGGCAGTGTTTCTCTTCCTTGTGCCATTCTCTCACCCTCAGCACAGGTTCACTGCATGGTTTCTGTAGCATCTTGCAGCTGGTGGATGAATTCCACAGCGTGACAGGGAGGGCAAAAGTACATCTGTTGGTTCATAAAGGAAGCTGAAGAATGGAGATCATGGCTGTACGATAATAAAGCTTATTGCGGACTTGAATCTCCCATACCCTTGGCATATAGAAGGTTATAGAGCAGTTCAATAAGGAATTTTCTTCTTTCCCCGAACAGTCTAGCTGGGCCAGTTTGAACAAAAACTAAATACGTTAGCTGGAGAGTTATCAGCTTTCTTTGTGTAGTTATAATTCTGGATTTTTAAATTTCTTTATTTTAGGTTTAGGGTGGAAAAGGGCAAGGGTTTTTGAGGGAAGCTGGGTAGCAACTTGCAATGATCTCCGTAAAACTAGTTATAATGGTGTTCATGCAGCTGTGTCTGTGGTGCGCAACTCGCTGTGTTTTCTAGTGTAAAAGCTAAATCTCTGTTTATACTAGCAAGACCTTTGCAGACTCACTGAAACACCGTGTGGTCTGAAATAGCACCTGATTAGACTGAAAGAGCTAGTGCTGGGTGATTGATGCTTGTCTCTGAAGGCTTCTTTACTTTTCCCTTAAGCACCTTGGAGCGCTTCTGCAGGGCTATTTACCATCTTCCATTGTACACCGTTTTCCATCTTCCTGAATACTAGGTTTCCCAGCTCATAACTCTAAGAAGCAGCTTTATTTCAGAGTAGAAAGGGGCCCCAATATGTGGCCTATTATATCCATATCAGCTTGCTTACCCTTTTCAGACAGCTATTGTGTTTTAATAGGGCCCTGCCTGGCAGGGGGAATCCTTAATTCCTACTATATAAGAATGGTCAGCTTGAGTTACTGCGAACTGCAGGATGCTGCTCTGATCAAAAGGCTTCTGTTTTTAGAGATTCTCCCTCCTCCATTTCTCCATTTGCGCTTTTTTTTTTTCTTCTTTTTTTTTTTTTAAATCCTGGGCTAATAGTTCAACACAGTAAGGTCATTTTAACTTTCGATTTGAAAGCTTCAAGGTGTTAAATTACTGACCTAGGAAAAATCAAGGGAGGGAGACTCTAAAAAAGATAAAGGGATTCCGGGTAATAAAGAGCAAGCACAGCAACTCCTTTAATCCTTCCCTTCTCCAGAATCTGTAGGCTGGTCTCAGAGGGTTTGATTTGTTACAAAGCAACATAAGAAAGCTTGTTCACTGCCTACTCTGAGCTGTGTCACAGGTGCTGTGGTTCATTTCCTTTCAGACAGCACTTGGGATAATCTCTGTACCACCTGTATTAACTCTGCCATGAATACCAAGATTCTCGAGCCTACATCAAGAAGCCTGAAAACAAATCATTAAAATTTGTGTCACTGCTTTCCCTCTTTCCACACCCTTCAGCTGAGATTAACTTGAGCGGGTGAGACAGAAGGGATCTCAAAAAATCCAGTCTCTGTGTTTGCAGTGTTACATCACCCAGTCTCGCCAAAATGTTGAGAGTGTTAATGATTTCCTATCTGCCTGGTTGTTAAAAAAGGATTTTTCCTTAAAGCCAGTCATTGGGAATTACTTTCAGCATCTGCTTTGTCTTAACACTGCTAACACATGTCAGAGGAAGTGCCTAAAAAGCACTGCTAATTTCATTGGAGGAAGATGCGGATTTCCTTGAGGTGTCTTCATTGCTCCAAATTTTAGTATCTGTGGAATTTTAAAAAGCAGTTGATACAACAACTCCTACGCTACCTTCCAAGAGGGATAGCTAAAGAAACAATCCAATCATTGGTCTGAATATTGCAAGTGCTGTAGTACACTAATAGTACACCAATAGGTGAAGAATAGAGTGATCTTAAATTAAACTATGCTCATGCAGCAGTAATTTATTCATCATAGCAGTGAAACTGGGGTATTTTTCCCAATGGTGCCTACAGTTGTAAGCGTTCCCTCTCATGGCTTGTTCCAGGCAAGGTAAACCTCTCTTTGCTATCTCAGAGCATAGCCTTGGGTAAGTGTGATTGGTCACTTGGGGATGCTTTGTGTGTGGATGAGTTATTTAACAACAGAAATTGCCTAGGTTTTAAAGCCTTTTGAATTTCAGTATTTTCTATTGCTAGAGCTAGTTCTTTGTTATCCTTTGTACCATAGTTTCTAATCCTAATACTCCTGATTATCCCTACTTACTGTGCTTTGGTTTGCACCATGAAGCAATCTTGGAGCTGGTGACCTGGGTTCCTTTCAGATGGAACTAAGCTGGAAGATGTGTTCCAATTGCAAATGAGCATTCAGGCCATGGGGCCAGATTAGAGCTAGTCCAGAGTGTGTTTCAAGAAAAAATAAACCCAGAGATACTCGCAGTGTTGACATTGGGTCCTCTGCACTGTTTCTCGCTACAGATGTTTCAGTCTAGACACAGCTTCCAATGGCAACTTTGCGTTAGAGACTACCTTATTTCTGCTGAAGACACTCGATTCTGTTTTAGTGACCTAGACACCTGTGTAACTGGGAAAGAAAAGTAGTGTGCGTGCTGGAAGCAGGATAAGCCTTCTAAGTGATTTTCTTCCTTCATCATGCTCTTGATGGAAAATGCAAGCGGTAATGCTGTAAGTTAAGCAATAATGGTCCTTGGTCCTTGTTTTCCATTTAGTAGACGAGGGGTCCTGTGAATTCATTCCGCTCTTTACATGGTAGCCAAAGGTGGCACCTGCTAGGGGGACAGCAGGGTCCTGGCAAGCTCTTCTCTCCTTCAGGACTTGGGGCTCTCTCTGCATTGTGCGTATTTGGCTTTGCCTGAGTTCAGCAGGCAGAGGCTAGCTACTGTAGTGGGTTTCAATTGGGGTGTTACCATAGCATCCTGGGACTTCTACAATCTATTCAGAAGTCCAAAGGTTTGAAAAGAGTGCTTGAAAGTTTCTGAACTCTGGCAAGTTGCCGAAATGTAATTACACAAAAGACAAAGCCTTCCTGAAAGCAGCTCTGTTCAGAGAAGCAGCACCTGAGTGCTAGAGTTCCCACCACAGCCATTTCTGAGAGCTGGGGCTGTTTCATCAGTCTCCTCACAAAACTTTTTTCCTTCCTCTCACGTGCGCATGCCATCCCGCAAGCATAGGCTGGGTGTGCTGCAAGGCATAGCTTTCTCGGCCATGGTGCTGGAGGAGACTGTTCTGTGGTTTGGCTGCTCTGGGGAATGTGGAGCAAAGGAGTGAAAAAGCAAGCATCTTGAAGTCCCTACTGCAAAAGTTTCTTTAGATCTTCCCATTGAGCAAGAGCTTTTCTTTATTTTTCTCTCATCTGTCTCCAGAATATGCTCACAGATGAATGGGATTAGCTATTTTGATAACGGATTGTCCAGTTGCGTAACAATTCTTATGTGAAGTATGAGTGTTTGCGGGGAACTGGTGTTAACTAATGAACATGCAGTTCAATTTCTAGTCTCGGTTTCAGCAAGACAAATAGAATCACATCAATAGTAACTTTTGTTAATGTTCTAATTTGCCTACTCTATTTACTGGTAATGTAGAGGGCTAGGGCAACCATTGGGTTTGCAGTAGGTGGCTTGGAGATTTGCAGAGCTGTTGGAAGCTTGCTTCTTGAAGGAATCTCTAGCAGGTGGCTGCACTAAGTGCCTGAAAGGGGGAAAGGAAAAGTTAACCAGAAAAGTGAAAGACTATTTCCCCTGCTTCTGGGTTTACAAACCCGTTTCTAAATGATTGAGGACAAACTAATACCTTGTTGAGGCAGACTTGTGACCAAACTAGGGTTTCTCCTGCAATGTGCTGATAAGCTCTGGCCGCCTAACTTTGCTAAGGGTAAGAGTTGTTCAGTGAGAGGAGGGCAGATAGAGGGAAGAATCTCAGCAGCCGTTAAACTTGCTGAGAATGTTTGAGTTAAGTCTGTTGCTTTGCTGTTGGTACCTTGCTTACTTGAGTCATTCCTCTGAGTCTGCAGCTTGTTTTATTTTTTTTGTTCAAAAGAACTGAAAAAGACATCTGTTCCCACATATACAAAATTCATAGGTAAGGTGTTGGTCGTACTTCCTACATGCTCTTGGAATACCTGCAACAGCTTTGGGTTGTGAGCATTTATTTTTCTTCCAGAAGGGTTTACCTGCAAGCTGATACTACTTGCCACAGTAGTATGGTAACTTTACCTTTGGGTAATTGTTAAGGAATAGGTGGCCAAGTTATTTTTGTACTGCCAATCTACCTGTGAAAAAGGAATTTCAAAATATATAGTTTGTTCAAAATGTATAGTGATCCTGTCTCTTGTAGTGATCTTGACTCTTCATGAGAATAGATCTGTTCATTTGTCATTGGGCTGCTTGCTGGAGAGCTCCATCATGGGCTGGCTCCTTTCAGCTGAACTTTTACGGCTTGTAAAAAGGAATTTATAAGGTAGGATCTCTGAAATGCAGCATCTTAACGGGGATAAAAGTCTGTCTCCCATGCTTGCAGACTTGAGCTTTTGGGGAAAAATCCTTCCATTGTATAGTTAAAAAAAATCTTATTGCAAGAAATGAGGACAGAAAGAAATACTGTACCTCTTTTACTCAACTAGCTGGCAGCACTTGGCTGTCAGCACATCCAGGTGTGCTGATGTTCCAGCATATCCACCCACTCTTTTAGCTGAGTAAACAACAACAAATGATATCATACCCTTCTGCCTGCTAGTTTTAGAGCCTGAATGATGAAAATGCAGGTGACATCACTTATTAGAACTACGGAGTAATATAGTAGGGCTGACTGCTGTGAATGAATAGTATGTTAGCTTCACGTCTGGGCCTTTCCATTACAGTTGTGCTAGGATCTACTTCCAGACTTAGTATGTGCAGTGGTTTTTCTGAGCAACACAATTTGGTGTGTTTAGTTGTATCATTGTGCCTTCATCTTCTTTCTCTTCCTAAACCTCTCCCTTATGTGTCATCCTTCTGAAAGCTGCCTTCTCCTATGAGACGAAGTTTCTTCTTTTTCGTTTGTATCCCTCTTTTCTCCATCAGCCTGTCAAATCAGCAGCAAAACAATGCAAATCAGAAATGAAAAAAGTCTTACAGGCTGTGGTTTGGGATGAGAACATCTGAAATCCCATTTCCAGCTCTGTCACAGGCATCTTGTGGGACTTTGTGCAAGTTGCTTTTCCTTACTCTGAACTCATTCACTCTAAGACAGTGAGCTACAGCACTTTGTAATGAATATTCTTTACTTACAATGACAGTCATGGGAGCCCTTTCCTATAATTTTGGCATATTTTGATCAGGCATATGATTTATTTATTTACTTTAATCTTTTGGGACAGTGGCTGTGCTTTCCTCTGGTTTGTACAGCACTGGTGCATTAATAACGTTTCCTAAATACAAAATAACATATTTGTTCATGATATTTACAGAAAGAGTATTCGTAATTCCAGTACTCAGGAATCAGGAGTGTTTCTTAATCATAAGGTGATCGTACTTATTTTGAGTTGCATTTCCTTCTGGGTAGGAGGGCTAGAAACAATGTTGTACACCTAGCTTGCAACACATGACAAAAACTTCTATTTACTCGCATGTCTGTGAGAACTAGGGCACTAAAAAACAGAAATTGTGATTCTTTTCTGAAAAATTGAACTGGCTTCTCTCCACACACCTCCCAGTTGTTACACGACTTTTAAATTTTGCTCAACTCTGGTATAATTTTGTTTCAAATTTGAGACCGTCTTCTATACTACGAAGGTTAAAACGATTTAAACTATTTATATTTAAAGAGATGATTTAAAATTGCAAACTGAGAGGGTTCACACTGACCACTGGATTTTCTCTGTTGTGGAGATGCTACCTATGGAGAGGTTCTGCTGTGATGAAAGTAAACTTGTATCTTTTCATTAATTCTCTCCTTTGCAGGAGCCTTAAGCTGCTGTCCCAAGTGAATGTTTTTAATTATCTCTCTGGAGTGTTTGAAAGCTTTGTCCCACTTGCAGGATGAAGAATGAAATGCACAAAATCTGTGTTTGAGGCAACCCTGTCATTATACCTTTTGGTATATAATGTTTGTATTTGCATTTCTATTGTTCTTGCATGTTGAGCTTTACCATGCCCAAAGGAGAGCTTCTTACACATCAGAGAAACCTTTTTAAGACAAATGTTTACTATAATAACTTAGCCTAAAGTGCTTACAACTCAAATATGAGAAGTTGGTACTAAACTACAAGAATGTGGGTATCAAATTGACTACCCATCATAATGACCAACTACTCTTCAAAATGCACCAATGCAAAATGTTGTTTAGTGAAGCGTCAATCTGCTTTTCATGACAGCTGATTTTATACATCCAACACGGTCAAATTTCAGTAACCTAGAAAGGAAATCTGGAGGCTTCTGGTAAAGAGTTTGGTTTTTTTTTTGTGGCATCACAGAAAAGTGGTGAGAATAGCAGTGAAGTTCAAATGGTACTAAAAGAAAGGGCATCTTCTGGTCAGGTAAACAACAGTTACTCTTGGCCAGCTGTTTTCCAATGGATTGGTTTCAAAGAAGTGGCTGTTGGATGCCGCTTGCTGGGATTCTTTAGAATGAATTTTACTTTCACAAACCTCTAATTGCTATAATAAAGTTTCAATATGTGGTTTTTGCAAATAGTCTTCTCTAGAGACCAGATGGGTATAAGTTTGGAGATTTAGTTTCACAAAATGTAACCTACAGTGGTTTTCTTGCTATTGTTCCAGCTGGCCCCTGAACGTTCACATCAGTTCAGCTTTCTAACGCTCTCTTATTTTGACTTTATCTCTACAGTTTCAACAGCGTGCGTCAAGGAACACACATCTTGTTCCGTGAGTTCAGCTTTGTTCAAGCTACCCCACATAACAGGGCGTCTTTTCTTCGGACCTTCTGGAGGTGTTTCCGAACAGTGGGAAAAAATGGAGGTAAGTGTTCCAGCATCTGCCGCTGTCCTGTTACCTCGACATTAAAATAATTAGCTAGGCTATTAATACAATACAAATATTGGCACTTCACATTGTGTTCTAATGTTCTAACATTGTTAATGGGGAGACACCATCACAGTTGCCTGCAGAATAGTTAAAAAAATGTTCACAGCCTGAAGTAGTGTAGGAACACCTTGTTGCTAGTACTGCTTCCATTACAGAACAGCATGTCGAGCAACTCCCCTCAGAGGGAGGACTTTCGTGGGCCTGTGCATGGGGATGGGTTAGAAAAAAAAAAAAAAAGGACTGGGAGTTGGTGGATGGGAGCAGGGTAGCAGATCTGGAGATGGCTGCAATATAGGGTATGGAGCATGAGGGAAGTAGGTGCTGACATTATTAGGCAGTTGGGGTACCCAGTGCTTTGACTAGGAGCCCTGCAGGAGGTAGAGTATATAGTGGTGTTGGGTTGTAGGGTGGTGAGTGCTGCTGCCCGAGCTGTGCCTGAGCTAGTCCTGGCACCTTTCCTAGATGATGTTGCAGGATCCTGATGGCTGTGGAAGGGGGACCACTCACAACTGTGTGACCTTTTCCCCAACCCTACCCACAAGGAAAAAGCTCCAATGCCAAAATAACTGTTCAGCACTGTACTATTTTGTCTAGCTATTCTTATCCTGCGCTTGGTATATTAGGTATTACAGAACTGGCCAGAGTTCAAATTAAACTCATGTAACTACACGCAACTAAAATTATGGGGTTTTTTAGTTTTTAATTTAGTATTTTAGGCAAATACACTGAAAGTTGTTGTACAAATATGAATTTTGGTGGGTGTTTTTTTTCTTGCTATAAGCCTCATTTTTTTCAGGCTATTCAGCCTCACTCCTTGTTGCAGGGAAGACTTGAACCGTTCTCTTAAATATAGGCAAAACTTCACCTTCTGGCTAAGTTTTGCAAAACTTCTGCTTATGATGAACAGGGTTTGCAAGACTATGAATAGCAGCTTGACTTTTTTGATGTATGCCATTTTAGATCCTTGGAAATTAGACGATCATAGTTAAACATGACAAAATCTGTAATTCGCTACTGAAGTGACTGAGCATGTTGTCTGTAACAGCTTCTTCCCAGTGACAGATACTGTGTTACATTCTAAATAATTTATATTAGATCAGGGATAATACTTTTAAGATTTCAGGTAAATTGTATGGTACTGATCTAACCAGTATGCAGTGAGGACATATCTGATTTGAGGTCAGGTCACAGTCAGGTAAGATAAAGTGCAGACTCTTAGAACATGTTTCTGTAGGAGAGTTAGAGATGATAGTGAATAAGTCATCCAATAGAACTGCAGCGGTCAGTGGTGAACCCTGTTGACAAAATGGGAAGAAACTATCTGATAGGAAGTACACACTGCTGTCCTTTCGATGCAAGTTTTCATCAAGCTTCATCTATCTAGCATCTAACTCACCCAGATGATGGGCACCTGGATTAATAGACGCATGTATATACATTTTCTTTTTACATTAACTAGAGACAGAAATTTAGAGAGCTTGCTGTCAATAGTTTCATCCACTCAGTCCAATTTCTCTGATTCTCTAGCATTAATTACAGACTAGAACCTTGATTTTATTAATTTCAGTTTTATTTGCTATGGCATTTTTTTCTGCTATACTTGTGCCTAGGGGAAGTCAGAACATTCATTGTCTCTTAAGAACTAAATCCATTTACTAAGAAGAAGCTGAACTTGTGCAATGTGATGGGTGAAATATGGTCATTACCACACTCGGGCATAGACTAGACCTGGATTTCTTTCCATGAAATACATTGTTTTTAGATGAATGCGGGAAGGAATCATGTTATACAACAAATAGCAGGAACCAGAAGTGAGATCATCAGTGATCCAAACTACAGTCTTTTTAACAAGATTCATTCTAACTCTTAAGCCAGACTAAGTGATGCCCAAAGCAAGTAGGAGTTTCAGCTTAGAGCTTTCTTTAGAAGCGTGGCTGGTGGTATATCTTCTAATTGGATGATTCCAGAAATAATTTTAAGTTGTTTCTTTATGATCACTGCACTAGAACACAGGACCATATATACATATCAAATAAAAATAGTTATACAAGCTTTCATGGAATCGTGACTCTACGGATAGTTTGTTCCTACAGTATACCATTTTATGATGACATCAGTTTGACATTTTAAACATCAGATTATGTGCAGGAGTGTTGTATTGGGTTTGCGTGGCAAGGTTCTGGTAGCAGGGGTGCTGCAGGGGTGGCTTCTGTAAGAAGCTGCTATAGAAGCTCCCCCTGTGTCTGACAGAGCGAGTGCCAGCCGGCTCCAAGACAGACCCACTGCTGGCCAAGGCCGAGCCCATCAGCGCTGGTGGTAGCACCTTTGTGATAACATATTTAAGAGGGGGGACGGGGGGAGGGAAACTGCTGTGCAACAGCAGCTAGAAGAGAGGAGTGAGAATATGTGAAAGAAACAATTCTGCAGGCACCAAGGTCAGTGAAGAAGGATAGTAAGGAGGTGCTCCAGGTGCCAGAGCAGATATGCCTCTGAAGCTTATGGAGAAGACCATGGTGAGGCAGGCTGTCCTCCTGCAGCCCATGAAGGTCCACGGTGGAGCAGATATCCACCTGCAGCCCTTGGAGGACCCCACGCTGGAGCAGGTGGATGTGCCTGAAGAAAGCTGTGACCCCACGGAGATCTTGCACTGGAGCAGGCTCCTGCCAGGACCTGTGACCCCATGAAGAGAGGAGCCCATGGTGGAGCAGGTTTGCTGGCAGGGCTTGTGACGCCATGGGGAACTCACACTGGAGCAGCCCATTCCTGAAGGACTGCATCCCGTGGAAAGGACACACACTGGAGAAGTTCATGGAGGACTGTCTCCCGTGGGAGCAGGGGAAGAGAGTGAGGTGGAAGGAGCGGCAGAGACAACGTGTTATGAACTGACCACAACCCCCATTTCCCATCCCCCTGCGCCACTTGCGGGGGGAGGAGGTAGAGAAATCAGGAGTGAGGTTGAGCCCGGGAAGAAGGGAGGGGTGGGGGAAAGGTGTTTTAAGATGTGTTTTTATTTCTCATTATCCTACTCTGATTTGATTGGCAATAAATTAAGTTAATTTCCCCAAGTCAAGTCTATTTTGCCCATGATGGTAATTGCTGAGGGATCTCCCTGTCCTTATCTCAACCGATGAGCCTTTCCTTACATTTTCTCTCCCCCTGTCCATTTGAGGAGGGGGAGTGACAGAGCAGCTTGGTGGGCACCTGGCATTCAGCTGGGGTCAGCTCACCACAAGGAGGTAGGTAAATTATAGAGTCCTGGTAAGAATTTCTGTTTAGGGTTATCCTGTACTGTGCAACAGAGCATGGGACAAACAACCTGCTGGTTCTGAAACTGGAAGCAGTATAGCTCGGATTAACATTGGTATATTGATTTGAGACCTGAAGTAGTATCTTTCTGCATTTGAAGCCCTATGTCAGGTGCATGGAGAGTTATTCATTGAGTGGCTGTTTTATTTCAATAAAATTTCTGTGTGCTGAAAAGAGTGAAAATACGCCCTATGCATTCTACAGGACTATTCTGCTCTGTCCCAGTTTTCTCTCCTGGGTTTGTTTCTGGGCAGAAATTACTCTGTGCTTCATTAATGTCATTGATTTATGTCTGTGAAGAACGATGAAGGCATCTTTTGTCTTCCTTTGTCAAAAGTGTTACATTCGCTAGCTTCCATGTCTCCAAGGATGTTCTTGGTTTTATTTATTCCTTAGCCATTAAAGTGCTTACTGCCTTTTTCCCCTCTCATTTACTTTAAGTTTCATTCCAGATTTGAATTTGTGTTTTAGGAGTGAGTTGTGGCTTTTTCTTAGTTTTGTTTGTCTGTGGAACGTATCACTGATAAACTGCATAAATTCCACCTCTGTGAGCATATAGATCAACATATTAAAGGAGAACTTGCAGCAAAGCTTGCACCCTGGCTGGAGGAAGCAAAGGAGAATAAAATTAAAGATGTAAGACAACACAATTTCCAAGCATATACAAACCTAAAAAAACCCAAACAAAAACCCCACCACAACCCACCTTTCCACTTCTGAGTGTTTAATTGGGATTTTAGAAAAGTAGACAATATCTCACAAATGAGCGCATTGGTTGCTTAATCTGGCTGCTGGTAACTCCTCTGTGATGCAGGGTAACTTACTGCTTTGTCTGTCAGTCTTGAAATAACCGTGCCTTGACTTGGAATGTGCACCTTATTCACCCAAGCAGATGCATCTGGCCATGAGTTCTCAAAGGGCTAAGAGAGAAATCTACTTGAACAGAAGCAATACTTAAATGTAATAATCTGTATATGTGCAGAACCATGTATGCACTAATTCAAGTGCACTAACATTACTGCTTCTCTTGGGAAATTACTGTAGCTATTACTTTTCTACTTAATTCCTTATCGTTTTGAGTTGCTGCAAAGTAGTTCTTCATGGAGAAATGCAGCAGCTTTTACGTTACATTTTTCTATGTTACCCCTGCTACTTGAGGGATTCTAGTTACATTGCACTTCATAACCCCTTTTGTCTGGAGACTAGATTTATTTTTCCTTTTGTCTCCAAATAGCAAGGAAAAATTACTAGCTTCACTAAATGTAATAGTAACATAACACACTTCAAAAAGTAAAGAAAAAGTTTTGGGGTGTGGTTTTTTTTTTGTTTTTGTTTTTTTTTTTTTTAAGAGGATTTTTTTTTCGTGATGTGCTGGATCTGTTTTTTTTTTTTTACAGGATATGCCACTGTTTTTAGAAGCTTAGCAAGATGCAGAGTTCTATTTTCAAGTATGTGTAAGCATATCTGAGATTCCACACAATGGGGGGAGGGGGGGGAAATTAGGTTTATTTTAGAATGTGATCCAGTGTCAAGAAACTGGATTGGACTTCACAAAATTTCTTCCCTCTCTTAAACACTTACCGATGATAGGCAACACTGATAGAGGTGGTTAGAGGACAGCTAGCTTGTGTGTTGAGAAGCAAAGAGCATAACACTTTGTTAGCAACAGATTTCTCCCAGAGGAAAGCAAAATGACCAGAAGTCTTGTTTTCCCTCTGTTTATGCTTAAATTGACCTCTTGGAATTTAGCTGACCTGCTCTTTTGAATTGTCTGTTCCTCAGGACTCTTTAATTAAAACTGTGCTTTCTCAGTTTAAACAGCCCCTGCAGAGTTCTGCTGTGAAGCTTCATAAGGTCAACATATGCCTCTCCCAACCCCCATGGCTTTCATGTCTTGTTGGTTCTCTGTTTTTAATTAAAAGGATTTTTCCTTAAATGCTTTCCAGCCAATTAGAGAAATTTTGCACTGAGAAACTTGTTCCAGGCCTGATGTATTGAGAAGTGAACAGAAAGCTCAGTCAGGACCATTGGCACTTTTTTCTGGAGTCCCAGCTTTCTTTGGTGCTTTTCAACAGCTTTTCTTTTCTTTTTTTCTTTTTTCTCTTTTAATTTTTTTCTCCCCTCAATTTAACATTGCTTCCAGCTAAAAGAGCTGCTGTTTAATACGTTAGATATAGCCCTGAAATTGTTCAGTACCAGATATGGGATCTTTTCCTTCCACTCAGGGGTGATTGTTACTTTATTCAGATGTGCACACCACTGAAGCATAAAGCTGCTGCAGAAAGTATGTTGGACTATATTGGTTGGGGATGCTTTTTGCAGACTCTGAAGTCTGCTTCAGACAAAAAGTACTGTTACTGGTCATATTGAAATAAAGTCATCTTATAAACTTACCAGGTTTCTTTCACATTCATCATGTGGTGTAATGGCTGCCTCTGCTTCTCCGCACTTGAATTAGTAAATTGGAAGCCTAGCTACTTTTGGAGCTTGTGGAAGGAGGGCTTACCACAGCCAAGCACACAATCTATGTCACAGAATGAGAAGGGTGATAAGTCTCTCTAACTTGAGACTGACTCTTCTTGAGTTCTCCAGGAAGGCTAGATTCCTTACAAAAACAAAAGCAGCGCCCTGTCCGTATGATTCTTGTAACCTGGAGATTGAGAAGAGGTAGAAGGACCACTGTTCTCCCAGTTCTTTTTTGAAAGATCCTATTCTAATGCATTTTGCTGACAAGATTACAAACCTACAGTTACAGCTATTGCTATTTATGATTTATCAACATAGCTCTGCCTGGAACCACTGATGACTCTGGAATATCGGGACAAAGGATTTCTGAAGCTGAGAAGAAATAACTAGAGGATTATGTTTTAGAGATGGTGAGGTGTATCTACAAGCATTGTAATTTAAAACATCTGCATTACATAGATCTAAAATGCATCCTGGTAATCAATTTGTAGTAGTAGCAGCGTGTGGGTCAGTGATTGACTCTTCACCTAGCCTCTCCGTGAATTCAGTTTATATCATTCTGTAAATGCAGTTTGTGAAATTAAATGTTAGTATACTGGAAGTCCTCCTTATCTAATCTGGTTTTGTTCCCGCCCCCCCCCCCCCAGTATTACTTTTCCTTTTTTACTATATCTCTGAACTTGCACCAGCTCATCTTAATTTCCAGATATTATTTCAACTTCATATTCTAGATGTAGATCTCTTTAAATGCACTTTTGTTTTGAAAACTAATAAGCTTTTCTGTTTGTTTTCTAATGTTTTCTGGGTATTCTGTGTCTTTTGACAGTTCTTCACTGGTTGTGTCATTGGCTAATTAAATTAATATGTTCTTTACTTTTTGTCCCAGTTGAGTGAAACATTTAAATGAGCGTATGTACAATGATCGTTTTTGCATTCTGCTAAGCAATTATCCAAAATTCAACTGGTAGTTATTACCATTTGCTTTGCAGTCTTTTGGCAAGTTTCCCATGCCTATGACAGCATTCTTAGTCCAACCAACTGAAATGGATTTTTTCACTTAAGACTTTTTTAGGTCCTGATGTGGGCCTGAAGAGTAAAGTATTCCAAATTGTGGGGAAGTTCCCTGGAATAAAATTATTTTCAAGTTATGTGAACTGGGCTGGGATTCTGAATGCTCCATGTTTCTTATATTAAATGAACTTGGCCTATTTCTTCTCTCACTTGTGACAAGTCTTGAGAGATTATGTGCACACTACATATGTGTGAGCGATGATCCAGCAGAAAGTCAATGAATCATTAACTTCATTAAGAAGTACGTTTTATGATGTTTCTGGTCTACCTTTCAGCAGCAGAGATGCTGAAAGGGAAAGAGAGAGATAGAGAACAGAGATGAAAATCTTGTTTTCTCTCGATTCCTCATACTATGACTTTCTGCAAAGAGGTTGTAAGAAAATCAGAGCCTTTGTGAAGCCCACATCTGCTTTCAACCCACTGTTGGCTCTTAACCTGCCCTGAGATGTGAAAGTGCCTGAACTGAGGAAAGAATTATCTTCATCCCTTCTCAGTGAACCATAAAACATACTTTTCCCTGTGCTGTTGGGATCAAGTGTACATCTGTACTGTGTAATGCAATGTTTATATAGGCAATCTAAGCTCAGGGTTGGTGTTTCCATATGGTACAATTCAGCACTATCTCAAGATACTAGCTTGGGACCTGGACATTGCAGAGCAATATTTCTTTGACAGCAGGCTAGCTGATCTACTTCAGCATGTCAGCTGACATACGGGGAGTGTTGTTATGGTGCGTCCATGTAGCTCATTGCTGCAGAATAGACTCTGGCATCTCTCATTGAGCTACTGTGAGCAGTGTAGATGCAGTCTGAGGAGGAGCACTGTGAAGACAGAATGTGTGTTCCGATTCATTGTGAACAGAAGAGTAAGGACCCTCCTTTACACACGTGCAATTAATTAATTCTTCAAAGTAGCCTAGGTGCTAGGAGATATCATGATAAGCAAAGAGATATCTACCTTTTTTAATATCTATCTTTTTTTAAGTACTGTTGTCCAGCTGCACAACAGTACTTAAAAAACTGACTCTGACCCAGTTATCTTTGTGTCTTTGTAGTCCCAGCTGCTTTGTACAGCTTTTCTCTCTGGTGGTCTTGTTATTCATAGCTTCCATCACTGCAGATTCACTTCCTAGCTTTCCTAAATTAACCCCATTTATTTACATAATGTGCTCCTGACTTTAGAGTCTGTCTCCCCTATTGGGTCAAGCAGGCCTAACCTATATCTAGAAATTTTTTGCCAGTTCATTGAGTGTAAATTGGGACAACTACAATCTCTCACCTCCTGCTCTTCCACTCCATCTGTTAGTTGTACTCACAAAAACTTTAAATTCCGTTATTCTGGTAAAATAAGCTTGGGAGTGCCATTTATTTCTTTTGAGGAATTTATACTTTCCTGTATGAGCTGAACTTCTGTTTCTGTAACTGTTACCAAAGTCTTCCAGCAAACCTTTTCTAGTTAGGCAAGATAATTAGTGCCTGCAAACTCATAATACCTCAGGAAGTCCCTACGCTGCACTTTATTTGGAGGCCTTGGTGCCATTCAGTATGTCCGTGATTGACTAAAGGTTATTAAATTAGTTTAGTTAAACAGTACAGCTGTGCTTAGGTGTAGAAGTTCTCACATCACTTTAAAGTCATCTTACCTCAATAAATGTCTGTAAGTCTGGTTTAAATCAGTATGATCATGAATAAAGGTGTTCTATATGATTAGAAGGATTGTTGGCTTATGCTCTGTTGTGCACCTTTCAAGAATCCTAGATGAATATCAGTAGAAGTGATCTGCATGCATGATTAGTACTTTGATAGCTGCTACTACTTTGTGAGGTAGTACTATGGAAAACCTGTAATCTGCTAATGAATTATGAAATGTAGTAGGTAATATTTATAAATTAAGCCTGATCCATTTTGAATTTGTCACAGGGACATGATTCTGATAATGTACAGTTTGATACCTTCCTTCATAAGCTGATCCAAGAGTCTTTTGCATTCCATGCTCTTACTAAGCATGAATCTTATCACCTCCATTGGCACAATGAGCCTTTCTTGATCTTGGAGGAGGCATTACTTGAATCAATGAACTCTTCTAGACCCCTTTTCTCTGTCTAGAGCCATATCCCATAGGGTTCTTTCAGGCAGATCTTTGAAGAGATTGAAGTCTGTTCTCCTGAAATCCAGCGCTCTGGTCCTACTTTTTGCCAGGTAGGTAAAATCCTGAAAGCTTTATGAAATGGTTTTTCAGGTGTAAAGACAAAGACCTTAGAAATGCTTGAGGTGCAGGAAAAGTTTCCATAGAAATTCACATCTTCCTAGACTTCGATGTCAGTTAGCCAAAAACACAAATCTGTAGGATGAAAGTTTGCTATGTTCACAGATACTTGTCAAATCTTGTCTTCTCTGAGGTTTTCCTGCATTAAGGTCTAGTTGCAGAAGCAGTCAAAATTTACATCAGCTGATTTAATAAACTGCTATAGATTCCCCAGTAGAACTTATGTCTTATTTGTAATGGAGAACCTGGTTTTGCTTGATACTATTGTTGAAGCAATACTATCAAGGAGGGCTGGAGGGTACATGGAGAACATAATAAACCTGAAGAAAACCGAACGTTTGAAAAGAAATGGATTTTTTTTCCTGTTGGAAAGTGCAAGTATGTTGGGTTTCAAAGTTTTGCTAGTTGGGAAAGGCAATATTTTCCTGAATGGAATTTCAGCCCTTCCCCTTTTGTTCCTTTGCACTGTAGGACACACTGTCATTCTGAACTATATTCACCCCTTCCTGTAGTCAGCTCTTTACCTGCTCCTTTTTTTTATTATTTTGTATCAATATACTATCCTCCTTCTGAGTTTATCTGTTTGTTTTGATTGTCTGGTTCTCAAATACTTGTTTCCTACTAGCCCTGGTATCTGGTTATCACTGCTTTTCCACCTACTCTTTCTGCTGGAGTGAAGTTGTTGCATATTCAAAGTTCTCATCTACTTTCCAGTCAAATTTCCCTTATATAATTCCCAGAATAACTTATACATTATCTGAAAGGAAGTCAAGCTATCAGTGCTTTTGGTGTGAAGCTCTCTGCATCACTGTTATGTCAGAAACAAAGTTTTTTCTTTATTTCCTCTTTCTCATCCCCACTGTCCATGCTGCTAATAGGTATTTCTTCATTTCTGCCAGCAGTGGCAGAGGGATTTCTGTGCTGTGCAAAGTTACAATGCAAAGCAGACACTAGTCAACATGATTAGGATATTGAACAGTTAATATTGCAGCTTCTTCCTGAAAGATTCTTTTCTGTCAACTCCGATTAGAAACTTCTTTTATGAAACCTTTGAAAAGACTGAGCGAGTGTAATTGTCCTTAAGGTGATGAGACGTGTTTCATGGCTTTCTTCTGTGATGGTCAGAGCCTCAACTGTGATGCCTTAGTTTAGAATTATGGTTAATGATGGCACTTTTCTATACCTGCTGTCTGAGGATCTCCAAGTATTTTACAGATATTAAGGAATGAAGCTTCCAAAAAAATCTTGACAGTACTATTTTCACTTTACAGTTCCAGAAAGTGAGACAAGGTAATGTAGTGACTAGCTAAAGTTTACATAGTCAGAGGTAAAATCAAGATGACTGACCTTTTGATATTGTGACTTCAATTTTCTATGCTAAAATTGTGGGTTTCTTACAGATAAGGTTTCTTTTACCAAGAGACAAGTAGGAAAACACACTTATGTTAGTATAAAGGAATATAGTTTAGATAAATTGTTTGTAAGAATCTGTCATCTTTTTTACTTTTTAAAAGTTTTGGACTAATCACTCAGAATTGTAGATCAGTGTGCATGACCTACATGGGATGGTGTAGGATGTATTTTTAGTTCTTTTCAAGTTTGATGTTATAATCCCATTTGCTACTTACCTTTCTAGGCAAAGTCTTTAGAGCAAGACAGAAGTCAGATTGGTTAACATGTGTCATCAGGTTCATCATCTCTGTTGTAGAACCTCACGCTCTGTATCATTTTCACAATAATCCTTCCCTCTTTGGGAGGGGAAGGTAGTTTCATGTGTGTGCCTTAGTAATGTATACCCTCTCTGAAAGTACCTTGGCTCATAAGCATTCTGGTATTTAGCTGGTAACTGTATCACTTAGAAAGCCGATCTCCATGTACAGAAGTTTCTAGCTTCTAATGTAAAATTGGCAAGGTGTTTTCCCTTTTGAAGGAGCTCAAAATAGAAACTACTTTATATGTTGGAGTATCTTCTTCATTCATCTTCCCTCTTTGTAAATTCAGAATATTTCGCTCTTATGTAGAAGTTGTAGTCTTTTGTTGTTTTTCCATAGCTTTAAAGTACTAACCAGTAAAACCTTGTTCAAGCATGTTGTTCTTCAAGGGACCACCTTATAAATAGCATACTGTTCTTTCCCCTTAGGTCCGTTCTGCTAAACAAGTTGCACGTAATATCTAGTGAAAGATTTCCTGAACGCATCAGCTCTGTGAGGGGCCGTCTTCTGAGTTCTTTCATTTAAGCAGTAAAACACAGAAGCCTAGCACCTGATCTGGCTATGTTACGCCTTGCTATTTGTCTGGAAATACAGGCTTAAAAGCCAAGCTTTGGATCTCAAACCCAGCAAAGTAGGATTTTGGCATTTCCTCTAAAGAGGCTGCTGCACGGGAAAGCAGAGTTACGTGCACTGGTGTAGCTAAAGCCAAAGCTAAAGAATACCTTCTGGAGCTTGTCCCTTGTTGCAGCTTGTGTCCACCATGTCTTGTCCTATGAATATACAGATTTGACACCCAAACTAGAAATCTAGTTTACATAGTCTTCTTTGATAGTCAACAGAGAGCACCTGATCTATAGGGCGGTTTCGAACAGTTCAGATGGGATCCTGGCCGTGAATCACTATCTGGTCATCTCTCTCTGCATTGATTATATTAGCAGTTTAGGTAGAGCAGCCTTTTCATTGAGGACCTAAGCTTGGTCCCTGAAGTTAAGCAGCATAAAAATTACCCTTCTGCTCTGCATTTCAAACATGTGCTGTTCTCCAGAGGGCTACATTAAAACCTTGGCAAAACGTGTCTTTTTGATGATGGTGTGTTATTTCATTTTAGTTTGGCATTCACTATTCTGTAATGCTCACGAATAAACCTTTCAGGAAAGTGTTTGGTTCCATGATACTTTTCTTCCCTTACAAATCTTCCACAACTTTTCTAGCTAAAGTGTCCCCTAAGCAAAGCAGAGGAAAGTGAATAAAATTTGTAATCTCTTGAAGTATTTCCTTTGAATGGTAGCTAAGACATCTTGCAGAAGTAATATTAAAGGAAAAAAAAATCTAATGAAATGTAATTTACATGTTTCTCAGAAGGTAAACATTGCTGGTTTTAGCAGATGCAGCAATTAAACATGGTTACTGGGGGAAGCAGGTTTTTTAAGAAGTAATACAGCTACTGAAAACTTCCTATATTACTTTCTTTGACTTTCTCTGTTGGAAGAATGTGTCTACAACATCCCTCTACACACCCTCACATGCACACACAGAGTCTGGAGCTTTATTTTATATGGTCTTATGCTGATTTCAAGTAAATAAGATTAGTTCTTGTGTACTAAGAATATTATTTCTGGTAATAGACATGCTTTAGGTGTATGTGAAGTGAATCTGTAGGCAAATAGCTTATACTGAATAGGGTTTTGGCATTTTTTTGTTGATGCCAAGTGGAAGATGTATTTTCCTCTCTTCTCCACTTTTCTTGTTGTACTTAGTCTGCTGGAGCAAATGTGGGACAGGCAAAGAAATTCAAACTGGCAACTCCTGAATCCTAATCCTGTTAATCTATGTCTTGGGTAAATCACTTAATCTCAATGTACCTTTATTTTCCTATTTATAACCTGGAGTTCCACCTGGTCTTTGGACATACAAATTTTGGCTGGATAGGTAAAATTGAGACTACTTAAATATCTGTATAGATCAAATTTGATGGAATCAAGGCCTTAAGGACTCTGCCTGTTCTGTTAGTAGCAAGCAGTTAATTTTGGACAGATGCATGTAAACTTCCTTGCAGCTTCTTTCTATTAAAATAATTTGACTGTTCTTTAAATACATAAAAAAGCGAGACAGTATAAGCTTTTGAAATTTCAAAATTTTAATAAAAAAAAGCTTTTAACATCAGTCTTCCTTCTCTTCTTTCCCCCCCCCCCCCCCCCCCCCCCCGCCCTTCCCCAGTTCAGACTCAGAAGTTTTTTCCTATAGGAATTTTTCTGTCTTTTAGCGGTTCTTTGGATGATGTTAAAATCAGTTCTGGAGGAAGGAAGGAAAGACTTTATGGTAGTTGGAACTGGATTTCAAGAGCTCACTCTATTAATGTGAAAACTAACCAAACCTGCAGAGAGGAAGTATGAAAGTGGTGGCTCTGTTTGAACTCTTTCAAACATAGCATAGTTTCAGCAGAGGTGAGGTGGGCCATTGATTATAGCCAGATAGTTAAAATGTTTTGCCTTGCCTTGACACTTTTCTTAACTCTCTTTGTATTTGAGCATTTGCTAAATATTTAATAAAAAATTGGGTGTTGGTCAAATACATCTGGTACTTAATTTGTGGGTATTTGTATGATTCTATTTCTGATTGGTACAGATGAAACATTAAAAACAAAAACTCAGATTATGAAAGTGACATTGCACAAGCAAATCAGTTGTCTTAATTGCCTTTTCTTTTTTGAGTATTTTTTATGTAACATGGATGTCAGTAGAGAAGAATTTTACCTTTTACTTGCTTATGACTAGTCTGCAGGGCACCGACCTCAGCATTTAATCATTTCTAAGAAACGGCTCTAAGGTATTTTCAGAAGAGGCTTAGATAAGTGTTAATCTAGTATTTTAAGCAGCCTCCAAACAGTGGGTATTTGCTTGCTACTAAGTTAAGTCTCCTTAAAAAATTATTTGACTTGTAAGACCATTGACAGACAACATAGCAAAAGGAATTTATATAACTTCTGAAGTTACACAGAAATCGTAAATTTGAAAACAGATTGTAGTAGTAATTAATTGTAGAGGAGTCTGAATCATCAGAGAGTTAACTGTGTCACCCAACATACTCTTTACAACCTAGCCTGTGTGCAACTTCATCGTTCAAGTTATAGCCAGAAGTTATTCTAAAATCTTGTTTTCAGGCTAGTAGCTTTTTGAGGAAATACAAGCAAAAATAGATAAATACAGGATGAAATAGCTTGTATGTCTGTAGAAGAGATGATTTAAAGAAAATTTCAAGAGAGTTTTCTTTGAAATACTAAGTTTTTAAGCTACTGGGGTATCCAGGAGTGACGTTTCTACTCTTCAGGAACCTTGTTCAGATAACTTTGAACTTGGAATGATTTCAAGGTAAATTCAGATATGACAGATATTATTGTCCTTGAGCCCTAAAGAAAAAAATAGCATTCTAGTTGCCTGCTGTGATGATTTTGCAGAGAAATGAAACCAAATAAGTAAAAGCAACAACACTGAGAAATAATTTTAAGTGAAAACAACTCACAGAATATACCTTATATTTAGCCTCCGAGACTGGCTCCCATCTGCTGTAATTGGAAATGCAGTGCAGAACTTCTTGGGGCTTTGAATGCGACTAGAACGGCGTGTAGGTGGCTGATTTTTCTGCACAAGTATTTATTTTCGTTTTGCTAACTGAGAGGTTATCCGGATATACTCAGTACATTGTTCTCCTATCCTTTCACTACTGTACTGAATTTTTTTGAATATTATTTTTTTGAAGATTATTTTTAACTTGTATCACTTCAGTAATCAGATTTACAACACAACCCCTCAGACAATTGATTTGGCAAACTGAAAGAGCAGTGAACTGTGACAGGATCAGGTGGAGGTAAGAAACTGTCAAGTTTGCTACCACAGAAATAAATACTAATATTCCAACTTCAGTGTACAAATTGAATTCTACCTGATGAAATATACAAACTTTTGTTTGACTGAAAGCTATGTGTGTTTCAGCTCATTCTTGTCAGCACTTTAAACATGATCATTTACAATTCCTGGCTAGTTTTTTTTAAACAAAAGATTTATGTTTGTATGAATTTTTATACCTGTCTCTAGTCCTGATGCCTGTGTACCTTCTTATAAAAACAGGCAGCAAAATACAAATGTGATTCTAACGAATAATTTTAAAATTATCATTCAATTATTTTAACCAACATGTTCTACCTCTCCTTGCCATGACAGTTATAAATTAAAGCTAATTCTGGTTTACAGCTCCCCTCTGCCTACCAGACTAGGTTAAGTAGCTTTTGATGGATATCTAAAATATAATTAGCTTGTTCATTATAAAGGTGAGTGTAGCAGAAGGTGAGGAAGCTTGGGCATAAGTGGCAGTAAATGTTATTGATTAATTCATAATGTTGAGATGAAAATTAATAAATCGGGGGGGGAGAATCCTTGTATGGTGCTTCACAAGCTGTTTTTCTGGGTGGGCTACCAATATGAACAAGATCCCCATCCCCCCATTTCTTTCTCCTAAAACTGCCGGAAGATGAACAGTGCATATACATACTTCGCTTGAACCTTGCAGTGGATCAGACTCAACCAGATCAATGGGATGAATTGGAATTCATTTGTGTGACTTTTTGCAAAATTCAGTTTGGGCTTTAACTGAACTACTTCAAATTCCATTAGAGTTAATATCTTAAATGCTCAGCAGATCTGAAATTTGTTGCAGAGCTCGTTCTCCCGTTTCTGCATGTGTAACTATATTTTTTTTTTTTCCACTCATGCTAGTGTACACGAGAGATAGTGTTGTGCAGTTTTAGCTGGGTCTGCAAGTTACTTCTACAACAAATCCTTTGGTTCTCTTCTTTCACAGCTTTAGTATGCAACTTCCATGTTTGAATGCTGAAAGAAGCCTAGGGACCACTAAAACATCAGGGTATTTCAATTGCTTTTTAACTCAATTGTGTATGCACTTTCTTTATTGCATGCTCTGGATGCACTGACCAGATATATTCTGATAGAACTACAGCATACAATCCCCTTGCTTCCAAGTAGCGTTATTTGGAAAGGGCCAAAAGCACCATTATGGATTCACAGGAGCTTGGAAGACAACAAAAGGGAGGCAAACAACTTCATTGTTTTTGAAGGAGTTTCAAAATTTGAAGGATTTTAAGTTTTTGCGTGTTGAGAAGCAAGGTCCCGACCCCAGCGTGTTTTACCTGAGTCATAGGTCAATTTGAAGAAGCTGCCTGATAGCTACATTATCTGTGTAGTCTTTGTCTAGCATAGACATGAAGGTTGTGTAGTAGAGATGTTTTTGTTGTTTTGAGGAAGCATGGTATGTTGTATATTTCTTAATATAGGCATATGTTAAGCAGGTTAAATCACAGGGGAGCACCTGTTCCCTGGCATTTTCTGGCAGTCGAGTATCTAAGGGCATACCTTTTGTTGATGGAACAGCTTTAGTATATGTGTGTGAGTTGAAACATCTGAATAACTGGCAGCTGGGTCTTCTCCCTGTAAAATTTCAGGCATTCTTCTCATATCATACTATCCTCCCTTGCATTCCCTCTCGTTGGCTTCACTCCCTCCGTGAAATCTTCTGTTTCAAGGGCAGAGTCTGCCAAGGGTGCATTGGCAAGAAAAGCAAATTCTCCTTTTGAAAAGCTGGTGTCACTCATTAGCATGTGAGAAGAGTGGTTGTAAATAAACAACAAATTATCTAGAGTTCTGTGTAGTATTAATTCTAGTAATGTATACGAGGACATGCAGCTGGCTGGAGAAGGTAGAGATACCATTATTGTTTAGAAAGAACTGATCCCTGCACCCAGTGAAATGCCTGCCACTTTATCCCAGAAGTCTTATTGTAACTAGAACAACTGATACTGTCTTTATCTTAGCATTATCTCTAGTGTCCTTGTTTTTTTGAGTTGATCCAAACAGGTGAAAGAGAACCAAGACGGCACATGTGTGTGTCCTATACAGTTGTCCAATATTCAGTTAAGCGCTGTCAACTGTAATGCATTTTATGCTCCGATGTTGTACCTTTAATATAAGTAAAGGGAATATACAAGATTGTATGTTCCACCATGCGGTGTGAATGGGTTGCCCAGGGCAAGATGGAATACTGTTCTTTTAAAGGTTCTACTTTCGTTACCTTGAAAGCAACATAATTTGTCTTTCTTCACCATGTTTTAAAATGGCTTTAAAACCAGACTACCATGCTTCACATGGCTATGAAACAGTCATACTTGGTTTTACCCTAATTTGCAATGGAAAAAGCTTTAGCTCACTATCTAAGAGAAGGATGTCCCAGTGATACAGTTTCTTGTGGTAAGAGCTTAACAGGTAAAAGAGACCTACTCTGGTCCTCTGCCTAAGATGAATCAGAAATGGAAGCTGTTGTCTTCTCTGAATGCATCCGAGACTTTACCAATGCGTTAATTAAAGCTGCAGTTCCAGGTCAGGATAACCTAATCTAATTGCTGGCTAGTGAGATATTGCCTTCTCACATCTTTCTTATGGCACCTTCAGCACTTGTCCAGCCTCATACTGATCTGTCTCAGCACCCTAAACTAGGAGAGAACTAGTCAGTACTTCTGCTGGTGGAGTTAGTTTTCTGCCAGTATAGCACACTGAAAAGCGCCAGTGCGAGGTCACACCAGAGGTGAGGTGCAGAGCATGGTACTCTGCAACCATGGCTGAACTCAAACCCCCTAGCAGTTCATAAATGCAGAAATCCAAGTGTTGACAGATGTGGCCCTAATATACAGGTCATATTGGTACTTGGGCCAGTCTCATTAAATAATGTAGCACAATAGACTAATGCTTTTTTTTAAATCTCCTTTAGAGAGTAATGCACTTGTTGAGTTTATAGCCAGAAAGTACGATTAGGCCATGTAGTCTGACCTGTATAGCACATCATTAAACTTCACTTAGTAACACCAGTATTGAGCCAAAACACTTTCGTCCAACTGAAAAATAATTTGCATATCTTCCAGAAGGGCATTCAGGTTTGATTAAGTCATGTGAGCCTGAAGGGTCCGAAGGGCCCCTGGGAAAAATAGCAGGAGGAAGCAGTCAGCTGTCGGTGCTGCCAGAGCAATTAGGCTGGCCTGCAGCCCGGTCCCCATGAAGTACCGAGTTTTCATGGGGAGGAGGGCTGCTAGAAATAGAATGCTCGCAGACACCTTCCTGGTGTGCTCTCCGATGCTTCAGCACACCGCAGGAAGCCGGAGAGATGTGCAGTAGCTCTGCACGCGTGCAGTCGCATGGCCCCTGTGCACGCTCCATGCTGCTGCTGAGAAGACAGTTGCTTGTGAAGACTGCTTGTGACGATAGAAGGGCCAGGTGAGAAAGAAACTGTCCTCACAGGGGAGGAAGGTTTATGTGATAACTTTATTTTTGTTGGAGGTCAAAATTTACTAAGACTTACTTGATTTTGAATGGAAAATTATCATTAGGGGCTAGTAAAATCAGAATCCTGAGCGTGCTACTACAATCTCAGCTTGTGGCAGCCTTTAACAGTGTGATTATCTTCACATTAAAAAAAAAATAATTTTATGTTCTTTTAAATATTGGAATCATATGTTGAAGTCAAATTCTTATCCTTCTTTTCGATAAGTTAAGTAAATTATCACCTTGAGCCTCCCTCTGTGAGGCATGTTTTATAAGCATGCGATCATTCTTGCAGCACTTCTGACACCTTTTAAATCTCACCACTATTCCGGAGTTGTGGGTATTTCAGACAGGTCAAATGCTGGTAACTCAGCCTCTCTACTTGATATTGCTGTGTTTACCCATCTGAGGACCATATTACTTTCCTGATTACATTATTCTGAGCATTTGTGGTCACCTTCCCCTCCACTTGTCTTCACAGAAACTATTTACCCAGGTGGAGCCCTCTGCATTCTTAGTTTCTAGATGTAGTGTTTTGTGTATGAGGATACTCTAAACTAGGTGTGAGCCAACTATGTCAGTGAGGTTTTGCTATGTTACTATTCATTCCTTTTAAATTTTTAGTGTTTCCTCAGTTTCTATAAGGCTCAAAAATGTTACCATTAATTCTTGTTCTCTTCTAGGCCACTAATTGAAAAATTGCTTCAGAATGTAGAACTAAGGGGGTATTCTTGGGGATCCCTGGAGAAATACACCTTCTAAGTAGTGATTCCTCATCCTCATTTTGAGACGTGACAGTTATCCTATTAATGTGCTTCGTGGTTGTTCAGAATAATCCGAATTTTTTAATCACAGCACTGTTCAGTAGAAGTGTAGTAGCTCTCAAAGCCTAACTGTTATTTCATGCTTTTTTACATCTAGACTTGTTCCCATTTCAAAAGATTACTTAATTCACCAAGAAATTTTTTTTTTCATGGTTGATTGCTATTAGTAATTAACTGATGAAGTCCAGTATTTCTCATTTCATTTTTTTTGTTTGGGAGTACTGTCGAGCTGGCCATGGTACAGATGCCTTAGTTATCTCAACTAATGGCAGCACTTCAGGCCTTATTTCGACCCCAGCCTTGCACTCATTGCTATACTACGTGCTCTTGTTGGGTAGCCACTTCAGTTAGAGTAAGCCCTTGATCTTATAATTTTTAAGTGCTGATGTGACTTCAGCTTTTTTCTAGTGCTATACAATTTTCCAGGTGTCTCAGACTTCACAAATCAATTCTCGGCAGTGCTGAGAGCTTGTCAGCCAATCCTTTTCAAAATTCTGACAAATTACGAACATCTGCTTTTAATTTTTTAACATGTTAAGTACCACTCCACTGCTGACATCTTCCCAAATTATCACTGAAATGGAAAATGTTTTAGGTTATGCAGAAAAAGAAGGATGATACGTGTCATATTAAATACTTGCTTTTTCTGAACACTATTTTTCCCCCCATGGAGCAAAATGTCAAGAGGACTATCGTTACTACAGTTTTCTTCTGATATGCATATCATTATCTTTTGTCTTTTGGTTCCCTGATTTTTTTTTCACCGGTTTCATTTTGTTTCTGTTTCCAGTTTTCTGCAAATTCCTGGCTTCTCACTATTATTCACTGCTGTCAGCAGACTCTTTTTTACATTGTATTATTTATTTTTGTACTACTTAGAAGTCTATGAAAGATATCTGTGTTAGTCCTAGATGAGATTTACTTGAATCTTCCAGTTGAAATACCTCAGAAAGGCAGTTAAAATATTGTCAGTGTTTGGCAGGGAACTTACTGTCTCCTGTTATATGAATTTTGTCTTGGGTAGGCTGTGTGCCTTTTGGAAAGAAAAATGTGTGACATTCCATCCACATAAAGTATAATACAAAAATCTCTCAATAAAGATGTTTGGCACCATGGTGACAATGAAATTTGTATGAATTATGCAAGAATGATAGATGTTATGAAGAAACTAGGGAAAATGCTGTAATAGTATAATGCTTAAGAATGGCATTTGCATGATGGAGGAAATGATGATATAACTTACACAGACTTGAGGTAGATAAAGTTTTCTTCACATTTCTAATTTTAGCATTTTCTGACATTTACAATGCTTAGCCATACAAATATAAAGCTGTATTACTGTCAAGTCTTCAAATGGCTTTTGCTTGGTGTTTTTTTTTTTTTATTTTTTGAGATAAACAAGATCTTACACTGCGGAAATAGTTAATACTAACTGCCTTCCTGTTCTGTGTACTGAACAAATTCCATAGCAGGTAGTCCTTGCTTGTTCATTTTATAAGCTGTGCATGAAATTAGGTAACAGCTTAGACAAAGCCTGTTATGTTCTTTGCATGACTTCCAAAACACCTGAAGGAATAAAGAGGGAAAATTTCAGTTTGAAGTGGGAAATTGTAACATAAGATGAAAATTTCAGTGCTTAGGCAATGATGTGAAGTCTCTAAAAGGGTTGTTATCTATATGTGGATTGATCCCTGCTCATCCTTATTTTACTATATTAAGTGAAAAAATAGATATTTAAACTGTGAAGATCCAAAAGCAGGTCTTTTCCTTTACTCAGGTTAGAGGGATTTGTTGTAATGCTGTTTGTTCAGAAAGTTGAATAGTAAATCTTCTAAATAGCAATAGAAACTGACAGCAAAGGCAAAATATGCCTTATGTTGGCATGTCAGTCCAAGTGTGGGTGGATTTTCAGAGTTTGAAACTCTTCAGCTATTAATAACTGGCTCTCTGCAGAGAAGTCTAATCTAGTAATTTTTAAATTAATTATTACACTTTCAACCATCTGATAATCATGAGTAACTCTGAAAAACAAAACAACCCCGAAAAAACCATGAAACCAAAACTTCAAAAGGGTAGCTACTCCCATTACTAGAAAATTGACTTGGTTGGAAAACCTTAAGGCAGACGTAGCACTTTTGAAGGAGACGCACCTTTCCAAGTGAAGTACAAATGCGTAAGAGAGACAGGGTGGAACTAGCTGCATCTAATGACTTTTTGCCCAGAGCAAGGGATGTTCCTATCGTGTTTAATAAAACTGTTTAAAATGCAGCCTCTGAATGCTGCAAAACAGAGGCTCATACACCATATCTGAGTACTAAAGTGACTGGTTAAAGATTCATTTCTCCTTAATTAAGATGACCCTAAATTTCTTCAGATGGTGGCTACTGGAGGATGTAATTGGAGGCACCTGGCACTTGTTCACTAACTTTACTCCAAGATTTTACTCTTGTAAGAGATTCTTCAGTAGATAAATTCAGAATGATTTATCCCTTTAATTCTCTAGCTTTAATAACCATAAGCTATTTCCTTAATGATTTAGAATTGCACAATGCAGGAGATAGTTAAACTTACTCTTAATTTCCTGCTTTTTCCCTAGCGGTGACTTTTTTTTTTTTTTTAACCAGGAATATTACGGATTTCATTTGCCTTTTCTAATCACAGGTACTATAATTTGTAGAATACTGCCTATGACTCTGTCCTGTTTGCTGTGGAGGTAGGGATGTTTTTTGGACTGCATTCCGAGGAAGGTGATGCATTGCTTTCAGACAATGGAGAAAGAAGAAGAGAGTTTTACTAGGAGTCCTGTGACCAGCTGTTCTGGTCTCTTGGGAAGAGTCTGTGACCAGCTGTTCTGGTCTCTCTTGGTTTCTTGGGAAACTGCTTCTTTCCAAGGAAGACAACGGAGCCTGTGGCTAGATAAGCACTTTTAGGTTGGCACTAGTGAGGACAGGAGTAGTCCTTGACCTCCTCTCTGCTCATAATTTTCTTCCCTTTCTTTGTGGGGGTGCAGCTGGCTGTGTAGTGAAAACAGCACAGAGTTGATCTAACCAAAAAATAACCTGGAAAAAAATAAGTTACTGTTCAGTTTAATCAGTTTCTTGTCCCATGTACAGTGGGGCTGTACACAGCTGTGCTGGCATAAAGGAGAAGACGGGAATGAAGGATAGGGAGGAGAGTAGGACTGCCCTATTCAGGAGATGACCCAGTATAAGATCTGTATTTGTATTACAGCTTTGCTTGGTGGTGATATAAAGGACCTAGCAACCCAGACTTTCTCTTAGCACCATAAAACTTCTCTTCCTCAGAAAACAATTTATATATAACTTCAGATCTCCTGTTTACAACTGTAGCATAAGCTATCAACAGCTTGCTAAATTAGTCTTGTCTGGGTTGAACTGCATGCTGAGGAGTGGGAGCCGAAGGAGAAAGATGACTAGTATATTGGCTCAAATAACATTTTATTGAAAATACCCTGGTTGGTGGTATTTCGAGCCTCTTCCTAAACTTCCGATACAAAAAGTATTATGGATGCTTAACCCACAGATACTAATTCCTTTATGGTATAGGTCCTACCCTTTTCTCAGTTTATAGTGGTTCTGCTCATCCCACAGTTGTCAGAATATTTTTTCCACTCTTTCCAAAAGCCCACTTATGTTACAGCCAATGAAGTAGCTTTTTTCTTTTTCCTAATTTTCTGATGTACATCATAGTTTGGTATACATACAGAGAAGAGTTTGACTGAAACTATGCGTATTTTACCCAAACCATAGATGTAGTGAAGCTGCTGTGACAAGCAACTTTAATATCTCTCTGCCCTTCTCAAGCTGTGAAAAAAGCTCTAGGGGAACGAAGAACGTTTGCCAAAACTGTTTAGCCAAATGCCTAAACATATCCTCCAACCAGACTCGTAGGGCTTGGGCACAGCAGACTCTGTCTGAGTCAGACTGACAGTGCTGCTAGAATAATTCTGTTACAGATGTTAAAATTAGTAGATGGGTAATGAAAGCACCTCTGCTGACTGCAAGTACATTAGAATAACAGAGCAAAGCACACCACTGCAGACAGTCAGGAGACTAACATTAATCAAGGTGTTCACCTGTGTTTAATACTGAAGCTTCCCAAAACAAACAAAACCACTGAAAACATTAATCAAGCTACTACCAGTGGTTGCTTCATCTTGACAGTACCAGCTCAGCTGAGAGCTGGTTAGCCTGAGGATTCTTGCTCTTCACTAAGTAATGCTATCTCTTGCACTCATCTTCTGAGCGTATCCACTTGTATTGAAGTGCCTTCATGTGGCAATACTTGAAAGCCGCCTTCAGAATTCGTTGTGCCCTATGTTTTGACTGAGCAATTTATATTAAAACCATTTCTGCTTCCCTTGCCTGTTCTCTCTCTCCCCTCTTCTCCCCCCTCCTTTTTCCTGAGTAACTGTAGGGTGAGAAAAGAAGCAGTTTTGCATTTCAGTACACTTAATGTAGCCAAGAGGTTTGTTCATTGCCACTTTGTACTTTTCAGGCAAACGAGAAAATTTAGATTAATAGGTTGTTTATTCTTTTGCGTGTTCCTCAAATCAAAGGCACTGGATTGCATTATTAAAGAAGTTTTATGTGGCAGGCTTGGAACTGTCCTCACTGAGCTGTACATGAAGAAAAACGATTGCTTTTAATCCCCCACTCATTATGCAAACTGTCACAGGAGCGCTGTTAAATGCGGTATCGTGTACTATCACTTGAAGACCTTCCTTCTGTACAGCTGATGTTGGGCTCCAATTTCACAGGATGATGCATCTTGGAATAGACAAAGAAAACCCTAGAAATAGAAACACATATGTCCTTATATTTTAAAATTTAAATAGTCACCAGTTTAATGAAGAGAGGTTTTGTTTAGAACACTAGTGACTGTCTGCTTTGCAGTGCTCTCAGATCTCATCATTGGGGATTCTGTTCATTTGTTTCTTATCCGTTCAGTTAGCAATAATGAACAATTAGGCTTTCAGCAATAATCTACCCAGCCAAATTGATGAGGAAAATATTCAATATTATGTTGAGACCAGACCTATAACTGAAGGATCTAGCTAGCGTTGGGTAGCTGACTAAATGCATGACTGTGTCCTGTGAATGTTCTGTATGGAATGGGCAATAGCATATCTCTGGATCTCTGATTACACTAGGTACTCGAATTCCCTTGACATTCTGTGACAGAAGAGTCTCTCTTGACCTGAGGCCTTCGGCTTTGAAAGTGAAAAGTCTGGGGGATGTGATTTAAGAGAAGAGTACAAGAGTGCGCCTGTCTTATGTGAATGAGAGGAAAGAAGTTGCTTTGCCGTGTAGGTTCTATTTAGCTCTAGCTAACATTCAGAAAGGCAAAATTGCACATTCAGCACAGCAATTCATCTTCTTAAGAAATGGGAAGACCTCTGCTGTGTGCCACGCACCAGCATTGCCAGGTGGACAGTGGGAAGTAAGCAGCGTCACAGTTACCAGACTAGCTGAACTGCTGAACTTTCCTTGTGTAATAGTAGGTATCGTTATTCTTCAGTCTCAGACCTGAAGCAGGGTGTAATAATTAAGGTTTTTCTTGTTGCATGCTGGATTCCTGATTTTGCAGTCACTTTGCCCGAGTTAGAACCCTCTTTTTGGTCTGACTGAAACTTAGTTCCTACATGCAGTAGGAACTGTAGTTCCTACAGTTCTCCACGTTTCCCTAGAGAAAAATGTTTAAAGAAAACCTTATCTATAGGCTTGTTTATAAGGTATACTGTCGTCGTCCACCTAAGGATCATGCAGAGTTCCTGTAGCCACTTCCCTATTTCACTGCTCTGTGTTAGTCTGCCTCTGTATCACGGATCACTGAGTTTTCCCTGACAAGTAACCAGGGATCTTAACCCCTTTTGGGGAAAAGAGAGTGCCGGTACTTTGGTTTTGGAGTTTGTTTGTTTGTTTTCAATCTCTGCGTAGGAAAGTGGTGGTATCTTTTCTACCTGAAACATGGAAATGTACTAGTGTCTTGTAACTGTTGTCCCAGATTTTCGAGGATAGTATCATCTTTGTTTGGTCTTTTTATAGCCATTCAATTATCTAGGTTGTTCATTCATGCCATGTTTTCTATCCCCCTTAATGCTTGCACGCCAAGTTCATAAAAGGATTACAGACCTCTTTTTATAATGTTACATATCAACTTGTAACCTGCTGTTAAGTGTCTCAAACAGGAATAAGTAGACCATTGTATTCTTCTCCTGTATTCCAAGCAAGGGGAGGAATTGTGACTGAATCCCAACTTTCTATGTGTAGCTAGTGCTGTTTGATCTGTGACAAATCTGTGACTCAGCTGAACATTGTCACTTTTTTGAGAAAATCATAAACATTTTTTATCTTTCTGCTTAAGAATTCTAGATGCTATTTCACCTGCTTTGATTTTACCCCTTCATTTAATGATTTTTTTTTTTTCCTTACAGCTTTTGGACATTCTTGAGTCAGGTATGGCCATTTGCTGATATATCATGATCAGCAAATACTAATCTTGTGTTGCTGACCAGCAGTATTCACACTTACAAAAATTAAAATACTGGAAAGTTCAGTAATAAATTATACTTGTTTTACAGAGCATAAGTTATGTCTAATCAAAACTCTTCTGTTCCTATTCCTATTTAGCATCTGAAGGCACATTATTGCAGCCACAAACTCCACTCCTCATCTCCACATATACCTGCTATACCAGAGACTTCTAGTAGTTATATAGTTTTCTTTTTGTTTCCTAATAGGTATAATAGAAAGTATTTTCATTGCTTCCTTTTAACATCTAGGATAGTTAACATTTTTACTCAGACATTGAAATTAGAATCTAATCTGTCTACTGCTGAAAAGCTTTCAAATCTACACTGTCTTCATGGAAAGACTTTAGAGTGATACAGCCAGCAGTTCAAAAAGAAAAGGAAATCAGAAGAAAAGCTCATTAAATTCCCAAATAATTCACCAATTTGTCATTTCAAACCCTAACTGCAAAGCAAGTAACGATGATCTTCCTTGCGCTGTGGCAGTAGGTGCAGAGCTGCGTGTCCTTCATTCAGCAAAAGTCTGTTCTGATCACAGCTGTGTATACAAAGCTGCAAGTGAAACATAAAGGCTCTCAGTCTGTTTCCCTTTGCATCTCTCATCTGTTTATTCTTTACCAAACCCCAGAAAACATCCTCCTAAAAGGAAAGAGCAAAAGTGGATAGTGAGATTTTTTTTTTCCCCTTGATAAACATGTCATGTAAATTGACTTTCCAAACATATTCTATTTAATGGAGATAATTTAGAAGCCTTGAACTTCATCATTGTTTGTTGCACACCAGCAGGGATCCTCAAGGCCCCTATTCTTCCTGTCAGAGTTTCTGATTCCAGGAGCTGGTAAGTTAAGTTTTGTTTGTGCACATTGATCCAGGTTTTTAAGTCCAGACAGTCCCTTCTGTATTTCTCTAATAACTGAGGAACTGTTTTTCGTAATTTATATTTGTCTGCTGAACATCTCGAAGCTTTTTTGGAGGTTGGATGTTTTCTGCTCTCCTTTCACAGCCCCTATATGTTAATAATTTTATTTGATCTTGAATCTCTTAAGAGCTAGCACTGCTAGTTTCAGAGCCCTTAGTACTGCATGTAGGTAGGGCCTTGGAACAGCAAGGCCTGAAAGAGGTCCAGACAGGAGATAACTCATGTGAAAGGCAACTGGAAGGATGGATATTACCTTTAAACACGGTGTGAAAGTGAGAGGAATATGAATTAATACATTTATATAGCATCCCTTTTTTTACCATCCATTTTACATAGAGTACTACTAAAATGTAGCTACATCTGATGTAGTGATTTTAGGTACAGTTCTTTTGCCAGAAACACCAGGAAGCATTTTTTTCCCCAACAGGACAGCATTAAGAACCATTTGTAATTGCAAGGAGCAAATAGGACCTCAGCTTTTAAGCTCTGCTTTGAAAGTTCCAGCACATTTCCTTTGAGTCAAGAACATATCCTGAAATACATTACATTTAAGTACTTCTTAAAGCTACATTGCTGTATGATTTGCACCATCTGATTTTCAGACTTGCTTCATAAGTCTCAACATCGAATGGGAAAAGAAGGGTGAATGTTGCAGCAAATAAAAGTAACATGTGTTTTGTAAGCCGTCAATGGCTGGAGATGCTTAAAGAGGAGCTTTTCATCTTGACTCCCACTCTGAGGGTTTGTCATACTTGCATTTCCGTGATGTTTTTTTTCTTAATAGTCAGGAGATTGTCACATAGGAGATGAAAAAATGTAAGCGAAACCACAAAGAGTACAGTTGTGTTAGAGCAATGCAGCCGAGGCCCTAGCTCCTAGTAGAGGTTAATGCTGTGTTATTCACTATGGATGGCCCATCTCACTGTTGTCATTAAATGGGTTAGTCAGCAGTAACTGTATTTGGGGTTTTAGGACTCCTGCCATTTTCTGTTCCAAGTAAGGACATGCTTACATCTTTTAGAGGTTGTTTAGTTTCTTCTTTGCATTGTCTTCACAGTAGCCTACTAGCAGTGTCAATTCATCCAGGAGTTTCTGCAGAATACTGATCATGCTTCCATTTGGAGAAATCACTTGCGTGTCGTATTTGGTCAAAATCATTTGCTCACTATGCTAAGCTATCATCCCACCACTAATCAGTTAAGTGATACTCATTTTATTGCTCCTGCCATCTTTACAAAGATCATGAAGAGCCTGACCTCATTATGAGGCTGAAAAAGATTAAACAACTGAACTCTATCTATTTTCAGTTTCTACAAGCTAGGATTATGGTATGCATTAATCTCTACATTTGTCTTCCAGTAGATGGCCTTTTTTTTTTCCCCCTGTAGAAAGCCCTGTGCAGCAGCAGCAAGAAAGTGTCCTTTTTCTTTCTACAACAAGAGTTGCTTTTTGTCTAGTTTCTTACACTTCCCTGATTACCATAATATATGCATACCATCAGTGTTAGGGCATAATACTGCAGGATTTAGGGCATTTGCCTGAACTTTTCTCCAGCAAAATATTCTAAACTTGTGGTTCATGGTAGATGGTCCATGGAAGTGTATTTAGCTGTAAAATAGGTGGCATTTAAGTTAAACTTTGACAAAGATGCATAGTGTCTGTGGGAAGCTTTCAGGATTAATGGACGTCTGAAGAGTTTAGGACTTGCTGGGCTGAAGCTTAAAGAACATTAAAAAAAAAGCAAAAAAACCCAAAAGCTTTGTTTCATTTTTTAGAAATTAATGCCTGTGTTAAATTTTTGTTAAACGTGTATTTCTCCATGTGAAATACAGAGGAAACTAACTTATTTCCTTCTCTCTCTTCTCAATTTTTTTATAAGTTATTATTATTTTTTGGGACACATAGCTCATTAGAGTGTTGTAAGAGTTAAAATCAAGAGACGTTACAGAACCTTAGCCAAAAGCATACCCTTAAAAGGGGTAGTTTGATGCCTTGTTGTTTCAGGTTTCTCTTAGTGCATTCATTCTGTTCTGCATTCAGACCAGTTCTGTAGTGGTGGTCATTTATAATCATTAATCTAGCTCATTGATATTGTAATGGGCTCCAGACATTCTCTTTGGAGCTTACATGCTCCACTGCATTTCCTTCTAAATAACTAATGATGACTTCTTCAATCTTGTCATTAACCAGATTACATTGCTCCAGTCAGTTCTCTTATTGATTTGTGTGATTTGAGGTTCATTTTCTTCTAAAGTTTTTATGCTTGTAGAAGAGACTCAATATATGGTGTGTTTGAGAGCATTTTACATGACTGAACAACACTGCCCAAGCGTACGTCCAGATACTGCAATACTTATTTTTATGAATAGAGGCTTTAACTGTTGACTCAGACGCTCCTGAAAACAATGTCCTTTCTTCTTAGACTGTTTTTCTCAGCATTATAATTTGTGAAAGAAAATTGGAGAAAACTAGCCAATAGTCTGGGTGCTTGGGATTATACTGCATAGCCTGTATAAACATACTGTGCAGTAAAGTCAAAGAATGTCCAGGACTGTGAATGGTTTTCAGTTTTTGAATCTTCCAAAAAGATTCATGTTTAAGTCAGGTAGTCAAATTGTTCTAGGTGAACACAAGTGCACAGAGAAACGTGTGCTAGACCATTCAGTGTTTTGTGGATCACAACCAGTTTCCTGAGTTTCAACCACAGTGAGATGACTGCTTTGCATAATTGCATACTGGTGTCACTCTTGGTGGCATGTGGGATTCTCCATTCTTCACGAGTCTGAACTTGTCTCTTGCATGGTTGGGCTCATGATGGAGACTTTTCAGAGAAGCAGTATCGGAGTACATGCTGTGATGAAAACTGCTGGTGAAAGTTCAGTTAACTGTTCAAAACTTTGCAGTGGATTATTTAAGAGTCAATGCGGAGTGGGGACAATGGGAGACAAGCAAGATCTAAATTACGCTGAAATATTTTGTCTCTCTTCCATGGGTGTCTGTAGCAACTGTGCTGTTCCTTGAAAGCCTCTTCCAAACCAGCCATTAAAAGAGAAAAGTCCAAAACATTTCCATTTCATTCATTGTTCTGATAAAATTTTTACCCATTGCACTTCATGCTTTTGTATGCCATGCTGAAGTCTGAAACACTTGGGAGATTCAAAGTATTTGAAAATAGCTTATCCTACTGGAAGTGGTTCACCAGAACCTTTCACTGGTGTTTCCTGGAAAGGTCAGGCTAGAAAGAAACTGGAAGTCAGGGAAACGTTTGATCTGAGATTGCTACGGGAGTCTGCAGCATTTCCATAGTTCATTGTATGTCCTCTTTAACCTCTGCCTCCTTTTCTTTTTAGGCCAATGTCAGAGATTTCTTCTGCTCCCTGACCCTGTGTGCATGACACAGATGAGCTGTCTGCCAGCTAACTGTATTTCTTGGGGCTCCCAAAGCAGAAAGGAAATACCAAACAGCAACTGAAGACTGTGTGCCTCTCCCTGGACATAGTCCCGTCATTGTTACTAGACCTAGTACATATCTGAGGGAGAGGGGGTTGTACGTAAGGTCGTGTGTTGCATGAGATGCAGCTGCATACCACCTGCCCATTTACTCTGCCCATCTCGTGATGCGTAGCTATGAATTCTGCAGTTGTTTTGAAGATCTTAAGCTTAATGACAACTTGTTTTCTTGAATAGAGTCTGATCCACATCTTGTCTAAAGATTACTGCTGCTGTTTGAGAGCTTGGGGAAATGTTGATGATCCCCCCCAGTGAAGGGTTGCCGGCATTCCTGTACTTCAGTATGAAGATTGCTGTGGGTCCTGTTTCAAGTGGTTCAGCAGTCTGTCCCCCAGATGGCCAGAACTCCAACAGGAATGTTTGCTCCTTATTATTTACAAGACCAATTAGCTCTGGCATTGGATTGATTATTTTCTCAATGAGTGACTGAGAACTCCTCAAAGCAAGGAAAATGCAACTACTGAACAAGATAGAACCAGTCTAAATCTATTAGCTCACCTATTGCTTGGAAGGGCTGCTAGTTACTTGTTTAGTGACATTACAGTGAAAGGAAAAAGTAGTTTCGTAGTCGACACATGCAAAGAACGTCAAATGTCACAGCATTTCAGTTATAAATTACTCTCACTCTGAAATTGTATCTTATTTCTGGTTTTCTAGTTTATCTGTCTTAGGAGCCAGCCTTGTGTTGTTTTGGCTTGGTTTTGCTATGCCTATATTTGGTAGATTAAAGTGCCTCTTATTATCCGATGCCATTTCGCTTGTAGCTACCTACAGTCCAAGTATTACCAGGGGTGATCTCTGCTGTGCCACAGGCTTACAGTTACCCAAGAATATACAGAGTATTTCTAATCACACTTAACTTCAGATGTTAAGACATTCTTAACATTTCTTGCTTGGCTTTTTAATGCCTCTGAAACATGAGGGGAAGTCTGTCATTTTCCTACTGTAGTCCACAGAACTAACCTCTTTATTTGCTTCCAGCCTATGTCCTTTGGAGAAGGCTAAATGCCAGTTTGGATCATACTGAATGAGCTGAGCAGATCTTTAGAATTACATGTGCTTCAGAATATGCACAGAATTATCTTTGCAAACGTTAAATGCAGCTGTGTGGAGAACATTGGGTGTCCCTGTAGTAAATAAAGATTAAGCCACTATTTGGTTGCTGTAGTCAATAATGCACTGGGAAATTTAAACCAAGCTCTTTTGTGTCATAGAATCATAGAGTGCTTTGGGTTGGAAAGGACCTTATAGATCATCTCGTTCCAACCCCCCCGCTATGGGGAGGGACATCTTCCACTAGACCAGGTTGCTCCAAGCCCTATCCAACCTGGCCTTGAACACTGCCAGGGAGGAGACAGCCACAGCTTCTCTGGGCAACCTGTTCCAGTGCCTCACCACCCTCATGGTAAAAAATTTCTTTCTTATCTCTAATCTAAATCTACCCTTTTTCAGCTTGAAGCCATTACCCTTTGTCCTGTCACTACATGCCCTTGTAAAAAGTCCCTCTCCAGCTTTCCTGTAGGCCCCTTCAGGTGCTGAAAGGCTGCTATAAGGTCTGCCCAGAGCCTTCTCTTCTCCAGGCTGAACAACCTCAACTCTCTCAGCCTTTCCTCATAGAAGAGGTGTTCCAGCCCTCTGATCATTCTTGTGGCCCTCCTCTGGACCCACTCCAACAGGTCCATATCTTTCCTGTGCTGAGGGCTCCAGAGCTGGACACAGGATTCCAGGTGGAGTCTCCCCAGAAAGGAGTAAAGGGGCAGAATCCCCTCCCTCGACCTGCTGGCCACGTTGCTTTTGATGTAGCCCAGGATACGATTGGCTGCCTGGGCTGTGAGCACACGTTGCTGGGTCATGTTGAGCTTCTTGTCAACAAGCACACCCAAGTCGTCGTCCTCCTCAGGGCTGCTGTCAATCCATTCTCCACCCAGCGTGTATTTGTGCTTGGGATTGCCCTGACCTGTGTGCAGGACCTTGCACTTGGGCTGGTTGTACTTCATGAGGTTGGCACGGGCCCACCTCTCAAGCCCGTCAGGGTCCCCCTGGACACTCCAATGTGTCAACCACACAGCTTGGTGTTGTTGGCAAACTTGCTGAGGGTGCACTCAATCCCACTGTCCATGTTGCCAACAAAGATGTTAAACAACGGCGGTCCCAACACCGACCCCTGAAGAGCACCACTCATCACTGGACTCCACTTGGACACTGAGCCGTTGACCACAGCTCTTTGAGTGCGACCATCCAGCCAATTCCTTATCTGCTGAGTGGGCCATCCATCAAATCTGTGTCTCTCCAATTTAAAGGTTTAGTTTGTCATCTGCTATCTTCTTTTTCTCCTTCTGGAAATACTGACAGAAGTTGTGGCTGCTTCTCTGTTCTCATTGTTTGCTGTTCTTGCACTTCAGGAACTCTGAATTCTTCAAGTTCCAACTTCATTCAAAGTCCCATCCTATAGTTACAGCAAGAAATTAAAGAGTTAATGTTGTACTTAGCGTTGCATTAGGTATAGTGTTAAGGTTCCCAAAGTAGGTGGAAAGTTCAAACTTGAATCATGTTTCAGACTGTCTGTGGATTCAGGAATACCACACTGCGTCAGCTGTACTCTTCCACCATTGGAATGTTTTCTTTACAACCATCAGAGCTGAGAACCTGTTTTGTGTTCCTAATGAACGTTTACATTTTTCAGTTTGTGGATGTACCATGCTAGCCACAGAAGCACGCCAGATGATAGCCTTGGACTGTACCTTTGGCACAGCTCATTCTGACCTGACTAACATTCACTCAAAGCTGAAGTAATGCGGCCACATGAAGCATTTGATACTGAAGGATAATTATGGGGAATTTCAAAGAGACTAGAGGATGATTAAAGTTTGTATAAACAGCAAGATTCTGGATTTTGGAGATGGAATTGGAGCAGTTCTGTTTAAATTAATTTTTTGTTTTTGTTAAACTGGCAAGTGGTTTATTGATAAAAGGGCTCAAGATCAAAGGGCAGAAAAACAATCACACCATCTAGAGGATTTTACTCTTTAAAAAACCTTTAGCTCACTCAAAAGACGGTGCTACTGGAGCTTTAACAAGGGCTGTAACAAGCCCGCTTTTTAGTGAATTATCTGTTCATATGAACTGTCCAGATTCACTCCAGAACAAATGAGTTCATTCTTCACATCAGCTGCAGCTGAATCTTTTCCTTCTTACCTGAGTGCCTCAAAACTAGCTTTCTGCTCAACCACAGTGCTAGTCCCCTCTAACTGTTCTCTGTTGCAGCACTCCCCCAACAAATCTTTTCAGGTCAGTCTGCTTAGCTCTCCACTATATTTGTCCTGAGTCTGACAGAGGTTGTTCCAGGTGAATCTCACTAAATCTCTGTCACTCTTTGCTTTTTCACATCTTAAGCTGTGTCCTTCTACCTGTCGTCAACAGGAGTCACCTATCTAAGACTGCTGTTTGCAGCCATGCTCCTTTTGTAGAGTGCAAAACATCTTGTTTGTGAAGACTGCTTGTCTGCAGCAGCACCCTTACATCTGGCAGGATTTTGCTTGTATTCTCATAGGTCAGGAGAGGCAATCCAGGGCACAGCCAGTGCTGCAGGTACCCTCCTGGAAGAACTCTCCCCCCAGATCCAAACTAACAACTCTGTGCATTCTTCAGTTGCTCTGTCTGCTTTTGCTGTCATGTCAGACACAAGGTTTTCCAGGGTCCTTTCCTGAGAATGGCCTGGGATCCCTTCTGGTAGGACCTAAACGGTATCAGTGGAAAGAGTAGGTGCAGTTTGTGAATAACCTTAACTCATCTGCCTGCTTGGATAGTAAGGATGCAAAAAGTTCTGTCTTAAGAGTGTCGTCTGGTAACAGTGTTCACAAACTGTCTTAGCAGGTAGTGGTGCAAGTACAGCCAGCAAAGCTGAACCTATTTTTAATTAGGAGGATCATTAGTCCTATGACAATGCCTTGTATACATCCTGGACTTTAAGAATTAAAACATTGTGAGCAGGGAATTACCTGAGCCTATCTAACAGTTTCTCTGCTGAGGAGAGCAGGTTCTGCTCTCCTTCTCCACCTTCTTCTCTCTGTCCTGCACCTGGCCATGCTCTTCCACAGCTTGCTTTGCATGAGCTTTCATCAGATACTTCTGACAGTCAGTTCAATTCAGTAGCCCATGAAAAAGTTGAATTTTCGCATCAAGGGGCCTGCTGAGTGACAGAGCTGGTACAAGGGGTGGTTCAGAACCACATGGACAGCAGCAAGTGAGAGGAAAGAAGAGAGAGAGAAAAGCAGAGAAGTGAGAGCTGCCCCTTTCAATAGAAGTAAGGTTTTAGATTGGCTTAGCTGCTTGTTGAACTTCACCAACAGGAAGGCAGAGGTAATGCATCCAGTTATTAAAACTAAGAGAATAATTTTTTTGTTAGCATCTAAGAAGATTGAACCAGCAGTTGGTAAAAAGCCACATAGTCTTTTAAAGCTACTTACGTCGAAGACTCTATGTAAAGCACAGATTCTTGTGTTGATCCATGAAACAGATTTGACCATTACCCTCTTTGAACTATTCACTAGAAAACCTTCCTTTGAAAAATGAAGTTGGTTTTGAGCTAACCCAGTAGAAATCTTGGGCTTCTAGTGCATTTTCCTGTTGCTTAGAAGTAACAAGTGGGTCTCTTTCAGTTGTCTTCTGATTTTCCTGTGCTCTTAAGACTATTTTCTAATGATTGTGGGAGATGCCTGTACACTTCAGGAGCAGAATGAATCCTGCTGTACGTGTCTTACATGAACATGCTTATACAACTTCAAGGGGAAAGTGTGCGAGTGCTTATTCTTTATTGTTTAGTTTATCTTTATTTGTCTTACCATCTCAAATTGTGGGGATAATTATGTGACCTGCTGTTTTGCTTTTCGCTTGTTTGAAAAATAAGGAAAATAAATTTTTTAAATTAGACAAATGCACATTCTGGATCTCACTTCTGTTTATTTTATATATCTCCTTGTCAGTGGAAGAAGTGGATTAGTCAAAGAAACAGCCCTTGAATGTTTTTGTTTTGTTTCAAATTCTTAGTTAAACAACGATTCTCTCAAGTAACAGGAACAGATCTTTTTCAAAATGTCATAGAATGTCTCAGTGCAAAATTTCATAAAACATTAATTGAAAAGGAAGAATTATTTTTTTTTAATAGAAAGTATTATGAGGAAGAAATGGGTTTTTTACATGGCTGTATATCACTGTTTAGGTCCTATGCATGGATTAATTTTCTTAGAATTCTTATTTTTCTGTTTCAGCACCAGGTATATGGAAGAATCTAAGCTATAAGTATTTTGTGAACAAGGCACGTGCAGCACATAACCTATTAGCCAGATATGAGTTTTGAAGTTGCAGTATTATCAATACTTTTGTTTGTATTCAGGTTTTTGTAAAATCGCATCTGCTATGGACAGCACAAGAACACCCAGAGTTTTATTTTTAGGGGCTTTTGTTTGTTTTTGTTCTTTTCTACAAGATTGCAAGCTTGCACGGATATAGAGAGAATCCTAAGGATGTGATACTTACTTATACCAGAAACATTAAAAAACTTGAAGGCCAGGAAACACTCTCCCAATATTTAAAAAAAATTATTGTTATTTATTAGGCTGTTCTCTATTATATTTCCAGGAGACTGATTTACAGCTCTGTGACTTTATAACTCTTGAATGACTTCATGACTGTGGTAAAAAAGCATCCTGTGGAAATTGTGTGTCCTACCATAATCCAAAGGCGAAGGTTACATTGCCCAGGGCTCCAGCCTGCTTGGGTAGTGGTTGTAACATGAAAGAACGATGAGAGTAGGGAACTTTAATGTATATTCATCAAGGCAATCCTGTGTTTCTGAGAAGTTAGTAAGGTGACTTTTTGGGGCAGATTTCATATACCAACTGCAGTAAACATTCTCCTACTGCTTTGGGCATATTTATAGCTGTCATAGTGTTGTGACAGCATTGTAGATAGCTACTTCTTGTGCCGAAAGCAGCCTAGATACAGCAGCAATGACTGCAATTCAGGCAAAGTCCTAAATATTTATTGACTTCCTGGGTAGATTTTACAGCCTTCACTGAGCTCCAGGCTTCTGTGGCTAGGCTGCTGTTGGTATGAAAGATAAGGAGTTTAAAGATAGCTCAGGTGTGTCTACACTTCACTCACGACACTGACAGCAGCATAAATGCATCATTTGGCATGCCTAGAGTTTGCATCACTTCAGGTCAGGTGCCATCTGTCAGCCACATACAAACAAGAAACGAAACTGGTAGAAACAATGTGTTTTAAAAGCCAGGGAAATACGAAGCGGCTGCCTTCATGTTTCTTGAAAGTAGGCCATTTTTATCCAGAAAGCAGTGTTTGCTTTGTAAGACTGTACCACACAGACAGACTTCCTTCTCTGCTGTGCCTCTGAAACTTAAGAAAGAGTCTGCTTCGGGCACTAAAAGACAAAGAACTACTCACAGACAGTGAGATCTCTAGGGAAGAGTCAGGATTTTGCTAATGGTATGGAAGCAACAGCAGTATAGGCTGGGCAGGAGTTTGAAGACCAATACAGCAAAAAGTATGACTGAACAGTTAAAGTACTTCCAGTGCAACTCTAGCGATCCCACTTTACTTTTCTGTACTTCTTCTGCTGAGCCTCCAGCTCCTTCATAGTGTACTGCTGTTTTAGAATCACTTTGGAATTTGTTATTAGTTGCTTTGCAGTAGAAGAGCGAAGTGTTATGTTCAGCTGTTAATGAACATGGTTAACATGCAGATTGCAGTCCCTCTCCATCCTTAAGCACATGGTGTGACCAAGTTTGTTCCACTGCGAGAGCATGGTAGAGTGCGTATAGCTCACTGCCCTGTGCTGTGGGGTCAGATTTAAACTCTCTGTGATTTGCTTCATTTGTTACTGGAACTTGAGATATGGTAATTTGTGGTAGCAACCAAAGTAGTAGTTGTGGATTCCAGTTTTCACTCATTCTGACTGGTACCTTCCTTCTTTTCTTTCTTTCTTCATCATGCAGCGCTGAACACTATTTACTCAGCTGTGGCCTGGAGACAGGAAGGAGCAATGTGGTCATGCACCAGAACTGCCCTTGTTTATTCCAGGCAGCTCTTGGCAGACAATATGGTGCATGGGCAAATGTAATTTTCTGTATGGTCTTCATTGACCTTGCTGTAGGGAATAGGAAAACAGTCATCACAGCAAACTGTAGACACCTCCTAAGGTCTGTGGTGATCTCCTTTCCTGTGTAATAGGTACCGATCTGTAGTCTGAGAAATTGATACGATTTATTGGTCAGGCACCTAGGGTGTCTACAGGCTGAGTTGTGTTACGGCCTAAAAGAGTCTGCCTGCATACTGCAGCGACTAATTTGGTGCCGTTTCTGCAGGCATAAGAAGCAAAGAGCTTCTTTTTTTAGAGAAGGAACTTCTCTGCACCACTTCAGCTTTGTGTGCCGTTTCCATCTTAATAGACTGCTTGCTCAAAGACTGAAACTGTGATTAGTTCCACTTTTATTGACCATGAACTTCACCCTCTGGTGTGCTGGCTGGCGAGGATCTCTGCCACCCTTTCCCAAAGTCTTTTTGAGGAGACTTCTGCTTTTGCTCTATGTTGATTCGTTGTGTTGTGATGGAGAAGTAAAGATGATGCTATGACTTGGTATGAAGAGGGAGGAGAAAAAGACAGTGTAAATTATTGTAAGTTTTAAAAGTGTGTTATTTCCAGCAAGTGAGAGATCTCTTTATGCCTCAAAACTAATGCTTGCTTAGGACTCAGTTACCTTCTCAAGCTGCTTTTGTCTAGCAACCTGATGGGGACTGTGAACAAAGTGCAACTTTCTCAGGAATCTTCATCCTTCAAAAAACCTTTAAACTCCTTCACCTTCAGGAGGAGAAAAGAAGCAGCTGAGATTCAGAATTAATAAAAAGGGGCTTCCATGATGAAAGTGGGCAGATTATCCTCCTAAAGCCTGTCTGTTCTGAATGCATGAAGGATGCTTTGCACACTGCTGGACACCACACTGTGAAAATCTAAAGGGGATCAAAGCAGCGTAGCAGATATGACTGGGAGGTAGGAAGAGTTGTAAGATAAACAGATTTATCTTTAAATAAATATAGTTACCAGTTCAATAGACTGAATAAGATACAGTATGAAGAAAGGGTTATTATCATGATCTGTTGACAAATGAAAGGAAAAAATAATGGGGAATAAGAGGTATAAGGATGCATAAATAAGAATTTGAACTTAAGCGAACAAAAAATGTAAACTGAGTATTGCATAAAGCTTCCAAATGGTGTGACTCTTTCAGACTAACATGTAGACTTCTTTCCTCTGTGTAGTGTCATGAAAGAGAAATAGTGAGCTGAAAATTCAGTTAAAAATATGCATCTTCCTGCTCATGATAACTGGGACTTTTTCAATAATATGCTTTTTATGCATAAAACTTGGTGATATTTTCCTTGATGACATTCAGGGAACTGATTAGCTAACATTGCAGGGGAAAACCTCACCATTCCACTGGATACCATCATTAACCTAAGCTCAGATATACACTGACTGAAGGACCAAGATAATATCTGCAAAAGAGAGCAGCCTCTGATTTGTGTTTTGGCAAGAAATGGCAATACAAAAAAAGTTACAGTGCCCTCCATATTCTCCTAGGCATCTGTAATTTTATTGCAGTCACAGAAATTTAATTCAGCTCATCATTCAAGTTTTGGAAGAGAGATTCTGATGTATTTATCCCTACAGTAGAATAGGTTGCACAAATCCCTGCAATGGTATTGAAGTTCTGCACAGGCTGGGACTTCCTTGTGTTATAGCACATTTCTGACGGCAGAGTTGGCTTTTCCAGACAGAGCAAAATCACCTTTTTATAGCGTAACCCTAAACCTAAGGTGCTTCATTAGATAGAAAGTCCTCCCAAGAGCAGTGCAAGAATACAGTAGTCTAGAGAGTGACTATAATGGATGTCAAAGAGTCTGACAATAGTGTTTTTTCAGCTATAGGGTTTCCTGAACTGAAGAGAAAAATAGTAGCACTCTCCTCATTTTCCTCTGCTTCCCTGGCTAAAGGGAAAAGGTAAAGTCTATAACTTGATTTTGGTGATTGTCTGCCTGCAGTATTTCTTTAGTCAGCATTGAAAATATTAATTTGGCTGGGTTGGATGTCACAGTGAAGTGTCCCTTTGATACTGCATACCTGCCTCTTGAAACATCTGACAAAGGCGTAACATTTTTTCTTTCTCTCACTTTGGTTGAACTGCCAGGCTTTGAGTAGTTGTGGAGATAAGGAGAGGTTGTGGCTATCATCTGGGACAAGGCTGATTATTTGGATGGAAACCTAAGGAAGGCTAGGATATGTCTGTGGCAAAAGAACTCATGCTTTGTACCTCTGTCCTAATGCCTGTGCCCTTTGGATCCCCTCCCTGACTACTGCTTGGCTCTACTTCCACCGCTGGCTCTTTCTTCCATACTTTGCATTCTTCTGTCTATAGAAGTACTGCAAAATTGCTGCTATTCAGCTAGTCTTCTTAACTCCAGTCCACAGCCTTTTGGACTATGAACATACAATCATGTAGGGCTTTTTGACATCAGCATGTTTCTGTTCCCTTGGGATCCTATAAGCTTCCCCAAGAGTCACCTCTTTTAGACTCCTCCTGCTGAACCACAGAGGCCTTTCTTGACCAGTCTTTCACAAAGCTGCTCACTAAAACATGAATAATTTGATTGTTTTTCTTGTGATTTTTGGATCTTCGTTCTGTGCTTCCTATAATACAGTGACCAGATTTGTACACTTTGTTCCAAAAGAGACCATCCAGCTGCCTTACCGAATGCCGAAGTAATAACGTCTGTGGTTTATACTCCGTAGCCTTCCACACACAACCCAAAAGCCTTGTTTGCCTTTGTTACTGCTGCCAGATGTTCTGTGGATGGTTTTCAGGCATATTCTGGTGAATGTCACCATGCCAGTGAATTTCAGCAAATTTAAGCAACTTTTAAATGATTCCTTTTTCCACATGATTATATTCAAGTCAAACCAACCTATGTTCTCACTTGAAACTGCCCTGTTTTGGTTACCTCTTTTTCACACTGAATCATTACCTGTTACCAGTTTCTCCACAGGAGCTTCTTCAATAATATTTCCCCCTTTTCAGGCCTCTTTCTGATCGTGTTTGCTGGCAAATCCATCTGAAGAGCCAGGCTCTGAGCGTCTAGGGACAAGTTACATTGTCATTAGTACCCAGTCTACTTGAATTGAGAGTAGAAGGGAATATGAGGCTTTTTTCCTAGAGAGGAAGCAAGGGGAGGGAACAGTCTGTAAAAGAATTACAATGTTCTCACCTCTCTTTTCCTGCAGATTTGCTAACAGCACAGGAATACCACTGCCTGCTGCAACTGCTCTGCCCTGACTTCCCAATGGAACTCACTCAGAAAGCAGCAAGGTGGGTCTTCATCCTCTCTTTTAAGGCAAGATCAGTCCTGCACATGGACTTAGGAACTAGATCTGTGGGTAAAGGTATGGACAGGTACCTTCAACTTTTAAGATTTTGGGGAAAAGATATACCATGTTTTGAGGTTAAGAACAGGGTGTTTTTCTAGCAATGAGAAAGAGTATATATTTAAGGTATACAGGGACTGAAATAGCGCAGAATGCTGCTGCTGCTGGCTCTATGGTCAGATGAGTAGCATATCAAAGAATGTTAGCCAATGTGTTTTTAACTGACGTGATTTTAAACTCTGTTTCAAATACTGTTTGCCATCTTTAAAAAGTGTTCCCCCTCGCCCTAGCTTCCTATGGTTGATCACGTTTAAAAAGTACTAACCTCTGAAGGATTGCCAGTGTTTTAAAGTACGATAGCTAAGAACATGGTAGCTAATCTGTTTGAAATTTTGTTTTAATCTAGACAAGGCCTTAAGTAGATAAATGTCTCAGGCCACTGATAATGTGATATGGAATTTTTTACTGATAGTGCTTGCTGGTTCTAGTCCAGGCCAGGTAGTTGATTATTAACTATCTGACAGTGAAAATGTAATAACGTATAAGCATCTGTTGGGGTGGGTGGTCAGTTCAGATCTCAGCGCGCGCGCGCACACACACACATATAATCACAGCAAGGCTACTGAAGAAATGCTTTCATTCCTAGCCATCTCAGCAGAGGGAGCATCTAAATGTAGCTTTTTTCATGGACCTAGATATGACATTTGGAAACAGGATCCAGACACATGATCAGGATATTAACTGCTGCCTATGTTGTTCATGGGCTAAATAATGAAAAGGTTCTCATTTTCTGTTTGTCATTGTTATCTTTCTTTAGCATCAGAGTCCCATGAAAATTACAATAAGAAAGGAAAGTAAAAAAGAGAATTGTTATCCATCTGCTACTACTTCCACTTGACTGATCCTCTGAATTCTTCCCAAGGTCCTATGTGCTGCTGTCTGAATTGAACTGCAGTTAAAGCTGTGTTAGTTCAATTAAAACTAAAAGTTGAGTACCAATTTTCCCTCTAGCCCATCAGTGGGCCTTTGGGGCTCCACAGAGTACAGTTGCCTGGTCTCCAATGCCGGACTAAGAAAGAATGCTAACCTTGTAGCAGGGATATATCTGCTGCTTCCTTTCATGGAGGTACGCAAGCACCAGTCCCGTGCACTGGTGTGTATTTCATAGGGTTCCAGCTGAGCTGAGCAGGAATTTGTGATGGTGCATGAAAGGAGACCTCAGCATATCTACACACGTTATGATGTTTGTGTCAAAGAATTTAATCCACAAGGCTGTTGTAAACTAGAGGCCCCATTCAGGGGCCTGCTGCACTGTTATGTGTGTGCCTTAGAGACAGACAAGCCGGCTTTGGGAGCAGGTGCTGGAGAGAAATGAGATCTCTGTCAGAGGCACCCAGGCTCAGGTGGGATGACCTCACTCCTACTTTTGGCTGGCTAGAGATTTACTTACACATTGCTATTATTCTGCTACAAGCTAATCTAGAAGAACAGTTTTAATAAGACTTGTCATATTTCTAAACCATCTTTCTCTTTCCTTCCAACTGTTGCTCGCTCTCTTCTCCTTTTTCTGGTCTACACTTCCTATTGTCCTCCTGGGTCTCTGCCAGTTAGAAAGGTGAACTCTATGGGCTGTCTTCCGGCGCCAGCTGATTGAGTCTTTGCAAAGCATGAATGTCACATGCAAACCCACTCACATTGTTCCTCCTTCGGTCTGCACACCCCCAATGGTTTTGTTGCTAATTTGCTTGCGAAAGGAATTAAAGTAGCGGTGGGAGTAGCTACAGATTCACTGATACAGCCAGGACCTGTGTAATTATTGGCACTCTTGCGAAGAGAGCAGTTGTAGTCTCAGTGCTGCATGACTGAGATGATCTCACAGCATGGTACACTCCACTCATACAGGAGCTGTTGCTATGCACTGATAACAAACACTGGGAATAAAATCAGGAAATGTCAGAGCAGAAGAACAGAGGCTACAACAATATAGGTTTTATTCGTGCGACACCAGAGCGCTCCATTTTTTTTGATCCTGGTGCTACACAGATGCAGAAGTCATACCCAAAAAAGAATCAGGCTATCTGTGTCTGTGAGATTTCTTGGATGTTTTTTCTTCAAAGGGTTATAGCCATTAGCAGATTGAAGATTGTAATCTGCAGAGATACCTTTCATCTTCAGAGACACCTTTTGTCCTTCTGAATCTTGAGATTGCAGAAGGACAGAAAATGAAGGAATTTTTCTGGTTTGATGCCATGATTTCAAGATCTGTACCTGAGCACTGACTTTTCTCTTGCAACAGAAACACAAGGAACTCACTGCCCACATTGGAGTAGTGTGAGCTGAGTAGTTCACAGCTCCTGTGCAGTTTTATGTGGTATGGGAGCTCCCATTGCACCGATCAGTGCTAATGGAAGTGAGGCTTGCAGGTCTGTACCTCTGTGGTTAAAAGATTGCCTGAGAGTGCAAATCTTCCCCTTTTTGTGTGTTCCGCTTATTTTTGCCTCCATGTAAACATGTAAACAAACCAGGTCCCTGAAGACTCATTTGAGACAGCCTGTCCTTAAGACAGATTTTGTCAGTTAGTCTTTAATGGTAGCAGAGAACAGTAAAAGTCCTTTCAACTTGCCTGGTCTAGAGTTTGTCCTGGGGACATCCTGTCTAGTCTGGGTTTCTGAGATTTTAACCGCAATCAGTAGATCATGAAGTTTCCCCGGTGGCACAGTAGCAAGCCTTTCCTGTCAGCCAAACCCACTTGAACCCTGAAAGACCACTACACCCTTTACCAGTGTCCCTCAAGTGTAGGCATCTTTCTTCAGTCCTTTCCAAAGTTTCTCCTTGATTTTCATTATTCATTGAGTGCCAGCTACTAACTTTGTAAATAAGTCTGTGCCCCTGAGGGCTTAAAGTCTAATTTGGACAAGAAAGCATGAATAAAGAATCCCTTGAAATATCAGCTACCTGATGAACTCTTTTGAATTGCAGTTCAGGTTTTCAGATTCCATCCTCAGTTTTGGTCCTGCTGTCTGGGTTACAGTCCATGGCTAGGATTCTCTCCTTGCCAGATATTTCAGGGAAGAGGTGCAGATATGTTGCATATGATGCTCTCCCAGCTTCCCTGACTGCTCAGTCAGCTGGCTATGTAGGGAAAGAGCCAGCTGCAGTCAATCTCCTTGTAAATGATGGTATTGGATTTAAAGACTTCTCAGCATTTCCGGAGTGCAGACTCCTGGGCCAGGTGGAGTCAGTAACCCAGCACTAGAGCACACCTGCTTCTATTTAGATGCTCTTCCATCACAAATGTGCCTTACAGTCTTCTTTAGAGGCTTCTTGCTGTCTTTAACAGCAAGAAATGTCCAGCAAATTCTCAGACCTCTACCTATATCCTCATGCTCTCCTCTAAGTAAGAGACTGGGACTTGGTGCTGCAGAGCACAGCCATTGACCATAGCTTTAGATTTAACAAGTGAAATGAGTTGTCATAAAAGTGGTGTAATATTGTCTTTCTGCATAATACATATGTAAAAAACCTCTCCACTGTTTGTTCTCTTGCATCTCCAGGATGGAGAAATGCACTGGCAAAAGCTTCAGAGCTTGTGCTTTGAGGATATCTGGGAGAGAGACTATCATTCCAAAGGAGGGAGTGCAGCTCATCACCGATGTGGCCCATCGCATTTCCAGTGCTTAAACAGTGGCTGGAAATGCCAGTGGCTCAGCAGTATTGCCTGAGAGATGAAGATGCTCTGCCTGCCAGCTTCAGAGCAGTTTCCTTGATGTGGCCACTGACAATCTCAGTAACATGCTTATTAGTGAGAATTAAGAACTAAAGCTACTGCTACTTTAGACAGGAGGAGGAGGAGGCTTCTGTAACATAATAAATAAATCAGAAGCACTTTGACATCTTCAAAGGGTTTTGTTTTAAATACTGGTTTTTCTCCTGGGGACCCTCTTAGCCCCAGTCTTTCTTCTTTGAGATAATTAATTCAAGCTGCTCTACATGTTTGATTTTGCCACAGTGAACAGAACTGGTCTGAGTGGCAGGGAAGTCTTGCAAGATCCTGTAACTCTTCTAGGTCAGCCTCCCACACACCTCCCTGGAGTCTTTTACATGAGACAGAAGAGTGTTTCCCCAGCAATGTGTTTAGACCATTGATGCTGCAGGAGTTGGTCCGTGGCTTGCATTTGGCCCCATCTTCAAAAGGGTCCTACTACATGACCCATACTTTAGCTATAATGAACTGGTAATCCTTTTCATATGACATGATATGCCAGATACTGACTGTGCAGGGTCAGTAGACCTGCACACAGTTGAAAAGAAGTACCAGCTGCCTTTCTTTAGCATCATCTGAATACTCAAGTTTTTTCCCATCAAAGCGGAGTGTTTCCCTCTGTTTTCTAGTCTGAGCTGTTATTGGTCAGCCCACGTTTGATTTTCTACACTTCAGAGACTGACCTTTCATCCTTATGCAGTGGCAGTGACCAGAGCATTGGTTTTGTTTCCATTTTTATGAATGTTTTTGCCCTGTATTACTATTGAAATTCAGAGTTTTTTCCTGAAAGGAGGCGCTGGACTTTGCTATCATTTATGCTTCATCTTTCTGGCCTGTGGCTGATACTGATGCTTCAAAACAGGGATGCATGTAGCTCCCTACATGCAGCTGGGGCTTAGCAGAGAGAAAGAAGACATTATCCCTGGCCCAAGAAGTCTTCAGTTTCTATGAAATTTGACCTGATAGTCAAATGATAGACATGAAAAGAGACTGATTCATTCGTCAGGAAGGAAGGATAGGATGTTCATAGTGTGTAGTTAGAAAGCTGATTGTTGGTGCAATGTTATTTCCTCTGTAGTCAAGTGGAGTTTGTTTGAGTACAGAATGGGAATTAATAACTGTTGTTATCCTTATGAATCTGAAAATATCCCAGTTTGATAACTCTGGTATACAGAGGACTAGCATAAATCTTGTTCTGCTTACACCAGTTTAATACTCATGTAGCTGTCTTGTCTGTAGCACAGTTACTCTTTGTATAGCCATGTGAACCAGCCTTGTAGTTTTTAAGCCAGTGTTTATTCCATCGTGTCCACCAGTCTTTGAGTGCTTGACATCCACATCACGCTGCTCTGTTCACACTGTAGCTGAAGTGTGCGATAGCATTGACATTCAGGATCATCTCTCCACTGCAGGTTCTTAAGCTGCCTTCATTTGATATTAGGGTGTCCACATCCATGCAGCGGTGGGTGTTCCTATTCCTCTCTCCTAACCTCTTACACTGAGCCAAGCCACTAGCGATCCTTGGTTGCACATAGCTCCCTAGCTGCACGTTCTCTAGATCTGGGATTCCTGGGTACAGACTTCAGTTATTTGGTAGAGGCTAAACTGTTTCTCTCGTCTTGTCCTAGGATTGTGCTGATGGATGATGCTATGGATTGCCTGATGTCCTTTTCTGATTTCCTCTTTGCTTTCCAAATCCAGTTCTACTATTCAGGTAAATGCTGGGAAGCTGCTGACTTCGGTCTCTAGTATAGCATTACAACTTTACAGCTTCCCAATCCCTGCACCTTTTTTAAACTTGTAAGGATATGGTTTTTCACAGAAAATATATAGATAATGGAATCTGCTGATGAAAGGCGTTACTGATGACAAGAGATAAGGAGGCGTCATAAGGAGGTTCCAAATTTTTGTGAATAACAAGAAACCTGTAACTGTTATGGCTTATGCATGTATGTAAACTGAGACATAGTTTTCTGGCTTTTTTTAGTATGTTAGCACCTAAAATTAACTTTTGCTGGGAACATTTTTTTTCCTTTCCTTAATACAGCATTTCTGCCTCTAAAGTATTGGTCCATTCTGGAGACAGGATAAAAGCCCACCAGCTGGTGCCTTGAAAGGAACTGTACAAATGCATAGAATTCTTCCCCCTAATACTCACCCAGTCTGAGCTGGTTTCAGCTCAAAGAGTTTCGGAAGGGGTATAGTTTCCGTTGGTTTAGGAACCTCCAGTGGACTCCTCTCCCAAGAACTTGTCTAGCCCCACCCCCTTGAAATCACGTAAACCTGTGACCTCGACAACACCTTTTGGCAAGGAGTTGCACCAGTCTGCCACCTGTCCTGTGAAGAATCACTTCTGTTTGCTTTGAGAGGCCCTAGTTGGAACTGAAAGTGAATAGCTAATCCTCATCTACTTTCCTCATGTTGTTGGTCATTTACCATATTCTACCCCTCTCCCCCAGTTTGAGTTTTAGATGGGGTACTTCTTTCAAAATTCTTGACAGGACAAGTACCGATCAAATAATATTTGGGTGTGTGTATGTTTTCATAAGCTCACGCACACATATACATCTGTAAAAATCCTCAGGTATTTTTGAACTGAAGTTCAGGAGACAAAGGAGAGAGACTTGGATGAGCATTCACGTGCTTGTTCTGTAAAGGGAGACTGTTTCAAAATACTTCGGCCTGTTCGTCCTAGCCGCCCTAAATGTAGTTGAGGAAAGGGAATCCCGCTCAGGGAACTGCTTAAATGGGCAAAAAGAGGGAAGCATTTCCTTTCTCAAAGTTAGATATGCTCCCAAGCACTGGGGAGTGCTGGTGTGCCACTTACCTCCCAGCACAGAGCACTTTCTAAAGGCAACATGGGCTCGTGGGTTTCTGTCTACTCACACTTAAATAGCTCCCTCTGATGGACATAGCTCGCGGTTGGCCTCGACCGAGCAAAAGGGGCCAGGTTTGGATACCGGGAAACATTGGCTAGAAGCTGTGGTGGAGCATAGTCTGTGGTCAGAGAGTAGGCTTGGGTGGCCTGCTGATCTGATCCAACCTGTCAGTTCCCATCTTTCTGGCAGTTAAGTCAGCTGCTACCCCTAATACAAAAATCTCTTCTTCTCAGTCCATCTCTGTGTATACTTCCCTTGTAACTCCCCTGTGCATATTGCAACATTATCTATGGCAGTTCATCAAACAGTTCAAAATGGTGATTTTGGGTTGGGCAGAACCAGGCTTATAATGCCTTTAGCCGGGGACAGAAAATGTGTTTGGAAAGTTCTGCTCTGATATAACAAATACTTCCACTTAGCTGCGGAACCTCAGCACAGCCTCAGGGCCCGCTGACATCGTGCCTTTCCTCTCTACCCGCCTCACACACAGCACTACACTTCCATTCACTCGGGACTTAAATGCGCCTGGAGTCGTCGCCAGCCTGCCCTTGTGTACACACGCTCCAACATCCCGTCCCTGTCCTGTTCACCCAGGCACAATGCACACACACAGCCCATCATACGCTCTCCCACCAACCCACACACATGCAAACCACTCCAAATGGAATCTGGATTTGTAAACTGCTGACCACATCCATAAACAAACTTGTTTAAAATTAGACTCTTGCAGTAAACAGTGGGTAGTACGAGGAGCCTGGGGAGAGGCTTTCTGCCAACTCTAGCCCTGACCTGCCCTGGCCCTTCCTCTAGATCCCATATTATATTTACTTTGGAGCAGCGCAGAGACAAGCTGGGATACAGCCTGGAGCCCTGACTAACTTGCTCCCTTTGCTTCTGTTGCAGTTCCATATAGTTTGTTCCCAACTTGGATGAGTTCTTAGTCAGTGGCAAGAGATGGAGCAGAAGAAGTTTTTAGACTTTGCAAACTGGTTTTGTGTTTGATGTTGGCTTTCACGATTTGCTGTTTTATCCCTGGTAGCTAGCTAGCCTCTGTTCCCTTGAGAAGAATCTTATTCAACAGAGTGAGTGGCGTCTCGTAATCATCCTGACAGGAAGAAGCCAGCAACTTACATGGAAATGGCTGTTTGTTGTTGCATAGTATCTGATCTAAATATGCAGGATGCCATAGTGCTGTGCTTCTTTCCTGTTGGTGCTATGTACAACACACAGCAGGGAATGACAGTTTAATCCCAGGTCTGGTAGGTCAGGAGGATGCTTTACTGGTTATAGCCCTGAGTTTTAAGCCACTTTCTTTTTTTTCAGAGTTTCTGGAAAGTGTGGCTGTGATTTATCAAGATCTACTGGCTGGCAAGAATCCAAATACTGTGATTGTGCCAACATCATCCTCTGGGCAACATCGGCAGCGCCAACCCTCAAATGACTGCAGCCCGCTTGATGGTGTAGAGGCATCTCTCTTCTACCAGTGCCTAGAGTCCTTGTGTGACAGATCAAAATACAGGTACGAATGGAGTCCAAAATATGGCTTTGAAGTCTGTGTCTCTGGAGACCCTTTGTAAAGTTGGAGCTATGAAGAAATACAGAACTTTGAACAAGCTGTAACTCTCAAACAGATCTCACTGGAGTAGTATGAAGGGAGAGATCATAGCCGGTCCAAAGGAGAGAAGCAATTTCACGGACCTAAGAAATGGGATTTGAGATGATTCCTGAAGTAATGGATTGATTTGGGTCTCTGCTTTCCTTCTCACTTCTGCATTGACATTTTCGTCAAGTAGAGGTCCATCTACCATCGTGGGTTAACTAGAGGAGATAAACAAGTACAGTTGTGTTCTTGGATGTCAAAGCATAGGAAAGAGCCTCTGGAGTGGATGGAGTTTGAAGTCTAAGTACCTAGACGAGATCACACTGCTAGTGGGTACCCAAGCCTGTGATGGAGCTGGTCTCCAGTTACAGATCTCAGGCACAAGACCAGCTTTAGTGCAGCAGGGGATGGACCAATACCAGACCTTACTATATAGCTTTGACAGACACTTTCTTCATAGTTTCTTGCAGGTAGCGAGCACACGTCCTGCTAGAAGGTCATGGGCTCGATCCACAAAAAGACTTGGAACTCAAGTTACGTCTGATTCCTGCTTTAGGCGCCTGAATCCAAATTTGTGATCCACAAAATTATTGCTGAACTGCTGTCCAGTACTATAGATATCTAAGCATGGAGATGCCATGTTGTTTCATTCTTTTGAATAACAAAAGCTCTACATTTCCTGTATATCCTGAAAGCTTCAGGTGGGAAGAATACTGTGAGCCCATCTGGTAGGTCAGGCTCTGCACAGCACTGTGAGGGGAGCCATTCCCAGCCTTTCATCCAGTAGCTCAGTTCTCAGCCAGGCTTTGGTAACCACCTTTGCCTGAGGGATCACCAGCCCACACTCATATCTCCCAGGGGTGCCACTACACCACAGACTGTTCAACACTTCCTCTTTGTGAGGCAGTTTTATTTTGCATGAAATCCTTTAAAGAGTATTAGGCAAGGCCAAGAATCACTGTGATGATATTGCTTAGAATTCAGGGCTAGGAGTTAAAGTGAATGTGGAAGAAGAGGACATGTCGATTTAGTCAGTTTTCTGACATATTTAGGCTATCATTAGAGAGGTTTTCCTGTCCCTTGAATGACTATCACTGATAAAAGAGTGATAACAACCCTCATGAAAGTTTATTGTCTTCTCTAAGAAAGGATTTCCCAATGGATTTTTGAAAGAATACGTTAAGATTTGGGATTTATATGCCTCAGTGAATCTAGGCTTTTCTCCCTGTCCTTGAAATGGAGACAGGTAAGACTGCTCCTAGGGATATAACCCAGCTCAAACATCTTGCTTAGCAAATGGGGAGCAAATGCAATGCTAAATAAGCAAGCTGGTGGCTGTTTGTTTTAAACTAAGTGAATGCAACTTGACAGTGTTAGAACAGGTAAGAGTTTATTTCTCCAGTTTGAGCTGGGTCTTTGAAAAAAAAAAAGACAGTAATTTAAAGACAAGATGACCTCTTTGTCTCTCTTTTCCTAGCTGTCCACCTTCTGCTCTTGTGAAGGAAATGTTGAGTAGTGCGCAGAGACTGACCTTCTATGGATTCCTTATGGCACTTGCAAAGGATCAGGGGATCAATAGAGCCCTAGGTAAGACTCCTGTGAGTGGTACAGCTCTAGATTTTCGGTCATTCTGCATTTCTGTGGAATTTCCTCTGTAATTATGCCCCAGATTTTACACTGTCAGGAAGGGAGTAAGGGAAAGTTTTTCATGTTTTTGTTGATGGATTAAACTTTAGAAACATAACACTGTGCCTTACTGTCTGCTTGAAGCTGTGGAGCTTCTGCGGATAAAAGTAGATATGAAATGCCGCCCTAAGATAGCAATGTCTTACCTCTTCAATAGCTGATTATTTTAGCAGAACTGTTGTTTTAACATGTTTGGCTATAAACGTTGGGCAGAGGTGGTCGGAAGACAAGTAAGGTGGCTGACTGCTGTTGACACTGAATTGAAGTCCCATTCTCCCACGGATTTTAAGTGATTGCTCTCATCTACAAGAAAAGGAGGCACACAATGCAAAAACCTCTGCTGCCTCCTTGGCTCAAAGACTCAAAGCCCAGTCTTTCCCAGCTCTCCCTCATCTTCCCTCAAAGGAGTGTGATCTCGCTAGTATATTAATCTATGGACTGCTGAAAATCTGGTGGTATCATAAAACACAAACTCTTACAAAATACTGTAGCAGACTGCTGTGGGAACCAGAGGGGTTATCAAGCAGCATCTCACTGCTCTTTTCCATGTCATGCTGGTCAGTATTGTTCTAGAGCAAGGAAGCAAAGTGTTGCATTGGTGAAGGACAGTATGTAATCCATACATAATTCAGACTCACAAGTCCATATTGCCCCCATATGCCTTGCTTGTGCAATATGGAATGGCTTTTTGTGTTTGACAGAGCTATATCCAGGAGGTACATTTAAATGTGTGGAGGCCCGAACACTTGTGTTCACTCGTCTCCACTCAGCAAATCATCTGGCCAGTAAGGGTAGGCTCTCTCTGTCTTTGGGTAGGTATCCGCTCCCTATACTTCTAGGCTTGAGTACCTGCCAGTCCCTATATTACAAAGACAAGCCTCAGTGAAAAGGTGTACCTTGCCTGAAGGCTTGTTCTTTTGCACAGGTGTGTGTCATAGTAGAGTAAAAGTGTACCCTCCCTGGCGGAGCCCCTTTTTACAGCAAACCATTTAAGCTGCTAATGCTCCTCTGGGGCAGGGCTGCTTACCCAGCAGCATGGAGATTATATATCAAAGGTGCATGAATACAGCCCTGCAATCCTCTCTGCAAACAGGCTTAGGAAGCAGTGTATTCACTGGGGAAGGTGATGCCTGGATTGCAGCAAGCAAAATCTTTTTTTCTTTTGCCCTACAAAATCCACTTCTAGTCGAGTGCAAAGAAAAGACCTGAGCAGAAAAAAAAAAATCCTGCCCACAGCTTCCATTGTGCCATCTACAAAGTGTGTGGGTTTTCGTTTCCATTAATGCGGACCCGTCCCCTGGCCCTCTGCCAGCCTCCTGCCGAGGCCTCTCTCAGAGGAGGGGCAGCAACCACAAGTCTGACAGGTATTAGCATCTTGGCAAGGAAAGGAGGATTCTTCTCCTGATGTCTTTTAATCTCTCCTGAAGGGTGATTTCAATAGTCTTTGGTCTGTAGCAGATCACAAGCTCCCCAAAGCCCTTCAGTGAGGGCCATTTCAGGCGAAGGAGCTTTTGGTCAGGATGCCTGCCTTCACCCTGGTCTCACGAAGCCAGCAGCCCCCCCTTGAGGAACAGGGGTAGGGATCAGAGCTGCTCTCAGGCTGGGGCAGCACTAATGAGTTTGTCAGGCGGAGTTCGCAGCCTAGCTCCAGTGTCAGTGTTGACTTGTGAATCCTTCAAGTGTTATTTACTGACTCTCCCGAGTAATTCTTGTGGCCTAGAGACCTCACTATGCATTCTGCAAATGCAGGAACAAGCTTTAGCTGCTTATTCTTCTAATTGAGCCCATGAAAGGAGCAGGCTGGGGCACTTCTCTGGACCTCCCGACACTCTGTGTTGCCGTGCCAGGCTTTCCTGTTCATTTGCAGGAGGGGAAGACCAGAACTGGAAGAAATAGGGGAATCAGTTCCAGTCTAAACTGGTTCTGATTTTTAGGCACTCATTGCTATGTTTTGGATGACTGCTGCCAGCTTGCCTGCGTGAAGCTCCCCAGCCCATCCTTCCAAGAGCAAGGTGCCAGGGCCAGAAACCAGATTTGTGTCCTCACAGGGAGTACAAAGCCCCTTCCCAAAGATACTGAGGGTGGCACCCAGATCTCCTGAAAACCAAGAGCATTCCTGATTGCACTGTTGGTACAGATAACTCAGTGGGTTTTTTTGTCCTGGTGTGCAGCGGCACTATCCAGGCTGTGGTGGGCAATTCCTGTCATCTCTGTGCTGGCTGATCACACCCTCCCATGACCCCTGTACAAGGTGGAGTTTGTTACAGAGTTAGGAAGGAGAGCTTTCCTAAGAGCCGCATCTTCCTTTCTGCACTCTTCCTGAGGTGCCAGTGTCCTTTCAGAAAAGGGCAAGGATGATCAACCAGCTGTTCCGGTCCTGAACTACAGCATGTCCTTCATCCTGAATGGGGTTTCAAATGTGAAGAGGAGTATGTTGACCTTATGCTGAGAGAGGGTACCCCATTACTGGCCCAGCCTTTCATGCTCTCGCCTAGACAGCAAGCAACACTAGAGCACAGTCCATCCACGCTTACTCCTGTAGACTTAATGTGTACCAGAGTCAGGCCTGACTTTCCTGAATTGCTAGAAAAGCGATAGTCTTACATCTGTGAGTGTTTTGATCCCCAAGCTCAGTACACCAGAAGAAGGCAGGTGGCACAGAAGTATACGTCTCCCTGGGTGGTATAGCATGTGCTTCAGGCTGTGGCACACACGACAACTTATCTATTGCTCTGATAGGATCTGGGACTGGTGACTATATAGGGCAATTAGCAGAGGCCTGAAGGTGACAGACTGTCACCTCCCTGACAGTTAGTACTCCGTATTTTTGTATAGTGAATGAAAACTGCTAGTCCTTGGGGCTCTTCAAGTTCTCTGAGAGGTAAGACAATATACTGAGAGTGCCTCCCATTTAGTCTCAGCTCAGCTACAGCCTGCGTCACAGAATATGGACCATCATTCTTTATCTATCCATGATCCTCAACATTCAGTGCCCATTTCTCTAACGGGTGTGAGGAAGAGTCTTCTCTGTCTTGCAGGGCAGGTTTTGCGTGCTGCCTATGGCTTGAGTGCTTTTCTATAAAAATGAATAGCCTAACTCTGCTCTGATACTTTCCTTGTGGTTTTTTTTCAGGGGCTTTACCAGATAAAGGGGACTTGTTTCTGGACCCTGCCATGGATCAGGAACTTGAGAAACTGTAAGTGGAGTTGCCTAAAGTAGGAGGTAGAGTAAGAGATTAAAGGTAGCATGCTAAGGAAGACTTTAGTAACTGTCCCTATCCATTGCTCTATAAAACAATAGAGGAGCGAACAGAGCAGCTTGAACAAAGATGGCCTCTTTCTTTGGGGTGGCTTGGTGCAGCTAACAAAATCCTTAGAAAAGGCTTCAGAAACAGAAGGGAAAAGTGTGCCTCAAAGAGGGATCTAGAGAAAGCAGCAGTCTAATAAAGAGGGAAATCTTGTTTGGATGGGGAAAACTAGGAGTGTTGGAAGACATAGGCTGATCCCAGAAGAAAGATCTGTTTAAATGGGCAGAAGGATTCACACAGTGAGTCTGGCAGGTACCAGTGCAAGGTGTTCCCCTCTGTGCCATGAACATCTTTCCATCCCTGTGCTAGTTGTGAATGAGTCCTCCTCCCAAGTTCACTCCAAAACTGCTACAGTAAAGGCTGGACATGACAACATAGGCTGCCTAGCATTTGTCTTTTCTCTTTCAGAATAGCTCAGGTTTCAGGGCTTTCCGTCTCCGGTCCCACCAGCTCCAGCGGGGACACAGCTAATTTGCCTGTCCGTAACTCATCCAGGATTAACTCTCCCTGGAAACCTCTATACCATCGGCGAAAAATGGATGCTGAGAGTGAAGGCTCCAATGAAGAGACAGACTCCTCTGAAAACTGAAGGTCGTGAGGGTGGGCACCATTCCCATCTTGGGTTTCTGCCAAACCCACTGAAGGAACAGCACCTCCTCCCAGAGCATCTGCTCTGACAGTGGGTTCTGTCCACATCACCAGTGTGTGTGTGTGTGGCTGTGCCAGTCCCTGTTGCCAGGTCCACCTCTCTCTTCCCACGCAGAACTCTGCCTTTTTCCTAGCTCCAAACCCGCGCAGGACCAGCTCCTCTGCAGAAGCCGCTTCCCGCTGCAGAGTCGTGCTACCCTCTGCTGGCAGGCACGGCAGGCCGGCAGACGCTGGCTCTGCCACCGCTCGCAGCCAGCCGGGGGTTCTCTCACCGGGGCTCTCCCTCACGGCTCAGCAGGTGCTGGAGCAGTGGAAGTGCCAGTGCAGGCTGCTTGCCAGCCTTTTGGTGCATAGCTGTGTTCAGACTTGGCCTAGACAATAGCGTGGTTACATCGCCAGCGGCAGTTCTGCACTCGTGCTCCATTATAATTATTCCCAGTAAAGCTGCACCTGCATATGATCAAAGGTAGAGAAATCCCTGAAGTTCCTAGAAAAGAAGGACTTAGGTATTGCCATGCCACCTGCCTCTGCTTCCTCCTCCATGTGTCCAAGACCTGCCAAAGCAAGTATAGCAAATAAGTACTGTATGCTGCTGTCTGGCTCCTCTGCTGTACCGAGTTCCCTTCTGTGAGGCCTCCCATGGCCTCCAACAGCTTAGCATCCATCATTTGGAAGAGCAAGCTTCAGAGGGGCTGTCAGAGAGAGAACAAGTCTTTAAATTCCTTGGCCACAAGTGACATGGCTTGCAAACATATGGAGCATCTGCTGGGGTGGGGTGGGCAGAGGTGCTAGGGAAGAAGGAAGCAGTTATCAAACAAGTCCTGGGTATTATTTTGTAAATACTAGCAGTGTTGCAGCATCATAGTATAGCCCTTACAAGAAGAAGTAGCATCTCATTGTGTCAATGGTAACTAACTCAGCAGTTTGGCCTCCACAGCCCTGAATGCTTTGTCTAGCCCACCTCCTGTGCCTCAGCTTGCATTGACTGGTTCTTTCCTGGGGAACTTTCGTGTCTCTTGCTTCTTTTGGGGCCTCCTTGCCCCTCCTGTTCATAAAGCAGGTGTAGGCTACTCGGAGCTGGTAACCCAAAGCTGATAGTGGCCCTGAGCCAAGTAGATTCAGCCCATGCTGCAGCCATTTTAAGACTAATCCCGTAACTACTGCCAAGCCTGTCCCCCAGCCCCGCCTGCAGAGGCCATTTATTTATTGTAAGTTATTTTATTTATTAATGTTCTCTTTAATAACTGTGCTTTCTCTGCCACCCATCTGGACTGACAGCCCAGCAATAAAGCATGCTGTGTAAGGCCGCTGCTGTGTCTGGGGTCTGCTGGGCTGCCCCGGGCACGGCGGAGGGTAACAGCACTGGGGTAACAGCACCGCCCCTCCTGTTGCATGCCTGCGTTCCTGCCGTACTCGGAGCCCCGGGTACCGCTACGGTGCAACCGTGCCGGTGCACCAGGCAAAACCCTGGGAAGGCCCACCACGCCCCGCCACAGTGGAACACCCACCCCGCAGGCACCGCAGCCCCTCCAGCCGGGCAGGAGAGCCAGACGCCTCGGAACATCAGCCCCTCTCCCTGCTCAGGGGTAGTGTGCAACCAGTCCCCCCTCACACCCCCCTTTTTCTTTCTACCCCATCCCCAACACCACAGTCCAAGGAAGAGAAAAACATGCTCTTGTTAAGACCAGTCAGGAGCAGAGAGCCAAGCTGAAGAGGACTAAAGTGACAGTCCTTCAGAAGTTCATCTCACGGTGAAGTCAGAGGTTCAGGAGTTTGAGCTCAGGCGAAAGTTGGGCAACAAAATAACCTAGGATCCAGTCTTGACAGTACTTCTTTACCTAGGCTTTTTTTGCTGATGATGTAATCAGAAGCTAAAAAAATAATCTTTGCGTTGTTTTCCTCTCCTGCATCAATATGTGCTGGTTTACAACACAGTAAAAAGGATTATCCCATGGTAAAAGTCAGACCCTGCAAATACAGAGTACTCCACAGCACCATGGATTGGGAGCACTGAGCAGAACAAAAAAAAAGCAGTGGTCACATCCGTGGGAACCAAGTAACATGATGTTCAGAAAAACAGCATTCCCCTTTTTGCTCTGTCACTTGGTGAGCTAAGGTATGGGCCAAGGAGGACAGGAGCACTGATGAGAGCAGCCCAGGAGTTCCTGTCATATCGTTTATAGCAGCGAGGTTAACCCTGTGAGAAGGCCTGTCTCCACTGGCTAGTAGGTAGCAGTGGGTATGAGAGCACACTGAATTTTAATAGAGTGGAATCCAGAGATATTTGGAAAGCATCCTGGGCGCAGCCATGTCCTGACCGCCTCTGCATACCTTCTCCCCTCCCCACCCACCCCAGACAAACTAAGACAATCCTGCAGAGTTTACTCCAGGCAAAGGTGACATCAGTGCCTCTCGCTGGCTTCCCTGTGATTTGCAGTCCCTGCGTCATCAATATGAGCCATAACGATCCTGGGGAGGAAACACACGGAGACACCATGCTACAACACCTCATGCAAACTCCAGAGACAGAGAACAAGGTCTTGGGAGGGTTGGGACTGGAATACAGTATAAGGTTACCTAGACAGAACACCATGCAAAGGCAGGAAGTAAAATGGCCTTCACTTTTTAAGTTCTGCCTGGGATTATCTGACAGAACAAGGTGTCCTGTCCAGCAGGAGAGTAAGGTTTGCCAAGAAGAGTTAGCTGGCCACCAGGAATTCCTCAGCTATTGTAATGTAGTCATCAGCTATAGAAGAGGTGTCTTCCCACATAATTTGAGGAGACAACGATAATTCCAGCAGGAGCCAGGGTATAGTGAAAGTCCCTGAGCACGATGATAGCCTGTCTGAAGGTGCCATAGTGTAACCTCACCTGGAGGGAGTTCATCACCCCATTGGCTAGGACAGCCATCTTGCCAGCAACTGATTTCACTCCTTGCTTGAACTGTGCAATGTCAGCTGTAGGCAGGACGTTTCCAATTGACACACCACCTACAAGAACCAGCAGGAGTTAGCCCGGAGTCCTCCAGCTCCAGAGAGCACCCTGACCCCCTCCAGTCTAGGTCCTCCAAAGCTGCTCCCTTCCACACCCACTGAGTGCTAACAAACCTGAGTGCGCATTGTCAGCCTCTCCAAACAGGTCTGCAGAGCTGATGGCACTGCTGCCCGAGAGCTGCTGCAGTCGGGATCTGGCTTCATACTGCAGCACAAAACAAAACAAAACAGTTGTAAAGGATGGGAACAAAGCAGAACCTCGGCAAACAGGAGGAGATGAAGCCAGACCTGTATCAGCTTAAGCACTGCAGAATACATCTACCTCAACATCTGCCTCCCGCCCGAAGAACATATCCGAAGAGATGGCTTTAGCCCCTGCAAACTTCTGCCGAGCTTCGCTGGATTCCACAACTGATGTCCTATTCTCCGTCTCCCGCCTACTGATGGGTCTGAGGAAACAAGAGAGGAGACACCGCCACTTAAGCTCACCAACACAGTAAAGAAAACAGACTTCTCTCTCAGACCCCATCTGACCGAAGGAAAGCAACAAATCCTCAGGTGCTAGCTACCATCAGGGTTCTCCTCTCCCCAGTTCAGGACAGGCAGCACTTGATGACCATGAAGGCTGTATTAAACTTAGGAACACAACAAGCAAAGAAGTGCCCAAGCCTCTTTCATTGAAGGCCCTTTTTCTTGGGCTTGTCCTTGCAAGTTATCTTCTGTAGCACAAGGCTCCTGTAGTAATACAGCAGCATCTCTCCCCCCAGGGCCTACACCTATCCCTTTCTCGCACACACAAGGCAATCACAGTACCAGTGGCAGGCATTTTACCTCTCTGAAACTGGCCGAATACTGGAAATGGTCACCTCAGGTTCCTCCTCTTTGTCCATGCCCCATGAAGCGTCCGTTTCCCATCGTGAGCCAAATGCATCTTCGAATGAGAAGGGATTATATTTGTACCTAGGTACCAAAAATAGACAATTTAGGCCAGACATTAAATTCAGGAATAAGCCAAAGACTACACTGAAGCTGAGTCTTACTTGGGGGGTCCAGATGTGAAGCCTCCAGCATCTTCAAACAAGTCCAATTGGGAGCGGGAAGATTTTGCGACCAGCGGCGTCTCCTGCTCAATTACTTGCATCTCAGACATCACCGAGTGTGAAACAGAACTAGCACAAGAAACAGGCAGTCAGGACCGATGGGTCCAACAGCACCCAGCCCCTGCAACCAGCCTGCCTCAAAACTGAATCTGGCCTTCACAGGCAGGGTAGGTGCCACAAGTCTCGAGGGAGAGCTGTGGGATGCCAGCCCCCTTCACCACTTATCTAGCTTATTCTGACTCCCTCAGAAGTCTTAAGCTACTTCTGAAGGGAAGTATTATGCAGGGAGACATCTGTCAAGTGGCAGGGCTCTAGGGCTAGACACTGACAGGCCACACACACCTTTGAAAAAGCTCAGATGAGAACTAGAACCTCTGAGCAGAGTGCCCGTTCCTTCTGGGGCCCAAAGCATCTTTTAGGCATCGTCCAGCATACGAGCACTGTAAATCAGCTCCTTATCTGTTACAAGAGCAGCAAGCTACTGCCTTCAGGAAACTTTTCCACAGCAGGGTGCTTCCAAGGCACCAGTCTGTCCTATGCCATCCACAGCCAAGTACCTTCTGGACACCAAGCCCATGCCCAGCCTCTCAGCTTGTTCACGCTTCTTCCCTTCAAGGTTCTGAAGTTTCTTCTCCTCCCTCTTCCGATCAAGCTGCAGTTCCTGATAAGCCAGTCGCATTGAGGTGACTCTAAAGGAAAGAGCTATGGTGGGTACCAGGTCACTACCCTCCCCCCTCAGCCCATGCTGTGGAAGGGCAAGGGGGAGAGTAACCCCGACAACCCATCAAAACACCCATTTCTGTAACAGCTCCGCCAAAAATCGTTGCATAGAAGCTACTGTTTGTATTTCCATCTCACCTCCACCGGGATTCACCTCTTTGGCCAACCATGATTTCCTTACTGTAGGCATTACTTCCCCATGCCCCAGACAGAGGTACGAGAATGCCCCATCCAGGTCAGCCTTTGGTTTTTTTCAGTGTCCAAAGGTCAGAAACACAAAATACTTCCATATCTGATCCTTAAACTCTTCCAGGGCTGCTAATTTGAATATGGCAGTATAACTTGTGCCCTGCTGTGAGGACCACACTGGCTTATAGCTACTGCGCATCCTATCGTGCGGCATGTTCTGTACTCGCATTAGGTCGTCCCAGGGTGAACAGCATCACAGAATAGTAGTAGTAGGGGTTGGAAGGGACCTCTGTGGGTCATCTAGTCCAACCCTCCTGCTGAAGCAGGGTCACCTACAGCAGGCTGCACAGGACCTTGTCCAGGCGGGTCTTGAATATCTCCAGAGAAGGAGACTCCACAACCTCCCTGGGCAGCCTGTTCCAGTGCTCTGTCACCCTCAGAGGGAAGAAGTTCTTCCTCATGTTCAGACGGAACTTCCTGTGCCTCAGTTTGTGCCCATTGCCCCTTGTCCTGTCACTGGGCACCACTGAAAAGAGCTTGGCCCCATCCTCCTGACACCCACCCTTGAGATATTTATAAGCATTTATTAGGTCCCCTCGCAGCCTTCTCTTCTTCAGGCTGAACAAGCCCAGCTCCCTCAGCCTCTCCTCGTAGCAGAGATGTTCCAGTCCCCTCATCATCCTTGTAGCCCTCCGCTGGACTCTCTCCAGTCCTCTTATTACTTCAGCTTTACGTATGCAAGGTATTCAGCCAAAACAAGGCACTTACATGGATTCTTCAGCTTGTTTCCTGGACTCCACTGCCTGCTGCTCCCTCAGCTGCTCTGCCACCTGAGCTTGCCGCTCAATCTCACTGAAGCTCTGGCTGCTCACTTTCTGGGCTCCAAGGCCTTTTTTTGCACCCAACTTGAAAAACAAAACCAAAAAAAAAAAAAGTCATTTTTTCCACCCTAGATTATTCATCGTAGAAGATGACCAGAATCCTACTCCTTGCTGCACTGATCAGGCCCTCGGTCTCTCTATGCACTCATAACCTACACACCCATAGAGCTTGCAACAGAGTATGGAAAAACACGCAACAGTGAACCCACCAGTGGGCAGGACTAAAGGATCAGCCACTTACACCTCAGATCATAACCAGTAATGATCCAAAGCCTAACTGGTTTTGTCCACTAATATACAACTTATCTTTCAAAATAATCAGTAATATAATCAAAGCTCTCCCTTCCCCAAACAGCGCTCTCAATACGCAGCTTGGCTAAGAGCAGAAAGCAAGGGCCAGGACGGCAGTAATATGATACATGGCTCTATCTTCTCTCCATAAAGCAAGAGCTCAGACATACCCCTTTCTTGGCAGCTCCTGGCTTCTTCTTTCCAATGAGGGAGGATTTAAGTTCTGCAAGAAGAGGCAAGCAGCAAGTAAGCAAAAGCGAGTTAAATTCAGAAGCCAAAATTAGTTAGCAACCCACACGAACATCCACCACAGTCCAGCTGCTACAGAGACCGGGGCACACCATGCAGCTTCACATCAGAAGCCTGAGTGACTTCACCCAGCCAAGACAGATGCACTTAGAAGCTCCACAATTGCAGGCTGGTGGCCTAGAGAAGCATGTCCATCGCTGGAGAAACTTGTAAGTGAATTAAGACCTTTGAACAGCTCCTCCAAGTGTCATGCGGTTTGTGACCCTATCCAGTAGGTATCAGGGTAGCTGGAGAAAGACTAGATTTATTCCATTCATAAATCCAAGAAAATGCAGCTTCAGAGCCATACGAAGGTCAGTGCCTTACCAATGCCTTAGGGACAATGAAGCAAGAACCCTAAAGTCACATTTGTAAACCAATGATAAAATGGACCTAAAGTGCAGCGAGCTGTAAAAGCAACAGGTTCCCCAACACCTTGCACCAGGAACTTGTCACTCTGAGGGCATGAAGCATGCCACACTTGTAAAACCAGCCAAGGTCCAGCCAAGCAGCAGATGCCTGGGGAAAAGTGTAAGAACAAAGCAAACAGAAGGACTGCCCAGGACATTTTCCCAGCTTCCAACATGTAGCTCCAAAATCTTTTATTGCCCTTGTTGCGCTCTTCTTCCACAGAAGTGTCTCCTTACTTTCTACACCCACATGACTTTTGTCAACCCATACTTCAGATCATTCTTGACAGCCTTTCCTCTACTATCTTTTCTAGTCTTATCGTAAGTTATTGAAATAAGGGCATTCAAAACATTCACGCTATCCAAGACTGTTTTCAGCTCGCCATTCCTAACACTTGATTTGGGGTTGTTTGGGTTTTTTTTAATTGCTGTCAGGAAACACTTAACAGAAATGTCAGTAAGATCCCTTTCCAGAGAAGCAATATCTGGTTTAGATCCCAATATGGTACATGTAAGCTTTGGCTCATTCTCTCCCTCCAAGCACAGGAAGCTAGAGTTGAAGGCAGAATCACAGAAGGGGCAAGCAGAGCTGTCACAAGCAGCCAGCGCAGGCCAGCTGTTAGCCAGTTACCTCTGGCAGGAGCCGGCCCTTGCGTTGACAGATACATGGACATGTCTGAGGAAGAGACATAAAACATGGGGAATGAACAGACACCTGAGGACACAGACCTTCCACCCAGGATGAACCCACTGTGGGCTAGGAGCACACTCTCAATAAGGAAAGAAGCTCCAGCAAGATGCTCGGTGTGCAGCCAGGACAGCAATGGCAGGGGAGAATCAGATACAGATCCCTATTACTCTGGAAGCTAAAAGTTCATTTGCCTCCAAAGGTTTGGGGGGGAGGGGGGAACCCCAAACCGAGAAACAAACACCACAGCCACGTGGCCTTGATCAGCTGAGTTCTAGACATGCAAATACCAAGTTTTGTCCAAAGCTCAAAAAATGGAAACAAGCTTTTGGGAAGGTGACAGCTTTGAACTTGATCATCCAAAGGAGGAGAGAACCTCCAGCAAACTGTGGCTTAGTTTTGGGGTTCAGGGAGATCCTCAGTACTGGCTCCGCAGGATGATAAGCTCCTTTACACGTTCTGAAAATTGGCTCATCAGTTCCCGCTCCACTGAGCTTACTACTGTAAGTATAACAGTATAAGTAACAATAAGTATAAGAGCAAGACTGATCTGAGAGATACAGAAGAGTCTTACTTACCTAGAGGAGCTTTAGGAGATGTGCTCAACAAGTCAATAGATGGGCCTTGGCTGGAACCTGTAGGCACAAAACCAGAAGAGAATATTCAGCAGAGAGATTCTCAACCCCTTTCTTTTCAGTTTGCTCAAAGTTCCACTATATCTCTTCCACCTCCTCTGCCCTTCCCCTCCCCACCCCAGACAAGCTCAGTTACAGTTTGAAACATGCAATTCCCAAGCACAACGACTTTACGCCTCCACAGAGCAAGTTATTCCCTCTGCAGTGTTCTTAACACATTAAAAGAAAGCAGACACTCTGCAGGGGAATACACAAGGCCACTTCAATTATAGCTATGCCCCCAGATTCTTGGTTTCTTTGTCATTCACCCTAGAAACAGTTTTTTGCTCTATATTCACACGTCATTTCCAGACTCACCAAACTGAAGGGATAGAGAAGAGTGTTTAGACAAATAATTATGTCTGTAAGGAGGGAAACAGGGCAGGTAATCCCCAAAAGTTTTGTGTGCATTTCAGGAAAAGCGGAGAACTGATCCCAAACAGAGAAGTGTTTTTAGAAGTCTCCACTAATTTAACTAAACATCATAGGGTGCATAGAGCTTCCACTCCTTCAAGCCTGAACCAAAGGAAAAGCTCAGCCCTTCCAGCTGTGGTACAGAAGAGTATTCTCCTGGAGATGAAGTCAGGTTCTTGGGAAAATTATTCAGCAGGGAACTCACTCAACACTTCACTGCCTTCTGATGATTTTGCTGCTTTTTCCGCCTCCAGGGAAGACTGTGCAGGGTTCTGGCTGGCATCTGCTACATCCCAGGTACTGGAAGACTGCAAGGAGATGTTCATTCCAGTGATTTGCAGGTGAATGAACTGAAAAATCCTGAACTTATTTCAGGTTTAGTGACCTGTATTCAGTTTTAGGCCAATGGAAATGTGTTCCAAACTCCACACTATGCCTTCATTGAAGATACGACAACTTATGGACAAGCCCACATACCCTTATCAGGGACAAAAATTGAAGGAAAAAAAAAGGGAAGCTAATCTGAATGGAAGACCAGGAGGAACAACTGCATCACTTGACAGCAGTATCAGAACTGGCTACTGCGAGGACTTCCCAGGTTAAGGAGATGAGCTTAGATCTGGGAGAAAGTGCAAATGAGTTTCCCTGGAAAAAAAGAATCTTGGCTTCCACTGTCTTTGTTGCCATACAGCCAATTCTCACATTGCAATATTCACTTAAGAAAGTCTGCCTAGCATTGTGCAAACAGTTGCCCAAATCCACTTTACCAGGATCTATGCACTGGAAAGCTGACTAAACCAGAATTTCAAAGTAATACCCAGTTCTTGCTTTAACTGTACAAAGAGACTATGCATTAATGCAGTACACAGAGCATTTTCCAGGGAGCAGCTGGCAGCTCTGAGCATTCCTTGCAGAGAAAGACAGTCTCAAAAGCAAAGGACATGGCTACTGCAGGCCCCATGAGGGACTGTTTAGATCTCCGACTATGTCCCAGGCAGATGACTGAATCTCAGTTCTTCCATGTTACCAATGAACGGGTATACAGTTCAGAGGCCTTCCAAACTAACTGGGACTGCTCCTGGCTGAACAGCTGGCTATCTGAGAGCCGTTAAGGCTGCCTGCTTTAGACAGGTCTTCTCACCTGTGTGTGCTCCATGAAGAAATCAGCATCGCTCTTGTCAGGGGAGTGCCCAGGGGCTCCACTCAGTCCATCTATAAGCAGCTGAAGAGAGGAGAGGGATAAAAGAAGATATCCTACAAGACTCAGCATCCAGCACTACACATCTCACAGTACAGAGCTGCTCAGACTTACATCAGTGCCATACTTGGCCATGGCAGCACTTGCCAGCTGTCGGATCTTCTCCCTGTACATCTGGGCAGCTCGACTGTTATACTTAGCGTTGGCATCTGTGGTAGTGCAGCCATGCTGGCGGAAGAAAGCAGTCTGAAAAGAGAAGAACGTTCAGTCTCCTGACTGCTAGATCACACTCAAGCAAGCATTAGACGTAACTCAAACTCAACAAAAAAACGAAGCCTCCTACAGACAGGGGATGATATACTGAGCATGCAGCATGAACCAGCCATCCATTGATCAGCTCTCTCCAAGAAGTCTTACTCCAGGCCCCAGAGACCTAAAAAAAACCATCCTTGTCCTCCACAGGAAGATGCTTCTGAGTCACTATGCTGAGGATGAGCTTTCAAACTGATCAGTGTTACCAACTCCTTCAGTTTAAGAGGACTATGTCCCTTATTTAAATGAGGTATACAAAAATGACAGATCTGCCCATCAGGAAGCAGTGCATTCAGAGGTCACAGCCTGACTTCCAAGCACACCTGACCAGCACCTCCCCTCATTACACATTTCCAAAAAAGATGGAAAGGCTGGTACCCAGAAAGCCACACGGAGGAAAGGGACAAGAAACGGAGGATGTGGATTAGCAAGAGGGAAAGCAAGCAAATATGCCTACAGAGGCTCCTCACCGCGTTGGCGTTGCTGCCCACTTGCATACACCTCAGCTGGAACCAGTTCCAGTTAGAATCCAACTCTGTGGACCTGTGCGAGGACAAATTATTTCTATTAATAATGTGCAGTCATGCCAAATGCAAAAGCAAGCCCTGAGCTAGAACAGTCAGATATCCCACTACCATCTCAGAGTATAGGAGGCAAAGCGGTAAAGAACATCTTGGCACCTTCTTTGCTCTCATACGAAATTAATTTGAACATTGAAAGTGAGGAAAAAAAAGTTTCACCTTCACACCAAATAACAGTGTCGAAACTTAGAGGATTTCTCACTCGTATTGCTTAAGAGGGAGGAGCTTCAGCTGAGAAAGCACAGCCAACAACTTCCAGTCTGCATGTGATCTCACCACAACACGAGAGACTCGCACTCCGCCAGTCCCACAGCTTAGGTCAGAACACATGACGAAGCAACTGAGGAAACCAGCAAGTAAAGCCAGGTGACAGAGCTGGTCGCGTACCAGCTACTCAACTTCTCTCTGAATAAGTAAAGGTCACAGTTCTGTGACTCAAAATGCTGCCTTTTACAGAGTACCGAAAATAAGACCAACGGGCTGAAAATCCAACACCACCTTCCTCCCTGGGTTGGCACAGAAAAGACCGCATGTTATTCCTCTTTCGCGTAATGCCGAGCAAACCAGAAAGAGTTTGGTATTGCTGCTTTGCTGGCAGGGTTCACGGACCGCTCTCTCCTCTCGGCTTCCGCAGCGGGGAGTCCAGGCAGCGTCTCCGCAAGCAAGGCGCGGTGGTTCCCCTGAGGCGCCCCGCACACCCCGCCTGGGAAGGCCTCCCGCCCGCCGCCCGGCCCGCGCCTCTCCCCAGCCCCCGCACCTGATGAAGCTGAGGTGCACGCCCAGGGACCGGTGGGCGCCGGAGCAGTCGATGCACAGGAAGACCCCGTAGGTGATGCTGGCCCAGCTCGGGTTCTTGGCGCCGCAGTCGAAGCACGACTAGACCGAAGGCAGAGGGGACGGCCGGGCTGAGGCGGCAGCTCTGCCGCTCCTCCGCCCCCCCTCCCCGCCGCGCCCCGGTGGTCGCGTCCCCCGCGCCCCAGGAGCCCCCAGCCCGGCCACCCCGCCACCGCAGCGCGGCCCGGAGCCACCGGGGCCTGGCCCGAGCCCAGCCTGCGGCCGGAGGGAAGCGGCCCGGCTGGGAAGGGCGGGAGGCCGCCCAGCGCCGCCCCGCTACCTTGTTCGCCGGCGCTGCCCGGAGCCGCTTGAAGAGGGTCTGGAGCTCCGTCTTGCTCGGCTCCGCCGCCATGATCTCTCCTTCCCAGACACCACTGCAGCGACGGGTGCCGGCCGGGCCCAATCGGCGCGGCAGTCGGGCCGCAGTACGGGTGCCGCCTGCGCCCACACCGGCCCGCGGGCGGGTCCCCGCCGGGGTCAGCCGCCGCCTGCCCCGTTGCCATGACGGCGAGGCAGCTCCGCCATTAGCCGCTCCAGCCGCCGCACCCTGCGGGGCCGCTTGCCGGGCGGGGGGCCGGGAGCCCCCACCTTCCCCGGGCTCGGGGGCGGCCCCGGCGCCCAGGGGTGGCCGTTTCGGGTCAGGGCACCTCCTCGGCGCCCTGCGCGATCCCCGGCATCACCGCTCCCGCTGCTGGCGTTTCACGGCGCTTCCCGCTTCTAAACGGGAGCGGGGCCGCTTCCAGGCCCGAGCCCCCCCCAGCTGCGGCTGCCCGGGAGCTCCCTCACCGGCTGTGCACTGCCCCTCGGACAGAGAGAGGGGCAGCGCCCGCCGCGGGTCAGCCGCTGCCCGGGAAGGGGCCGAGACGGGCGCTTACAGGCCTCGCTGGCGCAGCAGCTGCGCCGCAGGACACGGGGCCCGGGGCGCTGCCGCGGCTGGAAGAGGCTTGGAAATGGCTCGGTCAGCTGGAGGCTTCTCAAGAGCAGCAGTCAGCACGGCCTAACCCTGTGCGGTAATCAAGGCAGCATGAGGCAGTAAGCAAGGTACAGAAGTTGTTACTTCAGACCAAAGATGGTGTCAGGGCCTTAAAGTGCTACATTACCTGCTTGGAAGCAGGAGGGAATGGACTAGGAAGTCATTCAGTTACATTGCAAGAAAAACGGGAGAAGATGTGGTTGTGCTTTGACCTAAAAGCCAATGGCATATAGCCTGTTCCGTGCTTTAGCCAAAAAAAAAAAAAAAAAGTGACTGCAGTTCATGCTTCAGCCAAAAAAAAAAGTGACTGCAGAGCAGTGAGTGGTTCAGAAGGGCAACAATGACAAAAGCTGAGCAATAGCATGGTGTTACTGCAGTGGAATGGATTGGGATCTTCTTACCTCCACAAAGAGATTGCTCTGTAGCACCAGCTTGTCACCAAAAGAAACAGTTAAAGGTACTATCTGGACAAGCCAACTTTCAGTTTAAATTTAAAGGCTTTCCTTCACTGGTTTCCACATTTTCCACAGATATGTAAGGTAGACTGTAGAATTCCTTGCAATGGGAACCTAAGACCCATAATCTTAGCAAGATCCATAAAGTCTTGGGACATACAGATGCAATCAGGAACTGAGTTGCTGGGCAACTAAACCCTGCAGAAGAACCCCTGTGGGTTTAGCAGAGGTATGAAGTCTTGCATTCTGGGAATCAGCAAAGTTCTAACTACATGATCAGAGTGTGACCTGATATGGGAGCCACACTGACCTTCAGTAAGATGAGAGGCTTCTGGCTGACACATCTGATTTGAGCTACTCTGAGAGGAGTTTCTGAACTGGGTAGTGAAGCCAGCCTGCCTGGCTCATTCTTGGCAGCAGTCTTAAGTAGCCCCTGGTGTCTATGGCTCTTATGCTGCTAATTTAATTGTGCTATATGGCCATTTCTGGGATTACACAAACAGTATTGGGGAGTCAATTCAGGTAGGAGTAACTGATAGCTTTTTCCCTTACAGCTATTTTTAAACCACTTGATTTCCCTGATCCCATTCAGAGTGCAGCTGTCCTGGCAGTCATACCAGGAGAGCCAATGTCAGGGTGCAGCAAGGGCTGGCTGCACCCTAGAAGAAGGAGAGCTGTGAGGGAGGTGCTCCCAAGGCCAGCAGGCCTGGGCCCTCACTAGCCACAGTCCACCCAAGAAGAGCCAGGCAGACCCAGGCTAATGGCCAGGTTTGACCAAGAGTTGAGATAGCCAGGGATGCTCACAGTGATGAGATAGCCTGCAGTCATGCTGGAAAGTCAATCCACAGGTCAGGATCAGGCCCAGTGATTGCCAGGCACGTCTGTGGTGACAAGACAAGGCAAGTCTGAGGTCAGGCTCAACAAGGCATAGCCAGAGACCACTACTCCTCCAACCTACCTCAGACAAGGACTGGTAGCTCTGTCCTGGGCTTAAATGCAAATACACACACCCCTGCACCCATGGGCAGGGGTGTGGGTAGAGGCCCCAGGTGAGGCTGCTCAGGACAGTTAAGGCCTGTTAATGCACACAGGGCCCTGGCAGCTGAAGCTAGACAGAAGACAGAGTGCATGGTGGCAGGGTGGTAGCTGTGTAAGTTGCAATGTGTAAAGGAGCAAGTTCAGGCGATGAGTGTGCATTGGGAGTGGCAGAGTGTTGGCTCGAGCATTCTTTACCTGAGTTGCTTGCTCCTGCCTTGTCACCATCTGTTGTGTGGTGCTGCTCCCCTCCTCTGCTGGCTTTGTTCTCACTAGGTCTGTGTTTGGCTGTGACAGAGATGTCATGCGGGGGTTAGGAGGGATAGAGTCTGTTCATGCTGGCGTTACCCCAGCTGGGGCTTGCGAGAGCGAAATGGCAGGTGCCCAGGAGGAGCCAAGGCAGCCTGTGAGGCCAGTAGGTCAGTGTCACGCTTTGTCTCTGCCTGTCTCAGCACAGACTCCTCCAGGGAGGGTGCGGTTTCTGTTCACTGCGCTGTATCTTAGGAAGGCTTGCTATAGCAGGGTTACTCAAGCTTCTCTACCTCAGCTGGGTTCCTTGCAGGCCTTCCAGACCATCCTGGTTGCTCCAAGTCCTGGCAAGCCTGCTGATCCTGTCCATCAGCTTTACATAAAAGCAGCAGGAAGAGCATGCTGCTGGTCTGAGAAATAGTCAGCTTCTTTTTGTGGCCTTTGTCAGTACAGGAAAGACCTCCTGCTGCTGACTGTTCCCTGCGAGCTCGTGCTGTCACTGCACAGTCCTTGCTATTTCCTGCATCTGTTTCTTTTGCATCACATGTGCTTTGGTGCTGAATTTCTGAACTCCAAGCTGGCACCCTGCTCTTTGGCCCTCAGCTTCCCTGTCCATCTACATCACATCTGACATCTGCCTCCTTCCTCCTGACTGCTGTGACACCAGACCCTGAGCCCGATGTAGCCTCCTAGTCACAGATTGCCTTGCTGTTACCCACCTCTGTCAGTAAAAGATAGTCCCCAGCATCACCCAAGAGGGCAAAGGAAAGCAAAGGGAGGTGGCCAGGCTTGCTCCTGGAGTCTGCCGTACCACTGGGGACACTTTTTCAGTACAGAAGTCTTGTCTGACAGCGTGAGGTTACTGTGAAAGAGCGCTGGAGAGGCTCAGGAGTGAAGTGCTGTCATGGGGATAAAACCCGCCCTGCACTTGCAGGTCTGAGCCAAAGGGAAGACAAGGTGCTTCTCTGGGAGTTTGTCCAGAAGCAGAGTGGCAAAGGGGAGCAGTGGCTTCCCTCTCTTCACAGAATCACAGAATGGTAGGGGTTGGAAGGAACCTCTGTGGGTCATCTAGTCCAACCCTCCTGCCGAAGCAGGGTCACCTACAGTAGGCTGTAGAGGACCTTGTCCAGGCAGGTCTTGAATATCTCCAGAGAAGGAGACTCCACAACCTCCCTGGGCAGCCTGTTCCAGTGCTCTGTCACCCTCAGAGGGAAGAAGTTCTTCCTCATGTTCAGACGGAACTTCCTGTGCTTCAGTTTGTGCCCGTTCCCCCTTGTCCTGTCGCTGGGCACCACTGAAAAGAGCTTGGCCCCATCCTCCTGACACCCACCCTTCAGATATTTGTAAGTATATATTAGGTCCCCTCTCAGCCTTCTCTTCTTCAGGCTGAACAAGCCCAGCTCCCTCAGCCTCCCCTCGTAGGAGAGATGTTCCAGTCCCCTCACCATCCTTGTAGCCCTCCGCTGGACTCTCTCCAGTAGCTCCTCATCTTTCTTGAACTGGGGAGCCCAGAACTGGACACAGTGTACTCCAGATGGGGCCTCACCAGGGCAGAGTAGAGGGGAAGGAGAACCTCCCTCGACCTGCTGGCCACACTCCTCCTAATGCACCCCAGGACGCCATTGGCCTTCTTGGCAGCCAGGGCACACTGCTGGCTCATGGTCAGCCTGTCATCCACCAGGACACCCAGGTCCCTCTCCACAGAGCTGCTCTCCAGCAGGTCCACCCCAAGCCTGTACTGATGCATGGGGTTGTTCCTCCCCAGGTGCAGGACCCTGCATTTGCCTTTGTTGAACCTCATCAGGTTCCTCTCTGCCCAACTTTCCAGCCTATCCAGGTCATGCTGAATGGCAGCACAGCCTTCCGGTGTGTCTACCACACCTCCAAGTTTGGTGTCATCAGCAAACTCGCTGAGCGTACACTCTAACTCTTCATCCAGGTCGTTGATGAAGAAGTTAAACAAGGCTGGGCCCAGTACTGACCCCTGAGTTAGTAACCACTAGTTACCAGCCTCCAGCTAGACTCGGTGCCTGCTCTTCCTATTACCTAGCAAAGAACATGGGTGAGAGGGCTATGCGGGAGGGGGAAGAGGTGGCTGAGCCCCACTCTCCTACTCCAACCTTTGTCCTCATGCTTTTGCTTAATGAGAAGATTAGGGAAGGGGGCCATCAAATCCAGTCAGCTACACAAAAAATAACTGGGAGATACAGTTTCCCATGGATCACAGTGTGAGTGGTGGGGTACCAGGAATCTAGAATGATGCTGTGGAGAGAGGAACAATTCCTAACACAAGTCTATTGCTTTTTTCTTCTTTTCTTTTTTTTTTTTTCTTTCTTACCAAGCAGTTTACAGACACTAACTAATCCACATGATTTCCCCTGGGGATAGTCAGTAACCCCAGGAGAGAGCTCTGCTCAGTATTTCAGGGCAGCCTGGCTGTTTTCAGTAGTGGAAAGAGCAAGCATAGCCACAGATGGAGCAGAGGAGGAAAGGAGAATCAGATAGAAAGCATTTTCCCTCTCACTAGAACAAGGGATGGGTTCTCAGCATTATGTGTAGAGTGAAAATGTGGTTCAAGTTTACAGCTTACACAATTTTACTGCAGCCTTACAAATGTTGTGGTTTGGAGAAAAGCCAGCAAAGGTAGAAGGAACACACAAATTAAGGATCGCAACAGATGGGTAACTTGAGAGATACTGAGGAGCACGGTCATGGCTGGCTTGATCCAATTTGGAGTTGTGTTGCAGCCGAAAGGCTGGTCCTGCTGCACATGCTGTCCCTTGCACCCGCTCTGGCAAGTGGCAGCTGTGGGCTGTCGTGTCCCTAGCCTTGCTCGAATGCTGATTGTCATTGCATTGCTGAGCTGATCTCCTCTGGCTCGTGCGATTGCTGAAGCAAATAAGGGAAGGGCTAGGAAGCTTTGACAGGGAGAAGACAGGACTGTCCCTTTCACTTGTGCCAGCTGATGTTGCTGGGCTGCCAGGTGAAACTGCTGGGGTTTCATGGAAAGGGTAACTGGAATGTGCGGCCAGGGAAGGACCATGCTGCTCCTGACTGCTCCTGAGAAGTTGTTAAGTGAGTGTGTATGTGTGTGTGTGCATACATGTATGTCTTCAAGCTTTTCTTTTATAACTCTGTTTCCAATATAATAATCAAATGTTTATTTTCAAACCGGGACTTGGGAGGCCCCAAAGCAGGGTGAGCTGGCAGATGTGCCCTGGGGTTTCCCGCATCTGAGGACAAGTTTTAGACCTTGCTGTAATGGTCAGTTTGGAGATGTTACAGGTATCCCTGCCAGGAGCAGGCTGTGTGGCAGGTGACAATCACTCAAGTGATGTATAGTTTCAAATCATGCTCATCACACCATATGGAAGTGAGGTGGAGAGACTGGGCAGTGAGCAGACCCCGAGCTACCTCACCCTCCTTCAGGGGCAGCCCACAGCACAGGCACTAACTTGCTTGAGGTCAGAGCCGGCAGGGCTGTCCTCCTATCTGACATGACCCTTCCAGATTTCCAGCAGATGTGTAATCTCTCTTCCCTGCATATCACCCGACTCTCCAGAGTTTTCTAAACTGAACCCCTCTACTACAGGGACTACTTGTCTGCAGCCCCTCCAAGCAGCGTAGGGAGCATGCCTAAAGCAGCAGTGCCCCTTGAAAGCAGGGCAGGCTGAGCGAAGGAAAAGACAACGTAAGCAAGGCAAGATGAGAAAGCTGTTGGTTTACTCCGAAGCTCTTTTGAAAATATACAGTTCTCACAGAGTGCAAGCACTGGTGTCAGAAAGGTTATTATGGGGGATTTGGGTGGAGAGGGAGTAGGTAGCAGTGCTTCATCTCCGCAGGTGGCCACAATGTGTGCAGGGCCACTGGCGAGACAAGCATCCATGGGATTGTGGATGCAGCATTCCTTAGGAACTGTGTGGCACCTGTGGGGAAGCCCTGGGGAGAATTTGAGAGAAAGAGCTAGTGTGGTCACAGCTGGGGACAGCGACTGTTTTGGTGTCAGCCTCCCGCTGAAAGCAGGAACAATAGACTCAGGAAGGAAAGAGGTAGTGAAATCAAAGGGGGAGAGCGCAGGACCTGGAAGAAGACTTCAGCTGGCAGGATAGAAAGGAAACGCAGGGAGGAAGGGACCACAGGACCTGTAATTAGCTGGACTCAGTGAAAGCGCTGGGACTGAACAGGAGAGATTACGGGCCCACACACTGTGGGGGAATAGGTGCTGACCACCACCCTGCTTATGGAGAAAGGAAGCCTCAAGCTACAGCTGTAATTGCCTTAAACTGAGAGACCAACACCCTTACTGGGTGATGAAAAACAGGAGGACACAGCCAGTAAAATGGATGTGCTGAAAGCAGCTGAGGTGATTTGGCTTGAAATTTGGTTTGGAAAAGTTCACTGGAGCTATGCTGCTTAGTCAAGATGTTCCAACAGTAAAGCAGCCAATTGCTTCTAGTTACAGAGCCTACCCCATTGCCCCCTCCCTCCCTGTCCCTCCCCCCCTTTCAGCAAGGATTTGTTCATCTTCTCCAGAAATACCTTCTCATAGTCATCTTCTGTGGTCTTCTAAGAATGTAGGTAGCCTGGTAAACAGTCTCACTCCCTTGTAGCTCCTGAGTTTTCCAGCTGTTTGAAGCCTGAACCTGGGCAGCAGTGCAGCGCTTGGTTGCAGGTCTTTTTCTGTTTCTCTTTTGTGTGTGGGGGGGCGTGTGGGAGGTGTGCGTGCGTGTGTGTTTTCAAGGTCCCTTAGAAGACACTTTGTCTGATATCACACAGCCTTACTATTCTTGCTTGTTTTGCACAACCTTTCCTGCCAGCCTGTAGTGGGTATTTTCCAACTACATTTCCATGGGTCAAGATGGAGTTTGCGGCACTTGGCTTTGTCTCAGGTTCAGCCACAACTGGTCTGCAGCAAGTCTCTCTGTAGTTACCCTAGAAGCGACCACCTGAGTGTTCAAGCCCATTTTAACTCCAGCACCAGCTTTCTCCACAAGCAGAGAGGAATTTTTGCAGCTTGCTGCCCATAAGCATCGCACTAGCAGCTCTCTAAACGCGCCTGAGGCAGCCCCAGTTCATGCACAGCCTGCACTTCAGCCAGGGAGAACCTGCCTGAAAGAGCAGAGCTCAGCTCTGCATGGCTGTGGCCTTGAGCTGGATCTGCAAACAAGCAGAAGCACGGGACAGTTTGTAACAGCTCTGAGGGGTCCCCGGGCAGGATTGCCACATACTGGCACCTGCCTTGGTGCTTTGCACCAGGCAACAAGCCACAAGGACACAGGGGATGGGGAAGTGGAATGGAAAATAAACTGAAGCACCAGTGGCCCCAAGCTCCACGCAGGGCTGTAGGAGGACTACTGATACTTGCACCCTAACCACAACTCCCATCTGCCATCACAGAGCACAGCTGTCCCATGGGTTCTGCGACTCAGATTTTGCCTACAGGGCAGAAACATCATTAATGGGTTGAGCAAGCTCAGCTGCTGCTTTGGGGAAATATGCGTGATCCAGCATAGAGAATCTTTAACTTCCTCTTCTTAGAAAATTCATGATCAACAGGAAAGCCACGCTTTGTGTGATACTTTAGAAAGTCTTTTCCAGGAAGATGTCAGAACCAAACTGATTACCTGCCAACCACAGATGTACAAGTGTTCCACAAGAAGTGGCTTTATTAAAAAATAAGACTGGATAATGTTTTCACTGTGTGGCCCATCAGGCACAGAGACACATCTGTATGTTTTTACAGAAGCCATGGGGGAAGAACAGGCTTTGCTGGCCTTCTGGAGTTCAGGCACAACAATTAGTTCATGTGTGCACCTCTCTGTTCACACACAAAACTTTTGGCATGGCATGGATGACAAGATTAAACTAGAGCTTCTGTGGAAAACTGAGTCTCCAGGCAGAGCTGTTAGTTTAATATAAGATAATTTGTGTTTGGTTGGGTTTTTTTTCCCCCTCCAGCTGGTTCTTTTCTACACAGGCTCTCTTTTACTAATCCATTTGGTTTTGGGTAGCCAGGACTAAGTGCCCTGCCAAAATTTATGAGGTACTGTCCAGCCAAGCAATTCTTCATTCTCAGAGTGTTGTCTCCTGTCCACTACTTCAACTCTTGGCAGGAATTTCTGATGTGCAAACATTCCTTTAGGGGACTTGTTCACATAAGCTGCAGTATGTCACTATTTCTGGTAACCCTTCAAGCAGCCCACTGTGATCAGGTGGTCATGTTTTCCTAGGACAAACAAGTCCATTCAGACTTTGTCCTGTGGAATTTCAGGTTGTTTGTACTGTAATCAGGGATCCTGTCCACTGGACGTTTCTGTTTTCATAGCAGGTTCTGGCCACACCTAACTCCATCCCTAATTATAGCCTGACTAGAACTCAGGAGAGAAATTGAAGTCAAGCCTCCATGTTATCCTTCATAACTCCCTTCTAGAATTTTTTGACCTTTCATGAAAGGCTAGCATTAGTGTTTGAAAATATCCAGGCTAACAAGGTAGATTTCAGTATTCACTGTAGCACGCATCAGGTCATTTTATCCCTGACTGTAGGAGATAACTGTAGGAGATAACTCCTGTTATCTCACAAGCCTGGCAGGCATGCTCTCTTTACATTCACGTGTGTTAGGACAAAGCAGCAACAAATCACTCAGTTGTGGGTCAGCAAGTGGTACACTTGCAATTACTCTACAACACTAATGATACATAACCTGGGACATAGTACTGAAAGCAGAGACTAGGCCTTTAAATAAATCCAAGTGCTTATACACTGACACCTCTAATTGCATGGCATAAGCTTAGAGGTTTCATCAGATCTTAGACCTAGAATAACAGGTAAATTCATAGCTAAATCCAAGCATTTTTAGTGTCTGTTGCTTAGATATTTAATTGCCTTTTGGGAATACTTTTCTTGAGAAATGGTATTACTGCTTCAGAACAAAATGCTTTAGCCATTCATGAAGTACAGTGCTAGGGATACTTTGAGCAAGACATTTCAACAGCTGATGCATTTTTGTGGTTTCATAAAAGCACTAAATAGCATTAGGCTCAGACCTCTTTGTCCACAGCAGACTACATTTCAAGACATCCAGTGTACTGTAAAAGGTTAATTTCTGCTCTAGCAGGCAGGCAACAATATGTTTGTGATGCTTTAATCTCATGAGTTAATAGTGTTTGAATCTGTCCATCCCCACCCCCTTTTCAGTTTACACTTGTTAAAACATCCATTCTGGTTGACTAGCTGCTGTTAACATTCTGCAGTCATTTAATTCCAAATGCTCACCTATGACTTCAGACTTCCTTATCTGTAGCACCCTTTTTCCAAACAGCTCTGAAGCAGTTCACCCCGGTGTGGCTGGTGGAGGCTTAACTGAGTGTTGCAAGTTCCTCGCATGTGCTAACCCAGAATAAGAATTTCACTACAGAAGGCTACTACAAACTCACAATGCATCTCAACAACAATTTCAAGCAGATGTAGTAAGTAAACCATTTTTAAACTATTGTTTGGGTTTTTTTGTTTTTCCAAAAATAGTACCTTTTCCTTTCTTTGTTCCATCAAGCTCTTGGGCTTATCCTATACAGAACATGCCCATCAGTCCTCATGTTTGAACACACAGAGCACTAGGATCAGGACCCCACTTTGTCTCAGCAGCCTCACAGGCTTTCAAGGGCAGAAAGACAATCCAGATAAAGAGGTTTGATAGGTCATCCCTGCTGAATAGCACTTAATAACGGGGCACAAGTACATCTGCAGCAATTCAGGACCAAAAGAAAAGTTATCCCTCTATGGCTAATGTTGTGCCAGACAGCAGGTAGCTTCCACACTCTGCTACCCTTCATCACAGTGCAGGGGTCTTTGGCAAAGCAGGGAGTGCATTTCTAGCATGCATAAATCAAGAATATGTAGGAGAAGGAAAAAAAGTCTCTGCTGTGCACTGAGTGCTCATGAAGAGAAGCGTAGCCAAAACAATCTAGACGTATTAGAAACCCCTAACATACTAGTGCGTTTAGGGGTCCTAAGCAGAACAGCACTGGAATGTGGCTGCCTCTTAATAACAGCCTTCCATGTCTGTCAAGACCCATTCTACCTCAGGGAACGTTGAGTCAACTCCGACCTGCTGCCAGACAGTTCTGTTCACAACTTGTTAGCCACATCACAGAAGAGAGAAATCTTTCTCCTGTCCCCAAGCTATGCTATCATTAATTCCTGGTGTTATCCCAATAAATCTGAGGGCAGTGGGAGGGGACATCCAGGTTGTTGAAGCTGTATTACTTATACCAGTTGCCTTACCAGGGAAGCCAGCAAGCCTGCAGGTTAAAGATAATGAAGACTTCTGAAAGATCTGGGAGAATAGATTTCTGCCAGTCAGCTTGATTAAGCCAAAAAGGGGAAGCAATACTGTAAGTTCCCTATTGCCCTGCACATCCAAAGTTCCTTCAACAGGAAGCCTGGGGACAGGGCAGACCCCATCACCCTATGGATGCAAGTGCCCTGAAGCCAAGGAAGTCTTTCTTCTTTTTGAAGAGTTGCATGTGTCACATCTCCCTTCACTGAGTGCCAGTCAAGATCTGTTCCCTTATGCACTCCTACATTCTTATAGTGCTCACAGTCAGAGAAGTCATTACTCACCCTTGTTTATTTATTAGAAAATCCCTACAGGTCTAGGCATTTAAAATGAAGCATTAGTTACATGGGATACATGCCCTCAAAGTCCAGAAGTTGCTGGATATACTGCAAAGGTGGATTTGGGCCAGCAGTGACCTTTGCAGGAGATGCTGGTATGGCTGCGAGAGACTAGCAGGGCAGCAGCAATCATGATCCAACCTTCTCAACATAGTTAGCAGGATAGAGTCCAACTTGGCCAGTGAGAAGTCGGCCCTTGCACCAGCCCTGCTCATCTTCTTCACTAATCTTCATTAGTTCTTCACCTAAAAGCAAAACCAGTCATTAGGAAGCAGCCTTGGGAAAGGTAGCATGGCATTTTTCCCCACCTTAGAAGAGCTGACAAAAAAGCAAAACCTGTTGGTCTGAATCACTACACTTTTCTCCCGTTATCACACTCTGTATCATACTGCACAGCTTAGTCAAAGCCAGAGTTACTGACCTCTTCAGTATCTATGCTCAGTACCATCCCCCAGGCCAAGGAACTTCGAGACAGACCTTCACTTCTGCTGTTCAACATCAGAAATACTTCTGTGCCCTATATTTATGTCTGCTTTCCTCTCCCCCAGAGGAGCGTGCTTACAAGCCAGAGAGAGATCAGAAATATCTCAGATTTCCTTCTCAGTGGCTCCTCCGTAGCAGGTGGGAAGGAAATGTAAAAGGCTACTAAGCTCTGGCTGTTAGGACCCAAAACGACTATTCCATGATGGAGCGCCTGGTTTGGCCAGCAAGGCATGGGGAATCAACTAATTTCTCAGACTATGACCAGGAAAGTCTTTTAACCTTCCCACATCTACCTTGGGAAAGGGCAGAAATGTCCCATTCTCCACCAGTAGAAAGTCATACTTCTGCCAGAGAGGGAGGTCTGACTGCATCAATAGGTGTATCCCACACTGGCAGAGGCTCAGAAAGTCATCTGCTGTCATGCTTAAACCCTACTGGTGCATGCTGCTCAGAGCAGATTCAAGAAGAGGATGACTGAAGCTAACCAGTCATGCCTCATTACATCTGCTGGGTGGAAAGACAGAGCAAAGAGTCAAGTTCTAGAGCACCCACATTGTAAGATATTTTAAAGCAACAAGTTAGTGTTAGGAAGTTTACTAGTATGGTAACACTACAGCATAGATAATGGCCTCAGGCACAAGCCCCTGCTACTGAAGGGCTTCAGTGCCTTTTTAAAACAGGTGTATTTTGGAGAGGTATTGCACAGAGATACCATGTAAGACTCAAAAAAAGCAAGATTAGAGACACTCTCAGGATCCAGATGTCCTCTTGGAGAAGATGGCACATGCAAACTAAATTTAACTGAAGGAAGAAAAGGGGAAGAAGGGTCTGTTTGCTCCGGTGTTCTCTCTCACTCAATCCTCTGCCGCGATCCAGGACCTCCACTCTCAAGATACCCATTCTGAGCAACAGTTTGCATAGCTGTGTTTGCCAGCTGAACTCTGCCTTCAGTAGTGCATGTCAGCTAAGCTGTCTCACAAAAGATCTTCTAGTCACTTCAAAGCACAATCCAGACCACCTATGTAATTTTGATATCAGTGGCACAAGGGAGAAGAATTTAATAACATCTCAAGATACAACGTGGAATGAATGTCTTAAGAGGAGGCAGGAAGGATCTGTTTTACCACTTGGGGTCTGCTCTTCCTACACTGTGACCAAGGCCTAGGCAGTCTCTTTTTATGTGGCCTCGCTGTCTCAGTCTACAGCAGGTCGGACTACCTAGTATACCACACATCTCAGAGGAGCTGGCAATGGGTCAGGCCACGCGAAGAAGAGTAAGTATCAGTTTTCAAGGGGACATCTAGTTCTTAGAGGGTGTTTCAATCATTCAGTCAGCCCGAGTGCAGACAGCAAAAGGTTAGTAAGAGATTAGTGCTTCTGTACCTGCTTTAAAGCTCAGCTCATCAGCCTCCTGTCCTGTGTAATCATACAGCGCTCGTACCCGTACACCTGGTACCTTTATGTCCTCCTCGTGCCCGTTGGCATCCAGGCACTTCTTGGGAGTGTCCTCATCTGACCACTCCGAAATGTCTTCCTTCCCTCCGCTTTGTACGTGGAAGGAGAGAGAGGACAAGATAGTTGTTAGTAGACTCATCTCTCACCCACCTCCTCCTGAATCGTGCACCACCTTGACTCCTCCCAGGACTGCTATGCTATAGAACAAGGTGCAAGAGGCCCAACAGCCAGTTAAGGAGAGATCCCAGGAGATACTAGATTTGGTTGAAAGCATCCCAGCACTAGAGCCCTGAGGGCCAGGAGGGTAACTCCTTCTCAAAGTATTTTCACACATGCACACTCTTCATGACCTCATCCTACTCTAGCAGGCCGTCTCACACAAGGAAGGCCCATTCTAACTGGAGAGCCCAGCTGCGTCCAGAGTTGTTCCAGCCAAGAATAAGACAGACAGGAAAAGCCGTGTCTCCCATCCCAAAGAACCATGTCTGGAATGCCGTTTTCCCAAGTCAGGAACAAGAGCAGAGGGGAAGGGCAGCAGAAGACAGGCACCTGGAACCCAAAACACCCTGAAGAGGCTGTGTTCCATACTAACTTCACATGGGCGAGTGCCCTCAGGCTGTCATAGAAGAGGCTGTTCTCCTCCTCCTCCTGATAGGAAAACCTGTAGATTGGCAAACAGGGCCTCTGAATCCAGCAGACTGTGAAATATAGTAGTAGCCTTGAGACACCTCTATATCCCCATTCTTTTCTGCCCAGTTCATTTAGGCCAGAGTTCACTGTTTAAAGCAGAATAGCTACTGGAACTGTAGGACACGAGTCTCTTCAGCCTCTCCCTATTCTCCAGCTCGCTTCCTGGCAAGGGAAGCGGCAATACCCAGACTTGTCAGGTAGTACTCAGCACCATGCCAGGTGAGAGAAACAAACAAAACCAAACACCTGCATTTAGCAAACAGTACAACTAACTGGCCAGGCTGCCAGTTCACAGCTCTCCTCACCTTCTCTGGGAGGAACTGGGGAAATACAAGCCAGAATCTCACAAAGCATTAGTCTGACCAGGCCACATCTCATCACTAGAAGGGTCTTTACAAGGAAGGCACCCTGTGAGGCAGTACATACCAGACAAAAAAACACCAAACCACACAACTCACAAATCCAAAAGTGACACACTATCCTAAATCCCCTTTTGTACCCTGTCTTTTCCAGTGGCATGGGCAATGCCATGGGCAAGAGACAGGAGATTACAGAAGAGATCATTCCTATCAATCCAACTCATTCATGACCCTAGGCAGGACTGTACTTTCCCTAACCTGATGTATCCCAGACTTCAGCCCTTACCCTTGCCTTGTCTGCAGAGGGGTCTGTGAGACAACACCATCCCGTGCAGGCAAAATGCTGGTCAGCGTGACATCGTCAGCCATCTTGCCACTCTTCTCCTTCTTGGTGATTGGCCGCTGTGTTTCAAGGGACCACTCCTGTTCAGGGAAAAGCAGTAACACCATCAAGCCACTCAGATACAGAAGCTCTGTGCATCTTCTCTGATTAATAGAGAAGGGCAGAACACCAGGTTACACTTCAGTTGTGGCTGGTCTGGCCAACCAAATGGCCTTGCTGACATAGCAGGCTCACTCCTGTTGAATCCCAAGGTGCAACGAGAGAGGCTGTGGGAAAATAATAGAAACTTGTCGTAAGGCCCTGAGCACCAGCTCCTGTTCTTTGACCTTGGAGCTGGATGGCTGGAGTATTTGCAGTTTGGCAGGGTTGCACGTGTCCTTTTGGGCACCAGAGAGCTTGCAACACAACAGAAGTTTTAGAAGAGCCTAACATCCTGAGCCTGCCAAGCAAAGACATGGTTTCTCCAACACAAGACTACCAATCCACCAATTTCAGTAAAGCAGCTAAATGTTTGGCAATAGTAGTAATACACTCTAGAATGCTACATCACCTCAAACTGAGGCCAATTCATCGCCATGCCTGGTCCATGAGTGTTGCGCCACCACTTCAGATCCTCTTGGTTGTCTGCAGCCATGATGACTTGGTAGAGATCTCGATACAACGCATGAAAGCTATGACGAGGAACAGAAAGAACCAAGTAACCAAGTCCCTCAGCCATTCCCCAAAAGCCAAGTAGGAAGGAAGAGCGTAACCTCATGCACAATTACATAGCATCCAAAGTCCCACACGAATAAGCATGCTAGAGCAGCACCTGTTCAGCCCTAGGAAAACAGAGCCACCCTTACGGAAGGGCCAGCCTGGCAAACGGGACAGGCTTGTTTGGTGTAGCAGTGGCTAACATCTGCTGGCTTTCAGCGCAGCTCATCGAGTGAGCACTGAAAGAGCCCAGCACATTCTTGCATACAGACAGGGAGGTGGCTCAGGTCTGTTGCCTCCACCTTAGAAGTACAGGAGCACAGAAGATTTTTGGTTGTGCCCGTTTTCCCTGTGTAAGCCCTACTTAAGGGCAACTTGTGGGCTTACGGTTATCATTATCTCACAAAAGGTCTCTTTACTCAGGGCAGAATGGGTGTAACAGCTATAGATACTAGAAGGCAACCGAACTGCATTCCTCGGACTGGGATTACATATAGCAATATGGATGCATTTCATAGAATGGAAACACACCCATAGGACACTACTGGACAGTAGCGGAAGAGGAAGGGTTCAGAAGCAGAAAGAATCTTCTCTGGGGAGCCTGGCATTGTCCAAGGTCAGAGGCACCAGCACTGGTGAATATCAAGGGACCAAATGCCAGTTCTAAGACACACTTGGAAGGAGGAGGAGTGAGACCTGGCAGATGCAAGCAGGCAGCTCCTTTTCAGAGACACCAGAATTGGCACCCCTCACCAGAGCCCAGCGCAGCCCAGGCTGGCAAACTTCCCTTCCGTGTCAGGGCTGGTACCTTTCACTGGTGGAGAGGTTGAGATGCTGGTGCAGATTCAGGAACATCTCCTTAAAGAAGCACAATCGCTTGCGCTCTGCTTCCTGACAGCCCTCAAACACTTGCTCCATATCCTCCATGTAGCGGGGATTGTAGCGGTTCAGCTCTTCCAGCATCTTCTCGTATTGATCCTTGCACTGTATCAACCCAGGAGGACAGTAATGGTGAGATGTGTTGCCTTGATGTCAAAACAGTGACACTCCCCCTGCTCTGGCTTGGGACTGACAAGTTTTTTCCCCCTGCACTGCTGAACAAATACATCACAGAAAGAAGTCCTACAGCTGGTATCCCAGTCCACTACTCCTCTAATATTCTTGCAAGTTCTATGTTTCTAAGTTTCTTGCCACTCTCTTCCATAGAGGACCTTCCACACTTTCACTCTCGTGGGCAGGCAAACCAGCCAATTTTGACAGTCAAATCTTCAGCTCTGCAGCTCCCACCCCCTGCATCAAATCTTCTACTTTTTTAATTTACTTATAACTTAGATCTTACCCAGCAGTAAAGACAGAGAGACCTTAGTTACTGAAGTCTCCGTCCAACTCGCTAAAACGTCAAACAATGGGATCTCACACCTCCTTACAGGCTTCAGCAGGAGCCATTTCACTGAGCGACATTACACCCAGTGCTTTTTCCTCAAGAGGAGTGTCCTTGTGACCCACATCCATACAACACACACTCACCTTCTCAGCCTCCTGAGTGCACTTCTCTACACGCTCCTGCAACTTGCGCAGCTGTTCCTGTGAGACAGATGAGTCTGCCTTGGCATGGTTCTCCCTTGTATGGGCTGTTTTCTCTTCCTTCCGGGCTGCATGATAGTTTTTCTTAGAAGTCTCCACCTGTAGGAGGACGATGCAGAGAAAGCCATGATCTGACCACATAGATCCTCCATTACTCAGAGGGGGCATGTTAACATTTGTTACAGTCAGCAGCTATGGTTTCAGGACAACCTAATAGGAATGCTAATTTGGCATTTAGTAAACCATGCTCCAAAGGGAAGAGGTGCCTCCAAATGATCTTTTCAGTGCTCACCTGCCGTGCAGGAACATAGAGCCTGTTACCAAAGTCTTCCCACATGGGAATGAAGCTACAAAACCACCAAGAAGAGACCATCAAGACACCCCTCCCTCTCTGGCGTTCTCTGCTACTCTGCCTAAACCCAGTTTGCGTGCCCAGTGGCTCCCACAATCAGGCAGCCAACTCAACTGCCCTTATCCCTCCTTCCCCCTTCACACTTTGCTCACGTCTTTCATCTTCTTCACCCAGGGTTTCTGGGCCTTGCGGAACCCATCCTCTGCCTCCTTTGTCTCCTTGAAGCCTCCAATCATCTGCTTGTGGTAGGCCTCCTTCTGCCAGGCCTTGATCTTATCCGAGTCTTCACCAGCCAGGTGGTTCCGGACAGCTAAGTGAATTTCACTCAGTTTGTCTGCAGCTGTCAGGAAGGCATGCCAGGCCTTCTCCAGAGTGCCATACTGTGGACCTGCAGGAACAAGCACCAGAGAGGGCTCTTACATCTCCTGCCCACAGAAGGGAACACAGGTTCTTTTCCTCTTATACACACATCTATCAGTATGGAGTCACTTCCTTAACTCTCCTCCATCACACAAGTCCACATTGACCGGTCTCCATGCAGTGCCAACAGGCAGCATCTAGACTGGCTGTTACAGCTGGCCGAGACAAGCATTTCTTTTGGGCAGCCTTAGCTGTCCCAGATGGTGCCTGCTAGGAGGAGGATTCTGTAGAAAATTCTCTTCACAGATCTGGCCTGAGCTTCAGGACAGATAGCAACACTACCTCACCACTGAGGCTAAGTTTCTGCTTCACAGACCAGGAGGTCCTTTGGGGCATCCGTCCCACTGTTTCCCATTACTTTGTGAGACGCTATCACTTTGAGTCCATTGCCACTAAATCACAGAATTAGTAGTTATTCTCTGACTGGAGGAGGAGGAGAGACAGCCAAGCCATCCTTAAAAGAGGAGATCTGCAGCGTGATTTAAGACTTGGACTGCCCAAGGACTTGCCAAACTAAACAGTTTTTTTTGTAACCAAACACCTGACAATGTAAAGAACACTCCTCCAAGTGAATCAGAGTACTGGCTACAAAACACACACACACACACAAAAAGACATCCAAGAAAGTCACCCCCTTGCTGCAGAAGGGAAGCCTGTCCCCCAATGAAACACTGTCACCTCAGTAAAAGCACTCAAGGAAGAGAGTGCAATGATTGCATCCTGTTCCCAGTCCACCCTGCCAACTTTACCTTTCTCTACACTGGTCCTCCACTTACGGGACCACTCTGTTAGCTGCTGGGCATAGTTCTTCTCTATCTTGGCTCGCTCCTGGAAGCAGGAGATTAAGTCATTGCAGAGCCGGTACCCATCATCCACACGCTTCACTGTCCGCCTGTAGTTTCCAGCCTGAAATTTCACACAACATCATCATTTATACTGTACTGACTTTCATGTTCCTTCAGAACAGACAGCAGCAGGTCAATCATTGCATGGGGAAGGAGCACAGGCCCTGCTGAAGCCAGCAACTGGGCTCAGACCCTCCTCTGGCACCCTCTCAGGCAGGCACAGCAGTGGGGGGAAGAAGGTGAGATGCTTTGCTTGCCTCTCTCACAGCTCAGATCAGCGTCAGCTGAACAAGAGAGGAAAGGGTCACTTCCTCCCTGCAGTAACACACAGCGTGTTACTGAACCTCCCCACAGTTCCTCCCTTCCACTCCCCAAGAGCAACAAGTCACCCAGGAACCCGAAACTCAACCCTGTAATTCCACAGGTGGGAGGCAAGAAGACACTCCTACCTCCCTCACAGTCTGATTATCCTTCCTTACCTCCCAGAAACTGCCACCAGGAGCCTCCCCGCCAGCATCATCTTCTGATGACATCACCCCTGTTTTCTTGCAGCAGAGAATTTTTGCAGAGTTTAGTTAAGCTGAGAAGAGAGAAAAAGTGATTTCTAACATAGCACTGGCTGAGCCTTTGCAGAGAGCGCAGTTCTCCGTAACTCTTGGAGCTGGAGGACCCCAACTTACTACCCTGCAGGCAAGCACTGGTATCACTGCACCTCCAGCAGCAGATGGCTAGATCCAGCAGAGATGCTCAGGACTGCACCTGCCTCCTCCATCCCTGCAGACAGAAGACCTCCCTGGCAGGCCTGCAGCACATTTCGAAAGGATGTTATTAGAAGACCATCTTGCCAAACCTCAGCTGTACAGATACTGGAGATGTTAGTGAATCCAACACTCTTCAGCAGCACCAGACACCTCTGCAGAGATGCCTTGCTTAACCAAAGCCCTCAAGAGGGTAGCAAAAGCTACAGAAACTGAGGTAGCTAAAGCTACTTGAAATCTCCTTGAAAGACTTTAAATAAGTCTTCTGTCAATGGAGAGGACTCCAGCTTCCCAGTATGACTCAGGATTATGGAATTACAACAACTGACTGGAGAATACAAGGCTAAGCAGTCAGCAGGCAGCCATGTCTTGAATAGGGAGGAACCCTGTAAGATGCCCACCAGCTAAGTTGGGCTTGAGCAGAACTACAGACACACGCTGGGGCATACCAGCCAAGCGGCACTGCAGCACACATGCCGTTACCCAGCAGCACTGCTTCCCCAGAAACGTCCCTGTAGAGCTGGTGTTTTCATTACTCACAACTCTCACTGCATTAGGGTCAAAATCTAGGCTGGAAGATAAAAGGTTCATCTCATCCTCTGTCTCAGAACTTTTGCCCATTCCCCTGCGCTAGTCTGTGCTGCCAGTTTGTTTCTGACGTGGTGTGACACTATGAATTCCTTGGAGAGGTTCAGGATTGCTCTTGTGCAGGAATGAGAGAGGGAGTAACGGAAAAAGGTCCAAGCCCAGTCACTCACACACAAACCCACTCCATTCTAGGCAAACCTGGGTTAATGCAGCATAGATGTCCTTTGCTGCCACTTCTCCTCTTGCACATTCCTAGTTATAAAAAGCTTCCCTCACACCCCAGAGAGGTATCTGCTCATTCTGCCAGCCCACAAAGCACACAACAAAGATGAAGATCAGGTCAAGAGTCCACATGTCCCACCTCCTGCAAATCCTTCACGCTGTGAAGCACCCCAACACAGACTACAGGAATTTCCTACATTTCTTCTGGAAACAGTTTGGCTCCGTTTGCCCAGTCTCATCCCACGGAGAGAGTCAGGAGTACATTAATGCTGTTCCTCTGGGTTTCTCCAGAAGGCTGAAAGTGCTGAATTCCAGTCACAGAAGCAAGTCGTTAAATGGGACGTGACACTCAAGTGAAACCTGAAGAACACCTCCACCCATGCCAGCAGCTGTCCCTGTCCTCCCTCCCCACCATTTGTCAGCAGGCTGCAAAGCTATCTGACATGCCTCTGGGGCACGCAACTCTACTCTTATCCCCAGTAACTACATACCTGAAAGCTGAAAGTGAGATGCCACAGGGGAGCAGTGGGCAGCTGGCAAGTATGTCCCGTGCTCTTCAAACGTGAAAAAGACTGGAGGAGACAGAAATGGGCACAGTTAGACACTGCTGCTCCTTTGTGGGGATGCTGCCTGTTCTGATGCACCACAGTCCTGGGGGGGTTCCCCCCTTCTGCCAGCTACTAGGAGGGGCACCCCCTGATATAGCAGCTGCAGCCACTGTGCCTCCCAAGATGCCACGTTCCAGCACGCAGGGAAGATGCCAAATCCTTGTGTCACAAGATCTAGCCCCAGAGAGAATTAAAATAGAAACATTGGGGTGGCATGACAGCACTGTGCAGGAAAGGTGGCATCACAACAGCTGAGCAAAGGGAACGGCTCAGACCAGAAAGGCCTAAAATAAGCACGCTCCCCAGACACTGCATGCGGGGCCTGGATCCCCTCACTGTGCAGTGTCCCGTTTAGCAAACCCCACTGCCTCCACGCACTGCTGCCCGCACTTCCACACGTAGCTGGATTTAGGAGAAAAAAAGAAGGACAAACATATACGTTTTCTCCACTTCCTTTTTACTAGAGATGAAAAGGACTTATATACAAGATAAAGGGCTTGATAACTTTACATTTATAAAAACAAAACCGAAACTTACAAGGATGCATATTCTGATTTAGAGGCCTGGACTCCTTTTAGTAGCAAAGCACCTAGCACTGCCCTGGCAGGATGCAGCTCTTTACCAGCAGAGCTTTTCTGACCCTTGGTTCTGGAGGCTGTCCCCATCACATTCTCAGAAATACTTTATTTTGCATTATGATAAAGGTAACTGTCATCAACTTCCCACAGAGGGAAAGGAGGTAAAAGGCCTGCAGAGGCTAAGGGAAGCGAGGGCAGAAAGAGGCATTTTTGTTTACCTCACATTCACTTCCCTGAAGATTTACTTCAACTTATTTAAAAATTACTTATTCTTGTATATTCTCAATATACTTATTTACTTCAATTTATTTAAAAAACAGACAAGCAAACAAACTTTCTACTCAGTCACCGATATCCACTTGGCTGAGGCTGGAAGGTTACAGCAACAGCAAGTTAATACAGCTGAGAGCAGAAACTGCAAAACCTGGGAGGAAGTGGTATTTTTAGCCAGACATTAAGACATTTTGGAGGAGGAGTGAAAGAAGGTAGCAAAAGAGGTGGAAGGAAAGAAAAGTAGACTGGGTTACTGCAAACAGATTAGGGACCTTCGGTGAGGAAGGGTTGGGGGGAAAGAGTTGGGACACTTTTGCATGATCCAGGTCGCTAGTTAAGAAGTTATAGCTCATCCTAAACCTTCTCAGACTTCCCAGTGGTCCGCAGTAAAACCAGGCTACACATTCCTGAAACTGCCAAGGTTAAAAGAGTTAATGAATAATTAGATAAAAGTATACTTAAATTTGCCCCAGACCCTTCCTTTCTTTCTCCTGATGAAGGCATAGATCAATTAGGTATGACATATGAAGGCTGTATCACTTTTTCCATCTCACACCCCCATCCCCACTTTATCAGGAAGCAGTGAATCACAAACGTGCCTTCCATCTCTGGTTTCCAATTCCGGCTGACTACACAGTGCTAGAATCTGGGAGTAAATGTGGAAAGCTGTTGTGTGTCAGTGTACTTATTCGTTTGAGGGTCAGTCAAGCAAAACACACACCACCACCACCCCCACCCCCCCCCAATCCATTCTTTCTGGAGTTTCCACATTAGAATTTGAGTCATACCTACTTATTTTCTCAGGAGTTACAAACCCAAATAACTGTATTTACTACCACTAAGATCAACAGGCTCTGAAACATAATAGTAGCTGTGCTGGATCAGACTAAGAGTTCTCGTAGACTCATAGCCTCTGTAGACAGCAGCCAAAAGCAGGTACCTTCCCTCTCTTTGAGAGCAGAGCAAGCATATATGATGCCTCCATGCATGCTCTCCAAGCCTCTAACCATTTGTTGACAGGAACTTCCAAAGCTGGATGTCGCACCCATGAATTTAGTAACACTCAGATTTCTCTTCCATAATTCCTCCAATCTGCTTCTGAACCTGCAGGAGTTTTCAGCATCCACAATACCACATGGCAAAGTATCCCACAGCTTAAGGCTATACTGTAGTCGTAGGCACAGCAGCTAGGTGTGAGACAACAATAAAGTAGTATAGTATTTCTACAGGCTAATCTCCATGACCTGAGTAACAGCCAGTCACGTACATATTTCCATTGCAGTTGTATAGACTTTATAGAAGTCCAGAAAAATCTATCCTGGTAGAAGCAAAAAGGCCAGAGAACAAGGAGGACCCTTTTCTGTCAGGCTTTTTCTGGACTTTACTGACATGGGCCCACAGAGTATGTCAGCAGATCAAATTGGATCTGCACGCAGACGTAGGGAAGGTACTTAGTACTGCACACAGGGGCTGAAGAACAGCTGCTGCTGTCACCCTGAGGCCTAGAAGAGCAAATAGATTGCCACTCCACCCCCTCATGCCTAGTTATTCGCAAAACACCACATGTGTTGTGAGCCACCAAGAGCTTGAGACCAGGGGAAACCCGAGTTTGCCAGGAAAAGCAAATATATGAGTTACACATGCCAAAGCCTGGAGGTTGTTTTACAGCAAAGTAGAGATGACAGGGCTACCTTGTGTACAGCCTGATATAACAAGAGGTACCACATGATTCAGGAGGGCTGGCAGAGCCTGTACAATATGAGCAACATAGCTGGAGTTATATTGGGTCAGCTAAGAGTTATATATGGGTCAGCACCACATTCAAGACTCACTCTGATGCTGCTGCCACTTCTGTCAAGAGGAGGCTATCTAGCAAATCATATTTGCAGGGCAGAGGAATGTCTGTCCCTACCTTCCCGCCTTCCTCTTTCAGCTATCACAGTTAAAAGCTACTTGAGACCTCACTGCAGCTCCTGAAAGGCAAGCTCTTCGAAGGAGGCAGAGAGTTACTACATCTCTATTCACTTCACACCTCCCCAGCATTACAAGCAAGGGCATCACAGACACCACTACGACGAGCAATATCAGGTAGACACACTGAACCAGGCAAATGAGATTTCTGCAGAGCTACAACGCTTTGTGCTAGTAGCATTACAAAAGGCACTCCCCGCCTTCCCCCAAATACCTGCTCTCACTTATGACCAACATAGTGATTAGGCCACACCTGCTATCAGCTCCCTGTTATGTTATCAAAAACCAGCTCTTGGTTGTTAGCTGCAGAAAGGTAGAACGGCTCATGACTGCCTCACTGGTACTGAGGTCCATGCCAGAGGGCTTGTCATGGCAGAGCTGTTTCCACCTTTAACCATGTTGTTAATCTCACCCCTGCTGCAGTCAGTCACGCATCTCAGACCACAGATCCCTGCCCTCAGCCCAAGGCGTCAGGCTAAAAACCTTCCCTTTCAAAACATGGGTGAATCTGGCAACACACTACAAGGTATGTCTTTTTGTTTCATGTTTGCATAACATGAGTACAACAGGGCCCTGATCCACAAGTAAAACTTCTAGACCCAATAGTAATAACCACCCTTCTCCACTTCAGAAACCTTTCCCTAAAACACGTAAACCACAGAGATCCTCTTCCCTCTACACCACACTCCAGTACTTCCAGCCTCCAAATACCCAAGGCACCACTTCTGTGCATTGTCCAACTGCCTCCTGAGACTTCTTGTGAGCAATTGTTTTCCTAAGTTTGCCAAGAACAAGCCTCTGAACTCTACAAATGCTTGAAGGGCTGGTGCATACAGCCCTGCAGGAATTCATCCACAGAAACAGAGCTTGTACGTTGTGCCAAACAAGGCCTTCTGCCCAACTCCTCTCCCCCTCCCCAAGTGCAACAGCAAGTGCTGGATGCAGACACATGTAGGAACAAGTCGAGTTGTATTTATCTAGTAATAGCAACTGGGGCTGTGGTGGAGGCACATTTTTATTATGGACCAATTCCTATATAGGTGCTGAAGTCAAGCTAAACAAGAGTTTTAATCAAGAATGGGCTCCTACTAATTGATTCCACCTCAAGACAACAACTAACACCACAAGGCAGCAGTGTGAGATTTCTGTGATTGATTTGTTTGATTCGCAAAGAGTCACTTTTCCTGTACAGCAGGCAGTGGTGAAGGTATTGTTTTCACTCCAGGGCACTTCTGGTATAGGTTGCAGATAAACATTCCAATCTGAACAATCCAAATACACAAAAGGATGACAGCCCCCCTCCCCTTATAGAATGACAGTTGTGAAAAACCTTTTTTTTTTTTTTTTTTAACTTGTTGTCAGAATGGAACTAGAGAGCTGGAGCCAGGAGGTTCCACGACTCCAGCAGTGTAATGAACTGGACTGCTGCTGGTACAGCAGTGCTGGGAAGGCCCCTGATGAAGGGAATAAAATGGGCATGGGACAGGGTGTCCTTTCCAGCCTCACCATCTCTGGGGGTGCACACCCAATAGCTCTCAACCAGTGACTGTAATGATGCCCAGTAAAGTGCTCTCCACTGCCACATATAGGAGGACTGATATTTACAGGTGTACTCACCTTTCTGAAGGGGGGCCAGTTCTTCTCTACAGCTAGAGAGGATGACAAGTACCATGAAGATCCTCCAAAACCTCCCTTAGACATATTTATCTTATTGCTGTGGTCACACCCTTGGTAGAATCACCTGACTGGGAAAGGGACTAAGAGCCAGTGTTTCCCCGCCGCTCCCTAAAGGCTGAAGCCTGCCAGGGCTGCCTAATGCAGTTTCGAGCAAGATCTCAGCTGATCTCTTCAGCCAGGGAGAGGTCAGGGAGACATCAGGCAGAACAGTAACTACACACAAAGGTCACTTCAGCTACATACAAAACTGTAACACAAGCCTGTCTCCCAGACAATGATTCTCTAGAGATCATGGGGCTGTCCACTAGCCGCATTCTCCATGATTATACCAAAGTACTAAAGTACAAACAAGATCCTGTTCCACTTAAGGGGGCTGACCTCCTGGGTCTATGTGCTGCTTTATTACTCTCTCATATTTCAGACCACAGCTTATTTATATCAGTCTTCTCCACATTCAGACCAAGCCAACATACTGAAGACAGACATTCCCCCTATGTGTTATCCCAAGTTTTCAAAATGTTCCTTCAAAATTAAATACTTTCCACGTTTATTAGTTATTCCCTGTCCGGTTCTCACAGGCCAAGGCTACAGACAGGCTTCTACCAACACGCTGCTGATGATCTAAGAGTTAGGATTCCTGACTGATATTGCTTTACCAGGCTGAAATTGCTTCACCAAGAAAAAGAAAAATTCTGCTTTCTTTTCCAGTATGATGTGGGAGATATCTCTAATATTATAGGAACACAGGTCTATCCTGGTTAACACAACAATATGAGACAATGTTAATGAAGGAATGCATTGGGCTATCAAAGTCTGCGTGTGTGTTTTCCCCCAGTTGTTCTTCCTATGAAAAATTTGACTATAATCTCACATATACACAGAGTTAAAGGAGGGAGGAAATCAGCGCTGGACCATGGGGCACCATATTCTAACAGGGCACCAGGCCATGTTCATTTGGTATATTCAAGACAGTTACTGGAATGATCGTGATATGTATGTTTTGTCTATCTATTTAGCAGGCAGCTACAAATAGGAGCAGAGGAGAGCTTAACAGACACACACATCCAAGCTACCAGGAACAGCACTATGCTAGCCTGCTTTCTTAGCCCTGTCAATAGCATAGCTCCTGTTCCACATGTTAGTCAGCATGCCCATTTTTCAGTTGTCACTCCCTGGCTTACCCCTCTCTCAGGGCAAGGTTTTAACCCATGCAGATGTTGAGAACCTGTAATCTCTACTGTCCCACTCCCTGAGTCTCTTGCTTACTTCTGTGCTAGGCACTTCCCAGGGTACCTCCTACCCTGCTGCATCAGTCTCTGCAAGTCAACACCAAGCTTGCCAGCAAATACATGCAATCAGCACTTCCCTTTTAATCAGAAGGGACCCGAAACAACTGGAAGCTATTTTGTCCTAAATAATTGATAAACAGGTGTTTAAAGCTCCAGCCAAAGCCATTATACCCCTCCTCAGCAGTCTCAATCTGCACTGAATGCACACAGCTTTTCCACAATTTAATCTACATTTTCATTTTACCTGGTCACGTTTTTTTTGCACTCAGTGACTGGCAAGATAAGATCAACAGTCCATCCTGTAACTTCGTAGAGGTAACTCATCACAATAGCAGGCTGAGCCAGCCAACCCACTTCCAACCAGGCTTTGAGTTCAGGTCTTCACGTGAACAGCAGCAATCCAAACAGAGCAAAATGCCTCCACCTCATCCAACCCAGAGCAAAGAAGCCAGAAATAATGGGAGGTGATGATGGGGGGGCAGGTGGGGGGGGGCTGTGGTTGGCAAATAGAAAAAAAAAAAAGATGCAAACTCCTGCAAGTCCTTGTCAATGGAATATTCTCCCTCTGTGATTGAATCACCTTGCAAACCCCAGAGCACAGATCAAGTTTACCTGAATGCATTAAGAAGCCTTAAGGAAGTACATTGCAATCAATGCAATCAAACAACCTTTAGAGGAGCCTCAAGCCAGTTAGTGCCATTCTAACACTGAGCTTCTGGTGGTTTCTTGCTTCGCTAGACTGCACAGCAGTCAGATGTCTCCAATCAGCCTTCTCTGCCCCTTCCTCCCATTTGGAAGTCAGTGTTGTTTTTTTTTTTTTAAACCAGTTGCAGTTCTGCAACTTCTGGCTTCACTTCACCAATAGTTGTCTTCTCCATTAGCTGTCTTTTGAGGAAGGGGCAATGGGAGATAGAGTTGGCAAGTATTTTGTCCTTCAGACCAAGTGCAAGGCAATCATATGGCCAATGAATTAAAAGTACTGCATTTCTTTATCTCTGGGTGCATCAAACAGGTTTCTAATTTTACTTGGTAAAACTGATTTACTAAAACTGTTTATTATGGGAATACTTTCCTTCCAAATATTCACCTAATGCAGACAAGAACCTGAAAGATGACCATCACCAAGGTGTTTCTGAAGTTCATCCAGTTCCCTGCACAGTTCCCAGTCCCAAACAGGCTGCAGAAGGGAGTACAACCAACTTCTTAAAGTGAGAGCTGAATAATGTAAGACTAAGTGCTAGGACATCTCTTATGGTAAAGGAGAACGCAGTAAAGCATCACACCCAACTGTTTCTGTTCCATGTTGTGGTCAGTTCCTCCACTTGGATGGCAAGGCTCTCTGTTCACCTTTTGTCATCAGAGCTAGGTTTACTCAATTGCTTCCTCACAGGAAAATCTAAATAACAAAGAACAACTGCAACTGTCAGGCAGACTTCAGTACCCTGTGAACTGGCAGGACGACAGACCAGCTTTTACAGTCTTATATGGGACCAGGCATGTATAAACGAAGCACTGTTTCCTCTGTGGACTGAAGATTCAGTAACTTAGATTCCCTTCGTATCATCTCCTGGTGCAAGAAGAGTCTGGCAGATTCAATCACTTTGTAGGTACTCCATTCCTAAATATACTCATATGCCTTTCTGACATATTTCCCAGAGATACACACAGATAACAAGGTTGAAGCAGGGCAGCCATTAGGAACTGGCCTGCACCACGGATACTCATACTTAATGCATTCCTCTTAAAGTTCATCATCCTGTATGTCATGGAGTAACTGTTATCTGCTTTCATACTATCTGCACAGAATCTGCTCTTTGGTATCAGTAGTGCCTCTTCAAATAATTTTTTTTATCTCAAACTGAAGAACAGGACTATTAATATAAATTACTTCATATCCCAGGTGTTATCCACCAGACTCCAGGAGAACACAAGCAAATGGGACAGTCAGCCCAAAGGGCACACAGTATAGAACAGATTTTAACTGTTCTGCCTCACTAGAATGTCATTTGCTTTCCCAGCCCATTGCCCAAAGCCACCATCTCAGTTTCTGATCCTCAAGACTCAACCTGACATATGAGGAAAGAACACTGGGAGGCTTTTTAAAAACAGAAAGCACAAACAGAGCAATCCAGTGGGCTTTATTCCCCCCCCCAATGGCTTCCTGAAGCAGCTCCTACCTCACAGCTCAAAAGCCTAGTTTTTTGCTTGCATTGGGGTAGAAGCCTGCTGGAGTCAACAGCAGGCTCTCATACAGGTTTCCACAGGTCACCAGTGCTAGTGCAAGGAAAAGATGGCTGAAAACACCAAGAAGCAAAAATAAGTATCTATCAGCATTCAAGAAGTGAAAAATGCTGCATCTTCTCCCAGTCCTCCATGAAGGCTGCTTGCCCTTGTCAGAGACAGGCAACGAGCCTACATCAGAGCCCTGCACAGTGGTGCTGCAGCTGATGCCTCAGTGCACAGGAGCTGGAGAGGTTTGGCTCAGCAGCAGCGATTACCAAGGAAGAGGAGGAAGTTACTGCCAACAGCTAATCACCTGTCAGCAACTGAAAAGGCTGACCAAGTCCCCAACGACCCAGGAGACAAATACTGTATCTTCCTGCAAGCAGAAGAGACAGAGCTTGGGCACGCTCATAGCGTGGACAGGACTGAGGAGGCTGAAGGCTTGCTGACACTGTTAGCTGTGGGTTGCCTGCAGCAACTCCAGCTCCTCCAGCCTGGAAAAACTTACTGACAGGTCACAATAAACAGAGTCCTACCAGAGTCACCTGCTAAGGGAGCATAAAATCCCACATAAGCCTAATGCCTCTGGATCCAGGCCCCTGGTACCGTGGAGATTTCTTCAACAAACTACAATGCCCAGTGACAACCACTAGATTTAACACAGAAGTTTTGACTATCACAAGTCTGAAAGGCTCTTTCCCATCGTTTCTCCACAACGAGGAGAAACCACTGAAGGCTGAAATACGATTAGGATGCCAGTCACACATACTGCCTCATAGCAATGCCCGGCTTCAGCCCACATTTCAGCTTGAAGGAGCATGAAACTATTGTACCAGTCACTAAAACAAAGCTAGATGATTACAGCAGAGGATGCACCAGGCTCTTTGCATTGACATTATACTGGAAAAACTTGTGCCCAGACAATCTGAGTGCACTTGAATGTTAAATTGCAGTGGTCACCATGCCACAAGGTAGCAGCAAAAAAGCTACCTCTTCAACAGCTTCTTCACTGCTCCAAGGATACAAAGCTCTTTTGTTATTCTTCAAAGAGCAAAATCCCAAATTATTCACGAAAACTTCCAGATACAGTAGGCACTTTTTCTGTCCCATCCACTAAGCCTTAGACTAAGATATTAAGGCTTCTTTTATTTCTTTAATGTATCTGACACAGTTCCCTGTCATACAGTACCCTCTACACCCATCATGCTGAGTAACTAGAGATAAAATAGCTTGCCTGATCAGAAAGTCTGTTTTAAATAGATAAGAGTTCCTCACAGGGCTTAAACAGCTCTCCTATTGTTTAGGCATTTCCCCATGAACTCTCAAGAGCAGCCCAAATTCACACATCACTGATCAGCTGATGGCAAAAATAGAGGCGGTTTATTAATGCTCTCTGATCAAGAGCATAGCTTTTTCCACTCAGGCTACAGGCAGATATTTTAGCTTCTGAGGTCCCCAGTTCAGTCCCTGGATGCCAGCCATGACACAGACCAAGCAGTTCAAACAACTGAATAAGCTCTAGCCCTCAAAATGGCCAGAATAAAGAATATACAGTATTTGCCACGCTCAGTAATACCATACGAGTTCCTAACAGAAGCTGATCTTGCCCCTGGTGCAATGACTAATCTGTTCTCACAGTTTTACAATCATCTCCTAAGTCATATTACAAATATACCTGACTGTATTGTTGAATTAAACAAAAAAAGGATACGGATAGATATATATATATATTTTTTTTTTTTGAAACTCATGCTCATCCAGGAAAAGCCCAGAAGATTCAGGCTAGTTCCTGTATAATCTACAATAGCCTAAAGTGACTAAAAGCACTAATCATTGTCCTGTGAAGAAAGGAGTTTGGGCCCATAAGATTTTCAGGCTTTTATAACTTGCTTAGGCACAGAGTCCGCCAAGGACCTGTGGCATTTTGGGACAGTCCAGTCACACGCAATCCTTACTCATTCACTGACGTTTGATAATGGAATTCCAGGTGGGCCGTTGTTCTCAGGCCTGTACCTAGCTGACGCATTGAAGTTTCCCCTTTTTACAGCCTGAGAAGACGACAGCCTTCGCTCGAACAAGTGCAGGCAAGCTACAGAAGCTCAAACTCACAGGTCAGAAAAAAAAAAAAAAAGGGCAAAAAAGTCAATAAAGCAATACAATAGAGCAGGCACAGAATGGGGAAGTCAGCAAGCAGCTCATCAATGCTGGCACATTCCTTCTGTTCCAAGCTGCCACTCGAAGGACAATCTAGTAAGTATTTTAGGGAACTTCTAGTGAAATACCATTAACAACACAAAACACTGTCAAAGCAGAACAGACTCGTCTGGCACAGAGCACGCTGTGCATTTCACAGAAAGGTGAATCCTTGGCCGAAGGGATGTCCCCAGTTATGCAATGCACAGGGAGAAGCTCCACTTTGACTCCACCCAGAGACCAGTTCACACCTGGAGCAAGAAGGATCCTGACCCTGTCATTTTAGCCCACACGCTACAGTTGTGCTTTCTGCTCCCATTATACAGCGAGAATGACTTGAGTTGTCATAGGGCTTACTGACTTCTTGGTGACATTTGAATTCCAGGGTGGAGTAGGAGACTCTGCTAGGGTTCTGTACTGCAATCAGTCACCGTCATATCAGAAATTCCTTTGTGCAAATTAGACCGGCGGCAGATTTGAAGGCAAGAGAGACTCATCTCCCGTTTCAGGCAGCAGGGAGCACCAGTTGGGTAAGGAGGGTGAAAGAGCGAACGCAAAGGCCAAGCTGCTTCCTACGGCCCGGAGCCAGCGCCCAGAGGCGGTCAGCTAACCTCGCCCTGACCACCGAGCTCCGAGCCTGAAGAACTGAAGCAAGCACAGAACACCCAGCTGGCACAAAAAGCGGCGAAACTGGTTAACGCGTTTGGGCCACGCTAGCTTCGCTTATCGATAGCTTTGCCGGGACGGTGGATCCTGCCCGCACGAACCACAGACCGTCTCCCCAAGCACTGGATGCCCAGGCCCGCCAACACCGTCCGCGGCTGTCAGCTTCCCCCACGCTGGGCCCGAGGACGCGGCAGCCCCCAGCAGGCAGCGCCCCTCGGCCCGCCCTCCCCGCCCCGACACGGCGGCTGAAGGGACCAGGGACGAGCCGCCCCCCGGCCGCCAGCAGCCCGGCTCCCGCCCGCCAGCTCCGATCCCCGCAGGCAGGACAGGGCGCGGCCCCCGCCGAGGCCCCTTCCCCCGGGGGGTCCTGGGAAGCCGCTTTACCCCGCTCCGCTGCCAGCGCCCGCGGCTCCGGTTTCAGAGCGGGAAGCGGCTCAACGCGGGTCCGGCACAAAGGGGCCCCTGTCCCCGCCGCGGAGGGAGCGGAGGCGCTGGCCCCGGAGGGAGGGGGAGCCGGGCGAGCCTCCGCAGCCCCCAGCGACGGGGCGGCGGCGGCAGGCCGGCTCCGGGGAGGCCGGCGGCGGGGCACCCGGTGAAGGTCAGGCTGGCGGCCGGGCTGCAGGGGACGCGGAGCGACCGGAGCTCTCCCGGGAGCTTCCCCCAGCCCCCCGCGAACAACCTGCCGGGGACCGCGGCCCCGTCGCCCCTCCCGGCCCCGCCGCGCCTACCGGGGGTCTCCGCTCCGCGCCGAGCCGCCTCCCGATCCCATCCAGCCCACGGGCAGCGCCCGGCCGGGCGGGCACCGCCTCCCCCCCCGCCCCCTCTCCATGAGGAAACTTTTCCCCCGCAGCCGCCAGCGCCTGCCGAGCCGCGCTGCCCGCCACGGAGAGGCGGCGGGGCGGGGCCGGGCCCCCCGGGGAACAGGTCCGAAAGGCGTCCCGGCAGCAGGGCAGCCGAGCCCGCCGCCCCGGCAGAGGTGAGCCCGCCGCTTACCTCGCAGGCGGCGCGGCTCGGCGGGCAGCGGCCACCTGGGCTAGGAGCGGGCCGGGCCCTCCCCCTATTTCAGCCGCGGGACGCGGGGGCTCGCGCCCCGCCTCTAGCAGCTCGCGGCGGGGCGGGCTCGGGCCGGGCGCTCCGGTGGCGGCGGGGCAGCCCCGGCGAGGCCCTCCCGCCTCCCCGCCCCCCTCACGGCGGGCTCTTGATCCAATTAACGGGCGGCCGCCGCCGCCGAGCAGGCTCTGCCCAGGCAGGTGGGGCCGGGGGGGGAGCGCCGGCTCCCGCCGCGGTTCCCCCTCCGCGGGGGGGGCCTGAGGCGCGGGGCGCCGCTTTCGAGCGGCGGGGAGGAGCCGGGGGCTGCCCTCTCCCGGGGGGAGGCCTGCCCGGCCGGGTCGCCCCCGCCGCGGCGGGCGCCGGGAGGAGGGGGAGGGCGGCGGCCCTGTGAGGAGCTGCCCGCCGGCGCGGCCCGGCCCGGCCCTGAGGACCTGGGCCCGTCTCTGCGTTGCCTGCTGGACGTGGGGCTTTAGTGAGTTTTTAGCGCGTTGTTTCGCGTGCCGTGCCTGCCGGCTGACCCGCGGGGCCAGAGCCGGCCTGGTGTGGTGGAGCAGGAGGCCCAGCAGGTTCCCAAGGTCCGCTGCCACCCAGGCGAAGAGCTGCGCCCTCGCCTTGGAGCATGGCGTAGGCCGCGCTCCTTGAGGCTGGAGGGCAGCTTCGCCTCGGTTCCCCTGGCACCCTTCTTTCCACTTCAGCCTGATCCTGCTGACTCTGTTCGGTCACTCTCCCATTCCTCTGAAAACCTTCATCTGAATAATCCGGACCTCATCTTTGGGCCCTCAGAGTGTCTTGGGTGAAACCAGGTTTTTGTGAACGCCAGGGAATTTGCCTGCCAGAGTTTCCATTTCTAATGCCAGGCCCTGAGTGCGATTTCCCGTGATGCTGGGGCAGAGCTTGTATGGGGAGTGCTGGGAGGCCCTGCTGGCTCGTCTCCTCTTTGCTGCTTCCAAGTGACTTGGGACGCTACTCCAAGGACTAGCTGTGGATTTGCAGTGATGTTTATTCAGTTGGTGGAGAAAGGAAAGACTGAGAGCCTCGCAGGAGGAAGAGAGGACAGAGCATGCTGTAAATCTGTGCTCCCACTGCTCTGGAGCAGTATGGGGATGTTTTCTCTCTTTACCATGGCCCCACAGGAGCTAGAAAAATAACTGTACTGGCACCCTTCAGATATGATGAATTGCTGTGTTGGAAAGTAGACGTTAGAAACCATTCCACTTAATTTGTTTTGGGGCCGGTCCTCTGTTCATTTTTTCCTGCGTCCTGGGTCCCTGGAAAGTGGGCACCCATGACAGGTCACTGGGTGTGGTGTTATCGTGAGCATCCTTTCAGAAGGTGATGCAAGATGCTTATCTTGTCCTCAGAGTTAATCATAATTGAAAGTATGAGCATCAACTTTGTAGTTTACTAAAGCAAAACCCAATCCAACTCTTTGGCATACTCTCTAATTCAATCAAATTCTGAGATTTTAATTCCATTATCAAATTTGTGTACATGTGCCCATGTGCTGAGCATGTAAGATAGATGCTTTCCATTTGGGACCTGGCCGCCCCCAGTACTGATTGCAAGGCAAGGGTACCACAGAATGTGGCTGCTGCAATCCCTTCCTCCAAGGCTCGAATGGCTCAAGGGGAAATGGGGTGCTCGGGCAAACGGGGCCATGACAATAGGGATATTTTTGTTCATTGTCTTGGTGCAGTGCAGCTTTCTCATGGCCATGGGACAGAAGGAGGTCAGATAGCATATTATTTACTCTTTTATCTCTTTAGGATTATATATTTTTTTCCTACTTTTTAGTGAAATATAGGCTTGTTTTCATATGCAGGCCAAACTCGAGTTGCTGTAATGGTACTCTTTACATCAGCAGTCAGACTAATGTAGCCAAAAATATTCATGCTTTGGCCTGGTGACAAGGAGGCAGAATACATAATGGTGTTACAAATACCGTGAAGTTGATGGTCTTAGTCACAATGCAGCTTTTCTGGACCTGGTGAGAAGACAGCTTTATTCTGTGGTAGAGATCCACATCCTGTAACTAAGGCAGAGCCTCAACACAATTGTATGTGAGACAAAAGGCATCATAAAAATAAGCCTAATATCCTGCTCATGCATAATTATACCCCCCTGACTTTGCTGCATGCTGTAGTTAAAAGAGTGTGAGACTATTAATACATGCAAGAATATTTCTTCAAATTACCCTTTCTCTGGCTTGCTCAGTGCATACCGTACAGACACTGGGCTGTGGCACTGCGGGCCAGTGGCATTTCTTCTGTGCGTGATTCATGTACTATCTGCTATTCTTGTCCTTAGTGGATAATAATTACAAAAAAATCTGGTGATTCTATAGAGAGAAAGCAAACTTGGTGTTAGTAATTAATAAAATGACTGTATTAGGCGTGCTGTATGCAGTATTGGTGTGGCCTCACCCCGAGTACTGTGTGGAGTTCTAGGCCCCACAGTTTAAGAAGGATGTGAAGGTCCTTGAACGCGTCCAGAGGAGGGCAACAACGCTGGTGGCAGGGCTGGAAGGCATGGCCTATGAGGAGCAGCTGAGGACTTTGGGCTTGTCTAGTTCGGAGAAAAGGAGGCCGAGGGGCTACCTCCTTGCTCTCTGCAGCTTCCTGAGGAGGGAAAGGGGAGAGGGAGGTGCTGATCTCTTCTCCCTGGGATTCAGGGACAGGACGCGTGGGAATGGTTCAAAGCTGCACCAGGGGAGGTTTAGACTGGACATTAGGAAGCATTTCTTTACCGAGAGGGTGGTCAGACACTGCAATAGGCTTCCTAGAGAGGTGGTCAATGTGCCAAGCTTGTCAGTGCTTAAGAGGCATTTGGGCAATGCCCTTAATACCATGCTTTAACTTGGTCAGCCCTGAATTGGTCAGGCAGTTGGACTACATGATCGTTGTAGTCCAACTGAAATAGTCTGTTCTGTTCTGTTCTATTCTATTCTATTCTAAAAAATGCTAACCCTTATAGCTCCAAGAGGGAAGCGTGTAGGTTACTGTGTGTGTGCTGTGCACAGGGACACTACTGCTGAGAGACAAATGGAGTGGGGGTCAGCAGCGCACATCTTTGCTGGAGATAACTTGGATGACAGTGCCAGAGTTTTCTTTGGGATTAATACGTAGACATTGAAATCAGTACAAGTCTTTCAGTCTACTTCAAGAAGATTGGTATGATGGCCCCTCATTTTAGTTATAAATTTTAAAATGTACCCTGTTTAAAGCATACGAAAAACAAAAGATAGTAAGATTTATGTAATTTAATTGGTGATTTGTTGGTGATTCCTGATGAACTCCATAGATTCTGTCTCCAGTGATGATGACTGCTGCAGACCTGTAGACAAAACTGTTGATCACTGTCAAGAAGGATCTTTTTTTGTAGTGGTTTCCCTTCCTGGAAATCAAGGCTTTGAGGCTTCGGAGGGAAAAAGGGAAGTGCTACTTTCAGTTATTCCTCTTGCTATTTTTTCCTAATGGGTATGGTTCTAAGAAGCGTGTTGTGTATTACGGAAGTGCTTAATAAGATTTTAAGATTTGCTAATCCAGTTGTTGTAGATGTTCAAAACCAGGCTGTGCTGTCTGTCAGCAGTTATGATATTTTGCATATGTCGTTCTAATACTTCGGATGGCAGCAACTAATACAACTTGTTACAGTTCAGGAGAAAAGCACAGAGTCTGGGTCTTTGTTGTTTTTCTTAGTAGTTTTTTCTAGGCATTTCCTAATGTGTGAGAAAATGCATAGGTAACTGTGGTTATAGTGCAAAACAACCCCAACACCCAAACCCAGACCCTAAAGCCCCACAACTCAGCGAGTGGTGATGTCCAGATATATTTAGGACGCGTGTTCATAGCCAGCTGTGTGGGTGACTGAACCTTAATTACTCAGCAGAGCTACCGACGGGCCTGAAGCACGGGACCCTGCTGCTGCGGCGAGAAGGTTCCGCACGCGGCCTGGCAGGCAGACAGCAGCCCCCCTGGCAGGTGGGGGGACATGGCGGTGCCTCCAGCCGCGCTGGCGGGGCCCTTCCTTCCCCATTCGTGTCTCCTTCCTCGTGTGGGATCTCGTAGTCTCAGAGCTGATCTGGCCGCCGCTTTTTTAAGCAAAGTGTGGTCTCTTCTGTTGAGTTCCAGCACCAGGTGCATCGTGTTGTGGAAGCTGCGTTTTGAAATGGTATCTTTTTCTTGGCTGCTGTTTGGTCGATGCATTTTGGGCCCTCACCGTGCAGCTTTAACAGGCCAGTCTGGTGCTCTGGGAACTCATAAAGTGCGCAGGACTGGGAGTCCCCCGCCAAAACCCCAGCAGCGAGCCGCCGAAGGCCGCCTCGGAGGCTCTGACTGCGCCTTCTGGGCCAGGCGTCAGTCCCGCAGCCCCTGCCCTGCCCTGCCCTGCCCTGCCCGCACCGCCGAAGGGTCGGCGGGGGCCGGGCCAGGCCGCCATGGCCTCCCCGGGAGCAGGCGGGGGGGCGCCGGGAGCCGCTGCCCCCCCCTTCCCGCCCCGGTTATGAAACCGAAGGGGAGGGGCCGGTACCGCCCGCCGTCCTCGGCCGCGCAGGGCGAGCGGAGGCCGGCGGAGCGCAGGTGAGAGCGGGGCGTCCCGGCCCTTCCCGCCCAGGCGGCGGGGGAGCCGGGCCGGGGCCGCGGCGCTGAGGGGCGGCCCCGCAGGGCGGGCGCTGGCTGGGGAAGCGGCCGGGCAGCCGCGACGGCCGCGCGCCAATGGCGGGATCGGCGCGCGCGAGGCGCCTCACGGAGGGTCTCTCCCGGGGCGGGCGGCCCGCGCCTTCCCCGGGGGCTGCGTGGCGGCGTGGCCGTCCCACAGGAGACAGCGTAGGCGCGCCCCAGCGCTGGTCGAAGGGCCGGTCCCAAGCGCGGCTGCCGGCCAGCGGGGCGGCCCGGCCCGGTACCGGGCGGTGGGTGCGAGGAGAAGCGGCCGGGAAGTAGGAGGTGTCTGCTGAGCGCGTCGGGTGGGAGGCCGGCTGGCCCGGGCCGCCGCTGTAAGAGCTCGGAGCTTTTTCGTAGCTGAATCTGAAGAGCTCAGTGTGAGCTGCTGGAGAAACAGTCAGGGTATTGTGCGGTTTCGCAGATGTGCTTTATGCAGATCTGTGGGTTTGAAGCTTAAATGTTTGGTAGGAGCACATCTGTCAAAACATATTTTAATGCTTTAGGATACGCTCATTTTAATCTGCAAACAAAGAAGTGTCTATCGAACCTGTTCCCCTCTCCAGCAGAGCACAACAAAAAGCTAGTGTCATGCTGATGAAAGAGGGTACAGGTTTAATCACCACTTTCAGACCACTGGGATGTGTTTCATTCTAGTTTTCCTCTCTGTCCTCTAGTTAAGAGTGTCCGGCAGTCTTACCTTCCACACTTTGTTTGCTTTTAGTGGTCAGACAGAATGGCTCCGGTGAACCAGCCAAAAGACAAGAAGCACGAGAGGACACACGAGCATTGGCCAGAAGAGGCAAAATCAGCTGAGAAGAGGAAAGCGGACTACAAGGAACTAGGGAATGAGCCACTAGCAAAGAAGCTGTTTGTGAGAAAAACATCCAGAACCCCTGAGAAAATTGGTAATGTTTCCTCAGATCCTTATGGTTTCTCCCAACCAGATTTACCCTAAATGACAGGCATCGACTAGTTGAAGAGGGAGAATGCCAAGAAGCACGTTCAGACATGAGTGTTCAGATGGGGTTGTATGTTGAAGTGATCTGCAGACATGTGTTGGGGTAATGCATCCTCCCAGTTATCTGTCTGGTGAGTGTGTGTGCGCACGGATGCGTGGTTCATCTTTGAGACTCTGTACCCCTTGGTGGAAGCCTGCTCACTGAAGGTGCTGTCAAAGCTCATTTGAGGGTGGTTAAGTTCTGTGGAATTCCTGAATTACCAGACGTCTGCTTTATTGTAGGACAGACCAGTCTTGGTAATACATTGTGTTTTCTCCCATGCAATTCTTATTGCAGTTTTACAGTTGTAAGGTTGGTATCCTACAGCATGCAGTCTAAACTGGCATTTCCACCCAATTTTTTGCATATTCTAACTTTTGCTACAGTAAGTAGGAATACTTTCTACCTCTACGTTCAGATTAGACTGGACAGAATTTCCACTAACCACCTCTGGTCATGTGCATTTTTTTCCTTTAGTGTGTAACTTAAAAAACATCTCTTAAAGATTTTTGATATAATGGGGAGAGGTAAGTTCTAAGATACTGGAAACGTTAGTGCTTTGCATCATCAAGAAAGTTGTGTAGGCTTCAGCTACAATAAGGACAATTTTCATAGAATCATAGTATCATTTGGGTTGGAAAAGACCCTTATGATCATCGAGTCCAACTGTTAACATTATCAAGTCCACCACTGAACCATGTCCCCAAGCACCACCTCTACACGTCTTTTAAATACCTCCAGGGATGGTGACTCAACCGCTTCCCTGGTCAGCCTGTTCCAATGCTTGACAACCCTTTCAGTGAAGAAGTTTTTCCTGATATCCAATCTGAACCTCCCCTAGTGCAACTTGAGGCTGTTTCCTCTTGTCCCATCGCTTGTTACCTGGGAAAAGAGGCTGACACCTGCCTTGCTATAGCCTCCTTTCAGATAGTTTTAGAGATCGGTAAGGTGTCCCCTGAGCCTGCTTTTCTCAGATAAAACCTTAAATTCCATTGTTTGTTTAGGAGATCACTGGAGTGACTGCCTTGTGTGGAAATACTACACACTCTCTGTACAATTTTGGCTTTAAGGATCCAGAAATTACTGAAGTGTTTTTCAACAGTCAGAGGTATGGGAGTTCTAGGGTTTTGTATGTTTCTGTTGTATGGTGTATAACTCCAAACTCGGACCAGCTGGCCGTGTGAACAGCGATGTGGAGGCAAAATACTCTGTTTGAAAGGACTTCTGTGTATAATTGTGGATAGTTAAAGCATCTTCTGTAGTTAATTTAGCTACGTGATTTTCATTGTAACTTCATGGCCTGATTTTCAGATTTGGTGAGCATCTGCAGTTCCTGTAAGATTCAGAGGGAATTGGATATAGCTAGTACTTTGGAAGAATGACACCAATCATATTTTGTCCTTAACCATTTTTTAAAAAGATGAAGACCTTTGTATTTGAGCTTTTCCATTCTGTGTTCTGGTTTTGATTTTTATATTTTCTTGGAAAAAATATTTTTTTTACTCCTGAGCCATATAGGACAGGTTCAGTTTCTTGCAATTGAAACACCTTTTCAAAGGGTTTCTTCCAGCAGATTCTAAAAAGGCCTGAAGTTTGTGTATATTTGTATAATAAATTGTCCTTTGTAATAAAATGGAATTTGGAAAAAATACCTCAATTTCTGTCACCTCTGAAGAAGGAACTATGCATAGTAATTCTGTGAAAAAAAAAGACTATAAATACCTTTTTACCTATTTCAACAGGTGTGACAAGTATTGGCACTATGTTGACTCATGAACAAAGAAGTTTAGTTTCACACCCATGCATTTCTAGGCTCCAGTGTTGCATTAAAGAAAGATTTTGTTTAGGTTCTAATGATACAGAGTGATTCCTGTGTTTTCGGTGTTCTGTTTTTCTTATCATTATCCTGAAATGAAAATAGTGTTTTTGTTTCTTAAGAAATGCTTCTTTCCCGTTTGATGTCTGGTTTCCCTGGAGTGTTACAGACCATTGCCATGGGGATGATTAGATCACAGACAGGGGACTGAACAGATCTGATTTTTATGTAAAGGTCCCTGAGGATAAAAACTTGGAACATGAACAAAATGTAGAAGCGTGCTGTACTCTCAGCAAAAATCACTCCGAACGAAAGGTTTTCAGGCGATGAGGCATCAGCAAGTCTATTATCAAAACCAAAACTCGCAGTGCTGTAGGCAGACTCTATGGGCTACAGCACGAGCAGATCGAAAATTCTGATTCACAAGCAGGCATTTCAGGAACTGTGTGGGAACTCATGTTGCTACGCTTGGGGAATTTTCAGATGTTAACATTTCTGCTCGTCACACATTTGACCTTCCCTTTGCTGTACCCAGGGGCTTGCCACCCCCTGTGGCATATTTCCAAGTTATTGGGGCTTTGCATAGCTTCATTGTGTTTTGGGTGTGAACCCTTCAAGTTGTATACTGACCAAGAGATGCACCGCCCATGGCTTTGCTTTAGTCCTCTCTTGTTGTCTTTTTGATAAATCTTTGGCAGGGAGAAGGAAGATTTAAGAAGAGGAAGCATACACAAAACTCTGGCAGGCTATGGGAAGCACTGGACTCCATAATTGCAGAAGCTGCTGCACCTTAAGAGATCTAAGAATCATTTAGGGAATTTGCTCTCATGGCCGAAGCTTTTCGTGGATTTAGCAGCAAATACAGATGTCTTCCTGTGTTTCTTGGTGAATGAGCATGACAGGTGTTAGCTCTCAGTAAGTTCTACTCTTGCTCTCTGGCAGGTTGGAGTGGAGGTGGGTCTGTAGTGAGAAACAACGGAGTCCTTTTCCATCAGCTGGAGCGGCAGCGCAGCATTGTTCATTATGTCTACCAGAGCATGCTGGGAGGCTCCATTCGGGCACAGCTCAGGCAGGTGAGGAGTTTCTCCTTCATGACCTGTTGGACATCTCAGCTCCCTATATAAAGCTATCTTGAACACACGAAGGGAAACTTTAAAGGGGCTTCAAGTTCCTCACACAGAGAGTGTGTGGCTCCCAAGTCTGGCGCACCCTTATGTTTCTTAATCCTGTAAAATGCGAAAGCTGAGATGGCTTTCCCTTTCGGTTGACCTGGCCCTGTCATTCTACATTTTATCCCTCTGTTAATTCTGTGCTTCCTTGAATCATATTTAAACTTACCCACTCTACCATTTGAGTAGTGCTGCACAGTGCTACTTTTGCACACTAATCTGACCGTTTTGTCCTGCTAATTTTGTATTCACTCTACTTTGCTAATCATGGCAGGTTTAGTGTTGATTTTTCCTCTTCACAGACATAGTCCATCAAGTCCATAATGTTTTACTGTTTGCAGAACTATATTCCTTTTTTCATTTGAAAATTAACTTTTTCTGTAACATCCATAGGTGGGAAACACCTGGGCTAGCTTTAGATTCCATATGGTTTATCTATTTTCAGTATCCAAAGAAATCTCCCAGCTCATCCAAGCAGTACCTATTCCTTGGCTGAATAGCAAGACAGTCATGTCATGGTTTCTCATTCACTATTTTGAGTGTTCTGTTCCCTCTTATGCTGTGTGATTGAGCTGCAGGCAGTTTGCATGGAGGACCATGATATTGTATCTCTGGATGATGTGTAACAACTTGGGATGCTCAGTAGACACAGATAGTCATGAGTGCCTTTTACTGATGTGGAGCCATGTTCTCCTTCCTGTTAATGTTAATTATCCTGCCTTTTTAGCTCAGCCCATGAGACTTAAATCCCTGTACATCATTGAAAGTGTAGTATCTCTCTGTCCTCTACCTTTCTGGGTCCTGTGGCTGATGTGGATTTGTGTGGTCACAGGCTGTTTCCCTTGGGGACAGCAGATTCCCTTCGTTCTAGAAAGAGGCTTAGAATTTTGTGTGAATATACTAACACTGATGGCAATTAGAAATTGTTAGCACTCTTCATTCAGAGAATCTTGTGGATCCCTGCAAAAGTCATAATTGTCTTTATCTTTTTAACAGTGTCTGCAGCTGCCTTTTCTGCGTTCTCTCGCCTCATACCGCCTCTTTCGAACAGCAAGTCCCTTCGACAGGAGAGTGACATGCCTGGAATGGCATCCAACACACCCCAGTACCGTAGCTGTTGGTTCCAAAGGTGGAGACATCATCCTTTGGGATTATGAAGTACTTACTAAAACCTGCTTCATAAAAGGGGTAAGCCTCTGGGTGTGTGGAACGGGTGGGAGGGAAAATTGGAGTACCACCAAATACTGCGGATCGAAACTGAGGTCTGCTGTGAGAGGCACGTAAGGGTGTCGGGTTGCAGAGCAGCCAGCTATGGGGCAGGACTGAGATGCAACAGCATGCTTGTTCCTAAGTCCCAGACTGTTCTACTGGTGGGGAGAACTGAGGAGTGCTGATTAAGTTCAAAATGAAGCAGTACTTGGTGTGCACTCAATGGAAAAGTAATTCAGCAACTGGCAAAACAGTTACCTTAAAGGGATGCTAGAAACAAGTAGGCAGAGAGGGCTTGTCTAGTTTAAGTCTTGATCTTTCTCTGTTTGCCCTTTGTTCTGTGTCAGATGAGGAAACATCTTTGAGTGGGGAGAAACAAAGTCCCTTTATCTAAAGTGGGAAGCTACAGTAGAACCAATGGTTTTTATAGCTGGCATGCCCCCTCATTGCTGTATTCAGCCATTCCCATTCTGATAGGGGCTCAAAGACTCTCTTAACTTTTGGCCCCTTTCTAAATTAATGTAGGTATACACTGGGAGGAGGTCTATCCACCAGAAATTCCAGGGTCATCTTTCTCTTTTTGTAAATAGTGTGGAGCCAGCCATCCAGGGGATACATTGCCTGGGGACTGAAGGAGTTGCAGTTTTGTCCTCCAGGAGGGCAGCTGTCTAGACAGCCATCATGTGGGAAGACGTGGTTGTCTTTGCCTCCTTGAAGGGCTGTGGTGTGTTTCAGTGTTCCTGTTGAGGACATAGCAGTGAATGCAGACTTGCAGAACACACTTTTCTCCTTCCCCGTCACTCAGTGGATTTTTCTTTTGTTCATCCCCTTCCTTGTAGATGGGAGCTGGAGGGGCCATCACAGGAATGAAGTTTAACCCTTTTAACCCTAGTCAGCTGTACACTTCGTCAGTTGCCGGCACTACCACCCTGCAGGATTTTAATGGCAATACTGTCCGGGTCTTCACCAGCACCGAGGACTGGGAGTAAGAAATACAGCAATGCTTTGGGCCACTCTGTGTCCTGCTGGCAGGAGCGCTGCAGAGGGAGAGAGAGAAAGAGATGTTTGTCTCTAATATGTGGGAGTTGGGCTGCTTCTTCTCCACATACATGTCCTTTATCCTCTAAATTGCAGGGATCCTCTCTCTTCCAGGGAGCCTCACTCTCCTGATTAATTGTTCCCTAAAATGGGGTGATGGGTAGGAGAGAGCTTTTCTTCATGAAGGGGGGGAGCTTTTTGATGCTGCTTACTTTTTATTGTACATGGGAGAGTGTGAGGGTGCCAGTGGATTTTCTCAGCTGTCTGTTCATAAACCTCCCATAGCTCTGTGCCCTGGGGACCTTCTAACCTTCTCAGCTGTTAGCAGTGCTGCTCGTTTTCAGATGTTTTTTACAGGGCAATTTATAGTCCCCTCAGTGCTTCTCCACAAACACCACTGACTTCCAACAGACGCGTGTCATAAGGATCATCCCGATTCATCCCACCTAACTTTTGGTACTTATCTAAAGTACCAAAATTAAGAGTCTGGGCTCGTTCAGTAATGAGTGGAAAGAGGAGATGAATTGCTAGAGGCTACTCTCTCTGCCTGTGCTTAGAATCACGCTCTCAGACTGTTGCATTTTCTGTGGATTCGTGAGGAAGCTTGAGCTCTTCTATTAGTTACTTCAGTTCAGTGTTTAAAGGTAAGTGAGAGAATTTGGGTTAGCCTCCTCTTTACAGTTCCTCACCTGATTCTTTCTGGGTGGCAACTTTTGTAGTTGTTTCCAAATTGGCTGTTCCAGCTGCAACCTTGTAATAGGGCAGAAGTTGAACCCAAGTAGTGCTGGGATGACTGGCCAGGTGAGCAAGGAGAGGTAGGCTGGGTCCTGGGACGTGAGGAACTCGTATCCCACTGGGATGCCTGTCACAGCAATGATGCCTGTGTTTGAAAGGGTGTGTCATCCTCCTCCTACTGCTCTGAGGACAGGCAAGCTCTATGGGCAGGCCTTGTTTATGTTCATTGGCTTCTTGAAATCTAGTATTTACAGTAAGGCTTTATTAAGTAGTTGCTCTGTGAGCAGCGAATGGATTGCACTTGAGTATTGAAGAGTTTGGGGAGTCCCAGCCAGCATCTTTCTTTTCTGCCTTTCTGTAGGGTTTCTATGCTTCCTCAGTAGACAGACTGGGGGCAAAGGAACATAACAAAATGACCTAACAACAATATAACATAACAAAGAATGTAAGATTCCTGTGCCATGGAGTTAGCAGTAGAATTTTTACTTGCGCCACTCATCCTGCCTGCTGGTACCTTGAGAAAGACCAGATACAGCACTGGAAGCAGCCTGTAGGGAACTGGTGAATGAAGTCTCTGTAAGAAAAGCTTGATGCAGGGCTGTCATGAGATTTTATGTGGTTTCTGTGTGGAATGGTGCCGGTTTTGCTTGTGATCTCCTAAGCCTGGTCTGAGCCAGATGTTTCACTGCAGATTAGTCCTACCCCCACAGCAGAAGAAGCGATGCTGCTAATGAGGTTTGCAGCCCAGAGTGGTGGGGTTGAACTTACAGGCTCAGAATGTATGTGCTCAGATTGGAAACACTGGAAAAAAAAGAGTTCTTATCTATCTGTCCTGTCAGAAAGCAGTGCATTGTACCTAGGGAAATGGGTAGGGTGTTCCAGGAGATGAGCGTTGTGTTAAGATTTTGTCTTCCACTCTAACCTTGATGCCTCTTGGCTTTGTGTGTATTCCAGAAAGGGCCAGGAGATTCCCTCGCAGACATCAAGTTCAGTCCTTATGAGGCAGTGAAGCTTTATGTGGCATCAGGGGATGGCACCCTAAGTCTGCAGGACCTTGAGGGCAGAGCGGTGCAGGTGATCTCCCGTGCCCCGGACTGTGGCCATGAGCACCATAATGTTTGGTGAGAAGGGAGCAGTGCAAGGCTGATACTCTGTTCCATGGGGTTAACGCTGCGCTGCTGCTTGTGCTCTCTAACTTCCTCATCTCTGCTGGTGTTAGGAGACTCTTGGTGTGAGGAAGCTTGGAGACAGGCTCCTGCTCATGACCCTAGCGCTGCAGGGTGGGTGACAGGCTAGGCAGCCACAGGGCACTTACACTTTTACAGTAGCTGAGCATGCTGCCTGCGTCTTCTGGTGTTGCTTTCTGGTGACACCCTCTCCTGTCTTGCAGATACTGACAGCTTTTCAGTTCATAAAGTGTGAGGTGAGAAGAGCAGGATAAGTTCCTCCTCTTCATTGTCATCAGTGTTCTGTGTGTTTTGTCTGTACCAGTTCAGGTAGCATAGGACAGCCACAAAACATGTCGGCATAATCTGAGTTTCAGGTTATTGAGTTTATTCTGCTGCCTTTCTGGAGGCTTCAGGCTCACCATGCTGATTTCCATGGCCTTGAATTCTGGAATAATTTATCTGTGCAAATGAAGCTTTCCCAATAAGTTTCCAAAGGACCCTGGCTTTTTTCTCACTGCTCTTCCCCTCCCAGCAGAGCTGGGGTTGACTTATGTCTTTATCAGGTAAGTCTCTGTTCAGTTTTGTTTCCTGGAGCATGAAGTTGAGACAGTTTGATGTGCAACTTTCCAGTCCAGTGCTTTTGTCTTTTCTTTACTGCTGCTTCAGTGTTTTGTGGAAAACGTAATTTTAAAGCTGTTTCTGTACACTTGTCAGTGTCACAAGGGTGTTCTGATCTTCCCAAGGTGTGTCTGTGTGCAGGCACCAAGTGGCTTTTCAGCCTGCATTATGTTCCACAGTCCCAGTGTGTCACACGCCATCTAATGGGCACTTCACAGGTGACTAGGAAGTTGTTTCATATTCAGTCACCAACAGAAAGCATTACTGATCAGCTGTCCCCCTTCCTGATACTCGGGCCCACATCGTCAGGCAGGAGAGTGCAGTTACAATCCGTTGCCCTCCCCCGTGTCAGGGTCGGGATGTGAACCAGGGCTCTGCTGCCTTCGCTTGCCTGTGGGAGGCGGCGCTGATGTTGTCTCTTTCCCTCTAGTTGCTGGTACTGCAGTGTGGATGTTTCTGCAAGCTGCCGGGCAGTGGTGACAGGTGACAATGTGGGCAACGTGGTCCTGCTCAGCACTGCTGGCGATGAGGTTTGTATGGCTCTGTGCCGCATCTTCTCTACGGGAATCTTCATGTCTCATGTGCTTTTTCTACGCTACAGGGACCCTGAAAAGAGTAGCCAGTACCTTGCAGCTCAGGAGATAAGTCCACCCATTGTCTGGGTGGTGAGAAGTCCTCTGCTTCTGCCATTCATTAGACATTTTCACGCTGTTGAGTGTAATGGTAGCAATTCCCAAACAGGGTCTGTGTCGAGTATTTGCTGCTGGCCAGAGTAATTACAGAGTAACCTGAAGATGTGGGCACCCTCTGCCAACGACCTTCACAACTGCAGAAACTTAGTGCACTGACGGGAGTCACTTAGGAGATACTGCTTTGATGTGTACCCTTCTGTGACCTTGGAGCAGGTACACAACAGGAACGCAGCGAGCGTTGGGATAGAATTTGCACTACTGCCAGCAGACACGAGAGGGCAGGCAGAGGCAGACTGCGCCTTCCAGAAACATGTTGGAGAGTAGCTGGAGTGGGCCCTGCTTCCAAGAGCCTGCTGTACCGTCACACCGGGATTACCGTTTCTGCTCCCTGTAAGGGTCACATCTGTGAGAGTTTGCCACCCAGTGAGCTGGGGCCAGAGGCAGCTGTGTAAATCAGTGGGCAGAGTCCGGAGTGCTCCAAATGGTTTGTGCTTATTCAAGGTTAGCTGCTTCCTTTCCTTTTTTTCTCTGGAAAGAATGTGATTCTGCACTTGGGAGATGCCCATCATCGTAGGGAGGATGGGCCAGCTTCACCCTTTTGATCAGAAATAATCTTCTGGCTTTGGATATAAATTTATTCATGGCGAGTTTATATCCATTTATTCTTGTTCATGGAAATATTTCTCCTACCCTCATGTTTCTTTGCTGATGTATGTCTAAAAGTCAATTATATCTCCTCTGACCTTTTAAACTCCCACAAAAGCAGGCCCTTCCTTATTATTATCTCAGCAGCGCATTTTCTGTACCTGTTGCAGTTTGTTTTAATCTTTCTGCAAGGTGGAAGACGGGCACTGCATAAAGTATTCCCGATGAGATCTTGCTTTGTACAGTGGCACTAATGCTTCCCTCCATGAACCAGGGATTTCTCATAGCTGTAATAAATTGGTGGATCAGACTTCTAGAATTAAATAGTTAGTTCCCAAGGTCTTTCTTCTCCTGTCTGTTTTCCACTGGATAAACGCCTGGTGTATTTTAAAAGTTTTGTTACTGTGTAAATGCATGACCTCTTTACTCTGCACTACTAGATTATTATTCCATTTCTTTACTCCAGACCTTGATTATTTTTTTTCTGTGTGATTTTTTTTGTTTCCTCTGCTGCAGATTTGGAAGCTGAAATTGCACAAGAAGAAGGTGACTCATGTGGAGTTTAACTCCCGATGTGAGTGGTTGTTGGCCACAGCGTCTGTGGATCAGACAGTCAAAATCTGGGACCTCAGAAACATGAAAAACAAAATGAATTTTCTTCATCTGCTTCCTCATGACAAACCTGTCAATGCAGGTGAGTTGAGATAAGGATGGACATCTGCAGAGAGTCCACTCAGCTCAGCTTTTATTGTTGTGGCAGTGTTGTCTTTCACTCGGATTCAAAGTTGCACAGTAGCTAGTGTTCAAGCAAGGCATTGGCAATGTGTGGCCAGAGCGGGGAGCTGGATAGGGCAGCTTCAGCACAGCCTAGACTTGCCATATAGCTGTGGCACGGTGCCTTGAGAGGTGAGTGTGAAAACATCAGCAATGGCTGAGATTAGAAAACCACATTTATTGGGAGCACTTACTTTGACAAAAGCAGAGCATAGGACTCAAACCCCTGTTTCCTGGGTGCAGTTTTACCAGTTCATGGAAGTCCGAACTGTAGTTGTCTGTCTCCAGCTTTTCCACTAATTTTCCACTTGAACAAGCAAGTTCCTTTCTTTGTTTCTTCCTGCGATTCTAAAATGAGAAGAATGATTCTTCCTATGTAACCTAGTGCTGTAGGTTTCAGCTTACTGATTGTGAGAGCTCAGAGCTTGTTTGAAACAGGTAAAGTCTTGTCTGTGGGGACACATGGCAGTATTCACATCCCTGTTAAAGAAACAGCAGTAGGTTTCCAATCTGACAAGAAACATAAAAGTCGCATTTCTCTATCACAGCATTGTGATCTTTCCTTTGCCTTGTTGTCCCCCTCTCCCAGCTTACTTCAGCCCAACAGACGGTGCCAAGCTCCTGAGCACAGACCAGCGCAATGAGATCAGGGTTTACTCATCTTCAGACTGGACCAAGCCGCAGCACCTGATCCCACACCCGCATCGGCAGTTTCAGCACCTCACACCTATTAAGGTCAGTTAAGCCAGCGGCGCAGTGAGAGGAGCGTCAGGCTTGGTGCTAGCAGCCGGCCGTACGTCAGGAATGCTCTGGTTTCTGTTCAGGATACGGTGTTGGTGAGTGGCTGTTCACACTGCTGCAGCTCCCAGCAGAGCACTGTTCTGAGGGTGCCTGTGTTCCTCAGGTGGTGGGTGGAGTGTGCAACCCGCTGCTCACGCTGCCGGTTGTCTGGTGTGTGTCAGTGTGAGCTCTGCCCCTTTCTCTTAACTCCCCATCGCTCTGCTCTGTGACTAGGCAACATGGCACCCTCGCTACGACCTCATTGTAGCAGGTCGCTACCCAGACCCGAAGTTCCCAGGGTACACAGTGAATGAGCCACGAACTGTTGATGTATTCGATGGAAACACCGGGGAGATGGTTTGTCAACTCCATGACCCGAATGCTTCTGGTATCATCTCGGTGAGTTAAGCACTGCAGCCAAAGGCACCGCTGTGTGTTGAACTGCAGCCAGGACTGATGGGCTAGGGCCTAGAACAGAGGGAGTGTCCTCTTTACTGGTGACAGACTCATGCTCTTGTGGGGGCATGGCCGCCGGCTAAAGCTGCTGACCGGAGCAGGGCTGGTCCGTGGTCATCTGGGGGCGTTCTGTGATGCTCTTTAGGGAATGTTGGGTTTTCTGGAAGGTTTGTTGCTGGTTTGTTGCTGTTCCATAAGCCGTGGTGCTCTCACAGACTCCGGCTGTGTTTCCGTTTGCAGCTCAATAAATTCAACCCCATGGGAGACACGCTGGCGTCTGGCATGGGTGAGTAGAGGCAGCCCGGGGCGCGAATCACGGCGGGCCCGGGCCCGGAGAAGGGCCAGCGCGTTTCTCCAGGCTGAGGCGAGCTGTGAGCGAGGCTGTCCCAGGTCCACTCGCTAGGAGCCCTGTGTCACCTCCTACCCCTGTAAAGGAGACGAAGACCTTCTCCTCGGTCTTCCTCCCTTGGCGGTACCGTGCGCGCTGCGGGCAGCCCCTGCGTCACGGCGGCGCGAGGCGGCCGTCCGGGGCAGCTGCTGCCGCCTGCCGGCCGCCTGGCGGCATCGGGGCGGGGGGCGCTTTACCCTCTCCCTGCGGTTAATTTGCCGCGGTTCCTGGGCTGCGGAGCCAAGATCACCCCGTTTTTCGCAGGCTACGTGGGACTGAGGGAGCTAGCTATAGACTGAGGTCTGAGGCCTGTGACAGATGAGATTAGGAATTACCTGTGTTTCTTAATTAGATCAAATTTCCGTGGCTGTGTGGAGATAGTGTCTGCAGTAAATATCTCTGCATACTCTGTACCTTGGAAATACTTATAACAGACAAAGCATTTTGAATCTTTGGCAGTTAAGTGACGTAGCCTCAGGTATTATGTTTGATGTAGACTTTCTGACGCACATTGTTTAATTTTTCCTCTCAGGCTTTAACATTCTGATCTGGAGCCGGGAGGAGATGGTGGCCAAGAAGCAAGAACATCTTTTGAAAGCCATGACAGAACAGGGGATTGGAAGCTGGAGTTTGTCCAGATGTGGAGGGCAGAGGCAGGAAAACCTTGGGACAAGCAAACTCAAAGCTAAATTACTGTCTTGGGAGCTGGAGGAGAGGAGAACAAAAAACGACAATTCTAAATTGCAGGGAAGGAAGCGAAAAGGGAAGGACCTGGAGAACTGATTTAGTAGTTTGATCCTGTCTGGATCGCAGGGCACAAATGCAGTGCTGGCAATGGGCAGTATAAGCTGTGTGGGGCATTGGACTTCTACTTTGTCCTTCCTCCCTGGATCTGATCTTGCTTCCCTGACTCCCTTTGCTTCTCCTTCTAGAAAGTTGTGTCAGTACTTGTTTCCTCCTCCACCCATTTTCTGAGGCACTAGGAAAACTTCAAAGGCGTTCTCAGATCCTGCTGAAGTTACTGCTCCCAGCCTGCCACATCTGCTGGTTATCACTTGCCAGAAGTTACCATCTCCCATAGTCTGCTGTGGAGCAGCTCTTGATAGGGTCTCCAGCCTGTTCTACTCAAACTGAGCTGAGAAACCCTTTGCTAACACGGTTAATGTCCTGAAAAGGTAGAATGTTCGTGGGGCGAGGTGATGGGTAGCTTGAGTAGCCTGGGAAACGCCAGCGCTCCCATATGCAAGCTTCCTGGAAAATGTGTGTCTGTCAGGACCTCAGCCTTAGCCTGTTCCATGCTTGCAGCTGTTTAACTAGAGCACAAAGAACACGATGATGCCAGAGCTCTTTACCTGCCTGATGGGATGCAAGGCCAGTATGGAGCTGGGAACCTACTGATTCTGTAGTTTCCGTTTCCAGAGCTCTAGGCTTTTTCTTGCTCCTGATTAGGTAATTCTTTTCACCCATGCCTATGTGCTTCGGAATGTTGGATAGAAGTGTTGTAAAGCAGAAATGAGGAATCTTTTCCAAACACCCCTGCTCAGAGCCAAATCGCAAGACTGCTGTTAAACTGAAAAGTTTTGCTTTGTCTAGTTTGTTTACAAGGCTGCCTGGAGCCTTGCTGCTGTCCCAGAGGTTGATGGGTGGGACAGGCTCCAGGCCTGCTCAGATTCTCTATGTTCACTTTTATAGTTTCGCAGTATTAATAAAGTTTTGTACTGAACTCAAATTCTTCTTTGATACAGAGAGTGGCTGCTGTGAGCATTCTGCTGAACTGCTTTTGTACAGGGGAAGAAGTTACTGACCTTTCTGCAAGAGGGCTGAGAGACCTAGAACAGTGGTGGAAAGGCCAGGCGTAGCGTTGTGTCTACAATGGACCCTTCCAGGTGGGATGGGTTGCATTATAGGCTGTATCTGTGCATGGGTGCTGCAGTCGGTTCTCAGGCTGCTGTAAGTAGGCTTGTACATCAGGGATTTACTTTGGGAGGGGGTGTATTGCAGTAAAGTCTGCCTGTTCACCAACACTCGGCATGCTGGTGCTACCCCTGTGAACTCTTAGAGAAGAAAAGAAGCAGAGTTCAGTGTGAATTTGATTTTAATAACGAAAAGGAAATGTATTGGAACAATTACAGAAAGTAATTCACAGGCAAAATGTCTAAATCATCATAGAAACCTTTCCTCTGTGTGTGCAAAATTTGCTGCCTTTAAAAATAACACGTCTGGTCCTCTTAAATGTAGTTTCTATTACCTCTTTCTTGTGCCTGTTCTCACAGGCAGTAGCTTTTTCTGCATGAGTGTCTTGCTGCGCAGGAGACCTAGACTAGATCTTCAGAGGACAGAAAGGTGAGGAAGATGCTGAGAACAGCAAGCTGCTTCTGCTGATTCAGAGTTCCCAGGCTGGCAGATGCCGATTATGGTGTAGGGGAAAGTCCCCACGGCACTCCGTAGGGCAAGAAAAGGAAACGTCTGTAACCCAAGAACTGGCTTCTGCCGCCAAGAGGGGACGGGAACTGCACCAGAACGGGAAGTAAAAGCGGGAAGTGAATGTGCAGCATCACCATGTGAAGAGCCCGTGCTTCTGGTGCCTGCTGTGGTCTCTTGTTCTCTGCCAAAAGCTACCAGGCCAGGTGGTCAGCGCTTGGCATGAAGCTCCCTGCAGCAGAGAGGCCAGCCTGGAGAAAGAATCACAATTTGGACAAAATGCCACAGCGTGGCACATAAAGGGAGCCACAGTCACCTGCAAACTCTGACCCTTACTGGGGTTTTTTTGTTTGTTTGCTGTCCATCCAGTAGGGAATATAGGAAGAAAAATTACAGAACTTGGCATTTAATCTAGTCTTAGGTAAACAGCTCTGCTACATCTCTTTAATTATGGCATAAAAACATTCTGCTAGTAAAGCATATTCCTTGGGCTCATAGCTGAAATCTGGACTGCCTGCAGTATTGGATATTCCCTGTAACAGGTACTTGAAGTTCAGAAGTGGGGAAGTCAAATTCAAAGGCTGTATCTTTAGACGGAGCCCAAGTTTCGTATCTGAGGGGACTCTCCTTTCTAGAGCCAACATTGCACAAGACATTGGGGGTGTGTTTGCTATGGTCACAGGAATTCATCTCTGTGATGAAGCTCTTGGAGCTTCTCTGGATCATATTTAACCTACTCTGAGCTGCATCCTAGAATCTACTGCCAGGTTTTCAATCTTCTCCTGATTCCAGACCAGTTCTTTCTTGAACCACAATGTGATAAGGGAAAAAAAAGACCAGCTGCCTGCAGCAGCTACTTAGCCGCAACCTCAAGCACCACTTTTCACTGTCTGCCATCATCTGCAGCAGTTCCCTCTGCATGAACAGTAGATGAGTCTTGGTGCATTGCTGGTGAGCTGGGCCCTCTGCTCCAAGCCCAGCCTTCCCAGCAGCATCAGCTCAATGGCCTGAGAGAAAAGCACTCACAGGAGGTTGACCCTGAAGAGAGATGCAACTCCTGACTGCACGGGATGCAGCAGCTGCCGGAGGCCCAGGCCCCTCTGCCACAATCATGGTGAGTGGTAACATTTACAATCACTGGAAGGAGGAAAACTCGTGACCAGCTCCAGCTGGCCATGTTGGGAATCCCAGACTAGGTAAGTTGTATGAGGACTGGGGGCACCACACAGTATACTGGCTTCAGAATTAAGGTGTCATTTCCATTAGAGTAGTTCGGTCCTGTCTCTCTGGGATGTCACCTTTAGAAAGCATCCAAAAATCAAGTCCAGCTTCATCCTGGGAAGCAATGGCCAAAGTAGAAGAATGCTCAGTAACTGAAGGTGCCCAATCATCTTTAGGGGCAACACTGCTCCCTCCTACTGCCTGGGAAGGAGTTGAAGCAACTGTCAGGCCTGCTCTTCTCCCCCATTGGAAACATGCCGGTAGCCAGGGGGCTGCGACTGTATGCGGAAGAGTACAGTCAAGAGGAGGATTATAAGGAGGAGGAGAATGGATCCACACACAGCCAGACCCACAAACAGTTCTGCAAGGGAGAAAACAAGTGGTCAACATGGTATCGTCCACGCATTCCCCTTCTGCCACGCTCTGGTCCAGCCTTGGCTCACCTGTGTCGTGCATGCCGCTTGCTACCTGGCATTCTTGCTCCCAGTCCTGGGGAACAGCAGGATCTGTGAGTTCCAAGAATCTCTGCAGTGGGCATTTATGCTGACAGCCAGGGACTGTCAGTGGGAAAGGTTCCTTCCCACTCTCATTCCGGAAAAACATCTCCACAGAGAAATTACTGAAAACAAAACACAGCTAGATGTTTTTTTTTTCTCCAGCTAAAGTCATCCCTTCCCAAAAACTCAGTGTGCACACCCTTTTCTTTATTCTGATGGTAGTTTTCCTCCTAAGAGTCTGGCACTAGGAGCAAGATTGCATCCCCCTAGGGTGGAGCCTAGCCTAGGTGCCTAACCCTTGAGGTGAAATTACAGCAGACGTCTTTACTGCAGCCCTCACCCATCATCCTCTTGGTACAGCTCAAATAAATGACATGAGGCGTATGGTGCTTGAATCTTGTTGTAGACATCTAGAGCCATCTGCAGTGCCACAAGTGTGGTGTCATGCTGAGAAAGAGGGAAAAAAACCACATCAGTCACCCTTACGGATGGGGCAGGGCAGCTCAGACCATACCAGTAACGGACAGGGCAGTGCTGAGGGGACGTCACTTTTGTCACTTCCCTCTGGAAGAAAGGAGAGGAACTGTACTGCTAGCATGGTGATCTGTGATGGTGCCAGAGAAGGGATGAGGTGAAACACAGCCATATGTATGCTGCATTGTTCTTTAAGAATTAATCTCTAGGGAGCAGTTTGGGAGAGATGCTTGACTTCCCAGTCACTAGGGTGTTGGAAAGCGGGGATGACTCCATATCTACACTGCGGAACACATCTGAGTAGCATCAACCCATCTACCAAATAAATACAGCAGTGGCTCCCCAAAGCCTGACAGTCTCATCCACAAGGAACAGAGCGCAGGCTGGGAATTTTCCTCAGAGGCCCCAGAGGAATGATGCCAGATCCTGCACATCCCACCCAGCCAGAGGCAAAGATGCGTGTTCTGATCACTGCATGGGCTGTAGAGAAGCCAGAAAGGGTTAAAACTATCACCAAGCCCCAATCCCCTTCGAGGAGGAGGAGGAAATGGATAAAAGCTAGCCCCAGGCTGTGACTTACTGCTGAATAGGCAAGTAGTTTCAGGTTCTGGTGGGCAGAAACATTTGCTGCTTTGGTTAGGTTTTTCCTTATGTGATCCAGCAGGACCCCTGAGGAAAGGGAACTACTGTTAAGAGGCAAAGACTAGACAGAGCAGCATGAATCTCCCTCCCCGGTGCACTCACCGCCTTGCAGACGAGCTTTTTCGACCCGACTGTGGATCCCAAACAGAAATTCAAAACCAAAGTCTTTTAGTTGCTTCAGTCGAGCCATGACATCTGGTGTCACCCACACAGGCAAATCCATTTCGTGTGCTTGCTAGAAAGAGAACAGAAGACTCATCTGCAGGTAACATGGATCGCAGATTGATCAGAGAATGGAAGTCAGGGCGCCTGGAGTCCTGCCCATACTGCTACTGATTTCCTATATTATTTTAAATATGCCCCTTTTCTATTTTTGCTTCTATCGTCACACTGCTGTACTGCATGCAAAGAATACTATGTGGGGTTTAATGTTGTTTCAGAAACTAATAACGAGAAGCCTAAAGATTAAAATCTAGGAGTTACATTTCTGTGAAAGCATGAGTGGAGTGGAGGGTTATGTCGTAACACCGACACAATAATCCTCGGGCATTTACTTTATGTGTGGCTGAGTATGCCCTGCAGATGGCATGCAGTCAAAAAAAAAAAAAAAAAAAAGATAAGCGAGAGAGCACGAACTCAAGGTTTCTGGTGTACCTGCAGCGCAGTGTCCCTGGAGGCTCTGAGGGCCACTCACGGATAGTGGAGAAAGTTAGCAGGCGCCTGCAGACGTAATACTGGGATGCGCCACTGACAAAGCCCAGTGCTCAAACCCAGAACACACAGAACTGGGAACCAAGAGAAGAATTTGCTTTGCAGCCAACCCATTACAAGAAGGGATTAGTTACACTGACAGACAAAGAGCAGTTGTGGTTCCCTGGCATTACTCGGAGCAATTTTCTATGCCACATCCCGCTAGACTGCCAGAAGATGAGGCTGAATATCCTTAAGGGCCCATTCTGTCTGAGTGGTTCGGAGAAATTCCCATCATCGACTTGGATATTTAGTTAGTTTTTCATTAATTTACAAAGAGAATGGGTGGTAAATTCAGCTACTTCTTGGACTTTTTTATTTCCTCCATCCAGATGGCAGAATGAGTCTACTGGCTCAGGTGAGAAAAACAATCCTTCTCTTCAGGGCACTGGTTTGTAAGAGTGAGAAAAAAGGAGGAAGCCCAATGCAGCTGAAGAGACTGATCAGCCTGAGGGGATAGTTCGGAGAGAAAAAACTGCCCTTCCTCAAAAGGTTCTGGTTTCATTTTGGGACAGTGAGCTGTTCCCCACGTTCTTGAGGATTACAGTGGTTGTCAGCTGGCTGCCTGGGCCCAATCTGCGAGCTCATTAAGTGAGTCTTGAAAACGAAGAAGATTTGAAATTCTTGATCTCTCTGACCAAAGCTTGTTTTGTTACTGACAGAAGTTGCTTCACTGTGATTGCTACAAGACAGGAGATCGGGTTTGTGATACAAAGGGCAAATTTACATAGTGCAGTGCAGCTCTGGGCTGGAATATTCCCAGCTTGCAGCAACTCAAGCTGCTACTTTACACCGCAAAATGCAATTCCACGCAGATCTATCTTTCACATCCCCAGAACAGTACATACCACTGTATACCACTGCCAGTAAGCTAAGTAGCTTTGCACCTCTGTAGAGTTAGCACGACACAGTGTCAAAATGCTTGGGTTTACTGCTTCTTCCACAGTTAACTAGTTTGACATGCAAGAGCTCTACAATTTACTTCATCATCCTGTACAGTTATACACAAACAAACTTGTGTGCAACAACTGTAAGTCTCTTGGATACGTGACCTTTACTTCAGCATTATCACAGCACAGCTAACCTGATTTGATTTTGTTTAAGCCTTCATGAGATGTGTTTTCAACAAAACTCCACGTCAATACAGAGTTTGGTGCCCAAAAGGTTAACCTCTGTCTCCAGAGTCTTTCTCTGGCAAAGGACCTCATAACAGGTGAAAAAGCAGATGTGGGTGAACCCCCAGTTAAGCTAGAAAAGCATTATTTTCCTTTAGAGATGGCATTAACAGAAGCAACAGAGAGGTAGAGGTAGAACCAGGACTAGTCCAGATTTAAGCTCCCAACTTAATTCATAAAGTTAACACTCCTTCCGTTTCCAGAGATCTCATTTCTACCTTATCTCAGACTTGTCCAGAGAGATCTAAAGATTTCTGATTGCAGTCATTTTCTAGTGACTTTCAAAAGAGATCATTATTATGCAGGTGGGACTTTTTCTGGCTCTGGCATGATATATGTCTAAGCTACAAAGTAGGAGGTTATAGGGTGTAAAATTAGGTAATCCTTGGCACGTGCCTTTAGTGAGTAGGAACTGTTGTTATTCTCAAATTAGAACATTACTTATAACTGTATGGTGGGAATGGTGAAAAGCTGTTTTATGGGATTTTGCAAAATAATTTTCTACCAAATCCAGTGAGTCCTCAAGACCAAGCTCCCATGGCTGTAAGATGATGGCCAAATTTACCTCACAGAACAGTGTGTCATACACACTCCAAACAGACTCAAGAGAGACATCCCGGATCCCAGTCTTGTTTGCCACCATCTGCAGGAATTCCTGTAGGTATGAGAAAAGAGAAAGGCCTTCCATTTTCTGATCTCATACTCTATTACGTGCACAGGTATTCCTACCCTTCTTCTCAGAGCTCTGATTATACAGAGGTGATAATACGTCAACTACAAGCCCAAGACCACCTCATCTCCTGCAAACAATCACTTACCCAATTCTCTTTGGTCTTATTTATGTATTCTGCCGAGTGCCGCGTTTCATTCTGTAGCTGTTCATACCGTGGGCAGCGGGTCAAAGGAAACTTCAGTAGCTGGGCAGAGACAAGAAGAGCAGCTAGGTCACCGAGAACACTGAACTACAGAACTTGCAGTCAACACGCACAACTGTAATGAAACCCGGACTGGCGGAACGCAGCTATAAACAGCCTCAAGTACTGCCTTCCAACATACTCCGGATCATCTGTGCTCTGCTGAGGTGCTGCAGCTAACACATGGAGTGAGTGCAGCCCCTGAATTCCCATCTTGCTCTGAGAACAGAAGAACCTTTGCAAGTTAGGTCCCAGGAAACGTTCAAGACCATCTGAATCGAGACTGAAGCAAAGACTCTTGGAGAAGTCAGCATGACGCACTATTTGAGTAGTCAGTACCTATCCTTGAGAGGAACTTACCCTTTCCTCGGACTCGGGCACTGTGTGCACAGGGATAGGCTGCCAGGAGATGTTAGGGTTGAATATCTGATGTCCCTCGGGGGGATACAAGCCTGCCAGATTGGCCTCTGCACTCATCAGCGTCCGATCGTAGTCCGTGCTGCGGGTGAAGATCTGACAGGACAGGGACAGCGGACCATTAGTAACGCTGCTGGGAGCAGTGACACTCGGACGCAGGACAACGCACTTGCTGAGGAACATTGCCAAGTGCCCTGCAGCTGCTCACGGACAACAGGGTAACAGGAGTCGAAGTGACCGAGCCTGCTGATGTCAGCCTGGATGAAACTGTAAGGACAGGCACAAAGACAACGTGGTGTGTAACACTGGAGCAGTCTGTTTGAATCAGTGGGAGAGCCAGATGCACCGTGTAGAGATTACAGATAGAAAGGAGTCCGAGCATGAGGAAGAGTCAGAGAAAAGCAAGACAGAGACACAGATAACGATGGGCACAGTTAAGAAATTCACTGTATTTACAGAACAGGACTCAGGCAAACTCCTGCATTCAGTTTTCAGTTCTAGGAACGACCTGCTGCGCTCATGAAAAAAACCTGGCTCCTCCAAGCCTCAGTTTTTCTGTCTGAGAAACAAAGACAAAAGTGATCCGACTAAAAGGAGAGGCAGAAAAAGGGGAGCTGGGATCTTATTTGATCATTGTGGGCTCTTGGGATTAACGGGCCAGGACTTATAATTTCAGAGCTCAGCGAGAGATGTGAGCCAGAAAAAAGAGAAACGAGAAAAATACAGGAAAGTTCAGAAGCTCAAAATGACAAAACTATGGTATTCTGGTATCTGTGTACTGAAAACACTTAGGGGTAGATTGGAGAGCAACTGGTGATAAAACAAGAGGAACACACAGGAAATCACAAAAGAACGTCTGAGAAAACAGCATCTTGAATCTGAAACAAGAAGAATAGAAAGCCAGAAGAATGCAATACAATGTCAAGATTGGGATTTTTTTTTTACATGTTAAATGAGGAGAGAGAAACATAAGAAAAAATACATGTACTCACTCTGTATGGCATCTCCCATGTGAAGTGTATCTCAAAACTTAACAGTCATGAGGAAAAAAAACCAAAAAATTGTCTTTTCCCTGACAATTTCTACCTACTTTTACCTCTTAACTGTGGCTTGAAAAACAACTGTCCCTGTACTCATTGGGCAGGATTGCTTTCATCCTAGGTAAGCTTTGAAGAAACATAAAGGAAATGTTTTGAAAGATAAGGATCAAATTCTAGAAGTGTTGTAAAAATCAGTTAGGCTCTGAGCACACATGCTTTCTTCAGCACCTTTTGCCAAGGCTCCAGCTTGTCGCCGAGTCAGGTGACAGACGGTCAAACCGTGTCACCCAGAGGCAACACTTCTCACAAGAGGGAGGTTGCTCAACTCGAGCGGGGGTTCGGGCTTGGTTAGCAGAACAACTTTTGTTTGCATATGCCTTGGTTTGTTTTTCCTTCTCAAGCAAGAGAAGGAAAACAGTTTCGGCTGGCAAAAGCTTTATAGGAATGAAGTATGTTTGGAAAGGAGCTGCTGAGGAGGGGGTAAAGGATCTGTGCTTGAGCCGATGCTGGAAGCTTTGCTGATGAAGCAAATATCAAAGAAGGCACACAATCTGAACTATGGCAAGCCGGGTATTTACTGGGGAGCCAAAAAGGGGGGAAACAGAGACAGAAAGTCATACGGGACTTCTCCGTTTGCCCGCCTGGCCAGTCGCCCACAGGGTGCTGAGCGGTGCAGAGCCACTGGCGGGGCAGGGGGCTCTGGCTGCCCGCTGTCTGTCCGGACCGCCTGACGGCATGCCTCTCCTCCCGACACTCGCTCCTGTTCCGGGCGACTCACACCTCTTTGATCAACCAGCAGGGGCATCTGGCGGGGATTTTCCAGTTTCTTTACTTTTTACGACCTTTCAAATTTCCCCCTGCGCTTAGCACAGGGTTCCACAAGGGCTCCGTAACTTTTTGTAGACGAAGCCTACCAGTTCCCCAGGAACTGTTATGAAGCGTGGCGACAGCCTGAAGAGAGAAACCAGAACAAATAGCTTCGAGGGATCGGAGCCGTTGGTGCTTCACAGGTGGAAACCACGGAGCGGGTCCCTTCTGGTTAGCAGCTGCTGCTGGTACCTGCAGGCCGGGCGGCGGGGAGGGCTGGGCGGAGGCGGCTCCGACCCCCGGGCGGCGGGGCTGCCTCCGGACGGGCCGCCGCCGCGCCCCAGCCAGCGGGAACGCTTCAAGGCCCGGCGCCAGCGCTCCCCCCCCCGTCCCCGCGGTCGCCGCTCCTCCCAACCCCGCCCCGCGTGGCGGCACTGACCTCCTGCCGCCGGTACGCGCCGCTGAGGAACCCGCGGTAGCGCCGCCGCAGGGCCTGGCCCAGCTCCCACTGCTGCCGCATCCCCACCTGCAACGGCACCGGGAGTCACCGGCGGCGCTGGCCGCGGCCGGTCCCCGCCCGCCGCCCGCAGCCCGCCGCACCTGCGTCAGCTGCCCGAAGCCCTGGGGCCAGGCGCCCTCCTGGAAGGGGTCCCGCGGGTAGGCCTTGATGGGCGAGCGGTCTCCGTGGCGGTACACCTGCGGGCGGCACCGCGTCACACCGGCCCCGCGGCACGGCCCGGCCCGGCCCCCTCCCGCCGCCCCTCTTCCTCCTCACCAGCGTTACGAAGCGGAGGCTGCGGGGCCAGGCGGGCGGCGGCTGCAGGCAGAGCGCCAGGAGGAGCAGGACGGCGCCTCCCCAGCCGCACCGCGCCGGACCGGCCGCCATGGCACTTCCCCCCGCCGCCGCAGCGCGGAACCGAACCGCCGCCGGCTGCGGGCCCGCACGGACACAGTTTACCCGCGCACACCGGAAGCGCCCCGGCCGGAGGGGGCGGTCCCGCTGCCCTCCCCGGGGCCGGGCCGGCGCTGTGAGGGGGCCGGGCCTGAGGCGGGCCCCAGGGGTCGCTCCCGCCTCCCGACGGGCGGAGGCGGAGCTTGGCGGCGGGGCGGCCCGCTCAGCCGGCTGCGGGAGCGCCTGGGCCCGGAGAGGAGCCGTGTACAGCCGGGTCGGGCCCGGCCCGGCGGGGTGAGGGCGGCGCCCCCCGCCGTCTGGCCTGCGCTCGGCGGCTGCGCGGAGGCCGAGGGGGTCCCGGGGCTCCCACCAGGCAGGTGCGCGGCTGGGGGCGGGCGGGGGCGGGAGCGCTCCTCGCGTCACGGCGGCTCCGCGCGAGCGAGGCGTTCGCGCCCGCAGAAGGAGAAGCCGGGGACCCGGCCGCGCCGGGCCGCGAGGGCGGCGGGGCGGGGCCGCGGGGCGGGGTCCGGCCCCGCGCGGGGCCGCGGGTAACGGCCGGCCGCCAGCCGCGCTCGCGCGCGTGGGGCCGGAGGGCGGGGCGGCCTCGCAGGGGGCGGGGACGGTGGGCGGGGCGGGCGGTGCCTGCGCGTGACCCGGGGGCCGGGACGCGCGTGACATCAGCGCAGCTCCGCCGCGCCGCAGGGCTGCGAGCAGCGCCGGCCTGGGCCGTCCCTCCCCTCCCATCCCCTCCCCTCCCCTCCCCTCCTGCCGGCGGCCGCGCATCGACAGGGATCCGCTCCGGTAACTTCTCCCCTCGGCTCTAGCGGGGCAGGGCAGGGCCGGGCCGGGCCCGGCCCGGCCGCTGCGCGTGTCCGTGACTCACGGCGGGGGACGCGGACGCGCTCTCCCGCCCCGTGGCCTGCGCCGGGCCGAGCCGCGGCAGCGCTCCTTGCGCCCCGGTGCCGGCGGCCCTGCGCCCCCCGCGCCGTGCTGCCTGACGGGCCGGGCCGGGCGGCGTAGGGAGGTGCGCTTCCCGTGGCGGCTCCGCGGGGGCCGCCGGGCGGGGGTCGCCTTCCCGTCGCCGGCGAGGAGCCGAGTGCCGGCGGTCGTGCGGCGTTGGCGTGGCGGGCGGCGGCGGGGCCTGCCGCCTGGGGCGGGCGGCGGTTGCGCGTTGGAGAGGGCCCGCCGGAGAGCGGGCAGCGACGGGAGGTGGGAGGACCTGGCGAGGGAGAGCGGGCCTCTGGGCAGGGAACGTCAGCGCCTCGGGGTCGTGGTCCCGGATCTCCATCTGCTGTCGGCGGGACGCTGCCCGGCGCAGCGTGGCGATGTTTACTTGCTTTGCGGTGACCGGTTAGCCTTCCTCTTCCCGCCTCTGCTCCACTCAGCTCTGCGTTTCTCTGTCTCCTTCACCTGGTGTGTCCTGTCAGCCCGGGCCGCGAGCTTTCTGGGATGTTCACACGGCGCTGTGGAAAGGTGGCTTTGCTCACGTTGGTGATGACTCCACATTCTGCCACTTCACTGCCGCTCATTGCTCTGAGGTCCACAGGTCTGCCACAGCAGAGACTGCATTACAGGACAGAAGCAGACTTTGGCTCACTGGTGAAAGAGAAATACTTTGTCCTGGGATTTCCTTCCCCCCTTTTCTTTTTCCTAAAGGCACAGCTGGGCCCTTCAGTGCAAGGCTGGTTTGAGGGTGTCTCCGACACTGAGTCACGTTTCTGACTAACTGGATCCCTGCATGTCAGCCAGTTTCTGGCTGCGGCTGCAGGTTATGTTGGTCTGTAGGGAAGAGTCCTCTTGGCTCTGCTCGTTCCAAGGTACACGGAGTGTCTGCTGTTCCCCAGGTGTCGGGGGGAAGGCTATACCTGAGGGCAGACAGCAGGAAAAGGAAAAGCTGTGTTTTAGTTTCTCTGGTGGGCAGTGGGCTGGGTCTGTGGAAAAAGCGCATCTTCATCAAGGCATAACCCTCTTGCTGAAGCAGAAACAAAAAAAAATTGTCTTCTATTTAGGGAAGCAAAGACACTTCGAAAATTTCAGCTAAGTGTTGCAGAGCTCAGCCCTTTGTTCCTTCGGGCTGTGGAAGAGAGGGCATTGGACACGGTACATGTTGTGCCAGGACCGTGTGGAGCTTGGCCTTGTCGTGCTTCTTTGCTGTTGTATCTGTGGCACATTCACCAGAAGATCCCCACTGCTGTGAGAGATGCGAGGGCAGGCTGACTGCGTGACATCCTGCTATGTAACCCCTGTGTGAAATCTAGCACAGAGTTCCATGATTGATAGTTCCTTCTTACATGTACATATGCCCATGCATGCTTCTTCATACAGATCAGCTTTTGCAGGGGAAAAGCGGGGCTGAAATAACGAACAATCTCCTCACCCCCCAATATAAAAGCGGGGAAATAAACCCAAACCAGCCTCGGGTAGAACAGAACATGGGTTGTTGTGGAGCTGCTTGGGAGCTCCATAGCTGGCAGAGAAAACCTGCAGCTACCTGTATTGCGAAGGGGTGCAAGGAGTAGTACTGTAGCAGAGACTGTGTGTGTATATATATGTATGGCCTTGTCTTAAAAAATAAGAAACAGGAAACTTTATCGCAGAATTAGTGTGTCCTGGCTGTGTGCCTTGGGTTACCATCGTCGGTTGTTTCCAGTTAGCGCTGCCGCAGCTCTCTGCACCTTGTCAGTGTGTTTCCGTCAGCAGCTGGCTGTGCAGCGAGGAGGCGGGCAGAGGCTGTGCAGAACAGGCAGGCGGCTGTACAGGTGCCGAGCGCGAGTTTGCTGCCTTATCCTGATCTCACACCTGCAGGAAGAGTCATGTTTCCAGTGCGTTAGAAGTGCATTTGATTGCTGTGAGTTTTTTCCAGGAAAGGTGCTTGCTCTAGCGTTCATCATCACGGCTCGAAGCACTCGTTCTGTGGTAAACAGAAGGATGAATTTTTTGCGGTTGTTAAAGCAGTGATGGCCTCAGACCTCAAAAATCATGTCGCTTGTAATTAGATCTGGTCCGTGATTGTATGGCTATCAAGACTGACAGTTTGCAAAATTTTAAGTTTTGAATTTGAGGTCTTCAACTGTTGTTGTTTTTCAGAAGTCCTATTCCCAGATCTGCCCAAGGAAGAATGCAGAATATAATGTGCTTTGTCTTGAATGCGTTGAAGCATGATCCTGCTTTTTGCTCTGGAAGTGACTGCTGTGAAAGTCTTGTTGTCGCAGATGTGTGGGTCTTTGCATGTTGAATAGGAAAGCCTATCAGATTGTATGTCGCTCTCCCTCCTTTCCCCAGGCCAAGTAATAAGATTCACAGACCTGACAACCTTGGAGAGGAATCAGTGTTTCAGAACTGAGGTGAAACCTGTCATACAAAGATATCTTGTTTCATTGGGGCAAATTGGTCTGCTAGTCTGCAGTAGGATATGTTACCTTGTTTTCCTCACCACCTGGTAATTTAGGAAGGCAGAATCCCGTTCTCTTGACTGCAGAAGCTGTCTTGGTGGGAAGGAACTTCATCCTAGGAGGCAATTCAGGGGAATGCTTCCTGCTGACAGGTACAGGTCTGCATTGAGGCTGCAAACAGGTTGAACTTGGTCATTAGATTATACTTCTGCTGATACCAACATTTGACTTTGCATTTTCGTTGCAGTTACTGCAGCTGGAAGCTGTGCTGTAGTCAGTTTGGGTTTGGGAGATGTGTGTAATGTAAAATTAGATGAGGCTGCCCATGTTCTGGCAGATCTTAAAATTTTCTCTGTTAGGAGTGGTACGATGGGTTACTTGAGCACTCCTGTGTGCTCTTTGTTCTGTGACTTCCTGCTCAGGACAAAATACCTTTTTTCCATATTTGGAGCATAGACAAATTCCTTTCTTGTGTCCTCACTAAAAAGGAGACACCCCTGGAGCTGGTGTAGCTTGCGCTTTTAGATCTGGAGATCTCAAAACCAGATTTCCTGTAAAGCAAAATTACTGGCTTTATTGAGTGTCAAAAATAAAATGTTAAGGTGATATACTCAATTTTGGTATAATTTCATAAATCACTTTGAAGTATACACTGCCAAGCTTTTAAATATCTTATCTGAGGAGGGCAAAGGCTAATTAGGGTAGCGCACAAAGGAGAGCAGAGCACTATTAAGACCGTCCAGTACGTTTAAGGGAGGGGAAAAGATAAATGTTTGTTTAGTGGGAAGTTGATGAAGAAATGAAGAGAACAATATTAGAGAACGAGAAATCTAATTCTTGTTTTGAACAGACCAAAACTAGTGTCTATAGGATGAAGTAGGAGAACCATCTCGTGGGATGTGAGGGTTAAAGCAATTTAGAAGCCATGTTGCAGAGTCAGGTTGCATTATGTACACGCAGAAACCTCTCTGGGATGTAAATAAAAGATGTTAGGTGAGTATCAGGCTGATTGCTAAAGCAGCTGACTGACAAGAGAGTAGCTGTCTCCCGGCATGTAAGGCTTTCTAGTTCGTTTTAAGGTTTTTAAAAAAATACTGGCAAATGTATTTGTAAAGTTCCTTGAAATGAGTTGGACATGGAAGCTGTATCCTTTCTCACTCCAGCAAGAGGGGCAGTCTTGGCTCGCTGGTCCTACCGCAACTGTGAGACAAACAAGGTTAATGGGTTTAAATCAAGGCTTCCTACCTGCTGATTTAAATAGTGATTAAAGCTGGTGATTTAAATAATTCATTCAAGCTTTGTCTTGCATTTGATACTTTCTGAAAAGGAAGGTTTTATTCTAATTGGTTAGGCTAATCTATTACTGCTACTTGCTAAACAGGGTGATACAGTGTATCTCCATACACGCATTGATGCTGTTATATCACAGTAAATGCTTACTTTAGAAAATGGTCGTTTGTGTTTACTAAGTGAATAATTTCTTTCCTCATGACTTGTACAAAATGGCATTTGAATAAAAAGGTCAAATTACATACGTAGTTTTTTTTTAATAATTAGACTATAATCACGCACTGGATACACAAGAAAAAAATATGCTTTCTGGAGTGTGTGTTATTAAAACTGACTTGTTTTAAAAGGGTGGTGTTATCTGTCCTTACCAAAATGAACTGGTTGTTTTTGGTCATTGTGTCCTTCCAGATCGTAGAATGAGCATAGCACATCCTCCCTTGTCTTGTTTTTATTCAGAGATTGGAAGAGAGAAATGCCTCCCCCCCCATTTTATGCCGCCTCCTCCAACTTTGAGTGGACTGAACTAAATTAAGAAGTGAATTGAAGAAACTAATCTTTCTACCTTTTTAAGAAAGATTTATTTGGTGCCTCACCGGATTCTGATTCTGTGGACTTAGTGACTTTCTGGAGTTTGAGTTACACTCTTTAAACATTTTCCAGCAACCATGTGCTGCTTGGATAGGGTGCGCATTTGTTTGTCTAAATGACTTTTTTAGGCTTTATCATAAGTTGTCATTAACTTAGAAAATAAATGAGCGTAATCTTGACAAATGTGTGTAAAATCCATTTAACGGAAGATGCTTGGAATTTAAATAGTCTATCTAGGGCCCTTATGAAATGGGGGCAAAGAGGTACTGCACTGGCTCCATAGTGAATCTTGGTTGCCGGGACATATATGCAGAAATGTGTCAGCCCCCAAAGGACTCCACGTGCCATGCCAGTAAGTTTTCTCGGAGGATTTTACACAGTCAGGCTGTCAGATATGCATGTGTAGTGGCTTCTTGAGCACCTACCAGCAGGTATCCACCTGCAGATGTTTGCGGGCACTTGAACTTGCACTGGAAGAGCCTTGGACACTGGCTCTGACTGCGCGTGCCTCGACATGCATGCGCACATGCACACACAGGGAGTCCTGCGGCCAGCCCTCCCCATCAGCGTGCTTTGGCTTGCACAAGGGCTGCTGTGGAGGCAGGGCAGCTCAGCCAGCTGCACCTTCCGAGAGCAGGAAAAGCTGTCACTTTGCCTTCAGATACTAACTTTGTGATTCTGGTCTTCTCATTGACTGCTTCCCACCCTTGGCCGTTGTCTGTAGGAGAGGAATAATATTCTGGTTTTTGTGAAAGGGCCAGGAAGAAGCTCAAAAGATGGCTTCTCTGTTCACAACTGCTGAGGGGGACGGATTCTCAGGCATCTGCAGGTCTGGGCAGGAAGCCCTAGGGTGTGATTTAAGGTCCAGGTAGCATGCAGACAGGCAAAGTTGCACTGTTTGACCTTTAAGGAAGATGTCAGGCTCCCTGCATTAGCAAAGGAAGAGGGAACTTTTACTGTGAGGAGTGTTTTAAATGTAAGATATTGATAAGCATAGCTCGTATAATGTAGCTTCTGTCTAGGCGCATCTGAGAAGAGGGACTTTGTGGGCTGTATGGGACTGAGGAAGAATTTTCCCTTTGTCTTCAGAAAGCTCACAAGTTGCTGTTTGTTTTCCTAGAAATAGAACAGGAGTGGAGAAAGCGGAAACCTTTACCTGAAGAAAACATGAATTTTCTCCCTGTCACCTGCACTTTGAGGACATTTTCTATCATGCTGCTTTTAAGGAGCTGAAGGCTGAAGAAAAACCAAGAAGAGACTGCAGACTTTGTCCTCCCTTGTTTCGGTATCATCTCCAGCTGCTACTCCCTGATACTTGCTCTGGGTGGTGCCTTCAGCAGTGTCCCAGAATCGGTGGGCTATCCCCACCCTTCTCCCTTGATACAAGGATCGAAATAAGAAATCCAGCCACCTGTTGGCTTAGCCCCATTGCCCGCTTCCGCACACTGGTACGCTTGCTCGCATTTTCCGGCACTGATTCTTGGGTTTGCAGTTATTTCTGAGAAGTCAGGTGATATGAGGTCTCTGACAGCGTGACATTTGCTTGCTTGCTTCATGCAGACCCTGCCGGAGCGTCAGTCTTTGCAGAACCACTGGCTCCTGGTTTGCAGGTTGCGTGTGGTGGCTTCCTTCTCCTCGTGGTGGGGTTGCGCTGGAGCTGGGAACAGAGCGGGCTCCTTGCAGCTCATTGTCTGTGACAAACTGACAGTCTGATGGTTACGTTCTTTTGCTTTTATCGATTAGAGCCTGTGTGCAGACTGTCAGTCTGTTCTGGGCTACGTTGTTTGGGCAATAGAAAAATGTTTGTTAGCACCTCCTATTTCTTTGTGCCTTGTTAGGGCTCTTTCTGGATGGATGAGGGTGAGGCCTCCTGGGCCCTTGGAGATGACTTGCGAGGAGAGTTGTTGGCTCTGGTTTCCCATCTGGTGGGTGTGCTGTGAGTGCAGCCATTTCACTGGCTGGTGTTTGAGCAGTGGACTCTGTCTGGCTCTGGACTGTTTTCCAGCTGAGTATTTGTGGTGATGTCAGGCAGTGTGAGAAGGGAACATGACTTGGCAGGACAAAGTCTGCAGAAAGTTCAGCTCCACATTTGGCCGAGCGCCTCGGAGGGAATGGGATCTACGCACATATTCTGCTACACAGCCTGTCACACGCCCTCTCACATGCTCCCTTCCTGTCACACAGATCCTCTTTCTCTCCTTTTCAGACCTTTAACCTTTCCCTCTTAGCTTCCACCCTGTCCGCTTATAAAAACAAAAAAATCTCTCCTCCTTGTTTTGCTGTTATTGTACCTTGTAAGTGTTTAGTTGCAATGACCCCCAAAGCAGAAATAGACCATACAGGCCAGGATCCAGAATAGTAAAGTCAAAAGCAGGGCAGGTTTACTTTGCAACAGAGCTCTTAATAGTCCGTTATTCTGATCTGCATCCCTATGCCAGTCTTCACTGTGTTTCTTGGCAGCTCTTCTGAGCTCTCCCCTTGCTCTGCTGCAGCCTTCTGGCCGATCTAGGTTTGGATACATACATCTGCTGCAGGGTGGGAACCCTTGCCTCTCTTCTCCCCTTCTTCTAAGAGCAGTATTAGCAAAACTTGCAAAAATATATCCCTGGTAATGGGTGAGTGGGGAATAGACTAACAGTCAAGCTTACTCTGCAGCAATTTGAAACTCTGTTCCAGTATCCCTCTGATGTGTTCTTTATGTGGGTATTTCTGTAGTACTGTCATTTCTTCCTGACCTCTATGCTACATCTAGGGATGATATTTCTGTGAATGGGGATTGGTACTTTTCCCCTACTGCCCCTAAGGGAATCTTAATGAGTTTCCTGCCTGTTTTGCAATCCAGTACTATATCTCTGTTCTGCCTGTGAGTGGTAGTATTTGTTTTGATTGATGCTTTTAGGTGGGATAGTGCTTGGATACTAAGTGCTAGATTAAAACATTATAAAACATTATAAAAAGTCTGTTTCCAAGAAACAGTCCTGTTTCAGTTACGATGATATGCGGCATGTTGATTAAAGTACTCTTGGGGTGGGAGGAAAGGAGGAAATCAGAAAAATGAACAAACAATTATACTGTAAACAGCCCTCCCCTTTCTTCTGTTCTTTCCTCTTTTGCATCTTATTCTTCATGTTCTTTGGTTTCATAGCTGCTAGAGGATGGAGAAGACCAGTTTGAAAGAGATGATGGTGTGGACAAGGGTCTAGGAGTTGAGGGCTTTGAAGTTCTATTCCTGCCTTTGCTATGATATATCCCACAGCTTTACTTGTCCTTGGGCATTGTGTCTTCCTGGTAAAATACTGCAGCTGCTTCTTACTCTGCTGTTACTGTTTTAGTAGTAGTTCGATGCTGACAGTGGATTGGGCCATGTTCCTGCTCAGAGGAGTCAGTAGCAGTTTGGAATACTGATGTTGAAGAGATGGGCTGAGACAACCTGGGGAGCTGAGCAGATTTCCCGTCCGTGATAACCAGCTGATGAAGGTGCTTGGCTAGAATAGGTATGGGTCATGAAATGTTATTCCCTGACTGCATAGTTTAGTGGAGATTTTTGAGGAAACAATCGGGTAAACAGTATATCATGTGATTATTTATCATTATCATTTTCTACATGTAGAAAAAAGGCCTGCAGTGCTCTTTTCTAGGCATAATCTAGTTGGTTCTCTTACTGCTTATGGACAAGGTTTAACTCTCTTCCTGGGAATCTCTACTATCAGGATGCTATTTTGGGTATTCATTCTTGCTGCCTTTTTTTTTATTTGTTTAAGTTCTGATCTCTCTCTTCAGTTTGGAGATAGCATTGGGATGGCAGCTTAAATCCACCATGAGCCAGACTTGTGTTCCCTGAAGCAGGCCTGTAACATCTGTGAGACTGAGGGTTGTAAAGAAGGAATGTAGGTTCTAAGGTGGAGTTTTCTTTTGTTCTGTAATGTGTCACCCTGTAGAAGTCCGAAGTGATTGAAGAGAGGCTTCTCTAACTCTTTCCCCCGCCCCCGATTCTGTGCAAGCCCCATTTAAAAAAACCAGCTTTTTGAACCTAGCTGGTCATTGCCGTTACCTCTGATGTGGATGACACTGTGCATTTCCTGTCTCTTTTAAACCTTCACTGGGAAGACGAAGGAAGCACTGGTTGTTTAAACTGTTGCTTCAAAGAATGGCTGGCTGTTATGTTTTGGGTAGCTGTGTATAGTTGTGTAGAACAAGTTAGAGAAGGAATCCAGAAAGAAATGAGTCTGTGGGCATGTTTTCCATGCTGCCATCCAGTGGCATTTGTAAGGGAACTAAGGTGGTGGGGTCAGATTTTATTTTCAGCCTTCAAGTAGGACGTGATGAGCTGTCATTGCACGTAGGATGTGTCAGAGCTGGTCAGCAGCAGGAGTAATGAGCTGCAAACATCTCAACTTTCAATTTTCCAAAGCAGAGTCTTACTAGTTAGCAGGTTATTTTGCAGTAGGAAGTTCTCCGGGTTGCTTGAACACTTTTTGTGTTTGATTTTATTCTCTTTTTGTGTGTGTGTGTCTGGTGGTGTGGTTAGAAGTGCGGAAGAATTACGCCATTAGCCAATACAGGGGCCTTAGGAAGAAAAACAAACTTGCAAACCAAAACCACCTTTGCATAGATACATTTAGATGTGCAAGGGAAAAAAAGACGTACTGGTAGAATAGCTTAATTTGCTTGGGGAAATTGTGAGTGGTACTGGCCAAAGAATGCTGGTTGCCATTTTAAAGTGAGTTTCCATAGGGAGAATTTTACTATTATGGCTGATGCTGACAAATACATTCTGTAGACAAGGCTCCAGGCTTGGTCCTCTCCCTTCCTCTTCTTCCCAAGGAGTGGCAGAGAGCTGCCCTTTGCTCCCCTCTTAGCAGGAGTGGGCAGCTGCTCTCTGCTTTGTGTGTTTCATCCTCCTGGGAGGAGCACAGATGGGATTTTTCCTGTTGGAAGCCCTGTCAAAGCCTCAGTTGTGCTTCCTGCCATCTGAAGGTCGGTGCTGACAGCAGCATTGAGCTGTCGATGAGCTGGATTTGCAGCCAGATGCAGGGGATTATTGTAGTTCAGCTACAAATGGCAAGTTCTGCTCATGTTCGTCCCCATGGGTGCTGCAGAAGTTGATGTTGCTCCAAAGTGGCTGTGCTCTGTCTGCTCCCCATGTTGGGACACTGGCTTCACAGCTCATCTGGCCAGACAGAGCTGGGAAAAGATGACTTGTCATTTTACAAGATAGCGGGGAGGGGAGGGTGGAGGGGTGCTGCTACTGTAACATCTTCCTTGCTGTAACCCAGTGTATGCCTTAGTTTTTGCCATTTCTGAGGTGGTTATACTCTAGATTAGCCAGAAGCTTGAAAGCTGACATGAAAGCCTGGAAGGGACTGGAGCTCTGTTGCCCAGACCTGGCTTGTGCCATTTTCCAGAGTTCAAGAGAACTTGTGTTAATGACCTTTAAAGGAATTTCATGACAGCAAGGTGGCCACATCACTCCTGATACCTCTTGTTATGCATTTCCAGTTCATTGAGGGAAAATTCTATCCCCTCTCACCGTCGTCGTTGCCTTCCCTGTGTCTTTCTTTCCCCCTTTGTCAGAGGGACTGATACTTCCACGCAAACAGGAAGAGAGGCGAGAGCAGCCCTGTGCGCAGTGTGGATGAACTCCAGTAGCCTCGTCTCCTGTCTCCTCCTCTCGGTTGCACGACCAAGGGCATCTGGCAGTTGGGAGGGAGGGGGGCAGGAAACAGAAAGGCACAGCCCATTTCAGGATCCTGCCTACCCTGGGAGCAGCCACACGTATACTCTCTTTTCCTCTTGCTCCTTGTGTTGACATGGCACTCTTTGATCAAGCAGAAACCAAGAGGCGAAGACCAGGGCAAACCTGGAACCTCAGCCTTTGACAGGCAAGGAGTAATGAGAGGCAGGTGGGAGGGGAGGGGGCAGCTCCTGCTGGATGAGGCGTGTGAACAGGAGAGCTGACTTCTTGTGAAACAGTTGCTGTTGGGGCAAGGAGTTCCTTCGCAGAGCTTGTAGGTTCTGGGGTAGGACTGGAGTCAGCACATTCGGTTTTCATCTGATGTACAATCTGGGAAGCCCTGTTCCCGAAACAGGGGGCTCCACAGGCTGTGTAGGAAGGAAACAAGCCCTGTGTTCTGAAGGTCATAGACAAGGAGTGAGTTTGGTTGGGTGGAGCAAAGCAAAAGTACTTTGAGCTGATTCTGCCCTGAATTACTGCATTCTATTTGGTAGTACAGTTGTGCCTTATGATACCAATTCACTTTGCTAACCAATTTGTTCAATGGAGAGAGACTGCTTTTTTGTCAGTCCTATATTTCTTGTTACCTGAGGTGGGGTGGAACTGGCTTGGAATTTCTGTTGCTGCTATTGTTTGTTTGTAATAGCATATTCTGTGGGTTGAGAGCATCTAAGTCGTATTAGGTTCAGCTTCAGAAATGTCTGCAGACATCTTTGCATTTCTGTTGTAATACAAGGTCTAATTTTGGAAGGAAAATTATGGAGACTGCCTCCAGTCTCCCAGAACTCACTTTTAGGGTGTTTTTCTCTAGTAGCATGACTTTCCCTTCCTCAGTTTCCTTCTACTCCGTTTAGGCGTACCATCTTTCAGAACAATGCCTTTCATCCTGCTATACACCATCATTAAACTTTCTGCTTCTTTTCCCAGTACTCTTTCAACCAAGTGACACACATTTGTTGATTTGAATCTGTTCAGTTGTTAGTCAATTTTGCTGTTTTCTCTGAACTCTGCCATGGCATCCATACCTGGCTTGGGTAGGAGGCAGCACAGTGTGTGTGTAGAGACCAGACTAAAGCCAAGGATGGAGTCACAGCCCAAAGGAAGCCTTCACAAGGAGAGCTGGATGCCACAGTGAGAACCCAGGCAAGCTGAGGAATGCACCAGTTCAAAGGAAGAGACAAGTGCATGGGCAAAGGCTATGCCAGCTGTCAGCAAAGTCACCGGTAATAAAGGAGCTGGTCAGCAGCAGGAGTAAAAGCCAAAGAAAGGGGAGAGGGGGCTCTAAAACTTAGAGCTAGAGAGGCAGAGGTGGGAATAAGACCCTTAACTTGGGGGCGAGAGACCAGAATGCAGTTGCCCATCCCTGAGGAGCCGGCTGTGCAGCCAAGAGTGACTGGTAGAACTCTCTTGCATGGCTAGCAGAGGTGGCAACAAGATGCAAGGCTCACAGGCTGGTGCTGTGTGCTTGGGCAGCCACTCATGGTCAGCTGAAGCTTAGCTTGACAGCAAATGAAAGCAGTCAGGAGGCTGTAGGAGTTTTTTTATCAGTTTGGGACTGATGGTGGCTTACAAACTCCTTCCAGCAGTTGTCTTTATGTTTTTGAGAGATCAAAATGGATAATGCAACTTCAGACTGTGTCCCTGCCGTTCTCTGTAGAGAAGGATTTACAGTGAGGACACACAGCTAGTTTCTGTTCCCTGAGAGTTACAGAACAGTTCTTTCCATTCTTTGTAAACGTATTGTTCAAAATCATTCTTGATACTATCCTGCTGTACTGCTTTGCACACCTTGCATTTTCATGGTTTGTCCCTGCCCTTGAAAATCTGATGTCGGTTATTTTTCCTCATGAGTTTTAACAGTTTTCACATGTAATATTACTTCATTTTCAAAATGACAGATTTACGTAGGATTCTTTTTCTGCCCTGAAGGGTACAAGTGTCTCTTTCAACTTTTTCCTGATTGAAACTTGTTATTTGTGTACTTTTGCCCCACTTACAGACCTACTAGCTGCTCCAGCATTTCTTGAGAAATATGATGATGCAGAGGGAAGGAAGAGGAATGAGCCAACATGAACTGGGAATAACCGTTGTTTCTCTGAGACAGCTACAAGGTAGTAACAAGTTCCTTGGTGAGGTGTGTGAAAATACTCTGGCTGCTACACCAGAGGTGGTCTGGGAGGAGCATTAGGTCACGAAATACTGGTTACTCCTTATGAGAGGATTGGAACCATGGTGTCTCCTAATGGGCTTAGTTCTGTGCTGGTGCTGTAGGGTCCTGTGAAATCTCAGTCCAACAGGTTTTTTTCTTGGATGCTTAGATCTGCAGCCAGGTTTTGATATCTGAGTTAGCATCACCACTGTGCGAGATTTCAGCGGAGACCCTTATGCACAGTTGTGAGCCCAGCTTTCAGAAGTAGGTTCAGATCAGGTGCTAGCACTTGTATTGCATATCAGAACACATTCAGAAGCCAAAATGCCAAATTATATCCCTGCTTTAGATGCCTCTGATAGCAAGGGCTATCTTTCAGATGCATTTGTTCACCAACAGCCTGTTAGGCTTGTGCACAAAGGCCCAGTCCTGTTGACAGACGGCAGTGTGACGTGTGAGCACAGTCATGTTAACATACACAAATGTGAGGTCTCTTCTGCTGATGCTGATGTGCTGCAGAGTGTGTGCTTGTGATTCATTACAGAACTGAAACATAACCACATGTTTTCCCTTGGCAGAAGGCTGTAGTATTTTGTAATTTACAGGACCAGGACTCCGACCAGTAAATCTTGGTTTGAAAGGTCCCAGATACTTGTGCAAACTTCCTAAAAAGCTACCATTTCCTCTGAACACCCAGTATTTGGAGGTAAAGGACTCGTTGTGCTATTCCTCTGATTATTCCTGCGCTCCGCAGTACGGTTTCTCCAGAGTTGTACTTGCATCTGATTGGTTCCTGATCCTTAAACTGCTCAGACAGCACCAAACAAGGAATACCAGGGAGAGGACAGCCTGTTTAGCAGAAGTGTCGCAGTAACTGTATCTGGCTTATTTGGTTTCTTTATGTGCTGTGCTGCCCACTGCTATCTCCTTTACTTGTCCTCAGTGAATGTGGGACAGAAACTAGGCATATTTTGTAGCTTTGTGTCTGTTGATGACGGGTCAGATCAAAGACTTCCACAAGACTCTGTAAGCGCTTCAGCTGGGCTTGGAAGAGGAGTCAGCTGAGGGAATAGGATGAGATGAGACCATTGCTGGAGGGAGTGAAGAATGTTTCTGGCACTTAGAATGAGGTGCAAGAGCCAGGGCTGCCACCTCTGGTCTTTGTTAACAGCACTTTCTGTTGCAAGAGCGCTGATTTTGAGACTGTCAGTATCCCAGTTGTTCTGTTGTCTCAGAAAAGAAAGGGATAGGGAAGAAATAGAGTAGGGCGAAGCTGGTGGCAAAACATTTCAGAAGTGTTTAGCATCTTGAGACATGGGTGGCAAGGACTGGCAGAGAATTGTTTCCCTTAGCCTTTAATCTGTATGTGCTTCCTCACTGGAGTATGTCTGCTCATCAGATTTCTCTGTTCTAGACACTGCATTAGAGAGAAGTGATTGCTTCATCTTTTGTCGCTTGGCCAGTCCTGGTTTCTAAAACTGGCAGAGTTGAGACAGATGGTGGGAGATAGCACAGCAGGTTGTGTCAAGAAGACTGTGTTCCCTCTTGCAGTTACGGCTTGCATCACCCTTCTACATTTTTAGTGGAATCACCCTTCTACATTTTTAGTGGAAGTGGTGGTGCAAACTGGAAAATGTGAACCCCTAATAACGTAATTATTAGTACAAAACAAAATTTTTATTCATTTGGAAACAATCCTCATGTATTTCTGTGAAAACTAACTTCCTAGCCTAGTCATAGAGGCTCTCACATGTGTGCCTGTGGAGAAAATGCTAGTTTAGGTTTCTTCATCTAGTACCAGAGTGCTGCTGTTTGTAGTTAGGTCAGTTTTCCACAGCCTGCAACTGTTACTGGATCTACAAAACTAAAAAATGCTGTGTCTGAGGAGCAGAGAAGACGAGAGACCTCTTCTGTCTGGCCCGTTCTGTTTGGGGAAGGCTGGAGGCTAGTGCACGAGGTAGGAGTGTGTGGGTTGGTTTTATAGCCTTACCCCTTGCCGTGTCCTGGGTGTACAAACGAGTTTATACTTCCCTCCCTGCTGGTAGCTGCAGACTTCTCAGACATTGCCAGGAAGTCTGCAGTCTCGTAGAAACTCCCCTTTGGGCTCCAGATGTCCTGCTGACAGCAAGTTTTGCTCTTGCAGTGTCCGTCATGGTTGTGCGGATGACAAAGTTTTGAAATCCCATCAGGCTGTACCCTGGTGTTTTGCTTTCCGGTGTTTGTAGCAGTTGTGGCTGGGATGCAGCAAGACTGGGTCACTGAACTGAAGGCGGTGGGGCCTGAGCACTGTCGCACAGTCCCTCAGCTGGGCATCAGACTCTTCCTTTGGAAAATTACTGCGGTATTGCTGCTGGTGATTCATTCTGCACAGTAATTAATGTCTGAGTGACTCTTTTGCGTGGTTTAAAGGAATGTGGAGATGCACAGAGGCAGTACACTTAACTTTCTTGTTTCGTGCCCACACATGCCCAGGGACATCTGATATCAGCATCAGTGAGGAGCTTACGTGGGACTAGGAATAGAAGTCCGGTTTGGGTTTGTTTCAGTGAAGTACCTGTCTCCGTCTGATGCTCTGTGCCTCCCCACAAGGTTTCAGTTGCTGCAGGATTTACTATGGAGACTTTTTTCAAAAAAAGTTGACTTCGATGGCCACGTCCTTCCTTTGAGGACTGTGAGTCTTTTTGAATTGACAACAAATCACATCAGTTAGGTTGTAGTCTCCCACAGTAGGGCTTCTGCCTTTCTATGGCTTTGAGTTTCATGTTTGCTGCCACTGCTTTTATCCTAGATAGTCTGTTTCTCCAGTGCTTCAGTGGCTGCGTGCACCAAAGGGGAGGGAGCTCTGAATTCCTTATACGGTCTGAGGCTGTGTTTACAAAGGTCACGTGGATTAATATGCCCTGTGGTTTTTAACACCTGCGTCTGTTATCTGCCACAGTGTAATGGGGGATGGCAGGAGCTCAGCAGGCTTGACAGTATGACTGCATTTATACTTGATGACTGTTTCAGAGTACTGGGAAGGGGGTGGCTTGTGGAAGTATTGCTTTCATCTTTGCCTTTGACATTCTAAGAAAAGTTGCACAGTCTGGTCCAAATACCGAGGAGGGAGGAAGGGACTTGGGACTGTGGTCCTCTGCCTCTTCCCAGTCAGCACTGCAGTGTGTGAGGCATGCTTCTGCTTACCTGATGCTTTTGTGTCTGGGCTGCTGCACAGCTTTCTGTCACCTCCTGTCTTTCAGAGGGTGGCAGGCTTCCAGTCCTGAACTCAATCACTCAAGTTAAACTGGTACAGGCCTTTAACGTAGTTGCTTTTTAAATCGGTTAATCCCTTTAGCTTGCATTGGCAAATCGCTGAGTTAAGATCAACTGATAAAATGCATGTTCAATCAGATTAGGGGTGTTTACATTAGCAGTTTGCATCAGTTTCACTAAATCTGTGCAGTAAAACCAGTAAGGCTTTTTTCGTGCAGGTGGCACTTTTTGAAAAAGTGATTGAGTTCGCTTTCCAGATTCAGGATCTGCAGGGGAATTAGTGCTGTATATTAAAGATGCTTTCCAGTATGGTTTCCATGTTCCAGAAAAAGGGTATCCTGAGAAGGTTGCTGGTGAGTCTATTTCCTGAGGGTGGTATGATGGTCATTTGCCATAGGTATGATGCTGGCTTTCAATTTCTTGCACTAGGTAAGGGGAGGATTTGTCATCACAGAATGTTCGGGATTGGAAGGGACCTCTGTGGGTCATCTAGTCCAACCCTCCTGCCGAAGAAGGGTCACCTACAGCAGGCTGCCCAGGACCTTGTCCAGGCGGGTCTTGAATATCTCCAGAGAAGGAGACTCCACAACCTCCCTGGGCAGCCTGTTCCAGTGCTCCGTCACCCTCAGAGTGAAGAAGTTCTTCCTCATGTTAAGATGGAACTTCCTATGCTTCAGTTTGTGCCCGTTGCCCCTTGTCCTGTTGCTGAGCACCACTGAAAAGAGCTTGGCCCCATCCTCCTGACACCCACCCTTGAGATAGTTATAAGCATTTAGAAAGTCCCCTCTCAGCCTTCTCTTCTTCACGCTAAACAAGCCCAGCGCCCTCAGCCTTTCCTCATAGGAGAGATGCTCCAGTCCCCTCATCATCCTTGTAGCCCTCCGCTGGACTCTCTCCAGTAGCTCCTCATCTTTCTTGAACTGGGGAGCCCAGAACTGGACAGAGTCCTCCAGATGAGGCCTCACTAGGGCAGAGTAGAGGGGAAGGAGAACCTTCCTCGACCTGCTGGTCACACTCCTCTTAATGCCCCCCAGGATCCCATTGGCCTTCTTGGCAACCAGGGCACACTGCTGGCTCATGGTCAACGTGCATGGGGTTGTTCCTTCCCAGGTGCAGGACCCTGCACTTGTCCTTGTTGAACCTCATCAGGTTCCTCTCTGCCCAACTCTCCAGCCTGTCCAGGTCTCGCTGAATGGCAGTACAGCCTTCTGGTGTATCCACCACTCCTCCCAGTTTTGTGTTATCAGCAAACTTGCTGAGGGTACATTCTAAGTCTTCATCCAGGTCATTGATGAATAAACTGAACAAGACTGGGCTGAGTACTGACCCTTGGGGGACCCCCACTATTTACAGGCCTCCAGCTAGACTCAGTGCCGCTGATGACAACCCTCTGAGTTCTGCCATTCAGCCAGTTCTCAATCCACCTCACTGACCACTCATCCAGCCCACACTTCCTGAGCTTCCCTAGGAGGATGTTATGGGAGACGGTGTCCAAAGCCTTGCTGAAGTCTAGGTAGACAACATCCACAGCTCTCCCCTCATTGATCCAGCCGGTCACACCATCGTAGTAAGCTATCAGACTGGTCAAGCATGATTTCCCCTTGGTGAATCCATGTTGACTACTCCTGATAACCTTCTTTTCCTCCACTTGCTTGATGATGACCTCTAGAGTGAGCTGCTCCATCACTTTTCCCGGGATGGAGGTGAGGCTGACCAGCCTGTAGCTTCCTGGGTCCTCCTTCTTGCCTTTTTTGAAGGTTGGAGTGACACTGGCTTTTCTCCAGTCCTCAAGCACCTCTCCTGTCCTCCAGGATCTCTCAAAGATGACGAAGAGTGGCTCAGCAATAACATCCGCCAGCTCCCTCAGCACTCGTGGGTGCATTCCATCGGGGCCCATGGATTTGTGGGTGTCCAGATTACTTAATTGATTTCTCACATAGTCCTCCTCGACCAAGGGAGGGTCATCCTTTCTGCAGGCTTCCGCTTTTACCTCCAGGGCCTGGGATTCCTGAGGGCCTTGCCTTGGCACTGAAGCCTGAAGCAAAGAAGGCATTCAGTAACTCTGCCTTCTCTACATCCTCCATCACCAGGACACCCACCTCATTCAGCAGTGGCCCCACATTTTCCCTAGTCTTCCTTTTGCTGCTGATGTAGTTGAAGAAGCCCTTCTTGTTGTCTTTGACATCCCTTGCCAGATTTAATTCCAGGTGGGCCTTAGGCTTCCTTGTTGCATCCCTGCATGCTCTGACAACATTCCTGTGTTCCTCCCAAGTGGCGTGTCCCTCTTTCCACATTCCATGGACCTTTCTATTCCACCTGATCTCCGCTAGAAGCTCCTTGCTCATTCATGTGGGTGTCCTGCCTCCTTTTCTAGATTTCTTTCTCAAGGGGATGCACCGCTCCTGAGCGTGGAGGAAGTGACGTTTAAAGACGGACCAGCTCTCTTGGACCCCCCTGCCTTCGAGAGCCCTGATCCACGGGATTTCTCCAAGTAGGTCCTTGACGAGGCCAAAGTTAGCTCTCCTGATGTCCAAGGTTTTGATCCTACTTATCGCCCTGCTTCCTCCATGCAGGAATCCTGAACTCCACCATTTCATGGTCACTGCAGCTGAGTCTACCTCCGACCTTCACATCCTCCACCAGTCCCTCCTTGTTTGTTAGTACAAGGTCCAGCAGAGCGCCTTTCCTTGTTGGTTCCTCCACCACTTGCATCAGAAAGTTGTCATTGATGCTGTGCAGGAACCTCTTGGATTGCGTGTGTCTAGCTGTGTGGTCTTCCCAGCTGATGTCAGGGTGGTTGAAGTCCCCCATGAGAACCATCTTTATTTTTGATACATCACTGATCTTTGGCATGGCCTTTGGCTACTAATATTAATAGGGAAATTTGGTGTTTTATAGTCTTTGCTAAATCATTGTATCAGAATTGTCTTTTACAGTTTTCTATGAGCTCTGCAGTACGTGCCACAAAATCCAGGGCAGCTGGCACCAATGAGCGATTTGTTACTGGAAACTTTAACAAAGGCCACCAGTTGTAAAGTCTGGAATTTCCCTCTAAACACTTGGAGAGGTCAGGGCTGAAGTCCTATGGTGGCGTTAGCAGTAATGAAGACTCATCCTGCTTTGATAAATATTTTGTCAATAAAAAGTCAGTTTTGTGCTTGGGTGTGCTAATCTTGTACCTTTTACCACAGTTTGTTAAAATATTGTGTTCCAAGACCATAAACATTGATAAAACAAAGTTAACTGTCCCTTTTAATAAATAAGGAAACAAAGTCTTGAAGCTTGCTTGTGATGCAGCTTGTAATAGATATGGGGAGTTAATAGTCTCAGTAGTTGAACTCTTGCCTCTTTGGCATCTGTTTTTTTTTTTTCCATAGGTACTTCCTTTCTGACTTTCAGTAGCAGAGAGAAACTAAAGACCTCGAAGACGGATACCTCTGGCCCCTTGCTCAACAGTAACAATGCTGCAGCGATGAGATTGTAGTGAGCCCTTCGTGTGTGGCCTCCATGGGTCCCACTCAACTCAGCACACAGGATCATGGGAAGAGGGTGGCAAGTGTGTTTGAGATGGAGGAGGAAGGGCTTTCCCTCTTCCCTGGCTCAGAGAACCCCCCTGAGCATGCAGGTATGGAAAAATTCTTACAAAATCCATGCAAGCTAAAGGCTGTCATTCTTTCAGCTGCAAACAGAATTGATACTTGGCAAAACTGTAGGGGGAGTTTGACTGTGCTTGAGACACTGACAGAGAATGTCCGAGAATTGAATCGGTTATTGACAGTTGAAGATGACTGTATTTATCCAGGTGATAAATGTGTTGAATATTTTGCTTCTTTGACCTTCTACAGGCTAAGTCCATGGCAGTAAAATGAATTTCTTCTTGTTAGCTTTATCAAAAGCTGCTGAACAATAAAGCTTTTACTACAGGTGACAATCCAACAAGAGTTAGTGATGTGAGGAAATAATAGGTTCTTGGAGATTCATATAATAAAAAGACAGCAGAAGTTTCCGCTACACGTTTCTGAAGTTAACTGAGGTTGAAAGAGTATCAGGAAATAGAACTGAGATTTTGCAGTTAGAATTGCTGCTGGCACACAATCCTACACTTTCAAGCTGTAAGAAGACAGAGTATAACATCTCTGGATAGGTAACGGGGAAAAAAGGAAAGCATGGGTGAGGTGTCCAGCATAGTATCAGCAACTTAATGAAAATATTACAAAGAAATGCATTTGTTGAACAGTGGGGCAATGGGCAATCCCTGATACAAAAAGAAAAGGTGATCTGAACTTTGAACAAGGACTTGTCAGTAGAGTAGAAACAAAGAGAGTAGTTGAAAGGTGAAGAGATATTACCCAATAGAAGTCCTTATTAAAACAGATTTGAGGACAGGAAACGAAAACAATTGATAAATGCCTTATAAAAATGCAAGGAAAAAAAGCCACGAAGTGTGGAAAAATATTATTAAATAGGGGATCTGCCAAGAAAAGCGGACCGTAAGGACAGCTAAAGGTGCAGAGATGGCATTCATGCTGGCTACATGTCAAATTATTTCTGTGTTATCTTTGACTACAGAAAATGACATATGCTATATAAGTAAAATGGTTAGTGTTCAGAGATGGAAAATAATTTGCATAGATCAAAGCATAAGCCTATCTGTCTCAATAAAACAGTCACAGGAATGGTGACCAGATGTTTATGTAACGTCTTAAAGACAGCTAAGAAATCCTGGACAGATCCACCTTGTGGAAGTCATTGGATTACTCTCCTGTTCCTCAGAAATGTATTAATATCATCTGAGGCTTCTGCAGAGTTGTTATACCAGTTAGTACAGAGGCAATGGCAGACTAAGTAATTTGAAATAACTGTAGACATTGCATAATTTCCTTTTGGTAATAGACTGTGTGAAGAGAAATATAGTAGAACAAGGGAGGGGAATATCAGAGACTTAATCTTTCTGACGATATTTTCCTGCTGTCAAATCTGCAAGGAGAAGTGCAGGCCAAAACGAGTGACCTCCAGACCTCTGTAAAGTCGATGGGATTGAAAATCAACACCAAGATACTTAAGACTCTGAAAATCAATATATAGTGAAGAACATGAATAAAAATTTCTGAGACTGACCTAGAACCATTTACAATTTCAAGAAATCAAGCAGAAGAGTAAGTGTAACTGAGAGTGAAGATAGAAGTGTTAGAACTATACATACAAAAATGAGACATGCCATTGTAACGCTGATGGTGATCAGGAAATGCAGCAGCCTTGTCTTGCAAACCAATCCCTATGAATTAACTCCAATATAAAGGCTTTCCGGGCATATCTAAACATGATCTGGAGACTTATCAAGACACGCTGTGTGTAATTTTTATGAACAGCTGCCGTAGAAGAATCAGTAATATCTGACATACAGAAAAATACTTGCACTATGTGCTGTGCAGAAGGACGTGTCAGATATAAACATGGGTAGAATTAAGTGAAATGAAGAGAGATGGCTAATAGGGAGGGAATATACAAATAACATTGGCAAGCATTTGCCTGGAATACTTAAGGTGAGATGCATTGAAGTAGACCAAAGAAGTTTTCGGAATGCGCAGCCAGTGGCAAGATGAAGATCCATCAGAATGACATAGGGAAGAACTGGGAGCTGCTGTACAAGACCATCTGAAATGTGAGGCAGTGGTGAAGGCCCTGTTTTTCAGGTGGAATAACAAGGTGTAGTAAATGAACTGTCAGTATGAGAGTGCTTCTGCTTTACGAGTGGGGAGCACTCTTGAAGGAAAAAATGATGGCTTCAGGGTTCCAAAGGTTCATAGAGCGTGTGGAGTGTGCTGCTTGCCTGCTTCTTGCCCCTAACTCCACGAAGTTGCTGTTGTCTTGACAGTTTCCCCAAGTGTTCTAGTTACAGGGATTGCCTACTCAGTCTGCTTTTTGTACGGTCACAGTTTCAGCACTGATTTTCTGCTGCTGTCTGACTGCTGGACCATTTTTCCTTACCCTTGTGCATGAGTGTGGCAGAGAATAGAAGTAAGAGAACTGGAAGTGAATTCTCAAGAAAATCACTTTCTGGACAGTCTTGGATTTCAGCTCAGCTTTTTTGCAGCTCTTTCTCATATTTGTAACTTGTCACTCCTGCTGATGGAAGGTGCAGAAGAACATCTGGCCTGACTGTGTTTTAGCTCTTTCACCCTATTTTGGAGGGGAACAAGCATGAAGCTGTATGTCCTTATATAGTTGAGGTGAAACTGTTTGGATTATGTCAATAGTTGGTTTGTTGCAGAAGATATGCCCAGAAGGGGAGTCTCTGAAATGGGAGATTTGATCATTTCACCTGCGTGTTTGGGAGATAGTGGGTGTCAGTGCAGATATCGGTTGTTGTAAGGAACGGGGCAGTCAGCTGCAAACATAATGCTTCCCGCATGTGTCTGAGTTTTCTTTTTGTTTTTTTTTTCCCTTTTCCTTGGCACTGTTTGCTTCGGTAGAAAATCCCCCCCTGAAGCGGAAGAAGGGCCCAGCCCCTAAGATGCTGGGAAATGAGGTGTGCAGTGTGTGTGGGGACAAGGCCTCCGGCTTCCACTACAACGTGTTGAGCTGTGAAGGCTGCAAGGGCTTCTTCCGCCGCAGCGTCATCAAGGGTGCACAGTACGTCTGCAAGAACGGCGGCAAGTGTGAGATGGACATGTACATGCGTCGCAAGTGTCAGGAGTGCCGGCTGCGCAAGTGCCAGGAGGCGGGCATGCGGGAGCAGTGTGAGTGCAGGAAAGGGTGCTGGGACACGTGCGGGGGCGGGCTGGGGGCCGGTGGGTGTGAGGAAGGGGCCAGTGTGAGTGCTTCAGGGTCTCATGTGAGCCATGCAGACTGCGTTCGGAATGTGTGTGGGAAGTCACTGAGACCTTAGCATGGATCACGTGGAGAGGTGAGGCTGTTAGTGGAACACCGCCGGTGTGCTGAGAGCCCCAGCTCTGCTGTATTCCTTGAACACACTGTTTTGTTAGAACTCGTGGAATACGACATCAGAGGAGAGACTTGCAACTAAGATTTACGTATTCTTCAGTATGCTGTCAGCTGTATCAGTAAACTTGGGCTTCTATCTGTCTTGTGATCAGGCCTGCGAGTTTGGTCACCGTGCTCCTTGAACAACAGGCACTATGCATCCTGCTGTGAGCTTGTGACAGAGGTCAAGGGCAGCAGCACAGTACTGCAGCTGTGTTTGTGTAGTCCCAATCTTGTTGCTCCCTTCAGTGAACTCTGCTATTTTTCTCAACGAGCCATAAGACTGCTGTTTCTGAATATTCAACAACATTGCTGCTCACGTATCAGGAACAGCCCTCCTCTGTCAAGGCATCCAGGTTTCTTCACACTACTGGCCAAGACTGACTGAATGGATGCCCGGTTAATGTTAAATCTGTCTGAAGTCTCCTTTTCTGACATCCAGCATCCAGAACAGTGGAGGAACAGAGGGTGTTTCAGAAACATCTTATAAAAATACCTCTGTAAAAAGTAAGTTCTACTGAGCTACACCAAGGAAACATGCTGTTCAGTTTTTTCCGACATGAAACATGACACATCTAATATATGTAATCAGTATCTTCATCACACTGGTTTGTATCAGGATTATGTATGCTGTTTTTGCCTCTTTTCCCCCTGCTGCTGAGAGCTACGAAACAGATGTATTTGAAAAGCTGTGCAGCAAGGCTACCTGTCCCCCTTTGTACTCTTCTGTTGTAGGTAGATACTAGAGAGCCTCAGTGTGTTTCTGCATCTAGTCATTGTCTTACATCGAAGACAGCTCAGGAAAATTAGGCCAAAAGGAATATTTTGGTTGTTATTATCAAGTGCTTGGCAATTCTTGTCAACACTGTAATCCCCACTGCAAATTTGCCTTGTTAATCTTGACAGAAACTGAGGGCTTTTTCCTCCAGCTGTTTCACTTGGAAGGTCATTCCAGAACTTCCCTCTACTAATTGCTGGAAACATTCTTCTAATTCCCAGCCTGAAGTTATTCATGGCCAGTTTATTGTTCTTAAACCAGTGTGAACCATGAAGTTAAATAGTTCCTTCATGGCAAACTGAGTAACTTAGATTGCTTTGAATTTAGCATGGTGTAGAAGCTTGCACATAGGCAATTTTCAAGATTCCGTAACATCTGGTGACTTCCTACTTGGCTATAAATTCTGTGTGCATTTGAGTCCCAAGATGAGGGACTGTAATCGCTTGCATCAATTACTTCCCTTCTTAAACTAACACTGTGACTAGCACTCTCTAATCTTGCAGATGCCCCCCTAATTTGGTAATTGTATTGCATGTCTTTGCTGTTAGAATTGTAGTTTTTGTGCTTGTGTGTACCTGTGCACGCATCCTCCCTGTTGGAAATCAGGGATAAGGATTAGTCTCAGGTTGAACATGCTGTGTTCTACGTCTTTCTCTCCAATCCTGTGGACTATCCATTTCAGGATGCTCTCTCACAGTAGTTCTCCATTTCTTATCTTCATGTTTAACGTGATTCTTTTGAGAAGTGCAAGTATATACTTGTTCAGTTTTGGGGCTTGCCTTCCTGAGTAGCAGCCATGTTTTCCTTGTTACCTGTGCATAAAAAATGGCCAAAGAATCTTTCAGCACTTTTTATATCTTGTTTGCAAAGTCAAGCTTTAATTTTAATCTTTGTTCCTGAAGATAGGGTTGAAGATACAGCTTCTTTTCCAATCAGTCCCTTTTCTGCTTTTTGTTTGTTCGTTGCTAACTCACAGGATGATTCTCTTGAAGATAATCCTTGAATCCAGGTATGTCTGGTAGTGTCCTTTTTTCTTTTGGATGCAGCTTGCAGATAGTTTTTGCAGACTTAAAGAAATGACAAACCTCCTCTACATTCAAATCAGTGAATTCTTCAGTTAACTTAGTTACGGGCCGTTAGCAGGTTTTTGTATTCAAATTACCTAATGAGCAGTTGATCCAATACGATTTTTCACAGCAGATGCCTCTTAGTTGTTTTATTCCTTATGTTACATCTCAATGGCATATTTGTTGACTTCACGACTGAAGATGACTTCTAGCCCCACTCCTGAAGGACTTGCAGTCCTCACTGTGTTTTATGCAATGCTGTTCTTTCATTACTCGTCTTGTGGTATGTTACTCCTCCACAGTCTGCTGCAGATGGGCTGTGTAGAAAATTGTCCTTTTGTTCTCGAACTTCATCTAGTACTGACTCTGACCTCTCAACAGGAAGATGAAATGACACCAGCTGTTAATTTAGCAATATCAGAAAAAGACACCACAGCAGGATCATATAAAATACAATGGACACACCATGGCATGTGAAGAGAGCACCTGTTGGAATCTGTTTTAATGTGACATTTTGGGGAATTGCTCAATGGGGAAAGGTGCTATTGTCTTTGAGATCTGCAAGGCATCATAAAGGGAGCTTCTGTCCTTTGCGAACACTTTGTATGACAGTATGATTAAAAGAAATGCAATGGAACAGTTTAAAGCGGGCAAAAGAGGGAGAAACAAATGGTAAATATGGCTGTCTGTCTGTGTTGTGTATACTCTGATACACCAGATACAGGGAGCTGTGATCTCTGCCTGTCCATCCACAGCATGTTACCCTCTGCTTAGTGTGGTTTCCAGCATGCTCCTCTATGTTATGATTTATCTCTGGCTATTCCTGCTTTAGATGTTCTGTCTGAAGAGCAGATCCGACTGAAGAAACTGAAGAAGCAGGAAGACGATCAGGCTCGGACAGTCGTGGTGCATCCAAACCCTCCGAATCCGCCAAGCCCTTCCCACAAACTAACACCTGAACAGTTGAGCATGATAAAAAAGCTTGTGGCCGCTCAGCAGCAGTGCAACCAGCGCTCATTCACAGACAGGATCAAAGTGACGGTAAAAACTCTACTGGTGTACCCAAAACAAGAAAAAGTGAAGTTTGGGGAGTCGAGGTTGTGGGTAAATTATTTGGGAGAACAGAGATACTTTAGGCCCTGCATCTGTGGGATAAAAGAATAGCAAAGGATGATGTTCCAATGTGTCTCATGTTCATTCTCTGTTCACTTCATCTTCTCATCTTTCTGCCCTGGGTCCATCTTTCACATATATGTGCTGTCTCTTCCCGTTCCCACAGCCGTGGCCCCAAGTTCCTGACCCTAATAACCGTGAAGCAAGGCAGCAGCGTTTTGCTCACTTTACCGAACTTGCAATTATCTCTGTGCAAGAGATTGTGGACTTTGCCAAACAACTACCTGGCTTCCTGGAGCTCACCAGGGAAGATCAGATCGCTTTATTGAAGACATCTACCATAGAGGTGAGAGTTTGGCTCCACCACAATACGTAATAGCAGAGATGAAAGGATTTGGAGTACCCACCTGGAGAACTTGTTACATGCTTTTTTTGGGATGGCAGGCTGAAGTACCTCAGCTATGGGACCATTGCTGCAGTGCCAGGCTATACTGGCAAGGGGCTGTGGTGGAGAGTGAGCCAAGAGCCTTGGTAGTGGTGAGCAGGTATTCCCCCTTCCCAGAAGCAGACATCGAAAAGGATGCAGCGGAACTTACCTGGGAATTTTAAGAACTCTGAGAGAAACTGATTGGAGGCTTTTGGGGATTTTTTGTTTGTTTTCTTTTTTTTCAGAGATGCTCTAACACTCCGCAAATAATTAATGTTGTAACATTCTTCCCTGTTTTCAGATCAAGTGTATCTGTGTCTGGTTTCAGGTGATGTTGTTGGAGACATCTCGGCGCTACAATCCGGAGATTGAGAGCATCACCTTTCTTAAGGACCTGAGCTATAATCGGGATGACTTCGCCAAAGCAGGTGGTGCATTAGACAGGTGTCTTCAGCATTTCTGAAAACAAGATTTTTGGCTGTCCTTCATGTGATATTTTTTTGTTTTTTTTTTAAATTCCTTGGGTAGCTATTTAACCATTTATACTTGAGACGGCTTCTATATACAACTTTACTCTTTGATGTTCTTCCTGGTAGCCTTTTCTTCAGATTATTAGGAAGGCAAAAAGCAGGCAGCCAGAAAGATTGCCTCAGTCTTTTTCATCCTTCTCTGATGCAGTTGTACTGCAGGCACTCAGAAACTTGGGTGCTGTTTTGGGGGAAGGGCCTAAAGTTTTCAGCATGATTGTATAGCATATGGCACAGCGACCTGATTTGACAGTGGACTCTGTACGTTATGACAATAAATATCAATGCATTTCTGCGTGACTGCATTTATCAAAGGAGGTGATTGGAAGCCTAAGTCAGGCTCTGCCTCAGCTCTGCCACCTGTTTGAGCTGAAGGAAATGGCATAGTTCAGACTTCTGGGAACTATATATTTTCAGCTCAGAAGGACTTCGGATGAATCTGGAGCACAGGATTAAAGCTTTCTTTGAAAGCAAGAGGGCTGCTGGATTTGAAGGAGGTGATGGTGTGAGAGTGGAAAGTGTAGATGTACTGGTGGGCTTCTGACTTTTTGATGGACTTAATCTTATAGTTGATGTCATGTTCCTTTAGCTGTTGCCTAGTAATGTGCTGTGTGGCATTTAAGGCTCTAACCCAGAAATAGCGTCATTTTGCACTTAGAGCCCGACTCCGCAGCCGCCGTTGTTGATGCTCACCAGTAGTGGTGGGATGTAAACGGAGGTTTCAGCCACACTTCGAACATAATAGGCAGGCAGAGAAAAACCCTTATGTTTTCCCCACTCGCTGGCACACTGTGGTGGGTTTCTGGCAGCTTATTCTGTGAGAGGGAGGGAGAGAGAGAGGAGACAATTGTCACTGCCTCACCTTGTTCTCTTCTGTTTGTTGCAGGTCTGCAGGTTGAGTTTATTAACCCCATCTTTGAGTTCTCAAAGGGAATGAATGAGCTACAGCTCAATGATGCTGAATATGCACTTTTAATCGCTATCAACATTTTCTCTGCAGGTAAAAAACCAGGGAGATCTGAAGAGCTGCAGCAGTGAGTCAGAGGGCAAAGAAAGTAGAGTTAAGGAAGGTAACAAGCTGAAGAGGAGTAATAAGGGGTGTATAGGGTCTAGTGATAAAGGGAGTGTGTTACTACTTCTGCTTAGGGTATTCATTATATTCTGAATTTTCTAGTGTTGCCTCCAGAGGAAATCAGATTCCTCACTGCTGGAGAAGTGTATGTAAACGTCAGCCAACACTGATCTTCTTCATTTAGAAATTGCTATTTTACTGTCCCCTTGCTATGCTGTCTCAGGTGGGATGCCGGTCACGCGGCGTGAGTGACATCTAGTGGGCAAGTAAAGAGGCTCTGGATGTGAGACCAGTGTCGCTCTGGGCCAGGACAGGGCTTTGCAAAGAAGCGGCCTCTACTCTACTCCTGTTTTCTGTCTTATGACCTGAAAGATGAATTTTTTTTCTTCTTTGTTCCTGTTTTCTAACTGCCCAGCTGCTGGAGAGACATTCCCATTCCCTCCTGAATGGGCAGCTTCTCATCTTCACTGGGACAGGAATATGAGATGAAACATGCTTAATATGGTGCTGTTTGGTCTCTCTAACCTTCCATCTCTACAGGAGTCAGGTTGGACTCCCCATGTGCAGTAGACATCACTGAGAAAGAATAGTTACAGAAAACTGACAGAGCTGCTGCAGTCGTGGATGACTCTCCTAGCTGTGCTGGGTGAACGCTAGATGAGGTTTTTGGGGAGAGACCGTACTGAGGGACTGGGGTTAGGCGGGGATGTCGAATCCAGTGAAGCTGCCTGTGGCAACCTGCTGACTTCTGACCTGATTTTTGGCAGATCGACCGAACGTGCAGGACCAGCCCCTGGTAGAGAGGCTGCAGCACACCTATGTGGAAGCCCTTCATTCTTACATTTGCATCAACAGACCAAATGTAAGTGCCTGACCAGAACATCCCCAATGACAATGCAAATTGATTTTGTGTTTATGCTGGTACAGTTCCTGCAGTACTGTCTGTAACAGGTCTGTTGCTGCCTCTGCTGTTGTGCTCTTCCCTTCTGTGGCTGTTTGGTAGCAGCTGTAAGTGCAGGATTTGTGAGCTGGCACAGCCTGCTGTCCTGTATCATGTCCCATAGCTTAGACAGCGTGGCAAGTCTGGAGTTGTGGGACATGGTGTAGTATTCGTGTTCCTCCACACTGCCGCCTCCTGGAGAACGCTGGGTTTGGAAGAAGTCAGGATTGTGGTTCCAATGCATCATCTGGGTTTTTTTTTATTTGAACAAAGTTTTGGTGTGAATTTACTAACAGCTGTCTATCTGTCTGACTCTGCAGGACCGCCTGATGTTTCCACGGATGTTAATGAAGCTGGTCAGCCTTCGGACACTAAGTAGCGTCCACTCTGAACAGGTGTTTGCCCTTCGGCTGCAGGACAAGAAACTCCCTCCCCTGCTCTCAGAAATCTGGGATGTGCATGAGTGACCGCATGCTCCCAGGGCACTGACATTCTGACATAATGCCAGCTCCCAGCCTTGGCTAACGAGAAGCCAGCCTCCCCTCTCCAAAGTGCTGAACTCTGGGCTAGGCAGTGCAGGGAGTGATGAGCCTGGGGTTTCAGTGTTGTCATGAGACTATGCAGGAGGCAGCTGGGGTAGATCAGATGGGGGGGCTGGTTTCGATGTAGTGCCCTTACCCCAAAGGAATAACACGAAATATCTGAAAACGGTAGAAATGAAGACCTTCCCCACACACACATACACCTCTTTCTTCAGAGTCTTTCTCTTCTCTAAGCATGTCCTGAGGGCTTGTCTGTTGATCCTCTCCTCTCTTGTTGATCATGAAAACGAATTTGCAGGAACTTGCCAAACCCTCTCTGTTGAGAGTAACCCAGCTCAAAAGGCTTCTGCAGGGTCCCCAGTGTACCTGGATCTGAGGAGCTCAGGGAAGTCAATGTGGATGTTCTAGGGGTTTCACTGGGTTTTCTAAATAAAATCTCTTGTATGTGCTGCCCTTCACAACAATTCCAAGAGAAGTAGCTGTTGTTTCTTTATTATGAGACTTCATCTCTAGAGCTGCCCTTTCATTCTGGCCCTCCTTTGGAAAAAGGATTCCTCTGATGTGTAGTGCACTTTGTCTAACAGGGAGGCCCTGTGGGTAGGGAACATTTGTACATCAGAAAGATGTCAGGCATAAAGTAGCGGATTTTTTCAATGTAATACATGACAGTTTTATCTCATGGTGGTTCTCAGCCAGTTCACTTTACCTTTGATTTGTTAACAGCTGGAAAGCTTTAGTTCAAAACAAATCAGGGCATAGATTTTATCTTTAAGGGTGGAATAGAAGAAGGATAGGTGGGAAGAACTGGTACCTAGGCAAGGTAGGTGTAGTGGAAGGATCTCAAAACCTTCCAAGAATTTGGAGCATGTGCCATGTGTTCCAAGGTGGGTGTGAAGATGTGTCGGCTGAGGAGAGAGGACACCCTGCGTTTAGTGAAATACGTGGGCATTGCGTCAGCTATGGGCTGCACAACTCAGATCATGGGCTGCAGGAATATTGGGCGTAACCAGATCCACTTGCGTCTTCTTCTTTTTGCCAAAGTCTTTCCAAGGTACTTGCTCAAGGTTTTAGTGATGGTCGTGGGATGTGGAGGTCCCTCCTGTATGAGAAGTGCCAGCTGCTGTAGAAGGACACTTGGGTCTTGTATCCTTTCTTCACTTTGGGCACTGTGAAATCTGCACTGGATTTATGCCCCAAGTTCTTAAGTATCCACATCCGTAAGTATTCTAAGATTTACAGCAATATTTTGTCTGACAGAAGAGAAATATACTGTTGTAAAATATGTTCCTTGTTTTCCAAGAAACAACATCTTATGGCTGATCTCAGAGATGTAACCTTAAGTATCCTGGTAGCTTGGTCTCATGAGTCTTCTCTGTCACAAGGGTCTATGTTTGCTTGCCCGGTGAGCATCCCAAGAGCCTAGGTTCACATGGCTCGTTTTTTTTGTTTTGTTTTTTTTTTTTTTTTTTGGCTGTGTATCTGAGCGCTATGCCCTTGGTGAGGGTATCGTGTCCATTTTGCACTTGAGGTTGGTCCCCTGCCACTGGCCTTCACTCTGCACCTTTGTAAAGCACTTGTAACAATCTGTAAAATAATCTGTTGTTTTTTATAACTCATTGCAATTGCAAAAATTCTTGTTTAAATCTGTATTTTTAACTAATCTGTTTGAGAAATGTTAATGTTTATATAAAAGAATAAAGCCTAATACAGGATATTGACATGCTCTGATGTGTTGTCATTAGGTTGGAGGAGGGTGGAATAAGTTCTTGACGGAACAAGCTCAAAGCTGATAAGAAAGTGAGTATATAGGTGGGGGAGAAGCAAGAAGTGGTGAAAAAGAAATAGCAGTGCAACCCCATGCAGTTTCTTTTGGCCTCTACTATGAGCTTCACTATGCGCCTTGCTGTGTGCCGGAGGTGGCAAATAGCTGAAGCGGATTCAGGGCACGTCACGAAGACAATGAATTATCCATGCATACCTCATCCTGATTTGTACAGCTACATCAGAATTTAACCCTTTTATTTCATGTGCTCTATGCCATTTTCTGCATATTGCGATTTGCCAAAATTGAAATAGGAGTCCAGCGTGCCCCTGGCTGTTGGGTGGATTTCAGCAGGATCCTAGCAGATACCTGATGTGAATACATTGGAAATGATCAGCGTAGAAGCAAGAGGAACAGCTGTCCATACGCATCGTCTCGAAGGGAGCGCAGGAACGGGGGAGGCAGAGAGCTCCTGCATTAGCTGTTTCCCAAGCACCTAACGATCCTCTGCCATAATGGGAAAGGGAAGCAGCTGTCACTTCAGCAAGGCTCCACGCTGGACGCTGTTCTGCTGAAGCCTCTGCATTATTTTAGAGGATAAAATTTAACCTGGAAACTACTAAAGCAGAGGAAGAGGGAATAGGAATAGGCTGACAGGGGACTGCAGCGGAGTATGAGGTGGGAAAGTAATAAGCAGAGCTTGAGAGCTCAAGTCAGTTCTGGGTGGAGCAGAGGGCAGCTGGGCCCTACTCCAAGGATTTGTTAAAGAATGAGGCTGCCAACAGTCAGAAAAGGTAGTGGCAGTGAAGCTGCACCTTCATTTTTAGCTTCATGTTGAGCTGCATCTCATTTTTATTAATTTGAAGAGAAAAACTGCATGCAAATTTGAGGGATTTTCAAGGTACAACCCATAACATTGCTGCTGATGGCAATGGTGAAAATGGTGATTTTCCTTGGCTCTGGCTTCTGCATCCCTTTTCATTACCATATAATGGAATATAAGCTCCTTGTTTACATATTCATGTTCTCTTTTTTTTAAAGGACAAATCAGTACAGAATTAGTTTTTCATTTTATAGTAGCTTCCCAGGTTAGCCCAGGGAGCTCAAGTAAGCAGGCGGCATGGTTTAACCCAGCAGCTGGCAACTGCGCACCAGGCAGCCACTTGCTCCTTTTCGCAGCAGGGATGGGGAGGAGAAACGGACAAAAGGGAAAACTTGTCAGTTGAGATAAAGACATTTTAATAAGACGGAAATAATAATACTAATGATGATAATAATGAATATGCAAAACAAACTATATATAATATGTTTTTCTCACCACCCAATAACCAATTTGCAGCCAGTCCCTGAGCAGCAATCATGGAACCTGGAAAATTGCAAATTTTGCAAAACTCCTGAGAAAAGACTGAACTCCCAGTGAACCCACACAACAGAGAAGACAGATTTCCCCACCCCAACACCCCTTCATAGACTGAGCATGACGTTTATGGTGTGGAATATTTCCATTGGCCGGCTTGGGCTGGCTGCCTGGCTGTGCTCTCTCCCAGCTCTTGCACTCCTGATCATCATCTGAGTCCGGGAGACTGGACGAAGTCCTTCTTTCTCAGCAACAACTGAAAACATCAGTGTTATCAACATTTTTCTCCTGCTAAATCCAAAACACAGCAGCTACTGGGAGGAAAATTAACCGGGACAGGAGGTGTGGGGAAGAATCTTCCTCGAGATCAGTGGCCCCTTGTACTTTTATATTTGCAAAACGCTACTGAGGCTTTGAGACTCAGTCCTGCCGCCCTAAGTCTCTGTACGCTGTCTGTTCCAAATTGATTTCGCTAACCTGGCCACTGGAGACACCGTGGAGTGTTTGAACTAAAAGCTCGGGAGGTGTTCCCTGTGGGCTATGCCCTCACACAACAGCCGTGTTTGCTCGCGACCTGTTCAGCTCAGGGAGGGAGGAAGGAAAGGAGAGTGTGTGTTTCTGAAGTCCCAATTCCCCTACAATGGGTGGAGTACAGGCGTGGCACATCAAATCAGGCATTTCACCATTTTGCACCTTACTGTATTTATTTTTAAACCACTGGGATACTTGTGGTAGTTTTGGTGCATTTTGGGTTTATTTTAGTTAATTTCACCTTTGTTAATAAATGGATTTGGTTGTGCAGCGTACTGGTTTGTAGGAGTTTGGGAGGAATTAAAAAAGCTGTACCTCACGCTTTTAATAACCAAAATCCTCTCGGGATCTTCTGAAGCCAGCAGCAAACCGGCAAGGCAGCAGCTCGACGGACGCAGGGTGAAGGCCCGCGGCCCTGCGTCTCCCTGCTGCAAAGCAGCCGTTCCGCGCCCGGAGCCGCCGGGCTTTGCTGCGAGGCTTCACCTCCCGGTGCCGGGCCGAGGCCTGAGGGCAGGTCAGGAGCGTCGGAACCACGGAGGCCAGCGTCCCTCCACGGGGCCTGGGCTGCGGGCAGCCTCACCAGGGAGCTGCGGCCCACCACGCTGCCTCCGGCCACGCTGAAGGGGCAGGCGCGGGCGCCGGGGGCGGAGGCAGAGGTCCGAGCTTGCTGCAGCGCCACCCTGCGGGAAGCCGGTGAGGTGGCTCCCCCCGCCGTGTGTGCGAGTGGTTCGTTCCGGCCCTCCCTCCCTCCCTCCCTCCCTGCGGGTGGCGGTGGCGCGTTCCGCCCCTGGCGCCCGATGCGGAACTGGCCGGGCGGCGCAGAGCGGTGGGGGGCGGCGGCGGGGCAGGTGAGCGGGGGCCCGGGACCGGTGCGGGCCGGCACGCAGGCGGCGGGGTGTGTGCGTGCGTGCGTGCGTGCGTGTCACGAAGCGGGGAGCCTGTCCCGGCGCCGCTACGCGTGGGCCGGGCAGGGGAGCGCGGAGCCCGGCCGGCCGGCGCTGCCCGAGGTGATCGGCACGCGGACAGCCGGCGGCGGGGCGCCCCCGCCCGCCTCAGGCTCCGCCGCAGCCGCCCGGCTGGGCCCCGCGGCGGTGCTCGGGTACGGCGAGCCCTTCCGCAAGGTCACTGCAGGAGCGGGCTGGGGTGGTGGCTCGCCGCTCCGGGGAGCGGGACCGGCCGGGCGCGGCTCCATCCCCCCGGGGCTCTGGCTCCGGGGCTCCGCTCGCCTCCGCGGCCCGCTGTGGCGGAGCGGCCCCTGGCGGGAACAGGCAGCAGCCCCTGTGGGGGGTGGCTTGCGGGTTTCCAGCGGGGCGCCGGGGGTGGCCGGCCCGGGAAATGGCGGCGTGGCCGGCCGGGGAGGGGGCTCAGCCGGCGGCGGGTGCGAGGGCGAGGGCCCGCTGCCCTCCCGCACAGCGGGGCGCCCGGGGCCGGGCCGGGCCTCCCGGCGGCTTTTCCTCGCTCCGTGCCGGGGGGAAGCGGGCAGGACGGCTGGGGCAGATCAAGGGAGACGCGGGACGGGCTGGCGCCCTGTGAAGGGATTCGGTGTGCGGTTTGCGAAGGGATCGCTGCGTTAATATGAGTGGAGAGGCGCTTTGCTCCGTGGTCTGTAAACAGCAGCTTCTGTTACTGCCCCGGACAGTGTGAATGGAAATCCACTTTATGCTAGGCAATTTCTTATGAAGTAGCCTATAAATCAAGAGCATGTTTCCCGTGAGAAAAGGGTGTCACCACCTTGCTGTGTTGTTCGCTTTTATGTTTGGGCAGAGGAGGGGAAGAAAGCTTGGTCTGCGTTGCTGTTTGTGTGGAGTCACGATAAAGAAGTGCTTAGAGAAATGATAAGCCTTGGAGGAAACTGATTTGTTGCCTGGCTTTCTTCTCTCCCTTTTTTCCTGAGCTTGCCCCTGTACTGTGCTGTTTTCTGACCTACACAGAAGAACACACATTGTACTTTCACAGCCCCACAGTGATGGGGTAGAGCTGTGAATCTGGCGATATGTTGTGCTTTCCCTAGGCAAGCCAGCCATTTTCTCTATGTTCAGTGCAACCCTGGGTCGGCGTTTCTGTTGGTATGCTCTCAGGTGTCCTTGCTGTGCTCTTTGCAGCATCACTCAGCTGCAAAAAGGATGTTACTGGTAGACAGGAACGAGGGGAGGGAAGATGTATTGTGGTGTCCTGAGGGTCACGCAACCAAACCAAAGTCATCCAAATATAGGTTATTTGGGAAGTGTCTCTATTTTTGGACTTCATACTGCTGGAACCTTGGGAACCGTTTTGGATGGGCACAAGAAGTACTTGCTGTTTTCAGCACTAATGGAAATCTGCAATCCTGACACATCCGGGACAGCACCTCAGACGTCTAACATAGTTAAAATGCAGCTTTTGCGGGATCTAATCTGGCCATCCCCTCATAACATGTTATGTAATACTGAACTGATTGGTCATTCCAGCTACAAAATAGTTGTTCTGCTTTACTGTTGCATTGTTAGAAAATGCGTAGCTCTTGGACCTAATTTAATATATCCTGGAAGTAACTATACGCTCATTAAGCATCTTACTGTGTGTTTAATGAAATGCAAAATCATCAGCAAGTCTCTATAACGCTTTTGTTTGGAAAATAATATAGCCCTGTCCGCACTAAAAGATCTTGTATGTGCCTATCTAGTGGTGCTGCAGTTGTATTAAAAGTCTCTACTTTTGTGTTTTTATCAAAGTAACAGCTTTCAAGCGTCAGAGACCTACTGCATGAGTTTCCACATCCTTACTACTTTTAAAACAGTTCTAGTTTTAGTGGATGGCCAGAAAGGAAAATAATGTCCACACTGAAAGAATGTTGTCCATGCAAAATGTGTAATACAGCCAAGATGTATTTTGATGATGTATGTGTTACATGCCAAAGCCGTGAATGGTGGTAAACTGAAGGCTGTGTGGCAACTGGCAAAAAAAAAAAGAAAGGTCTTATCATTTGAAGTTTTCATGGGAAAACATGAAGTAAATATTCTAGAGGGCAAACCTCTTCTTCAAAATTGATTCTGTAATTCTGAAAGTGGATAGGGTATCCACCTTCAGTCTATTTCAGAAGGATTTTGGAGACTGAGAAATATAAGTTTCAAGGATTTTTAACAGTAAGCCTTGCCCACCTAGCCAAAGTAGCTTTTTAGTTTTTAGAGTGTCGAGATTGATGGTTCAGTAGAAATGGGAGAGGCATCTGTGCATATCAAGTCTTACTGAAACACTTGTTCATATCATCTTCCTATATTAAATTAATGTTGGCTTTGATTTTATTTTGGCTTGGGCTGATGGGCACAGAGGTTCATCACTTACCACTTTTTCCCCTCTCACCTCAAGCCATATCAAATATTCAGTTTATGTATAGACAGGATATACTAGACAGACCTCTGGACAGATGTTCAGTCTGGTCTATTTAATATCTTTTACAATGAGTCAGCTGAAAAAACAAATATTTATGAAAATTTCTGGTATTAAATTAGCAAGTCACGAGTACTGCAGAGTTCTAAGAGAATAAATCACTTCGCAGCTTTTAATTTACGGCACTTGAGCTAATAGATTTCCTCTGATACTGCTTCATCGGTAGGTTTGTTAGAGAAATGACTTTCTTTTTTGGGGAGAAAATACTGTTAGAGATTTAGTGCATGAGACTGGATAACAAATGATGTAAAATTTAGTGACTTGGCTGTTATTTCACACTAGTTTTTTAAGTAGGTGGCTAGTGCCATGGTGCTCACGAGATGAAAAATTGATACTTTTTTGTTAAGATCCAAGTATGGAGTTGAATGTTTAACTTACTTTCCATTAGGAAGGAGTCTAAGACAGGCAATACATATGTTACAACCCAGATTAATTCCTGCAAATGTCCTTTGGCCCTGCATTTAAGATACACTGTGTTAAATTTCTGGAGAGCCCCTTAGCAGAAAGGCTTTGACGTAGTTATTCAACGCACTAGTGGAAAATACAGCATGCAGCTACTGACTGGGGATTTGCAGCAATGAGGAAAGTATTTAGAAACAAGAACAAAAGGTCTTGATATGCAAGATTAATATCACTTCCCCACTTTAAACAGTCTCTGTCTACCTTATGGTACAAATTTTTGTGAAGGAAAAGCATCGTCAGTGACCTAACAGAACACAAAGTGAACTAAAAATGAGCGGCATGAGGCATCAGTTAGAAGGGAATGTTTTTTTAGTGGGATAATCTCTTAATCTGTGGAATAATTGTGGTATTTATTTTGGTGATGGAAAGGTTTGCTGCTTGTCCTTCTGCACCTCAAGAGTTATGAAGACCTGTTGTGACAACCTGCTGTTCACTCTCTGTAACTCAGCCCGTATAACTCAGCTGGTCTTTGCTCTGGTGTCTGAGCTAGAACATAATTTTAGAGCCGTTAGATTCTCTGTCACTGGAGGTCTTTAAGCCTGTCACGACCACATGAAAGTGACTGTTGACGGTTGAGAAACATGCTCATGATTTGTCGCTTGGAACTAGAATAACCAGCTGAAACCCCAAACCCAGCAAAACTGAAGAAATGACCCACATACTGCCAGGAGCTTTAAAATCTCTCTATACCGGAGAACTCCCAACTGGGGAGGCTGTGCCTTTTGGTGCCTAGAAACCACTGAACTGAGAGGCTGTGTTTACTTTTAATCACTGCTGCGAGCAGGACCTTTGCAGTAATTTAAAATAAGTGCAGCTTGCATATGCCTAAATTACCTATGCTGAGGCAGTTCTCGTTCTGTGTTCCTAGGCATTGCGATTAAATGAGAGATTGTTGTGTTTCCAGGTCCCTGTGAGAAATAATGCATCGGTGTAGCAGCAAGGAACAAGGTTTCATGTTTTTCTGCTTCTTCCACAGCCTTCAATGTTTCACAGCAGCGGCAGCCCTCAAAAAAGGGCTGGTCATCACGTTGCCTTTGATGTATCCTGTAATGTTTGTCAGATCTCTCCTTTTTGTTTAGATTTGTTTGTAGCTCATTTCTAAACACTTGTTTTATGTGATAGTTGAGAATCAGGAAATTAACGTCGTTTTTTTACACAAGGAACAAAGATACTCAGCTTGACAGTAATGTATCTGATGACCTCAAGGAACTGTGTGTTATCTTATGAGCTGAGCAGCCTGTTTTTTTGTTCTTGATCTGTTCCTTTTCTTTATCATGTCTATGAGTTCAGTGCCATGGTTGTGTCATGCTTCCCTTTGTATTCGAACTGAATTTCCCACTGTCAGTGTCAAATGTTTGATCGTCTGCTTACCCATAGCTTTGACACCAGCTTCCATGGATCTCCACTGGCCTGGCTTGTATTGCATTTGCTCTGGAAAGGCCCTTGTGGCAGGAGATGTGGAGTCCTGCCTCTGCATCAGATAGCAGGAGGAGAGGAGTGCTGTTTGTGATGAAGATGATTAAGAATCGAAACTGGTGTTCACCAGAATTGCTTCTCCCAAGAGCACTGAGCCACTCTGCTGCCGTGTCTGTGTCTGTTTCTGCCTGATAGCAGTTGAACCGTGCTCTATGGGAACTATGAGCTGGGTGTGCTTGCTCTTTCCTCTAGGCCACCTTGTTTCTCCCTTCTTTCTCTCATTAATCTGTAGACATACCCAGCGGATGTTGTGTGTTCCCTCACTCCTTTGCGGTTGTGACTGCCGATGTCCAGAAAGTCCTCTCGGGAGCCCTGGTTCGTCGCTCGCTGGCCCTACAATTGCTTGAGGCGGTTCGTGTCCCTGCTTTGCTCTGAGCTTGCTTCTCCAGCGTTTACGGGTGGGCAAGTCTGCCAAACACATGCTTCCCACGCCCCAGAGCTCTAGCAGAGAGAAAATGGGCTTTTCTTTTTGCTTTCCTTTCAGCTTTGACCAGCTGGTACTATGATTTATCACCAAAATTAATAGTGGGGTCGGTGTGAGAGTAGGAATTTCTAGTCTTCCACAGTGCTGATGAAGAGGAGGGGAAGGCGTGTAGAGGGGAGGAATAACAAGGCAGACACGCGTAGACACAGGCTGAGTGTTTTTAAGATGAGGCAAAACAGATGTGAGGCTCTGAGTACCGGTTCCGTGGTGCTAACAACAGCCAAATGACTGGATTATTTCAAATACTTCTCTTTGTTTCCAGTTCTCATTACCCTGAGCAAGGTTTCAGTGTTTGCACGCTGGTTGTGTGTTCCCCTCCCTTTCTGCCTTGTAAGTGGCTGGAATTTCTTGCTGGAATCCCAGCGACCCTGTCGTTTGTCCCTGTGTGGCTCCTTTCCAGGAAAGAGGGTTGGCTGTGCCTGTGTTTGGTGGTGTTGGTGCCTTGAGTGATGTCAATATTAAGTAAGGTAAACCTGTGTGAGAGGAGAAGCCACCAGTTGTTGGTGCGCTCCTTGCTGTTTGCCCACGGCGTGTCTTTCCTACCTGCTGTCCTCTTGTACGACTCTCTTCTCTGAGCTCCTGGCTCGGAGCTGCTTAGCATGGCAAGGGAGAACACTGAATAATTTAGCAGTTGCAGCTGCATCCAGCAGTTCTCTCAAATGTCGCATGCTTTGTTGTTTTCTTTTTATTTTTTTATAGCCGTACATGTGTATTGTTTGGCTTTTGAAAAAAAACCTGCTGGGGGCCGCGCTATGGCAACTGTGGCCTGCTTCTAGAAGGGGAACTGGGCAGAGAGCTGGGAATGGAAGCATCTCATGGGTGCTGGGGTCTAGGCCGCGCTCAGAAGCAGTGAGAAAGTTTCTTAACTCAAAGCGTGAACCAAAAACAGTTCTGGTTTGTGAAAATGTCATGCTATGGTGGTTGCAGAAGGTGAGGCTAAGTCAGTAGGTTTTGGTCCCATCCTGCCCCCCCCCCCAAGTGTATGAGTGGCTGCTGCTGCAGGTTTGAGGATCAATGAAAAGCTGATGAGGCAGAAATGGATGAGAAGGCTCTTGTATTTTGTGATGGTGATGTTGCACAAGGGGGGGGGGGGAGGGGAAAGACAGACTTGAAAAGAGTGAAGGGCGGGGAGCCAAAGCTCCTGCGTTAGTGTTCTCTCGTGCAAATCTCTGGAGATTATTTTTAGACAAAAGATGAATTTAAATTCCAACAGTGTAGAGCAGGAGAGCTGGCTGGGTTGACAGGGGGTTTTTATGCCAGAATTTATGTTCTATGAGAAGATGGTGAGTGGCGCTCTGCGTGCCGTTCACTGTGAGGAGCTGCAGGGAGGATCACAAGAGAGGTGTTGGAGGCAGTAAAGGAGGGGAGCAGAAACAGGGTCTTTAACCTAAATTGAAGTGTGCGAAATGAGCTGGGGCTGAGGCTATAATCTGTCATTTCCTTCCTATTAGCACGTGGAGTACTGTAGAAGTGTGTGCTTCTCCTGCATTAGTTTACTGTTGATGGTTTTCCCCAAGAGTGTAGTAGAATAAGATGGATAACAGTATTTGCATACCATTCTTTCTCACGCGCTTATCTCTCATGGCTCATTCAAGGCCTCGGTCTTGATTTTTCTTTTTTTTTTTTTTCTTCCCCAAACAGTGAATAGATGAATGTCGCAGCTGCATGGTTTTCAAATACCTACTGTGGGTACAGCTGTGCTCCTGTGGGGCAGGTCCTGCTGGGACCACTCCTTTGCTGCTGCCTGCAGGTTCCCGTTAGGATCGCACCTTTGCCTTGGCACGCTTTGCACGTCCTTTTGCACGTCCGTTTTGTGCAAGACTGAAGGAGCAGCTGCCATGGATGACTGTGGAAGCATCCTGTGCATACCTGGATAAGCAGATTTTGTCAGCTGCTGTTGGTACTCAGCTTTCCGTGAGCAGTAACGACTTCTGATATTTGTAGTATTCATGGGTATGGAAAACCTCACCGACCGGGAGGCATTTATCGTGTTGCAGATACTGCGCTGTCACCTAGCTCAGGGCCCGCAGGTGCTGGGAGGGACATGTTTCAGCGTTGGCTCCAGGCAGTCCTTGTGCCTGGGCGAAGCTTGTTTGTAGCGTGGGTAGTGCTGGGAGCTGGGGTGGTGGAGCGGAGGGGGTGGAGCGTGGCAGCTGCTCTATAAATAGACCTGACAGGCTAAGATCTAGGGACTAAAGATTGGGTTGCTATGGAGATTGATCTGAATCGGATTACCTGTGGGTCTGTTTTCACAGTATGTGCATGTGTGACGACTGCGTGGTCTTGCATGTACAGCAGGCTGCTGCTTTAGCCAAGTGTCTGGCTGAAGCAAGGGGGAGAGAGGAGGCAATGCTGAAGAGCCAGCATATGACAAGGACGGGGAGATCTGTCGCTATAGCAACTGAGAACCTGAATCAGTCCAGCTTCACTCTCTGATGCTGCAAAAAGGTTCCTGTCTGTGTGGCACGGTACTTCGGTTTGGGAACTAATTCTGGTCATGTTCAGTCTGTCAGCATCCCTGTCCATGCTACCTCTATTTCGCTCTAGAAAACGGATGTGGAGACTGTGTCAGTACTGTTTTCAGAAGGCAAAGAGATAATATTCTGTTGTAGGAAAGGAAGAAATCTATACTTTATTATCATTCTTCAGAAGGGCTTCTAAGCATGTCTTTTTGTACTACCAAAGGCATTTTCCACAATTCATTCTCTAATTTTATTTAATCTGATTTATTCTGTCCTTTCCCTCGAGCTTTATGGATAGAAGGAAAGTGGAAACAGTTGGGATGCATCTGCTATTTTATCCGTAAGGAACGCTTACTGACTTAAGTGATGCGTGTGCTCCGGGGAGGATGCTTTTAGAATCTGTAGTCTTGTTCTCTACTGGGTGATTTCTTATGCTTGGAACTATCCCTAGGTATTTCGCAGAACCACACCTATGTTATAGACTAACCATACTAGATAAATACACTATTGTCTATTGTCTGTTTTAGGCAAGCTTGCAATCCTTTGAAAATGCCTTTCCCCGCCCCCCTTTTTTCTTTTTTTGTGTACCAAAGTGCTAGTATCTTTTTAGGAGTTATAGCACTGGCATGCACTGCTGTCTTGCCAAGGTGAATGGTAAAACACGAAGTAGCCGCACCGGTATAGCAACTTCATCCAGGTCTGACTTTAGAAATTGTTCAATGTTCTGTCAAGCTCTGGAGAAGGGGAGGTGTTCTCAACTCATCTGCGCGTCATTTGTGTTTCTTGTGTTAGTGGAATCGCTGTAGTATCTGGATAATAGGGATAATGGGCTTGCTAGAATGCTGCATATTTTTAGGCAGTGTTTAATGTTAGTATAGCTGTTAAGCACAGAAAGTGTAAAATGGCTCATGTGAATTGGGGATTCCTCGTCTGCTTCTTTAAAAGCTTAGTATGAGCAAAAATAGCATGTGCTCTACCAGAGATAATGGCTGGAATCACTTGGAAGAAGTAGTAACCAAAATTTCAGTGGTAAACTTTTCACAAAGGTTATTAAGACGACTAAAGAAAGCCCAAAGCTACAATGAATACTTGATATTGTGCTTCAAACTGTGTTAATTCCAGTTCTGCAATGAGGTAAGTGGGGTTCCTGGCCACACAGGTGAGGTTGGCTGGTCCTGAGGTACTTGCACCTATTTCTTACAGCTTATCAGATAGCTGTTGCAGCATACTCAACGTGTGCAATGTGAGAAAAGGAAATGTAAGTCAACCAAAAAGCGAGCACTCATACTCCTTGCCCTATTTGTGTTTGTTTCAGCTTTCAGTTTAGTCCGATTGGTATGGATTTTGAGTTCACAGTAAACAATGCACTAAGGTCAGGCATAGTGGCCATAGATCTGAACTGAGTACAGACTGTCTTGGCTGGGAGTAAATAGAAGTTCAAGATGTTCCAAGGACATTCTAGTACTGAAAACTTAGTTCCTTTTGGACATGGTTGGAAATCTGGTCTTTCACAAGGCGAGATTTCAGTGAACCAGAATTCATATGGCTTCTGTCCTGTAATTCTTGCTGTCTCCTTCACGACTTCCTTTTTTCTCTTAGAATTGAATGTACCACTGTATGCTTTTCACTCGGTCAGTTAGTAAATTGAATTGTATGACCCTGATTTATATTCTAAAGGTATCCATGCACTGGTGAACTGTGCAGTATGATCCTTGTACCAGATAAAAGCTGGAGATGATGGAAGGAGAGGCCTTTCTGGTACCATCCTAAACTATGGAAGAGTTGCGAGGAAGGCAGGGCTTAACATCTGCCTCTTGGAAAATAATCTGCTGTCTTCATATCATTTTTTCAAGCAATGATTTAAATAGCTGCTGACTATCCTACAGTTGACAGTTAGGCTGGCCTAGCAAAGCTGGAAGCTTCTGTGCAAGGAAAACGACTGTAAGTGAGCTAAGTCGGGTTAAGAGTTTGTTGTATTCAGATTATTCTTTGACTAAATGACTTTGTTCCTCTAGCTTTGTGTCAGAAAGAAAAGACAGTTCTAAAAAGACTGAAGACTCCAAGGGGTAGATGAGACGGGGGTGCTGCACAATTCACGTCTCTCAGGACTAATGCTGAGTATTGGTCTGACACAAGATGGCTCGAAACTGATAAAAAGTCTGGTGCAGTTCTTTCACCCTACCATATCCGTTCTGTGGTGTGGTGCTGTTCATGAGTGTATGTGTGTTTATATAGACTTTTGTTTCTGGGAGGACTTTAAATTGCAGAATGCCATGCAGATTGTCCTCTAAGAAGTTGTGCTACGACCTAAAACATGGGTGTTTGGGGGATTTTGAAATGTAGAGTAATGCCAGTAATAGAATTGTTTTGAACACTTTTTTGTCTTGAGTTACTGGTAGGCTGTGGGTTAATGCTGGCTCTGGCCTTTGTCTTTGTGTCTAGGCTACTGTGCCAATTTCTACTAGTTCGTGAGTATTGCTGACAGCTGCTACAGTACGTGGGTAGTGTTAGTTCTCACCAACCTGTTCACCATCCATATGAGTGCTTATTTAACTTATGGTGTTCTCTGATATGAGATGTGTTGGTGCAGTATGTTTCTGTGGTGGCCTTCACTTCTTTGTTTTTCTCCTTTTATTGAGTTGAAGTTATAGGAAGTTTCTTCTCAAGCTCTGCTTGAGGATTCAGCTTTCAAAGGACTGGTTCCAAGATGTTTCCAAAGAGAAGGCACACTGCAGAAGACCTTTTCAGAAAAAGCAACCGTGAGTTAAAGCAGCTTGAGAGAGAGAAGAGGCCATCAATGTCAAAACCTGTACCAGCTCGGAGTCAAGATATTATCTTATCTCTCGGTTCAGGTCCAAATGCCAACATGAAAGAGGAGAAATGGAAGTATTTCTTGGTTGTTTGATCTCTTTCTATCCTAATGTACTTAGTCTGTAAAATCTAGGAGCTAGGGGAAAGATGACAGCAAATACCTGAGCAAGAAACTACTTTGCCTCTTTATTGCCTGTAGAGAAGCTGTCATCTGTAGTTCTGTGATCATATTATGTTCAATCAAATTTTCCAGATTCCCTTAGCTGCTTGCTCCTACCTTTTCTTTGTGCCCATAGAAGCATTTGTGTGGCCACTTGGTGAACCAAGTCATAGAAATAACCTTGTAAAGACAAAAGCAGCAAGGGAGCAGAAAGGAGGGTGTTAGTTTTAGTCCATATCAATTCCAGGATCTGGTTCACCATGTAACTGCACAAGCACTTCTACCAGCACAGAGAAGGGAATGACACTGGCCTGAAAGCGAGCTTTTGGCAGGTAAGGAGAGAGAGGCAGGACTGTAATGCCTGTTTGTGGTAGTTTATACAGATCATCGGTTGTGGTACCTGATTCCAACCACGAGTAGAAAGGTGAGTTCCAGCAAATATTGACCTAATGCTCTTTAATTGCTGTCATCAACTATTACTAGATCTCTGAAGAAGAAAGAAATTGAACAGGGGAAGGCAAAAACCCTAAATTTCGTTCTAATTCTTCTGTCTCTTGCTCCAATCCAACAAAACTTAATCATCCAAAAGAAAGCCTTGGTCCTCTTACATCTCACTGTAACTATGGCCTTGTTAAGACTAAGTAACCAAGTAAAAGAGACTCTAGAAGCCCCTGAAGGATATCTACATCAGTATGGTCTCCCTGCGTTACAATAGAAATCAGAAATCTCAAAAGTGTTCAGATATTTTTTAAAAAACTGACATAAACTTTGGTGTATGACATCACTAGGATGCAGCTTCAACCATTCCAGGGATATTGAAAGCCCTGCATATGTTCCTTGTACTGGTCTGCTTGGATACTCTTTTGAAAATTTTATGGTTTTGATGGAGGTCTCCACATTGCATACCTCACTAGCTCCTTTGCAGAACTGTGGGAAAGATGTATAATGAATTGCAGTCATGGGAGATGTTCTCCAGGCTAGAGAACAGGAGAAAAACCACAGGGTATGAACGAGTTACTGAAAAGTAAGCTAAGGTTGTGGTCTTGTAGCCTCTTTGTTACTCTGTAGTCATTGCATATGTTTTGACTCCATTGTAAATGCAGTTTACTTTCTCCACCTTCACTGAGGGGTAGGATAGTCTTTGTTACAGAGTAAGAACATATGTTTGGTTACCACGGAGTAGTGGAAGTTCATCAAAGTTATACTTCTAGGTTACCTCGTGATAACTTATTCCTGTGCTCAAATCTGTAACTGAACAGAGTGTTCCTTAAAGAGTTCTGGGTAGAGCTATTTGGGAAGAAAACAGATAGTAGTTCTTCAAACTGAAGGCAGTAAGATCCACTTGATCATCCCAACTTCATCTTGTTCCTCTTGAGTTTATCTGCACCAAGATGTTTGCAGAACATGTTGGATCAAGAGCTGTTGCAGGACAGTTTCCACAATATTTTCAATAATATTATTAAAATGAAGAAACAAGAGCTTTGCTTCCCGTGCCTGTATTTTCTCTGCTGTTCAGGGAAGATAATTTATGAAAGTATTGCTGCTGAGAGGAGGCAATTCATAGTGCTGTCACTTAGGAACCTACAGTGACTGTAATTGGGGATCTACTAAAACCATGCCATGAAGTCTTACAAAATGTGGGGTTTTGTGTGTGTCAGGGTTAAGGTTGCTTTCAGTTTATTGTTCCGTAATTGATATTTACTGACTAGAATGATTTGACTTTTTTGATAAATTGTATACATACTTTTTTTATGTGTTTGTGTTCTTACTGATATTTCGAGGGCTAACGAGTAAAATTCCCCAACTCTGTACCTGAAATGTGAAGGGCTGGGAAAAAAGCAAAATTACTGACAAGTATTAACGCTGCAGTAAAATACCAGTTGTGCCAAGAAATTTTTGCTATTATAAAATGAACAGAGAAAGTAGCTGTAGGAGGCACAGGCATCAAGAGTAAATGGTAAAGATACACAAGATAAATGGAAATGAATAAAGTAAGTGAAAGAAACCATATTATTTACAAGAAGCACTTTTGCTATTGCAAACTGCAATTCTATGGAACTGCAGTTCTGTATCTTCACAGAAAAAGTGTTAAAGATTGCAGTCGTTGGGGGTTGTGGAGATCGTTCTTGCTCTAGGCCACATCCAGGTTTGGGAGGGTGAGGTGCATTTTATCAAATTGGACTTCTCTTGATACTACTCCTTCCTTAGTTGTTCTGTTTATTAGACAGCTAAAGTTCAGGTTTTGCTTTTTTTCTTCGGTTGTGTTTAACCGTAGAGAATTGCCAATTAAAGCTGCTTTCCCAAGCACTGTAGGAATCCCAGGGATTTGCCTAATCAATACTTTTGCCTCAAACCATTTCATGCATAGCTCTTTGCCGGTAATACACTTCTTTGTTTGTCTGTGGTCTATCTTGAGATCCTCTTGTACTTTTTTGTGTGTTTTTCAGTGCTCTCTGCTTTTGTGTGCATGTGGTTATGAGTTTGTACTCATGAAAAGAGAGATCTGTGCATGGCCATGACTGCACAGAACACTGAGGCTTTTTTCGGAGTGCAATTAAGGTCATGAAGTTGCTTATGTGTATTTAGCATTCCTGATTGTGCCCTTGACACTCTTGCTTTTCTTGATTGTAGGTTGGACTTGCCAGACAGTTCCAAGCAAATTCTGTTCCCCAAGAGACTCAATCACGGCTGACTGGATAACTGACTATTGGATTGATGAACAGAAATTCACTGAGATGACATAGGGAGGGGCGCCAAGGACAATGGTGCAGAAAAAGAAAATCTGCCCTCGGTTACTCGACTATCTTGTGATCATTGGAGCCAGGTAATGTAAAAGAATCTCAGCACTGCTTTTGCTTGGGCAGTAGAGTGGGGACAAGTTGCCTAGCATCCATTGATGAAGCCTTGTTTGGTGCTGAGGAAGTGCTGTCTGGAGTGCATGCAGAGTGCTACCAGAATGGGAGCATCTGCTTGGGCCAGGGCACTTGGACTTCTTTTCAAAGGGTCTGCAAAGGGTGACTAAGAAAAGGCAATCTATATATGACTCTCTGGTAGCCTGTGTGTCTGAACGTCTTTGCTTCTACTGGCATCAGGATAGAAGGATTCACATACTGAAAATACTGAAAGCTGTATGCAAGTAAGATACTAGTTTGGGGTTACTTTTCTAGCTTTTGGTAGTCTGTAAACTCAACTGTAAAAAGAAATCTGGAACTTGCCTTACTTGGCTGTTTCTCCCTCTAATAGTCATTTATCCTCATAGGAATGACATGAATGCTTTCTTATTTTAAAGTCTTATTAACTATCAATAGAAACAGTGTTATTTTTATTTGCTTAAAGCATATGTGAAATGTGGGGTTGATATGTGTGCTGTTTGTCAAATGCACAGGTGCGCAGTAAATGCTGTTTTTCTTTATTCAAAGTTTATGCAGTAACTTTCTGCCAGTCTATTTAACGGGTGTATTCTAAAGTCTGTTTTACTTTCGTTTCTAAATATCGAGTGTTTGTGTGCATCAGCCTGTTGCTTTACCTCCTACTTTCTTTTCAGAATACTTTGAGTGCAATATTGAAATAGACTAAGTGGAGGAAATTGCATAATCCTAAGTAATAATTATTTTTATTGTTGTATTTTATGGACAGAATAATTTAACAGTTTAATTACTACTTATTGTCTGTAGAAAAATAACCAAGTTTTCCATATGTGTTTCACCAACTAGGGAAAGGAGGAAGAAATATTAACTGCCTCCTCCAGTGATGCTTACAGTGTCTTGATGTTCTCACTTAGAAATTTACCTGTATCACTTCTGGACTCCTACAGTTTCCTTGGTTTCTGCTGGGCAGCGGTAGCTGGACTGCTGATGCTCAGAGGTCTCTTGTCTCAGGCACTTCAACAAATGCCTATGATAAGAGATGGAGCTGACTGAAGTAGCTTCTACTGCAAAGTCCGTAGGAGCTCTGTGTGGCCTTTGCCATTACATCTGTTATCCACCATGCACAAATAGCAATGCCTTTTGGAAGAACTCCCTTTTATCAGATGCAAATTTTATAAATGTCTGAGAAGACTCTGTAGCTAATATTACCGCAAAGGCATGAACTGATCATATACTCGCTGGTACTTTGTTGATATAATTTTTTTTTTAACCATTTACTGCCAAATAGACCCTCTAAACAGTACCAGTATGATTTGATATTTCTTCTTCAGCAGATGATGCGTTAGTTGTGTCCACTAATATATAAATGCTCTTTAGGGTTTGTTTGCTTTTTTCTTTCCATACAGTATTTCAGTACTTAATTGTACAGGCAGTATAAATTGTGTTACCAATTTATGCTTTATTACTAAAACATTTTTACTTTTTCTTTAATAAAGTATTAGTTTGGGAGAATTAGTCAGCAGAGCTATTTACACCAGTGATTTTGTTTTGTAAATTACAAACATTCTAGTATTACTTGATTGGATTTTCTGACCTCTTAGACAAGAGAAAAGCAAGTGTCATTTGCATTTTGAAATGGGCAAATCTAAAGTATCAAGGTGTAACCGGTTCGCAGGATTCCTATGCACAAATTCACCCAACACATGCTATTTTAAAAGCACAACAGTATTTATTGCTCTATTATAGCCTTGCATAAGCAGTTACTAGCATATTGTTTCCCCTTTCATGAGAGTCTTACCAACCCAACTATGTCTGAGACACCACTGAGCAGGAGGGTGACTATTAGCAGGGTCATCGTGGAGAAGGGAGGTAGGCGCAGCACCTTCAGGGCGTCCCTGTGGTTCGTAGTGTGTTTTGTGTTCTCTCTCTCTGAGTGACCCCTTCTTATACCCTCAGCAGATTAAATGGAAAAGTACTGACTAGGTGTTCTGGTTTGGCCTGGATAAATGCCAAGTGCCCAGCAAAACAGCTCTATCACTCCCCCTCCTCAACTGGACAGGGGAGAGGAAATATGATGAAAGGCTCGAGGGCTGAGACAAGGACAGGGAGAGATCACTGACCAATTACTGTCACAGACAAAACAGACTGAACTTGGGGAGAAAAGGGAGTTTAATTTATCAGCAATCAAATCGGAGTGGGATAGTGAGAAATAAAACCAGATCTTAAAACACCTTCCCTCAACCTCTCCCTGCTTCCTGGGCTCAACTTTACTCCCATTTCTGGACTCTCTGCTCTGGCATCTCGAGCACCTCCTCCCTCCTCCTTCTTCACTGACCTTGGTGTCTGCAGAGTTGTTTCTCTCACATCGTCTCACTCCTCTCACTTGACTGCTGTTTCACCGCAGGTTTTTTTCTCCCCCTTCTTAAATATGTTATCACAGAGGTGTTGCCGCCATCACTGATTGGCTTGGCCTTGGGCAGCGGCGAGTCTGCCTTAGAGCCAACTGGCACGGGCTTTATCAGACATGGGGGAAGCTGCTCGCAGCTTCTTACAGGAGCTGCCCCTATAGCCCCCCTGCTACCAAAACCTTGCCATGCAAACCCATAACACTAGACATTGCTGCATGCATGGCTAGCGCGTGCAACAAGGCCTGCCAAGTGCGTGATCTGCTGGCCAACAGCGGTTTCTGGATTGCGATAACATATTGCTTGACAACAGTCCTCCCAATTCCCTTCTTCAAGGTAGCATTCTCACAGCTGTGTTCAGCTTGTAATTTTCCATAGTGGCCCAACATGGACCATCATCTAAAATCCCTTACAAGGTGAGAAAATGCCTTGCCTGAGATCCCATAGGAGAGTGATGGTGGAGCCAGGTCTCCTACATCCCGTTTACTAAACATGATACTAAATGCTACTTACTTTAGAAAATGGTAAGAGATCAGACATCATAGCAAAGGGATCTAACCAAAGAGAGGTTGCTCTGGGGACGTATTTTTTTTCCTTCAGTATGTGGATCTCATACTATTTCTCTGGCAGTGATTTAGTAACTTTCAGGGAAAAGTAGTGGTAGGAAAATAGTCAATACCTTGAAAGAATCTGTTCTTCTGGTTGAAAATTAGGAATGAGCACTATTGCCTTTCTGTCTTTGTGTTCTATTAGTGATTTGTTGTACAAAGGTTGGTGAGCCACAGTGTTAAATAGGTCTGCATATTACTACCCAGCTTTTATAGTAACTTATACTTTAAATCCTTGGAGCCCTCAGCACAGGAAAGACATGGAGTTGTTGGAGCGGGTCCACAGGAGGCCCACAAAAATGATCCGAGGGCTGGAACACATCTGCTATGAGGAAAGGCTGAGAGAGTTGGGGCTGTTCAGCCTGGAGAAGAGAAGTCTCCGGGGTGACCTTGTTGCAGTCTTTCAGTATCTGACATGGGCCCTACAAGGGAGCTGCAGAGGGACTTTTTACAAGGGCATGTAGCGATAGGACAAGAGGAAATGGCTTTAAAATAAAAGAGGATAGATTTAGATTAGAGATATGAAAGAAATTCTTTACTATGAGGGCGGTGAGTCACTGGAACAGGTTGCCCAGAGAAGCTGTGACTGCCCGCTCCCTGGAAGTGTTCAAGGCCAGGTTGGATGGGGCTTGGAGCAACCTGGTCTAGTGAAAGGTGTCGCTGCCCATGGTAGAGGGGTTGGAACTAGATGATTTATAAGGTCTCTTCCAACCCAAACCATTCTGTGATCCTATGAAATCCAACTATAAAATCAAACACAGAAATATATATCTATGCTTGCTAGAACTTCTTAATGAAAATTTTACAGGATAAGGTCCATATCATTCCACCATTTGTCTTCCTTCCATTTGTTCCTTCCTAGTAAATTCTTGTTTTTCCCAGGTAGGAATTGATGCTGGATTTCCTAATTCAACTTTTCGTCTTTGAGGGAGCTGGGCTTGTTCAGCCTGAAGAAGAGAAGGCTGAGAGGGGACTTTCTAAATGCCTATAAATATCTTAAGGGTGGGTGTCAGGAAGATGAGGCCAGATTCTTTTCAGTGGTGCCCAGTGACAAGACAAGGGCCAACGGGCGCAAACTGAAGCATAAGAAGTTCCGTCTGAACATGAGGAAGAACTTCTTCCCTCTGAGGGTGACGGAGCACTGGAACAGGCTGCCCAGGGAGGTTGTGGAGTCTCCCTCTCTGGAGATATTCAAGACTCGCCTGGACGCAGTCCTGTGCAGCCTGCTGTAGGTGACCCTGCTTCGGTGGGAGGGTTGGACTAGATGACCCACAGAGGTCCCTTCCAACCCTAACATTTTGTGATTCTGTGTTTCTGTGTGAAATGCAGGGTGTTTTCATCTGACTGTATATTTGGAGAAGGATAGTGTATTTCCTACCCAAGTATTGCTCAGAGACCTGTGCAGTTAAATTCATTTTGGAAATCAAAGACAGAGAAACATGACAACATGATGTTCTCCTGGCAACAACATACCCCTGAAAGTCCTTTTCTTGGTCAGATTTGAACAGGGTCCTTACTGAGCCTTGATAATGATGTTACAGAATTCTTTATTTAACCTTTCTGCAGTTGCGGCCTTGTGCTAGTGATTGAGCGATGTGGCTAGTGACTGAGAAGCTGCTTTCCTGGATAGTAGTGGAGAGAAGAAACATAGATGAAGCTGAGCCCACGGGCTCCTGACACGTTAATAGGGAGATACCAAAGATTTTTAATGGCATTAGTCAACCATGTATGTTCTTTTTCTTTCCTTTTTTTGTAGGCAGCCAAGTAGCGATAGTGTTGCTCAGACTCCTGAACTGCTGAGACGTTACCCTCTAGAAGACCATGTGGACTTTCCTCTACCACCTGATGTTGTATTCTTCTGCCAGCCGGAAGGATGCCTGAGTGTGCGTCAAAAACGCATGAGCTTCCGTGATGACACTTCCTTTGTCTTCACACTCACAGACAAGGATACAGGTGTCATTCGCTATGGAATCTGCGTCAACTTTTACCGCTCTTTCCAGAAGCGAGTACCCAAGGAGAAGGGAGAAGGCACAGGGGGGCATCGAGCTCGGGAGGGACAGAAAATCCCCAAGTCTGGGGATGCATCTGCACCCCAAGAGGAAGTGGGCACTGAGAGTTCGGAGAGTGGTTCTTCTCTGCAGCCTCCAAGTACAGAGTCTACCCCAGATGTGAATCGATCACCGCGCAGTAAGCGTCTGGCCAAAGGCAGCCATCGCTCTCGGAACAGCACTCTGACTTCTCTGTGCATCCTTAGCCATTACCCCTTCTTTTCTACCTTTCGTGAGTGTCTGTACACCCTCAAGAGACTTGTGGACTGCTGTAGTGAGAGATTGTTGGGCAAGAAGTTGGGTATTCCTCGTGGGGTGCAGAGGTATGTTGAGGGGGAAGAAAGAACTTTTTCCTCCCACTGTTTGTGTCCAGGGCTGCAATTGTCTGCATGGCAAATTGTGGCAAAAGGTGTGGTTGCAGAAGCAGCCAAACAACAATGGTTGACCTTTTTGCTGTTTTAACCAAGGTTCACAGTAGGAAAAGGAAATTTCTGTGATGATTTCTTTAAAACTTCTCTGTCTGATTCTGTAACCTGGTATGATTTTCATTTTTTGATACAGCGAAGAAGGCACTAGCCTGCTAACAACTGAGTGAGCACGGTCTTTTCTGAAGCTGAGTGCTGATGCCGTTACTGTTGCTTTGGCGTATAGACTCCGTGACAGTTTATGTCAGGACTGATCTCTGGCAAATTACAAACAGCCAAGAAATAACAGAGAATTTCCACTTGGGGCAAGAGGGAAACGATGGAAGTCTGCTTAATGAGCTTATGAAACAATCTGAACTTCGGCATGGGAGAGAATAGACTAGAGAAGCAGGAGCGACTGAAAGAGATCAAAGTACAATATTTGAAGGGGAGAGGGAGGAGAGGTGGAAAACAAAGCAGCTGTCTAGGAAGCATACAGGAATGGGGGTTGGTAACAGCAAATTAACAGGAATGTGGTGTATTTTTAATGTAATGTAGTAATCTTACATATCTGCTATTATAATGTTGGATATGCAACAGAAGCTGTTGCACTGCAGGGTACAGAAGGAACAATGTCTTTGTGTATATCAGTCATGGATACATATCTGTGCTATTGTGCCTGACACCTACATTCCAGGATGATATTTTCCTTTCCAATATGCAAAGAAAGAATATAAAATTAATCTCTGGAGAAGGAGGGGATTATCTCAATAGTGGGAGGGATGGGGCTGTGAGATCGCTCAATGTTAGTTAAGTAGCTTGGTACGCTCCCAATTAAACTTGTCAAAAGCCAAAAATGACAGGACATCTATCATTTTCATCTTCATAAGCTCTTTACATTTTTCATGAAAGAGGAAATCTGTCCCATTTACAGAACAATAGCCTGCTTCTTGGCTTACTGCCCTGGAACAGTTCTGGGACAGTGTCGTGGGCTTATGACTGACTCCTGCTTTAGCAGGTTTATCACCTGAATTCACTGAGTGTTGGGGAAAATATGATTCTGTCAGAACAAAACTCTGCCCCTCCACCCTCCCCCCCCCATGGGAGTATGTATTAAGGGATTGTATTTTGTCACTTGGTTTAGTCTGATGATTACTGATGTGGAAAAACCCTAAACTTCATTATTTTCCTCAACTCTGTGAGCTCATCTGATTTTTGAAAGGGGTACTAAAGTATTCTAGTGATTGGATAACATGTGGCATTTGAAAAATTTGCTCTTGTTGGACATAATTCTTAAAGAGGAGAACTGAGTGACAGATGAGGAGGGCAAGAGAAGGAATGCTGAGCATACATCTCTGGGAAAGGTAAAGCAGCAGGTTTGAATTACTGTGTGGTTTGCAAGCTGTGACCTGGAAAATTAGAATAGTTTTGAAGTGTTGGCAGAGTAAAGGTGAAATTGAATCCTGTCAGCTTGCAAGTGGTTGAGTGTGGCTGTTAACAGCCTACTGTCTGGTGAATTACAAGTGGACAGAGGAAGAGCAGAGGATGAGAAGCATCACAGTTCCTCAGAGGTTTATCACTTACTCAGCATCATCTCAAATTGCCCTTCTTTTGACCCCTCCAAATTTCTGTAGTTTTTCTTCCTTTCTGAAGCCTCCAGTGGCATCCTTTCTTTCTTCCCCCCCCCCCCCCTTTCTTTTCTTTGTTGTGACTGTAAGGTAGAACTTCTAATTTGAACTCATACCATTCTAAGGGATCTGTTACAGTAACTGAAGATATTTATCAGGCTCAGTTTTTTTGCAGAATGGCTATAGCAGGTTTGCAGCCTTCACTGTGCTACAGCATTAAGGGCTGAAGTGGACAAGCCACTTTGCTTCCCTTATTGGGCCCAGTTTCAAGTTTTGAAGCTCTGAAGGCCCTGAGCAATGCTGTGCATGTGTTTTGGCCAGTTCGTGTATGAGCTACAAGTTTGCAGACTGCAAGCTTAGGGAATGGAAAAATGGCTGCTTATCTTGCTGAAGTACCTAAATGCTTTCTAGACAACTTTCAGAAATTTATTTTCTCAGCTGAAATGCATCCACTTCTGCCATGGGTTATTAAGCTCTTAAGAATGATATGGTGCAATTTAGAATGGAATTAAAAGAGTATTTTATCATGCCAAAACATCTGGGAGATCCTGGTGTGGCATATTTTTACCATCTGAGGTGTAGTTCCTATTCTTGCAAAGGTTTGTAGGGCTGCAGGAAGCAGAATCCTACGATCAGTTTGCCACAATTCTGGATGAGATATGAGAATATCCTGTGTGCATCCTGAATTTCAAGCACCAGGGCAATGAGAGGTCTTCAGAGATCTGGGCCTAACTGAACCCTTTAAATGAATGAATGAATGAACTCTCAGGTGGAAGTGACATACTTGTGTTGAGTCCTGCCACAGAAAGATTATACTTCTCCATAGTGGTTGTTTCAGTAAGCTTAAATCCCTACCGTCCATTCTTCTGTGTGACCAAATATTTGTTAGCTGCATCTTTTAATTCTTGCTGGATCTGCGCTTTCCCTGGAAGAGCCTTGTGGAATGGCTGTCGAGTGAAGCTCTTGGGGTATTAACCTTGTTGTTCTCCTTGTACAGGGATACGATGTGGCGGATTTTCACAGGCTCCCTCCTGGTGGAAGAAAAGTCGAGTGCATTGCTACACGACTTGCGGGAGATTGAGGCCTGGATATACCGGCTGCTCCGTTCACCGATGCCTGTTGCTGGTCAGAAGCGAGTGGATGTGGAAGTCTTGCCACATGAGTTGCAGCCAGCTTTGACCTTTGCTCTTCCTGATCCATCCCGCTTCACTTTGGTGGATTTTCCATTACATCTGCCTTTGGAGTTGTTGGGCGTGGATGCCTGCCTGCAGGTGCTGACCTGTATCCTTCTGGAGCACAAGGTAAGAAGGGGAGAGTTGATCTTTGATAGGTACGTGGGGAGCTCTGTCCTCTTCAAAATCGGGGTAGGCTGGATGTGTAGAAGAGCTGTCTCCTGTTCTGCCTGCAATAAATTTTTCGGTGGGGGGAAGGAATAGCTCCTTCTGAGGTTCCTGTTTTGAAAAGTTTTGCTTGTTTTTCCTTGTTTTCGGACAGATTAATGGAGGGTCACCCAGTTCACGGCCATCAAATGAGAGGCCTGCAGGCTGTGATCTTTATATACCCCTGGGGGGAGTATTAGAAGTGAACGGTTGCTGCAGTGCTAAAGTGCGTTTCTTTGGTTGCAGGTTGTATTGCAGTCCCGAGACTATAATGCGCTCTCAATGTCTGTGATGGCCTTTGTGGCTATGATCTACCCATTAGAGTACATGTTCCCCGTGATCCCTCTGCTTCCCACCTGCATGGCCTCTGCAGAACAGGTATGTATTTTTCCATTATTGGTCTTTTGCAAAGGATGTTTCTGTGATGTCTGAAACTTATAAAGGAGTAGTCCTTGTTTCTTTCCCTGCTGTTTTCTCAAGGATTGTAGCAAAGTCTGCCTTGCAAAGAACGTTCTTTGAACAGCACTAACTATTTAAATGGTAGGTAACGTGACTTATTTAGAATATCTTCAAAGTATACTTAGTGAATAGTATGGTTCAAAGCAGTAGTTCACAAACAATGGACTGAAAGGCCATAGATCCACAGTATTATGACAAGTATTTACCACTCCCCTGCCCTCAGCGGAGTATTAAGGTTTGTTGGGGAAGGTCCAGAGTAATATTTACAGATGCTTGAGGGCTCTTGATTCAGAGTTTAGAAAGTATTGAGTGCAATTTATTCTGCTCAGAAATGTGATGTGTTCAGTTACTTCAGCTGGGAAACTGGGTTTTACCAATAGTTGGCTCTCTGCAGGAACTCATTATTTTGCTTGGAAAGATAGAATTCAGGCCATCTTACTACTTCAGTGCTATCCTGCAGCTGATGCTGCAGGTCTCTTCTTGTACCACCTCTTGGATATGACCAACTGTTCTAGATTTAAAGAATACATTAGCCTCCCAAGCCACTGGCCTCAAGCTGCTACATGCCTTACTGTTTTAAACCTCTTCCCTCTGCTGATTCCCTTATCGGAAACAACCTGAATTTCCCCTTAGGTTTTCCATGGACATTTGAAAAAAATGTGCCAATTTCTTCTGCTTCCTGGAGATGTTATTGTTTTGAAACCAAATTAACATTACAAGGGTAAGGGTAAAGCCCTTGCAAGAGTCTTATTTAAAGAAAGCCGTATTTACAATGGCACAGAGTCAGTTTGAGCTGAGGGTGTATTCGTCTGAGACTTGCTGCTGCTCTATAGGCTTTTACTCTGAACATTGTTTTTCTTGGTCCATGACAGGTGTGGCAAACTGTTAGATAAGTTTTTTCTAAAGAGCCAGGCAGCCTACAAATTACATCTGGGGTGGGGGGGCACAGGAGACAGAAATCTGTTTTCTTCTAGATGAAAATTGAAACTCTCAGAGCAGGAACTTCTCTCTCTCTCCTCTCTCTCTTCTCTCTCTCTCACTTCTCTAATATTTCTATTGTATGGAATTAATTACTTATTTATCAATGTCTTGTGTGCTGTGTCCTCTGCTATAAACATACTGTAGTTAATAAATATTTTGGAAGAACATGGTTATATCAAGTGCAGATCTTATTAAAGTCTCTGTTTCTCTCAGTTGCTTCTAGCTCCTACACCTTATATCATTGGTGTTCCAGCAAGTTTCTTCCTTTACAAACTGGATTTTAAAATGCCTGATGATGTATGGCTTATTGACCTGGATACCAATAGGGTAAGTGGTGCCCGTAAGGATTTGTTGCTTTGTCTCCAGGGAGCTGTGCACTTTCATCAGTGTACCCACTTGAGACTTTAACAGTGCTTGGCCTCAGTCTGTCTTTGCCACTCCCATCTTAAACTTTAGGATTCCATTCCTTGTGTCTCAAGGCCCCCATTTCTTTTGCTTATAAGACATTCTTTTTCAGTTAATCTGTCTGGCTATATCATTAGAAGATCAATCCTCGAACAAATGATAAAGCTGTCATCTTAAGTAATTGAGACCCTGTCTCTTATAACCCTACCTAAGAAACCCAATCTGATAAAGACCCTTCCAGCAGCATTGGTTGTCATGATTCAAATGGGACTATGTATGCTGCTTTCTCCTGGGGCATGAGCAAGGCTATTTCAGGGCAACTGTGTATAACATCATCTACTTGATAGAAATTCCAAAGGATGAGTGTGGATTCATTCACACTTCTCTATTTTTGTGGTAAATGATAAAGTAACTCCTCCATTGTTTGTGATATTGTAAACAGTGACAACCATAAAGAAGTGAAAATCAAAGTGTAGATGCAGGTGTCTATGTGTGTGTGTTGTGGGTTTTTTTTAATAAATAATTTTATTTTATGGCTTTCATTCCTTGTCTCTGGAGTGGTGGAGATTCTGTTTAGGAAATGACTACAGCTGGGGAATTTTTAGTCTGTTGCTGTGCTAAATTCCAGGTGATTGTTCCCACGAATGCAGAATCTTTGCCAGCACTGCCAGAACCAGAAGCTTCAGAGCTGAAAAAGCATCTGAAACAGGTAATATACACTTTGGGGAAAGTACTCAGATTCAGTAGGACTTAGCAGATGTACTCTTGCACAGGTCTTCAGCTATTCTGGATGAGAATGCAGGTCAGCAAATGTAAAGCAAAATGTATTAAAAGCAGGTGTGTATCCTGACAACTGAGATGGATGTGAAAACGTATCAGACTACTAGAATACTCTTTTTCAAGAAAACGCCCCTTGGTCACTCATGGAGAGGTCTGCTCTGAATGTGGAGGTGGGCTAATCAGTAGGGTGGCTGATTAAACAACGTTACAGAGATGTCTTCTGAGTTCCCTGAGCTGTATGACTGACTGAGTTATATCTGAGACTCTCATCTTGTTTCAGATCTCTCTGTAGTTTCTCCAGAGGACTTTGTTGTAATTTTTGTTACCTGTTTCATCTTTTACTGTCTCTGCTGCTTCCACCTTTGTCATTTGAGGGGAAAGCACAGGACTAGGAGTTTTCTGTCAACCTGTTTATGATGCCTCTTTTGTATAGTTGGCCAGTTAGAACATCTCCCGTTTTAGAATACAACAGCATTTTGAGCTTGAAAAGCAGTATAAATTGATACAGATGTTAAGTGGTATGTATTCAGTTGCTGCTTTTCTGTCTTAATGGAGAGAGTTAATTTGGAAAAGTGAGTTGTCACTGAGGCTTGTAACTGCAGTTAATTTCTTAGCCAAGTGAGGGATGATTTGAAATGCTCCTGGACACACCAGATGGTTTCTGGTTTTTTTATTGTTGTTTGCGGCTAACTTGTTTGCAATTGGTGCAGAATGTTCTGGATACCTCCTTTACATTTGCCATGTGGGCTTTAAACTCTGACTTGATCCGTCAAGCTATGATCATCTTTGTTCCCCCTCCATTCACAGATCTGTGTGTGAGGTCTGTCTCTCCTCTCAGGTCCTGCTAAGCCATTAATCAGCTTGGGTCATCCTGGCTGATCGTGTCAAGCAGGTTTTATCTCTTTGTTTCTGTTTTCCTTATGCATGCTGCATGCAGTATCTAAAGGTAAAGTGTGTTACAGATGTGACAAGTTCTACTCTTTCTCTCTCCTCATAGACCAGGAGAGAAAAGTGTGTAACCTCTATGATACCCCAGTACCTGCTGTCAGGACAGATGGAAGCAGTGTGTTGCTTGGAGTTTTGGTAGATGCACCTTCCCCCGACTTCTGCCTCACCCCCTTGCAATTTCAGGCACTATTCAGCAAAAGTCTCTCACTAAGGCAGAGCTGGATTTCAGAAGGACAAACTGCAATTTCCTGGAAGACATATTTAAAATTCTCAGAGTGTTCACCCAAATTCAGGTTCTATCCGTATGTATTCCTATAGGCATTATCATTAAGAGATCACCACTGGCAAAGCAGAAGGAGCGCTACTGGTTGCTGTATAAAGTAAAGAAGACTAAATTGTGGCCCATGTCACTAAGGTTAACACTTTTGTTGCCTTTGGGTCTTAGTGTCAATGAATAAAATTCAGGATATCTGCTTTTAAACTGCAGTAGAAAGTTCTTGGTTGCATCAATAAGGACAGCAGCCTTTCCACTTTCCAAAGTGGCCACATGTGAATGTTTGGGGGTGGGGCAGTTAGACCTCTCTCCCAAGATGTGCCTATTTTGTGGTCCCTTTTATTTCCTGTCATTTGTGATATTTTGTAGTAATAGATGTAATTTTTTTTTCCTTCCATCTGTTTCTCTGTGGTCATGTGTTCGTCTTGGCTCTGATGGGCTGCTGGTGTTATCATATGATCTTCCATCTTGCCTCCAGTGTCTGGTTAGCATGACTGCAATCACTCAGAAACAGCTGCTCACTCCTGACAACAAGGTTCTTTATTTTATTCTTTTCCCCTCAATTTTCCATTTTACCTTTTTCCTTTGGAGTTTTGGTTTTTGTTTTGATTTATGTATTTATTTCTTTATTTTTTAAATAAAAAGGTGAAGACTCAGTGGGCAAATGGGAGAAACAAAGAAGATTTAGGATAGGTCTGGGTGTCCAGAACTGATTTACTAGTTGTGCTGCTCCAGTGCATAACCTTGAAGATGTTACGAGTGCTGAAAAGGATGGTAACTTTATGGAGAGATAAAGACCTCATTGAGATGGGAAATGGAGGTTTGCAGAGATACAGGCAGATGCCTGTGTGAAGATGTCTCCACATTGTCCTGAGAAATCAGACTCACTGGTTGAATGGCCAAGTTGCAAGGCAAGTTGCAAGGCCTCTGGGTCCCAAGATGTATTCAAATTACACATGGGAATAACTGTACAATAAGTTGTACACAGTGCCATACTACTAGTGGTCCAATTTGGACTGTCTGTTTTCATGTCATGAATGACCTAGCAAAGTGGACTTCTGTGCTACCCCTTGACTGGCTCCAGGTCTGTTTCAGCATTGAGGAGATAGTTTTGACAATCCACATAAAGGAGAGCCTGGAGATATTTGTTGACTGAGCGTAGAGGATGGTTTAAGACTAATGAAGCATGCACAGTTGTTGCAGTTGCCTAGAGGGCAGGGAAACTCTGATCTCTCTCTTGTTCCTTGAATAACTTTTCTTGCTGAATGTGTGCATAATGTCGTCCTTCGTTAGGCACTGGCCAGCATGAGTCTGAATACTCAGCCCATTCTTAATCTCGAGAAGTTCCATGAGGGGCAGGAGGTGCCACTGCTGCTGGGAAGACCGCAGAATGATTTGCAGTCTACTCCCTCCACAGAATTCAACCCTCTGATCTATGGAAATGATGTGGACTCTGTGGATGTGGCTACCAGGTGAGGCTGAACAGGAAGGTAGTGTTGAGTCTTCATACAGTTTGCACTTGAAGGCAGCACAGACACTTCTGTGGGTCCTGTGGTGGAAGCAGCATCTTCCAGTTTCTACTGCAGGTTCTACTTTACATCATGGGGAAAAAAGGAGCAGAAATTACAGTGTTTATCTCAGATCTATTAACTGCATGAACATAACTGTGTATCTTGAGGGGATGTTTTGTTTTTTGCGTTTTCCTGTAGATGATCTACTTTACCTGCACTTGTCAGTCTGATATTGTATCCTCAGCTTAAATCACAAGCCTTGCACTACAAAAAAATCTGGAGACTTGGTTGTCACCTCAGCTAGCAGATAGGAGAATGATGTCCCTCATTGGGTGGGTCTTGGTGTTGAGATGGTGAATTAAAACAGAGTGATTTCTTGGGTTGTTTTTTTAATTTCCTTTTCTTTTTTTAAATACAAGTGTTTAAGACGACTGTTTTTCATACCGGGTTACTGTTCTTCAAAGGTTTGAAACATTGCCTACTGCACACCTTTTAAAGGCTCTCTGTCTTCTTTTATCTTGTGTTCTTTGTTTTTGTCTGAAATATTGTCCTCTGTTTCTTTTTAGAGTTGCTATGGTGAGATTCTTCAACTCGCCAAATGTTTTGCAAGGTTTCCAGATGCATACTCGCACTCTTCGTCTCTTCCCACGACCAGTGGTGGCCTTCCAGGCAAATTCTTTTCTTGCCTCTAGGCCAAAGCAAACACCTTTTGCAGATAAGCTTTCCAGGACACAGGCAGTAGAATACTTTGGAGAATGGTCACTCAACCCTACTAATTATGCTTTCCAAAGAATTCATAACAGTAAGTTTTGGTCTTGCCTTTCCTGCACTTAGATGTAATGCAGGAATTTAAAAAGCAGAGAGATTCTAGGGAAGGAGTTAGTTTTACACTGTATTTTTCCTTCTGGGGAGGGAAATCCAGTTCAAGGAACATTTGTCTGTTTTTATGTATATCCTTATGTGTTTCTACCATGTTAGCCCTGCTATTAACCACTCACTCCTCCAATTAATTTTACCTCGTCTTGTCTGGTTATGGAGAAGTCGTCTTTTAGGCTTCTTAGAGTAGAGACTGTCCCCTCCTTTGTGCAGGACTTGGTAGGGGGGAGCCTCACTGTGAATGAAGCCTTTGACACCAGTAAATGAGTTCACTTAACTCTCTCCTTGTTTTGTGGTGCAGACATGTTTGACCCAGCACTGATCGGTGACAAACCAAAGTGGTATGCTCACCAGCTGCAGCCCATCCACTACCGTGTCTATGACAGCAATTCACAGCTGGGTGAAGCACTGAATGTCCCAGTAGAGAAAGAAACAGACTCTGATCCCACTGATGACAGGTGAGTGCGGAGTGTAACCCTAGTCACATGATAGCTACTTCAGATTGCTGTGCCTCTCCTACTTCTCGTTTGCAGCCTTTTCCTCTGGCCTGCCAGGTTGCTGTTTCATTTCTTCTGTCTGGACAGAATACTGACACTGAAGTAAATTGTCTCACTGTTCCATCATGACAGCAGCCTCTTAACACTTTGCTAGTGTCTTCTCAAACCTTCATTTAATGTGATTCAACATTTGTATTTTCCTGTTTTCTTTTGCTACCTCTATGCCACTTGACATTTGGTATTTCCTCCCACCCTAATTCTTTTTCTTCCATGCTGTTCCTTCTCTGGGTATTTGTGTTGCGGCACTACAAGTGCTCCCACCCATCCTACCACTCTTTCAAATCTCTACTCGGTGCACATAGCTATGCGAAGCTTGTTAGTACTACCCACTACCCGAGACCTCCTTGTGTGTTCAGTAAAATGAGAGTAAACTTTGTTACAGTAGTTTTGGCCGTGTTTCCCAGAGTTTTTCATGTAGTTTTATTATTGTTTATTCTCTGCTAGCCTGTGAGATTTTTCTTGGACTTGCACATCTCTTGTGTTCTACACAGCACCAGTGGTCCTGACAGAGTGGGATTTATCATTAGTATAAAAAGGGAATGCTCTTACCTGTGATTTCCACTTCCCTTGAAGTCATCTTATGCATGCACACACACTGAGAATTAATACACTACTCCCTGCTCACTTACGCTTGACCTGATTAAATTTGCTGAGAACCTTTAAACGTCTTCCCATGTGTCTCTGGATGTACCTCAAAGTTATTTCATTTTCTCTGACCTTTCGTGAAGCTGGCTTCTGACTCCTACCAGAAATTTGTTTATAGAGACTGTAATACCATGGGATTTTTAAGAGGCCCATGAAAACAGTGCTGATTCACATCTTTGAAAAATCAGGCTCTGCTGTTGCTGTGGTGCTGCCACTCATCTCTCTTTCTCACCTGTTGTGGCAGTGGCAGTGACAGTGTCGACTATGACGACTCAAGTTCCTCCTACTCCTCCCTTGGTGACTTTGTCAGTGAGATGATGAAATGTGACATTAATGGCGATACCCCAAGTGAGTAACTTTGAGCTGTACTTTCACAAGGTCCACACAGGTTTCTCTTCCCCATTCATCTGCACTGTGGGGCAAAATGCCTCCCCCAAGTCCCTGAATCAGAGCAAAATATTGTTTCATTGTAGTCTTGCTCTGAGGTAAGTGTCTTCTATACACCAATATCCAGGGGTAGGCTGAAAAAAGGCATTTCTCCTGCTTATAAACAAAGCCCTCCAAAGGACACTGGGAGGAGGAGGAACAGAAATAAGTGCTGCTGAACAAAACTGGGTCGCTAGATCTGGAAACAACCTGATGCTGCCAGTAGATACTGTGCAGTAAGGGCAACAGAGTATGAGCTTTCTCCTGCCCCTGCATATTGGTTCTCGGTGCTGGCTTAAATGAGTCTCTCTATCCTAGTAGGGACAGGAAAATGCATTCCCTGTGGTTTACATGGAGGCTGCAGCCATAGTTTCTCTTGTGAGAGTGAGAAACTCTCAGTTTATTCAATAAACTAAATCTAGGAATGCCAACACATTTCCTGTGTCCTAGAGACAAGAGGTAATAATCGTAAATTGCAACAAAAGAAATTCTGCTAGTTCATAAGGAAAAGATCTTCATGGTTCGTGTGGTTAAACAGGTTCCCAGGATCGCAGTAGAAGAATGTCAAGCCTTGGAGACTTTCAGAACTCAGTGGGACAAGGCCCTGAGCAATCTGCTCTAACTTTGAAGTTACCTCTGCTTTGAGCAGAGAGTTGGAATAGATGACCTCCAAAAGCCCTTTACGACCTAATTTTTTATGCAGGTTTATTCTACTGAGCAGTCCTCATCTGCTAGGGATCTTTAGTTAGATGGGCAAAAGGCTGAGGAAGGCAGTGTTCTTTAATGCAAAATGATGTGTTTGCAGATGTTGACCCCCTGACTCACGCAGCCCTTGGTGATGCTAGTGAAGTGGAATTTGATGATTTTCAAGAATATTCAGGGGATCTGGATGAACAGGCCATGGACAGTGAAAACTCCCAAGAGAACAACCAGCCTCGTTCAAGTTCCAGTACTACAGCCAGTAGCAGCCCCAGCACTGTCATCCATGGAGTGAATCATGTGTGTACTGAGATGAGTTCAGCCCCAAGATCAGTGTATTAGGATATAAAGAATGGGAGAATGGATGTGGTTCTTTCTGAGAAGGGAAAAAGCTAATAGGGCTATGAAGCCATGCACAGATTAAGTTGCATGCTCTTTCTGGACTTTGCGAGCAAGGTGGAGTTTGCTGGTACCCTCTTAAGATGGGATAGAGCATTCCTGTACATAAAAGCTCCCATGCATTGAAAAATGCAGCAGTAACAGAGACCAGTGGTCCAGGTTGTGACTGCAGGAATTGCTTTTACAAACCCTGGAAAGATCTGATGTGTTAGAGGAGCAGGGAGTGGGGTGGGGAAACTCATGAATCTGTGGTCATTTAGGAAGAATGGGAGTTGCTTGCATAACCACAAAACGCTGTAATGGAGAGCCGTTATCCTGAGCTAACACTTACCAGTAAGATCTGTTTTACAGGGGAGTAAGTCCCTAGAAAGACAAATACTGCAGCGTGTATAAAATCCAGATTAGAGCCACGGATAGTGGGGATGGGGTCGGGGCCCAGTAACAAACAGCAAAGACCCTGCAGACTTCCCAGTTTGAAATAATTGTTCTTGTCCTGCCCTTCAGTTGTATGTAACGCAAATTAGCGAACAGCTCAATGATTTGACTGGTCCACAGGAGTCAGCAGATTCAGCAGAAATGGAAGAGAAGTTGGTTGCTGGATTTTCAAACCATCTCCCTTCCTTGCCACTGCAACCAAGCTTTCCCAAGATAAGCTTGGATCGTCGTGAGAGCGACAGCACAGCTGGCAGCATGAGCTCCTCAGAAGGGGTGGTGAGGAAGCGAGAGTATGATAATCCGTACTTTGAACCGCAGTATGGTTTTCCTACGGAGGATGAAGATGATGAGCAGGAAGAGAGCTACACCCCAAGATTTAACCAGAATCTCAATGGAAGCAGGTGAGTCCTCCTTGTCTCCTGGCCTTCTATACAGCACTGTTGGGGTTTCCATCTGCTTCACATAGTTTAACGTTCATTTGTTCAAGTGTCTTTTGCACCTGAAATGTATTGTTGCTCACATTAATATTGACATTCTGTAAACCCTCTGGTTTGAGTAAAGGCACTTGGTCCGTTTCTTCAGTTCCTGGCTTTTATGTAAGCAGTAGGAGCAAACAGAATTACCGATTTTTCCTAGAAACATTCTAGTATATCACCTGCTGATTTCTGGAAACCTTTGAGTGATTTTTTCTTTTTTCTTTTTTTTCTTTTTTTTTTGGTGAAGCTTTGTCTTCTGGGGGAAAGATACTATAGTGATTGATGACATTGGATTTTCTTGCTGTTGCTTTCAAAGCAGAACCCTTTCACCCCCAAATCTACCAGTGCCCTTTTGCAGACAAGTTTTTAGCATGCCCTGAAAGGTAATAAAAGCCTGAATGTAAAGATGCTTCAATTCTCTCGTTTTTTCTTTTTCTTTTTTTTTCTTTCCCACAAGGTAAGGGTAGTGTGGTGAATACTTATGAGGAATGAGACCAGCATCGATCTCCCACAGTCTTACAATGTGTTGATTTGGGGTGGGAAGGGGGAAAGCTAATAACAGTTGTACTTAATTTCTTTAAGGTCTCAGAAGCTACTCCGTCCAAACAGTTTAAAACTGGCCAATGATTCTGATGCAGATTCAGATTCCAGGGCCAGCTCCCCAAACTCTACTGTCTCCAACAACAGCAGTGAAGGTTTTGGGGGCATCATGTCTTTTGCAAGTATGTACTATTGCATTCATGAAGCTGGTTTTATTTATTTTATTAGAGTTTACAGAGCGATGGAATAGAGGGATGGCTAATCAAGAGAATGGCTTGGTTGGCAAATTGTTACCAGCTCTCCAGAAGTCATGTTGGGACCCACAGGAACTATGTAGCTTACACTGCTGATAACTACTGCTTTATGTATTTTTCAGTAAGGATGACTTTAGTTATGTGGTTAGGCTCTTGAGTTATATGGCACTTTAAGGCACAGATCAGAAGTTCTTTCAGTTTCATTTAAACAAAGAAATGTGCAAGTTCATGAAGTTGATACAAAAATCTTACCAGTAGTATGCCTTCCATGCTACCATGTTGTGTGTTTAGGTGCTAAATTAAATTTCTTGATTGTGCTCACCTACTTTCAATTATATTTTAATAATAAAATCTACAGATGTTGAAAACTAATATAGATTTATTTAATGAATGAAAGAAGATACGGCCAGTTGAGTCTTGCACTATAGTGGGGAGCAATGCATGAAGTTTGCAGCAGTGAGGAAAGTACATTGGATGTTTCTGGTAAAATGACTGTTACTAAAATAAGGCTGCAAAAAGAGAATCAAAGCAAACTGAAATAGTATGCTGACATTTTAAATTAACATCTTGAAGTGTTAATCGGCTCGTTGATGTACAGGAGATGTTTTCAGGCTGTCTACAGGCTTAACCGGATGATGATAAATTACTGTGT